>NC_066631.1:4640878-5257064 GCF_025201925.1 Gopherus flavomarginatus | reverse complement strand
GATAGTGCTTGGGGTGTGCTACAGACCGCCAGGATCTGATTTGGATATGGATAGAGACCTCTTTAATGTTTTTAATGAAGTAAACACTAATGGGAATTGTGTGATCATGGGAGATTTTAACTTCCCAGATATAGACTAGAGGACAAGTGCTAGTAACAATAATAGGGCTCAGATTTTTCTGGATGCGATAGCTGATGGATTTCTTCACCAAGTAGTTGAAGAACTAACAAGAAGGGATGCCATTTTAGATTTGGTTTTGGTGAGTAGTGAGGACCTCATAGAAGAAATGGTTGTAGGGGACAACCTTGGTTTGAGTGATCACGAGCTAATTCAGTTCAAATTAGATGGAAGGATAAACAAAAATAGATCTGGGACTAGAGTTTTTGATGTCAAAAGGGCTAACTTTAAAGAATTAAGGAAATTAGTTAGGGAAGTGGATTGGACTGAAGAATTTGTGGATCTAAAAGCAGAGGAGGCCTGGAATTACTTCAAGTCAAAGTTGCCGAAACTATCAGAAGCCTGCATCCCAAGAAAGGGGGAAAAAATCACAGGCAGGAGTTGTAGACCAAGCTGGATAAGCAAGCATCTTAGAGAGGTGATTAAGAAAAAGCAGAAAGCTGCAGGGAGTGGAAGATGGGAAGGATTAGCAAGGAAAACTACCTTATTGAGGTCAGAACATGTAGGGATAAAGTGAGAAAGGCCAAAAGCCATGTAGAGTTGGACCTTGCAAAGAGAATTAAAACCAACAGTAAAAGGTTCTATAGACATATAAATAAGAAGAAAACAAAGAAAGAAGAAGTGGGACCGCTAAACACTGAGGATGGAAAGGAGGTTAAGGATAACCTAGGAATGGCCCAATATCTAAACAATTACTTTGCCTAAGTCTTTAATGAGGCTAATGAGGATCTTGGGGATAATGGTAAGATGACAAATGGGAATGAGGCTATGGAGGTAGATATTACCACATCCGAGGTAGCAGCCAAACTCGAATAGCTTAATGGGATGAAATTGGAGGGCCCAGATAATCTTCATCCAAGACTATTAAAGGAACTAGCACATGAAATTGCAAGCCCATTAGCAAGAATTTTTAATGAATCAGTACACTCAGGGGTTGTACGGTATGACTGGAGAATTGCTAACATAGTTCCTATTTTTAAGAAAGGGGAAAAAAAGTGATCCGAGTATTATAGGCCTGTTAGTTTGACATTTGCAGTATGTAAGGTCTTGGGAAAAAAATTGAAGGAGAAAGTGGTTAAAGACATGGAGGTCAATGGTAATTGGGACAAAATACAACATGGTTTTACAAAAGATAAATCGTGCCAAACCAACCTGATCTCCTCCTTTGAGAAGGTAACAGATTTATTAGACAAAGAAAATGCAGTGGATCTAATTTACCTCGAATTCAGTAAGGCATTTGACAAGGTTCCACATGGGGAATTATTAGTTAAATTGGAAAAGATGGGGATCAATATGAAAACTGAAAGGTGGATAAGGAACTGGTTAAAGGGGAGACTCCAACGGGTCATACTGACGGGTGAACTGTCAGGCTGGAAGGAGGTTACTAGTGGAGTTCCTCAGGGATCAGTTTTGGGACTAATCTTATTTAATCTTTTTATTACTGACCTTGGCACAAAAAGCGGGAATGTACTAATAAAGTTTGTGGATGACACAAAGCTGGGAGGTATTGCTAACACAGAGAAGGACCAGGATATCATACAGGAAGATCTGGATGACCTTGTAAACTGGAGTAATAGTAATAAGATGAAATTTAATAGTGAAAAGTACAAGGTCATGCTTTTAGGGAGTAATAACAAGAATTTTAGTTATAAATTGGGGACACATCAGTTGTAAGTAACAGAGGAGGAGAAGGACCTCGGAGTATTGGTTGATCACAGGATGACTATGAGCCGCCAATGTGATATGGCCGTTAAAAAAGCTAATGTGGTTTTAGAGTGCATCAGGCGAGGAATTTCCAGCAAAGATAAGGAGGTGTTAGTACCATTATACAAGGCACTGGAGACCTCATCTGGAATACTGTGTGCAGTTCTGGTCTTTCATGTTTAAGAAGGATGAATTCAAACTGGAACAGGTACAGAGAAGGGCTACTAAGATGATCTGAGGAATGGAAAACCTGTCTTATGAAAGGAGACTGAAAAAGCTTGGCTTGTTTAGCCTAACCAAAAGAAGGTTGAGGGGGATATGGTTGCTCTTTATAAATATATCAGAAGGATAAATATGAGGGAGGGAGAGGAATTATTTAAGCTTAGTACCGATGTGGACACAAGAACAAATGGATATAAACTGGACACTAGGAAGTTTAGACTTGAAATTAGACGAAGGTTTCTAACCATTAGAGGAGAGAAGTTCTGAAACAGTCTTCCAAGGGGAGTAGTGGGGGCAAAAGACCTATCTGGCTTTAAGACTAAGCTTGATAAGTTTATGGAGGGGATGATATGATGGGATAGCCTAATTTTGGCAATTAATTTGGCAATTGATCTTTGATTATTAGCAGGTAAGTATGCCCAGTGGTCTGTGATGGGATCTGAGTTACTACAGAGAATTCTTTCCTGGGTGCTGGCTGGTGAGTCTTGCCCACATGCTCCCGGTTTAACTGATTGCCAAAATTGGGGTCAGGAAGGAATTTTCCTCCAGGGCAGATTGGCAGAGGCCCTGGAGGTTTTTTGCCTTCCTCTGCACCATGGGGCACGGGTCACTTGCTGGAGGATTCTCTGCAGCTTGAGGTCTTCAAACCACAATTTGAGAACTTCAGTAACTCAGACATAGGTTAAGGGGTTGTTACAGGAGTGGGTGGGTGAGATTCTGTGACCTGCATTGTGCAGGAGGTCAGACTAGATGATCATAATGGTCCCTTCTGACCTTAAAGTCTATGAGTCTATGAGCCATATGCTGCCCTTGCCCACAAAAATGCCAACTCACAGCCCTCTCAGCCTCTCCAGAAACTAAGGACATTGATGAATGTATACAGCATGCCCTGCAGCTCAGCAGATTCATGCTGTTTTGAACTGAGGGATGGAGTCAGTTCCATAGTCAAGGGCATTGATTTGCCCTACCAGCAATTCCCTCCTCTTAAACCAAGAGGGGTCTGGTTTGAGCTGATCTCTGCTGATCTCAACTGCATCTGCACAGTAACTCACAGGACAGAGATGTCTCCAAGTAGGCAGGTCCCAGGCCGTTTAGGTTCAAACGATCCCATCCTCATCGTCCGCACTAGCCAGTGCAGTTCCCAGAACATGTGGTCCCAGTGAGACACTCCACTTAGTGTGCAAGAAGCTGCATTCTGTACCAGCCTCTGTTTCCCCAAGGATCTAAGCAGTGGAGAGCACTGCAGTACAAGACATGGTCGAAAGGACTGCATGCAGAGAGAGGACTGCAGGCTCCTGGCCAGGCGTAAAGGATAACGGCTGTCCTGGTCACTGCTATGTGATTTTCCAGCAGGAGCTGGGACTCTAAGAAGCCCTCCAAACTGTGAATCTGAGGGAGCGGGGCCTTGGGGGAAGAGGTGGAGTAGGAGTGGGGGCTAGGGGAGAAGGGGCAGCACAAGAGTGGGGCCTCAGGGGGAATAGGCATTGAAGTGAGGAGAAGGGGCTGGGCAGGGTCTCAGGGAAGGGGTGGCATGGGGGCAGGGCCACAGTTCAGATGCCAATGCCCCCCCCCAGCTTTTTGGGAGCTTCTGCCCCTTCTGGGGCAAGGTGAAAATTGATTCCCTTCTTGTGCAGGAAGTTGTTCCAGAGGTTTATTGACAGTTCAAGTGATTTTTGAGCAAAATCCTCTTTTTTCTGATCAATTTCTACTCTCCGACTGTAGGGAAAGCCAGGGGTGTGTTTTTCAGAGCCTGGCTGCTCTTCTGACACGTTGCTTGGCAAGTGATATTTTAATTTGGGGGACTGGTTTTAATTGTATTCTGAATGAGAGATTGGGTAGGAAGAATTTGGAACCACTTTTAGAGGCTTCTCATCTGACTGAGGTGTGGTGACATTTTCACCCGTAGATGCAGCAGGGCACCTGGTGGGGTAATAGCCCCAGCTCTTTCCCAGTGGCCCATTTGGACCGTTTTTATGTTTTTACTTATCATTTGTCTCGTTTGCTTTCTAGCTGTATTGTCCCGACTGGGATTTCGGATCATGGTTTGGTCTTAGTTGTGTTGTCTCCTCTTTTCTATTCCAGACCGTCATCCTTACTGGCATTGTAACATTTGCCTTTTATAAGACGTTCGCTTTCAGAGCTCTTCCAATTATTTTGGGTGAGCTGGGGTTTCCTCAAAGGATGTTTTCCCTTCCTTGAAGCAATGGTGGGAGGTGGATAAAGTTAATATTCAATGTTTTTCTCAGCAGTACATGCAACAGACAATCTTGGGCTTTCACTGGGCTATGGAGGAGCTAGAGCTGGGAACTGGGGAACTTGAAAAAGACCTTTTATGGCAGAAATGATGCTGGGTTCCTTGAGAGCTTGAAATATATATAAAAAAGCAGCTCTTGCTGGACCTTGTGGATAGCAACGTTCAGGGTACTGGTGTTAGAGGGCTTTCCCTTTGCTCTCTCCCCTGGTTCTTGTCACGTAGACAGGAGGCAAAAGACTAGAAGTCTGAAGTGCTGGCAATTCGATGTTCATTGGGGTTAATTTCCAGCAAGCATGTGTCCCACAACTCTGACACTGCAAAGCCTTGTTTCCCAGTGTCCCATTCCCCCCTCCTCAGCATGCATAATTATACCTGACATGCACGCCCAGAGTCCCACTTCTTACACCTTATGGTCATGTTCTGTTGTGGGGTGGGGGTCGTGGGTCTTGATTCTTCATCCCACTTCTTTTGTACCCCGTGGGAGGGGTAAGGAATGAGGTTGTGCTACGGTCAGGGACAGGCATTTCTCTGACCTTTCAGTGTTTTATACCTTCCCTCCAATCCCCGCTTGCCCCTCCCGACTGGTTGCTTGACCTTGCCTTCAGATAGGAGTTGAGGCCATCTTCAAGTGTGCATGCATGTATTATACTCCCACCACGCCCAGTAACACTTTTACTGCTCTTATCTGTTCCCATTATACTAGTAAACCCATCTGGCTAGGCAGAAGCAACATACAAAGTGTCTTTGTCCTTTGTTCATACGCATTAGTTAGGATGTAAGTGTATAAAGAATCAAATGGGCAAGCAAGATTCATAATTCTATCTCAGGCAAAGATTCAGGCCTGAATCCTACATTATCACTAGCACTCCTAACAACTGGTTAGTATCCAATTTCAGGGCCTTTCTCAAATGGATGCGCCTACTTAGTTGTTCTTCAGCCTGGAGAAGAAACATGCAGAATAGAAGATGATTGGTCATTTCAAGACGTAGTCGGGCTGGGTGCTTTCAAATCCTGTGAGGATTAGGAACTTCGTTGTCATTTTTTTCTCAGCCCTGTAGCTGCAGAACCTGCTTGTCCATCTGAGATTCAGCAGCTGCTTGAGGATATTCATAGGATCTCGGCATTGGATGTGGACAGACTTGAGCAGGATCTGACACTCTCAGAGTTGTCTTCTGTTATAAATGGTTTTGCTCCAAGGAAGGCGGCTTGATGGTTTGCCTTGAGTTTTGTCTTTGGGGGTCTGACTGGCTCCAAGTTTTTTTAGGAAAGCCTCAGAGAGAAGATATTGCCACTCAGTTGCTGCTGAGTGGTTCTTACCCTGTTGTCTAAGAAGGGGGACTTTGGGGAGGTGAAGAATTGGAGACCGGTGTCTCCGCTTTGCTCCAACTAGAAATTTTTTCAAAGGCCTTGGCAAATAGTCTGAAAACCGATTGGTTCAGTCAGATCTATTGAGTCTCCAACAGGTCCCTTTTCGATAATCTTTTCCTATTGCAGGATATAATTTTGGCCTCATAGATGTTTGATTTGCATGGTAGGTTGATTTTAATTGATCAAGAGAAGGCCTTTGATCATGTAGACCATGGATATTTGTTTCAGATCCTCTATGCTTTTGGTTTTAGCCTCAGGTTATCTCCTGCATTCAGTTACTGTATAATTCTATAAGCTGAATGGTGTTTTGAGCTCCCCGATTTTGGTCAGTAGGGGAATCAGACAGCATTGTTCCCTGTCTGGGTTATTATATGCTCTTTCTATCGAGCCTCTGTTATGCATGTTGCCAAAGCTTCTTTCTGGCCTTTCTCTTGTACTCCAGTGAAAGTCTCTGCTCATGACTGACATGACTCATGATTGCGATGACCAGGTTTTGACTGAATGTCAGCACTCATTTGAGAAGGTTTCCTCGGCTTGCATACATTGGGGAAGAATGACACATTCCTCCTGGGGCCTTGCATGGAGGCTATTGTGGAGCCAAACTGGCTTTAAGGCACTGGGAAGTATGCTGAGACCAGATGATATTTTGAGTCGTAATTGGGAGGGAGTTAAGGAGAAGTGGGAGAGTAGGGTGCAAAGGTGGAGTGGTGTTTGCCTAGATTCTCCTTCCTAGGGCAGATATTAGTCACTGATAATTTAATTGCCTCAGTGTTGTAGCATAAGTGTATTGTTCTGGATCCCCTGCCACTCTTTTTAGAAAAAACTTCAGAAGAGTCTCGTGGACTTTTTCTGGAATGACATCATTGGCTGAGGCCGGGAATTTCGTAGCTGCCTGTAGCAGAGTTCCCACTTGTTTGTTACAGTCTCTTCCTCAGCTGTTATTTGTGGAGGAGCCTGTTCCTTGGAAGCAACTGGCCTTTGCCTTTCTTCGGCAGGTAGGGCCTTCGGGTGTTGATCGGGAACTTTTTTTGTTGGACCCTGGGTTCTTCATTTTGTGGCATTACCCAGTTTTTATCAGAACCTTTTTATTGTTTGGAGATTTTTTTAAGTTGAGGCCACAGAAAAAGGGGCTGGAGGTCCCAGGGCTGTTTGCTGAACCCCTGGTTTATAACCTTGCTGTGAAGATTCCTAGTCTCATTTCTAGGAGTCTTGTCACTTCTCTTTTTGCAACAGGTGCAACAAAACTGGTTCATGTAATTGATTTTACTAATTTTACTCGGGTCTCAGCGGATCTCTTGTCTGTTGAGCTGGGTTTTCTTTCTGTTCACTGCATTTCTCAGTTTTAATCAGAGGTGGAATCAGCCCTTGCTAGGGGCAGTATTGCCAACTTGGACAGCTGCACCCTGAAGCGAGCCATTCCTAGTGGTATGAAAGTTCTATTTTCTTGCCTGTTTCTCCCTCTGTGGATGTTGACAGGTCTGACAACTCACTTGCCTTCAGTGGGCTTCTGGATTTACTTTTAGTAGCTTAGGCCACAAATCATTGTATATGCTTGTGGTAAAGATTTGCCATTTATAAACACTTGCTGATTATCCTGATGCAGTATGGAGGAGACAGCTTCCGGGGACAGACTCCAGCCAGGCAGCCTGGAGAGCTGATTACAAGCCTCCGATCATGAAGAAGATGGATGATCTCTGGAGGAGACTTCTTCACAGAGCTATTGCTACGAATGTTTTTGTGCATCGTTTGATTCTGCAACTGTCCATGTCATGGCCTTTTTCTGACACGGAGGAGACTGATTTTCATGTTTCTTACTTGTTCCATGTTACAGCCATTATTGGTTTAACTGCAGCATATTATTTGGTTATTGTCCCTTGATTTTTCCCCTACTGTATTTAGTTTTCCTGTTAAGTAAATAGATCTGTGGTATGCCTTGCAAACTTTATTTTGGGTCAAGCAAAGATGGCCATTTTAAAAAGTAGAGGATGTCGATCATTTGGTACCGGGGTTGTTGATATTCTTCGGTCACACGCTCCCTGCGGTGTGACCTGTGTGTACATTCCCTCCACCTGGCACAGGCCTGAGCCCCAGCCCCCTGAAAGGCCGGCTCACACTGTGACTTGGCCACATGTCTGGCATTCCTTTCCAGAGGTTGGGTTGGCCAGGTAGCCTCTTAGGTGGGAATATAACTCACTGCCCTTACTGCAAGCTGTCCCCTCTGGGACTATAGGCTTCTGTACCTGCAGAATACACCCAACTTGTAGCTTGGTCTCCATGCCCAGGGTCAGTGATTCTGCCATTTCCATAGCTTGTCCACTGTCCACCTGTCTGTCCAGCGTAAGCTCTGGCTGGCTGAGAGCTCTTTGTTGGAAGCCTGGAACTGCTCTAATTTACGCTGCAGCTGGTTCAGCCTCCGGCCAGTCCCGAATCAAATTCGTCAGACAAAACAGATAAATAATTCCTAGTGCTGGCTGGGGAAAGTGTCCCCTCCCCCAAAAACGTTCAATGGACATGACTTTTTTGGCTTTTGTCTGCAATATTTTCTTAATAATTGGGTGGTGGGAGGGGGCGGGGCGGGGGTTGGCTTTTTCGCAAAGACCTGAAAAATTTCAAAGATAGGAGACATTTTTTCTTTAAAATGTCTGTTTAATCAAAAAGACATTTTCCACAGGAAAAAAATTGATAGGAAATTGTTAACCAGTGCTAATAATTCCTGATATTGTTTGTTCAAGAAAGCCATTGTTGTGCAGTCCACAGTGATATTCTGTAATTGTACATCGGATGGGTGTTGTCCACCAAGCAATCGCTCTGGTTAGATACTAAAGGTTGTGACATCAGAGATAAATCAGCCAATCATACCTCTGTGTTCAGCTGCCCCTTCTCCTCAGGGGCTTCTGACATCAGAGGTAAACCAGCCAGTCATCTTCTTGTCTCTTCATTCCCAGTTCTATGACATCAAAGAAAAGTCATATACAAGAACAAGGGAATAGTCAATGAAACTGAAAATTGGCAAATGCAAAACTGATTAATGGAAAAATGTTTTTCATATAAAGCCCAAATAGCCTCTGAAACTCATTGCCACAAGAAGCCAAGAGCATAGCAGAATTTAATATATGGTTGACTATATCTATGGATACCAAGAATATGCAGAGTTATAACAGTAAGTATTTAAAAATAAACAGGAGTTTGGAAGGCATGTAAACCCTCAAGTTTCGTGGCCTAAGCTACCCACCAGCCCTGGAAATAGTCCAGATTCTGGCAGGGTGAAAAGGGTACAAGCAAGTCTGCAGCACTGCTGCAAGCCCAGTGCCTTGAGAGACATCTCCCCACTGCACCATGCCCCACCAAGGAGATCTCATTTCTCTGGCAAACTCACCTGCAGCCTCCTCAGTACCGGCACCAAGGCATCTGGCGACAAGATCGAGGATCAGCCATTTCACTGCTCCCTAGTTAGCTGTTTGGAAATAGCAGTGTTGATGTTCCTTCAGCAATTGCTATTAAAAAACACTGCTGCCTTTCCCCCAAGGGAGCACATATGTTACTGAATCCTTCGAGCGGCAGTAAATTACCTGCAAATACTCAACATAATTCCATGTGTCTATTGACATGACTATTTAATTAAAGAACATGTAGCCACAGCCCGTAGAAATCTCCTCATTCGTTAGGCGTTATGCCCGGGGGATATATAACACGCCGTTAAAGGAGCAGAACCGTGTCACATTTTCCCTACACAAACAGCAAGCTAAAATTTTCTGTCTGGGTGACTTTTATTTTAGTTTAAGGGAAAACAAACATAGAACATAAGCCTCTTTGCAGGAGCTGCGTGTGTCTGCATGCATATGTGTGTGGCTTTTGCAAAATGGCAGCTGTCTCCTGCCTTCAGCAGACTCCAGGAAATGTAACAGTGCAACATACAGAAGAAGAACTACACCATTTACACGGTGGCCTAGAACTCATGTCATGTGGAGAGGCAGACGTAAGCCAAATTACCCAACCTGTCCTATTCTCTATGGCTACACCCCAACATGAGCCTTTGAAACAGAGTTACATGAAAACCTGGTGGCAAGGTGCCATCCTATGATTTACCTCTCATTTGAGAACTACCCTCATTGTAGCAATGTACAGAAAGGAGCACAGACTGCAGGAGGGTAGAGTCTGGAGGATTGCCAGGAAGTCAGTCTGTGTGCATGTGGCTGGAATGCTAGCTAGTTGCAGCACCTCTGTGAGTAGTTTAGTTTTAGAAACATGGAGTTCTCTCCTGCTATTACCCAACTTGCAGTATATGAAATATGGTGGCAGTCAGCAGTCTGGTGAGACTCACCGCGAGAGTGGTGTGATTAATAGGCAAACAAAGCAGCAGCTAGACACAGAGCAAACAGGCAGCATGGAGGGACTCAGAGCACTGGGACACAAATCCTTGCACAAGCACAGAAGTGAGAACTGAATCTGTACACAGAGCTTACTGCAGGGAAGATAAAGTGAAGGTAAAGCTTTTTTGCTCTCTAGTTTTGGGGAAAGGGACAAAAAATGAGTGAGACACTTGCCAAGAGTAATGCCTGTAACAGCTAATAAAGATGTTTGATGAGTGATGTGACCCAAACACAACAAGATTTTAGAGTGCTACTGTTTGTTTTACCAAAAAAACAGAAGCAGAAGAGGAACTGGACAGGTATGTCACAGCATCCACATGTAACTTTGGGACATTTGTGGTACGTGTGATTCCAGTTTGCAGGCGAGATTGCTGAGAGAAACAGATCTAACCTAAAAAACCAGGAGTGGCACTCGTGGCACCTTAGAGACTAACAAATTTATTTGAGCATAAGCTTTCATGGGCTAAAACCCACTTCATCGGATGCCTGTAGTGGAAAATACAGAAGGAAGATATATATACACAGAGAACATGAAATAATGGGTGTTACCATACACACTCTAACGAGAGTGATAAGCTAAGGGATGCTATTATCATCTGGAGAGAAAAAAAAATTTGTAGTGGTAATCAAAATGGTCCATTTCCAGCAGTTGACAAGAAGGTGTGAGGAACCGTGATGGGGGGCTGGGGAAATAAACATGGGGAAATAGTTTTACTTTGTATAATGACCCATCCACTCCCAGTCTTTATTCAAGCTTAATTTAATGGTGTCCAATTTGCAAATTAATTCTAATTCAGCAGTCTCTCGTTGGAGTCTGTTTTTGAAGTATTTTTGTTGTAATATTGTGACTTTTAGATCTGTAATCGACTGACCAGGGAGATTGAAGTAACATTGTTAGGAAGCAATATTAGACAGAAGTGTGGCCAGGTGCTGGAGACATACAGTAAGGAAAGGCCCAGCCCAAAGGATGTGAAGGGAGTCCAGTGATTTATATGGAAGGCCAACTATCTTGCTGGATTCTGCACACACCTGTCAGAAATCTGTGAAAACTGGAGACAGTTAACACACAATGGTGCAGTGTGGGGATGGCCAGAAAACCATCACACACATTTGAAAGAGTAAACGCAATGATAAAAGAGACCCATAAAGCACTGCAGCCCTGCAGAGTGATCAGCTGGAGCTGCAGGGTGATGCCTCAGAAGGAGGCCTAGGAGCAGCACCCCGCAAAGCCAGCAGCCCCTAGCGTTTGCTAGCAGAGCCTTGGCGGACACAGAAAGGGGACAGGCTCAGACAGGGGAGGAGTTCCTGGTGTTTCCCTGTGGAATGACAGCTTCCATCCGTTCCCCCTTTGGCCACCAGGAGGCTGCACGGTCTGAGCACGAGTAGTCAAACCCGTTTTCTGTCGGCAAATGTCATTTTAACTCAACTGAATTTTTTCACAAGGTAGCATTGGTAGATTTTTCCTTTCAGGGAAATGCTGTTTAGGAAAACTTCTGAAATGGTGTTTCTAAATACAATTTTCATTTCCCCGTATGTATGTATTTTATTTTAATGTTGATATTACTTTTGCTCTTTTGATAGTATTTCATGACATGCCAGTAGCAGTAGTGCATGTCATAACACATGACTTGGCAGGCCACATTCTGATGAATATAACAGTTGAAATGGTCTGTTCATTTATTTCGTTAGTTAATTTTTTAATTATTTTGTTGTGTTTTTAAAGTCATTAAGTTCAGCTGCTACTTGGCACTTATTGAGCCATCGTATCTAATTTGTGTAGATCTAGGTGTCTCCTCTGTGTTTTAGCAAGAAAAGAAAATAAGCACTGGGGAGGCCGGGGCTGGATGTGCAAAAGGACACTGGCCAGGGAGCTGTGGAAGCCAGCCAGAGGGAGAGGCCTCGTCCCTCTAATGGAGATAGGCACCATTCTCTGCTAGTGATTCTCAGCCGGGAACCCTCATTTGAGTCAGGGAGACTGTGCCATTTTTGCAAGAAGTCAGGGATCATTTGGAAATAGGAGCCAGAGAGAGAGAGAGAGAGAGCAGATGGTGGTTCGAGGATGTGGGGCACCCAGGATGCAGCCCCCTGCTCCAATGACTCTTTCATTATTTATCCAGAGTTAGACAGCTTCAGTCGGAGAGACTGAGGTCAACATACATCAGAATATCCCATAGCCGGATGGTTAGAGCACTTTCCTGAGAGGTGGCAGATCCCTGCTCAAATCTCTTCTCTCCACTTGGTGGTGGGGGGACTTGAACCAAGGGCCCCCCTGTCGCAGGTGAGTGGCTTAACCACTGGGCTAAAAGTTATGAGGGAGCTCAGTTCCCTCCTTGCTCCTTTGTGTAAGCTTGCCTATGGGGGCCCAATCCCGTAGGCAGCCTCTGAGCATGCTGCTGGATCAGGCCCACCAGGCAATTTAGGCAACTAAACACCTGTCTTCCCTGGGTTTGTGAGTGACACTGGGGCTGAGGTGGGAAACAGGCACCCAGACACCAAAGGGAGGCAGCAGGGAGCACACCCAGAGGCAGAAACATAGGCACTGAGGCAGCTTTTACTGCCAACCCTGAGGCGCTGTGTGAGTTTAGGTGCCTGAAGAGTTCAGCGAGAGTTTTGTGTATTATAGTGGTTCCAGAACTGGAATTTAGGCACATAGAACAGGGACTTAGGCACTGAACTCCTGAACATTCAGCTCCCAGAGTACTGCTCCGAGCAGTTGCTATTTTCAATTGCCTTGAGGGTGCGGGGGATGCAGAGTGCAGAGCTTCTTTCCTTATCCATCCATGTTCCCATAGCAGAGGATGACTGAGCAGGCAACAATACAGACAATTAGGCAACGGGACTGCTGCCCACCACACTCCTTCCCTTGCATGGAACAGTCCTTGGGTCTAGAATAGAGCTGGGGGAGGACACAAGTTGTGGACCCGAGCCCAGGAAAATAAAGATTTCAAAGTTATGAGTTTAGGACAAGCAACACATTAGAAACCCTGCAGCCTTTGAGTTATTCGATTGCCAGAGAAAGCACCCAAGGTTTTTTAACATTATCTGCTCTGCTACTTCTGATAAAGCTCCAGAACTCATGGGGAGTCTTTTATCAACTGGAGAAAAAGGACAAATGCAAGAGCGGGCCATGACCGATAATAATTCAACGTGTGGGTGAACCTCCGGGGACTGGCATTTTTCATTTCATTTCTCTGTTTGCAAAGAACTTGGCACTCGTCTTGTTTTCATTTAATTCCTCTGTTTGTAGAGATCTAGCCTTTCATTTTGGGCAGAGATCAGATCAGTGGCACTAAGGAAACACGAGACACAGGTTATTCTCAAGTGGTGCACAGCTAGGGAAGTGGAGGAGAAAACTTCTCTTTATTAACAGCCCAAATATTGACTGGATGCTGCAAGGAACGAGGGGAAATGCTGCTTCCAAACTAGCCCCAGAGGATGCCTAGGCAATTGCTGGAGGAGACTTTATCTTCTGTTTGTTCACCTTGATAAATACAGTCTGTCAGACTGGGAGAGGCCAGTTTTCTGAATTGTATGAATGCATGTGCATGGGCGTGTGTAGGTCTGGGAGTGCGGAGGTAGAGGTACATGTGGGAGGGGATGTAGGTGTGGGGGTAGCTGTGTGCACATGAAAGTGTATGTAGGTGCAGGAGTATGGGGCTGTACATATCCTGGGTGTATGGCTCTGTGTGTAGATGTTTTGGGACAGGATCTCAAGGGAAAGTCGTAGCTTCCCCTATTTCCCGTAACCAACGAGTCTTTTCTACCAGCTGCAGCTGACCTGTGGACAGGAAGGTAAAGCTTTACTTTGGCTTCAGCCAGAAAACACAGTTAGGGTTCTCATTGCCATTTTCTTCTTTTAAAATGTCAGGAAACCAGGGCGGAGTGAAGAGGGGACAATGTTTTCCGTACAGAAAGATTCAGGGCTCCTGGATTCGCGTCTGACACAGCCTCCTCCCCAGTTACATCAAACATCCCAGCCCAAATCCACAGGGCCACTGGCTGGCAAACAGCTACAGCAGGGGATACTATGGGGATATTTTGCTGCAGTGGTGACTGATACCGAATAAAATGCCCTGTGCAGAGGGATTTGCAGCTTCTGTGAAATAGCGGCAGGGAAAACAAAGCTGCCTCACAGGGAACAAGCACATTTGCACAGAGAGCTAAGTGCCATCCAGATTAACTCCAGCTTCCCAGCAGACTCACTGTCGATCCTGCACCTCCCATCAGTCACCCCCAGTAACTTCCAGTATAGAGGGTGAGAGAGAACGTAGCCCATTAAGCTGTGCACAGGACTAGCAGCAAGAATTTAATCTCAGGTGACAAGGGCTCCCATGTAACAGTAGGTAAATCTGTGCTCTTCCCTGCCTCAGTAGCTCCATCTCTGAAATGGGGATAATTATAGATACTGACTCAGTTCACAGCATAGTTGTGAAGACTAAAGTTTATGGGATGCTTAATGTTAACAATATATCCAGAAATAATATTAAGTAGAGGTGGTTGAACAATGCTATGTATTCTCTGCCAAAAATTTCAAGCAATATGAAAAAAAAATTGTTGTAGTCAAAAATGTCCATGGATTTTTACAATGTTTCAATTAAATGAAAACCAATTTTTGTTTTGAATTATCAGTATTTGAAAATTGATTTTTTTTTTCATTTTTGCTCATGAGGAAAAGAAATTCCTTAAAAGGAAGAGAAAGAGAGGACAAACAAACAAAAAAATCCCCAAACCTGACATTTTGCTGTTGAAAGATCAGAAAATTTCACTCACAATGAATTTTTTTTCTGGGAAATTTTTGTTTCAGTTGAAAAGCTGTTTTTCACTGAGAAACTATTTCACTGAAAAGATTTTGTCTAGCTCTCTATGGGTGCTGCAGAACTGTTGGCTCAAGAGAAGGTTGCCTGGCATTTGTTAGAAGACCCTGGTTTTGATTCCTTACAACTTTGCTAAACTTTAACTGTTTGGGCTGAAATTTCCCAGGCTGAGCATCTGCCATATGCTGAATATTTTGAGAACAAATCAGCAAAATGGTTCAGCCATTTCTCAGAGTGAGATTAGGGAAAATACATTGTGTTTTGCCATATTAAAAAAAAATCTTATGACTGTTTCTTTGAGATGCTCTCAGGCCACCATACTTTGGAGGAAAGACTGAAAAATTGCCCAGGTGTCACCACAGTGTCAGGGAGGAGTCTTTTGCCATCTCCATAAATATCCATGCAACTTTGGCAAAATTACAATCATCTGAAAATCAGCTCACACAAGCTCAGTGGAGACTTGTTAGAACTCGGCAGCTAACTTCTCTGAAGCTTCTGTCTGCACTCAGCATGCCCCATGCCCTCACACCTCCTGCATGTGATCAGGTCATGCATACGCCATGAAACTGAGCATGCTCCCCACAGTGGATGCAGGAGCTGAGCAGGATTTTCCCTACAGCTGCTCCTGGTTGACAGGGGCTGTTGTGGGGCTGGACACCAGACATCAGAGCAGTGTTCCTGCGTCTCCTGTGCTTTCAGTGATCCCCCTGCTGGTGCCCAGGCAGCAAGATGGAGAAGGAGTGAAGCTTGGGGTGTGTGTGGGGGAGAGATAAAGGGAGATACTGGGATAATGGAGGGAAGATTGGGATGGGAGACTAGAATGTGGAGCTGATGAAAAGGCAGTAGGGCTGAGAAGCTGGACTCCATGGGACACAGAATGCTGTACTATAGAGACCAGGGCCAGCTCCAGGCACCAGTCCAGGAAGCAACTGCTTGGGGTGGCCAACGGTGAGAGGCGGCATGTCCGGGTCTTGGGCAGCAATTCGGTGGAGGGGCCCTCACTCCCTCTCAGCGCGAAGGACCAGCCTTCGAATTGCCTCCAAAGACTGAAGCAGAAGCGGTAGAGCTGCAGATAGTGATCACAGCTTTTTTTTTTCTTTTTGCTGCTTGGGGCAGCAAAAACCCTGGAGTGGGCCCTGATAGAGACTTTGGGCCTGATCCTGTCCGACTATTCATATGTAACTTTCACCCATGTGTGGGATTGTGCTTTATCGTGGAATCCCCAGCCAGGGAGATGTGGCTAGTCCCAGCTTCCTTTGTGCTGGGCAGAGTATTACCCTTTAGTTTCTTTAACTCTCCTTGCCTTTGTCTGTCCTCCATGCTTTCCTCTGCATTTCCCTTCCTGCAGCAAACCCCATTTCCCCTCCCGTGGGCTTCACTCCCTCCTCCCTGAAATGCAGAGGGCTTCTAGGAGACAAATGATTTGCACCTTTGTCTCAGCACCTGCAGAGGTGCTGGTTGCACGTGGATCCCAGAGCTGTGGATTGAAAGGCGTATTAGCATTCGGCAGCAGATCCTTTAGAACCCGGCTTGTCAACAATGAATTACATTGAACACAGGAAGGAGATAAAACAATGGCAAAAAGATTTAGAAGAGGAATCAGGAGGTCCGTGGGCAGCTATGTACATTCAACAACCAGATGTATTGCCCTACCGATGAGGTATATAAACACTAGAGCTGGGGTCAGGAGATTTTTTTTATGAACCATGTTTTTGCTGAAAAGTGTCCATTTGTCAAAACCAGTATTGTGAACAATGAATCTCCCAACTCAAAGAATTTTTGGGTGGGGAAACGTTTCAAAATTGTTGAAATGTCCGGTTTCAACATTTTTGAACCAGGACTGTTTGATTTGTTGAGTCAAAATGACCTCTTGTTTAGAAAGTTTAGAATAAACAATGTTTTTTTTATAAAAAAGGCAAAATTCTAGGCAAAATTTTATAATTTTGAAACAAATCATTTTGACTGACCCAAACTGAAATATTTTCCAGATTTTGACTTTTCTTTTCTGATTTGGACAGGAACCATCTCCTGCCCAGCTCCGAGAAACATCTATTGATACAGCAACCACACTGACCATGAATGGAAGGTGGGTATTCAACTACATGTATCTTTGTGCATGTATCCAGGGGTTCCATCCACTGACAATTTAGCTCCTAGTGGGGGCACTTTCAATTATCAGTTGTGGGTTTAGGGTTGTTGTTGTTTAGTTTTCAATTTATTAGTAGCCTCAGCTTTCACTGAGCAGTAAATCAGATTTGCCTTTGGCAAAGGCAGAGGTTTTATTCACTTCTATGGCTTCACTTTTCTGTTTTAGTTGGGTGTGTGGTTGTACCTCTGACCCTCACCATTATACCCACAAGGTCTGCCTGGCATTCAAGCACCCTCCTGGATGACTGGCACTTATTTACGGAGCACAGCTAAATGCAAAGGGCCAGACCCTAGGCTGTGCTTTGGGTTTGTCCTGCTCCAGTCCTGCTTTGGAAACAAACTCCTCAGCCATTCCAGCCAATGACTGCAATCCAGGCACTTGACGCTGGCCCCTCATTAATCACTCAAGATTTGCCCGGGGCTTGTTCTAATTGATTTAGAGCAGAGCCTCAACTCCCTCGAAAGGAAACAAAAATCAATTTGCCAGGTTTGACTCCAATTTGTCAATCCCCTTTCCAGTTCATTTCATTTCCTTGGGCAGCTTCCTTCCTCGGCGTGTTGGGATAGACTCTCAGAACAATGCGCCTGAGCGGTGTGTGCAGCAGCATGTAAGTCCGTGTACAGGTCCCTGTTTCACACAAGGAACTCTGCTGGGGAGCTGGTCCAGCTGTTTGTTGGGAATAAAACTCATTGTGAACCCCACCCTTTTAGCTGTCCGTGAACAGACCCCAACTCCTGCTGACTTGTAATTATTCCTTGGGCGTCAGCGTGAACAATTCTCAGATTCTGGGTTGCTTGGGAACTGTTCAGCTGGACTTTTTCCTTTTTGTTCTTCACGGTGTGTGACTGGTCACTTAAGTCACATGGTATTGGTTCTCTTGTGGGATTGCATGGCAAACCTGTGAGAGGAAGGACTGTCCAGTGGGCACTAGTCTAGGATTTGATGTGATCTCCCAGCTGTCAGGGAGCACCAAGTGGGTGCATAGCCGGGGTTACAGGGAACTCCTGGGTCTGGGATTTCATTTTACCTCATCAAAAGAGTGTCATATGAGGTCTTGAATAAAAGCCACTTTGGTCATCAATTTCATTGTGAAATGTATGTCCAGATACTGTGTAAGAAGTTATGTATATATATTGAAAATATGTTCTTCCAGTCTGTAGGAACTGGTCATCGGCAGAGGTGAAAAGTAGGTTTCTGTCAGACAAGAGGTGTTTATCCAGCTATCTGTTTCCATGTAAATGGAGTATTGCCTCATTCACAATGGGTCTCCTCGCACTAGTCTGAACAGAATACAAATGAAGGATTGGGGGAACTTCAGAAAGGAACTCACAGGAAGACAAAAAACAGTGAGAGGAAGAACCCTATCAGGAGGTGACAGCAGAGGTTAATATTTTGAGGATGTGTGGGGGGTGGCAGCAAAGGAGACGCCCAGGAATCCTCCTCTGAGGAAGTAAATGTGTGGTGAGTTTGCTTCATGTGAAAGGGGGCTCAGCCAGGCTTAGCTGAAAATGCTGACGAGAATGAGGTCTTTCTGGTCTTTGAGAACAAATGAGTTCTCGTTTTCACTATAAATATCTTCCAGCCCTGCGGTGCTGAGTGACGTGCTGGGCCTGGGCCGACTCTTACAAGCTGCTTGTTCTGTTCCTAGGGGAAGAACAGGCCTGGTTGTTTTGTGAGCACCCAGTGGAAAGGGGGTTGGACTGTGCAGGGAACGGTCCAAGGGCTGGTATGTGCCTGTCGCTACCCGTACAGAGAGAGCGAGGTCTGCGGAGGCGTGCGTGGCAGGCAGTGCTTGTTCCACTGCCAGAGGCTGGTGTGTGCCTGTCGCTACCCGTACAGAGAGAGAGAGGCCTGCACAGACAAAACCACTTCACGCTAAGGCCAGGAGGTGGTGAGGTGCCTCAGCATCCTGGAGAGTATCACATTGAGAAGACTTAGGTTCATTTCCCTGCTCTGCCACAGACTTCCTGTGTGACCCTGGGCAAATTCCTCAGTGTCTCTGTGCCTCAGCTCCCATCTGTACAATGGGAATAATAGCACTGCTTTGCTGTGCCGTCTGGGGCTGGGGGGGATGGATGAAGTAGTATGGTAATCAGGCCATATAAGTACATTAGCTAGAACCCAACAATAAGAGAACAGCAAATATGATTGTTCATATGGAAATCTGAATATCTGTACAAAAAACCATTGTTCAAAAACCTGTGCAAAACCATTCACACAACTGGTGGCAAAGAGTACCTTGCGCACGTTTGTGAATGGAGCAGCAGTTCAGAATCTGAATTCATGTTTGTGATCATTGCTTTGAAGCATTCCACCACCTCTTGAAAATCTTGACTATTACACTGTTCTCCCATCTCAGACCCCTCTTCTCTACTCACCAGCCCCTTCTTATTTCAGGCTCAAAGAGTGTGAAATTCAGCCATTTGCCTTCTTGGAATTTAAATGAAAACAAATCTGCAAAGAATGTTTTTTGAAAAGTCTCCCCATTCATGTGAGAGAGAGAATTTCTCACTGTCCCCACTTCTCCAACAGGAGCAGCAATTCTTGTGTTAAGTGGGGATTTGGGAGCATTTACAATAAGCTCACTTCTGATTCGCCTTCTGCCTCTCATAACACTGGGTAAAATGAGAGGGCTGGGTAAGAGCGAAGTGTTATCAAATGAGGACTAAAACCATCTATAATCCCTTTAATCCAAATTGGATTAATTATTTTCAAAAAGTGCTAAAGGAGCTTATATTAGATCAAGCGCTAAATGGATTGAAGTAGGTCACAAGGTTTCATGGGGTGGGGGAGTGTTTTAAGCAAAAAATAGGGATTTCTCAATCAAAAAAAAAACTTTATTAAACAATTGCTAATTGAAAAGAAACTGGCCAATGAGCTAGCTGCAACTCTGGAGAGATTTATATTCACTTTTAAGATAGTTACAAATCACGGACTAACAGGACACCTCAGAACACATGCCTTGCAATGAATGCCATACATTAAAGTCAACAAAATTTTGAAGACTCTTCATTTTAAAGTCTGATTACATTCAGAAGGAGTTTGGAGCAGATGGGATGCTAGTCCTCTGGTGTTTATTGTCCATGTCCTGATGGGCATGCATCTTGAACTGCCACCTTCTGCCTGCACTCCTGAGATAAGCTAAAGGAGTATTTTTAAAAGGTGGCCATTTAAACACATGCAGAACTGCGGCATGAGCTTTGCTGGCCTATATGTCTGCAAAGCAGAGTCTTGTGCAGATTGTTAGAAGTGATGGGTGAAACTCAATACATTTAGCTAATGCTTGATGGTCCTGTCCCTGTTGGGACACAGTAGGCGTGTCCTCTGGGTCAGAAAACCATTCTGAGCCATGGGTTTTAGAAGGAGCTGTTGCAGTACCAGACCTGCTGCCCACTGCTTAGTCTGCAGAAGGTGAACACGCTTTTAACAGCAGCTATAACACTGTTTTCAAGATGGAGTTGGAACAGGGAAAGGTGGGAACAGGCACACACATAGGGTGGGCACCTTCACCCAGAGCTTCTCCAAATCATCATAAGCGATCACCCTCCAAACAGCCCCGCATAATGCTCCCTTCAATTCCCCCCACAGCTGCCTGCATTCTCCTAATGCTGCCACATAATGACCCTTCCATCCCTCGCTCTCTGAATGCCCCCCCAATTGCCCCACCTCCACAGTGGCCCACTCAAAGTCCTGTCCAGTCCCCACCCCCCACATGCCTCCTCCAACCAGCAAACCCCAAATGGTTCTCTTCAACTTCCTGCCTATGACAGCCACCACTGGCAAATTCACCACTCACCAAACACCCCAACAGCTTCCCCTTCCTTTCCCTTTCCAGTTGCGTCCCCATGTTCCCCAGTCTTCCCCTGCCTGCCCCCTTCTTTTCCCATCCAATAAATTCCCTTCTAACCCTCCATTCTTCCCCTCCAGCTGACCCTCTAATTTCCCTTCCAATCACCCTTTCCCACCCACTCTGACCTCTCCCTCCCAATCAGCCCTGTCCCTTCCCTTAAACACCAGCAGCAGCATCCCTCTAGCCATCTCAGTTTCCATGCCCTCCAGTGACTCTCCCCATAGCCTCAGATATGCTCCCCTCTTCGAGACCCAACAGCTAATTCCCAATCCCCTCCTCTCTCCTCCACCTCAGGCATTTCTATGCCCTGCCTCCCGAAATAGCTGCCCACCCCTCACTCCTCACCTCTTTCCCCAGGAGAAGCTGTTGGTATAAATATCTAATGATGAAATATGAACTGTTTTAGTACTAGTGAAGAATTGAGTCATTACCTTAAGCTCTTCCAACAAATTGAAAGATCTGTGGCAGTGCACCCCATAAGTCTTCATGGGAATATGCTTATGAATATATATATGATATAACTGGAATATGTTTTATGCTACATATGCTATGTAACATATCTATATAAAGGTTGTGATCTACTGAATACATCCCTCCTGTTTGCATGCATGTGTCATTTTTGTACTTGAAGTTAGGTGTATTGTCTGTATACTTGCTTGATTTCTATTGAGAAAGGAATGTGCAAATTAAATGCCCAATCAAGAACCACTTTAACCCAACAATGAACTGAAAGACGCCAATCCATATCTGAGCTTTCCCAGGAATGTGGCCTGGCTGCTAAGAAAATCAGTCATGCATGGACATGTGACTTGCCCATGTGACTCCAAAACTCCATCTGGAGCTGGACTTTGCATAGGAGAGAGGAGGGGCTCTCCTCCCACAAGAGAGAGTCTATTTAAGTCTGTGGAAGACCCCTCCATTTTCTCTTCAGCTGGCTCCAGAGGTAGCCTCTCCACCCCCAAGGATACCTGAAAGAAACGATAACAAAGAACAGTAACTACAGGGGTGTGAGTGATGGCTGGACCCAGACTAGAAGGAGACTAGTCTGTAGAAGGAATCTTACTGGAATTCCTCTGAAGGTGAGGTTTTATCTGTATTCAGTTTTCTTAGACATAGACTTGCATGCCTTATTTTATTTTGCTTGGTAATTCACTTTGTTCTGTCTGTTATTACTTGGAATCACTTAAATCCTACTTCCTGTATTTAATGAAATCACTTCTTACTTTTTAATTAACCCAGAGTATGTATTAATACCTGGGGGCGGGGAAACAGCTGTGCATATCTCTTGATTAGTGTTATAGAAGGCGAACAATGTATAAGTTTACCCTGTATAAGCTTTATACAGGGTAAAACGGATTTATTTGGGGTTTGGACCCCATTGGGAGCTGGTCATCTGAGTGTTAAAGACAGGAACACTTCTGTAAGCTGCTTTCAATTAAGTCTGCAGCTTTGGGGCATGTGGTTCAGACCTTGGGTCTGTGTTGGAGCAGACTGGTGTGTCTGTCTCAACAGGACAGGGAGCTGGGGTCCCAAGCTAGCAGGGAAAGCAGGGGCAGACATAGTCTTGGCACATCGGTTGGCAGTTCCCAAGGAGGGTGTCTGTGATCCAACCCATTACCCTCCCCCCTAGGCATTTCCATGCACTGCCTCCCAAAATAGCTGCCCACCCCTCACCCCCATCCCCAGGAGAAACCATTGGTATAAATATCTGTAAAGATGAAATATGAACTGTTTTAGCACTAGTGAATAATCGAGTCATTACCTTAAACTCTTCCAACAATTTGAAAGATCCTGCTGCTTAGCTAAAGAATTTGGCTTAAGACTTCTGAACTTCCTGGGCTGTATTAATTAAAATAAAAATTAAAAATAAACAGGAAAAGGAGACATTCCGGAAAATAAAGTGAAATGATGCTGTGGCAGGTATAACCAAAGTGAGTGTCTGCATTTAAGAGAACAGAGTCAAAGCTTTCTCTGGGACAGATAATAGAATGTAATAGATTCCATACACAATAACCAAAGTCTTGTCACAAAATGACAATCTTAGCTCATTTGCTATTCTAGGGAGATAATTTTGTTCTCAATGTTGAAATGAATGGATCCCTTCGTTTAGTAACTTGTCATGTCAATCAACGCCTTACATGTCCATCTATGCAACAGTTTTAACCAGAAATTAATCCCATGTCTAAACATATAAGTAGTTTCCTTTTAATGACTTGCCTTTGGATTATCTCAAATATTCTCTTTCCAGGTCGTAATTAACACAGCCCACCCTTTCCTCACAGACACACTTTAAAAACATATTACAGGAACTGAAAAACTAGAAACCACATCTGCAAAGCCTGGGTTGGCTGATATTCCCACAGTGCCACCAGGAGGCAATGCAAACCTGTGGCCAGGGAGCATTGTGGAGAGTAGGCACTGCAGGAAGTACCACGCAAGAGACCCAGAGTGACAGTCAAGGTTGGCCTTTCCATGAGGCGAACTGAGGCAGCCGCCTCAGGTGCCAGACTGTGGGGGCGCCACTAGGACCCAGAGGGTAGAAAATTGTGTCTGCTGCTGGTGCATAGGTATTCTCTCTGCTGTAGATGCACAGAGATGGTGGAGTGCTGTGCTGGAGGAAGGAGAGCACAAGAGACATAACAGGCAGGCAGGAGAAAAGGTGAGAGGGAATAACAGAAAGCAGCAGGAGCTGCAGGGAAAGAGAGGAGGAGCCTCTTATGTACCTCTCTAGCACCCCCAGGAGCCTGCACTGATTCACACCAGCTTCTCAGGGAGCTTCCTGGTTCCTGCTGCTTCCCTGAACCCACTTGAGGAGAACAGGCAGTCAGCTGAAATAGTGGGAGCCAGTCAGGCCCTTTAGACTCTGATATCTTCCCTATAGGTGTCAACTTTCCAATGCTCACTGTTCAACCTCTGCCTCTGCCACAGGCCCTGCCCCCACTTCACCCCTTCCCCCAAGGCCCTGTCTCTTCCTGCCCCCTTCCCCAGGCCTGCCGCACCCTCTCTCTTCTCCTCACCCCCCAGAGCCTCCTGCATCCTGCGTGAGGCACAGGATGGGAGGGGAAGTACTGATGGGCAGGCAGCTGGCAGGCGGGGCAGGGGAGCTCTTGGGGGCTGCTCACATAATACAGTGGCTCTTTTGCAATGTACATTGGCAAATTCTGGCTACTTCTCAGGCACAGGTTGGCCACCACATCCTAAAGCCTCGCATACTGTTGAGATCAGGTTAACGTTAATGCCTGGATCAATTTTTCCCTTTCCTAAACATAGGTACCATGTTTGCTATTCTCCAGTCAAGTGATGTCATTCCCAATTTGATATATTTATTGAAAATCCTTGATGTTGGATTTGAAATTTCATGTGCCAGTTAGTGGATGGCATATGCTGTGAAGCAAGAAGATTTATATCCCACATATTTTGACCCTGTGTTGTAGAATTGTAGGCATTCTCATTATCCATCTAAAGGGCTAATCCTTTGTTTGAAAGCAAAATAACTCTTGGTCACAATGACATCCTGCAGCGATGAGTTCCATAGGTTAATTCAGTATGCTTGGGGCTGATGACTGAATTTTTCTAACTTCAACTTCCAGCCTTTGGCTCTTGTATCAGTTTAGGACTGTTCTAAACCACAATACTGAGGTCATCCCAACTGTTCCTGAACACGGGTATGCAAGACTGCCCCATCCACATCCCTGCTCTCATGACTTTGGCTGCTGCAGCAGTGGCCAGGAGAGAGGTGGTTACCCTGATGCTGTCACCCATGGCTCTCCCTACACAGGGGGAACCCTCAAGTGGCAAGTGAAATTGGCTTTAAGGAGGCACAAAGCAGCTTTCACATACCAGAGAATCTGCACATAATGTATTGATCCATCCAGAACATAGGGCTATTCTGCCATCATTGTCTTTGTGATCACTGGATGAGGACACACTCAGTGCTTCACAACTAACTAACAACCCTTGTAGTTAATTGAGGTTTGTGTTAGCTGGAGTACGCAGCATTATCTGGGGCCATACTGTAGCCCATTCTCCATGCCGGCACAATGAGAAGGCAGCCCCTTACGGCCCTGTGCCATACGGCTGTTTCCAGAGACCAAGCCGCTATCACACCCCTATGGAAGTGGATGGGAAGAGGAGGGGAGACGAGGCTGCGCCACCATTGTGCCCAGATGGTGTAGTTATAGCAGCACGTCAGGGAGCATGTACGGAACTGGGAATAGTCCCAGTGCGGTGTACTTGCTCCCCAGAGAAGAAGATGACTTTGAATGATGATCTAGCTCTTAATCAGCATTGATAATGACTTTACGCTACAACTTTGCTTCTAATATGCAGCAGATTGCTCAGCCTCACCCCTTTCCTCTGATGCTTTCTCAGTGAGACTTGACACACCATGCTAGTCCTGCATAAATCAAGTTATTCCTTCCTACAATGTTTGATACAACTACTAGCACTCCCATAACGCACACAGTAAAGCACATGACACGGCAGACACCACCCCCAGTGCCCAGAAACCCCTTTGCCAGACTGTCACTCACCTGAGTGCATGGCCATAAATTGCTTTCCAAGTTTTTGCCCTTTTGTCAGGAGGAACCTGACCTCTGTCTTTATTCCAATCCCCTCCAGAGTGTGTAAGCAGTGGGCAGGACTGGCGCACCAGCTGCCCTGAAGCCTTGGCGCTGTAGCAGGAACAGATTTGGTTGATCCTACACAGCATGATGTTCACATGCAGGCAAGGTGCTTTCTGAATCCATACGGGCTAGTCAGCCCATGGCTTATGGACAGCTTAGCATTTCCTTTCCTGCTCAAGAGAATCAGATTGGTATCTGTTGCAAACGACATGGTGCAGTCTCCATTCAGTAGCACTGGCCAATATCCAGGGGTCTCTGGTGGCTGCTATGAGAAGGGTAGAGAGGTGACAGTGATCTGTGGTCCCAGTGCCCCTGGGAACAGGTTTATCCTGTTCCAGGCTAGAAGAGGGCAGGGCAGTGGCCACATTCTGCCACCCTTATTCATGTTGAGTGGGTCCTACCCGGGGTTGACATCTCTAGGGCCAATCATGGTGAATAAGCACATCAACATCTAACTCTTTGGGATTTGTAGCACCATTGGTGCCGACAATCCTACCTTTCTGAGGACTCAAGGGCAGAGGTGCTTAAGCATTGCAGGCTCTCAGCAGCTGTGAGCACTGAGGAAGGGCCAGGCACAGCTTCATCTGAATGGTGTTAAGTACCAAGCCAAGCCCCAGGCCCAGCCCCCCACTCAGTTCTGGTTGTTTTGTGGATAATGGTAAGAATCAGTGTCCAGAGCAGAAATGCACCTCCACATTCTTACCTATGTGCCCAACATAGTTTAGTGTCCATGAGGCTCAATTCATGCACTCTAACACCCCTCCAGAGAGCCCTCATGGAGACAGAAAAAAATAAATTTCACCCACTGATACCAGCATCAGGCTCATTACTTCTGGTTGAACTGGAGCGTATCTTTTAGAAGAACATTCAGGTCTGATTTAAAGACTCCAAGAGCTGGACAATTCACCACATCCCTAGATGAATTGTTCCAACAGTTGATTATTCTCACTATTAAAACCTTGTGATTTGTGATCTGAATTTGTCAAACTTCCACCTCCAAACATTGAATTGCATTCTGTCTTTATCTGCTAGATCAAAGAGCCCTCTGTTAGAAATCTCTTCACAGTCTACAAGTAACTACACAGAGAACAAATCACCTCCTAACCTTTTCTTGTTTAAACTAAAAGAAATTGTCCTTTTTCAGTTTCCTGCAGGTTTTCCAGACCTTGAATCATTCTTGTGGGTCTTTTTTTGATTCTTTTCTAGGTGTTCATCATCCTTTTTGAAGTGTGGACACCACAACAAGATAATCTATCGAGTAATGGCCTCCCCGAATGCCCCTTAGAAAGGTAAAACCACCTCTCTACTCCTACTCAATATTCCCTGGCTTATACATCCAAGACTTCTGTTATCTCTTGCATCATATTGGGAGCTCATGTTCAGTTGCTTTGCACCATAATCCCTCAGTCCTTTTCAGGGACTGCATTTTGGAACGCAGGGGCTGTATCAGGCAGTGTGACCAATA
Organism: Gopherus flavomarginatus; assembly: GCF_025201925.1. NCBI lineage: Eukaryota > Metazoa > Chordata > Testudines > Testudinidae > Gopherus > Gopherus flavomarginatus. Next base: position 5,230,066 of record NC_066631.1, on the reverse strand, counting down.
TTCTTTGTTTCGAGATGTGTGTCCTTGCATAGGTATTATTTTGCGAGGCCAGGCTACTAAGCTTGTGTACAACTACACATCACGCGCATTGCAGTGACTGTTTATTAATGAATACACATATGAAATATTCACAAGACATTGATATTTAATATTTCAGAAATATTTTTCCATTAATGTATTACATTTGTCACTCATATTTATTAAACATGGGTAGTGTTGCTATTTCTTCTACAGAGTCGGAACATAGCAATTCCCTGACCCCGCCCCTTCTCTACGCACCCTCTCACCATTCCCCATCATCTGTCACATCACTGATTTTTTTAAACGCCCTTCTCATAAGAGGGCTCGAGGAAGTGCAGTTCCCATTTTAAGACTAGCAGGGGCTGCTTTCTGTAAGTATTCTTTGTACGACATATGTCTTGTGAGGCAGGGCTGGCTTCACTAGGGGGTTGGGCATGGCCCTGCCCTCTTCCCATGCTTGCTGTGGAAACTGACGACTCGCTGGTCAATCATATTATGGTGAAATGTATGGAGCAACATTATATATAAAATTACAAAATCCTCTTGTATGATTGTAGCACGCACACACACACACACACACACACACACTTTTTCACCTAGGAAGACAAAGGAATCAGCTCTTTGGACTTTGCGAGGAGATCCTGACTTGAGAATTTTGTCAGCTGTGTTGCTGGGAACATGCAGTAAAGATTTTACTTTGACCCAACTCCAGTTTAAGTCTTCGCTCTTAGGAAGCGTTTTATTTTTATTTCTCTTGGAACCATTTCTGACTTTAATACCTTGTATTTGTACTCATTTCAAATCTATTCTTCATAATTAAATAAACTTGTTTTATTCTTTAATCAAAACTAATCCTGTGTTGTCTTTAAACTGAATTGTTTGGTGTTGACAATTAAAGAAGCAAACTGTTGTGTATTGACCCCTTACAGGGGCAATGGTCCTCTAATCTCTGAACTGCCAAGAAGAGGGCTGGGCAGTGCAGAACACACATTTTGGGGAAGATCTGGGACCAGGAGTGTGTGGGGTCACCTTACAAGTGGTAACCAAGGCTGGGGAAGCCAGAGGTGACTAGAGTGTTTCTGGCAGGCTGCAACTACACCCAGACACTCAGCGTGTGACCGGCACCCTTTCTGGCTGTTTGTGAGTGCCCAGGTAGGAGACACAGCAGCAAAGCATTGTAAGACACCCAAGATTGCAAGGCAGATGATGAAAAAGCCCCTCACTAGTCTGGATTGCACCCTGGAATGTGATACGTGCATGTGATCTTGAGTTAGGCAGGTTGCCAAGGTTGCAGGTTGCTATTTTTAGAGGACAGACCACCCAGCCTGTAGAAGACCCTCGTTCTCAAAGCCCCACATCTGTATGAGAATTGGTCCCTCCCAGAGGTGCTGGTGGTGGAAACTGAAGAAGAATGTCCTGTCACAGGCAGGTCACCGCCTAGGCCTTAGGACATCAGGAGTGAGAGGCTCAGCTCCAGGAGAGCTCTGAGGAATCCGAAGGGGCACAAGCCAGCACATCTTCTTAATGCTAAGGTCAGCTTTACAGCAAGTGAGAAATGTCCAAATCCAGCTCCTCCCACCACTCCGAGCCACCAGCACTCACATGAGCTAATGGTCTGCAGGAATAATCACTTGGGAGGTGGGATAGGCTCTAGCTGCACAATGTCTCTACAATCACGGTTTGGATGAATTTTGCAGAACGAATTCATATCGCATATTTGACAGTGGATATTTTCAATCCCTTCCCTGGCTCAGTTGGGGGCACATACTGCAGCTGATCTTCCATTTCCTCTTGGCTGTTCAGCACTTTCTGATATCTCTTGGGCTGTAGCCATAGGATGTGTTCAACTCCTGTCCTAATGGCCATGAACCCCTGCTGCTTCCAGTCTCTTCTGAGCATTCCCTTCTGCTCCCACCCAGCACTGTGTTTTGGGGGTGGAGGAAGCAGCACTGAACAATGGGATCAGTTCTCCACACAAGCACTGAGGCAGAAGTGTGCATCATCCAAGGATCAGGGGGCCTATTCTCTCCCCCCACCCAATGTATGTGAGTAAGGGCTGGACGTGCCAAACAGCTTGTACCTTCAATGCATTGGGAGCCAGTTCAGCCTCGTCTCTTTTTGTGCGTGTGTCTCTTTGGTTTCCTGACAAGGAAGCCTCTTGCGAATGTGCTTAAAGCAGATTTTCCATTAGCACTTCCTCAGTGAGTGTCAGATCCTGCAACAGGAAGTGGGCCATCCTGCTCTCCGCTGTGTCACTCGCTGAAGTCTGCCACTGAACCAGAGGCTGGGCTTCCAGACTGCGGGACTCGTTCATCACCACTGCACCAGCTCCTTTCTGCTGTCATGTATGTTTCAACCCCTTGTGCCCAGCTCTGAACAGGTGCCAGAGGAGATGCTTAAAGCCCCCCTGCCCTGTTGCATCTTCCACCAGGACCTGAGGCAGGCTGGTCCTTGTGTTTCTCCAGGCTCAAGGACTCCAACCTCTCCAAAGCGAGCATGGGAAGAGGGCAGGGCCATGGCCAACCCCCAGTGAGGCCAGCCCTGCTGCTACTTGTAGGAAATGTGAGCTACATCTCTGCAAAGTGTGTACGATGGCTACCCTCTCTTGGTGCTCCCTGCAGCTCTGTGTGGCATTGTCCCTGACTCAGGCAGGGTGGGCTGAATGCACAATGCTGAACTTTTATGTACCTAAAAAAAAAAATCCACAGCAGCGGAGTGCGACTCACCAAGCCTGAGCCTAGGTGCCTAGACTCCTGTGGCATGAATGGGGAGACAGGCACCTTAGCCTCACATTCTCAAAAGCCAGTAGGGCAGAGGTGCCAGCTTCCTAAGTTCCCAGGGAGTGCTCGACCCCCACTTTGGACTATAAGGTGGATAGAAAGCTAGCTAGATTGTCGGGCTCAGTGGGTAGTGATCAATGGCTCCATGTCTAGTTGGCAGCCGGTATCAAGTGGAGTGCCCCAAGGGTCGATCCTAGGGCTGGTTTTGTTCAATATCTTCATTAATGATCTGGAGGATGGCGTGGACTGCACCCTCAGCAAGTTTGCAGATGACACTTAACTGGGAGGAGTGGTAGATATGCTGGAGGGTAGGGATAGGATACAGAGGGACCCAGACAAAATAGAAGATTGGGTCAAAAGAAATCTGATGAGGTTCAACAAGGACAAGTGCAGAGTTCAGCACTTAGGACAGAAGAATCTCATCCACTGCTACAAACTAGGGACTGAGTGGCTAGGCAGCAGTTCTGCAGAAAAGGACCTAGAGGTTACAGTGGATGAGAAGCTGGATATGAATTGACAGTGTGCCCTTGTTGCCAAGAAGGCTAACAACATTTTGGGCTGTATAAGTAAGGGCCGTCAAGGTTCTTTCCCCACTTTGAACTTTAGGGTACAAAAAGTGGGGATCTGCATGAACACTTCTAAGCTTAATTACTAGCTTAGATCTGGTACACTGCCACCAGCTAGAATTTAGTGTCTGGCACACTTTCTGTTCCCCCAAAACCTTCCCTGGGGAACACAGATCCAAACCCCTTGGGTCTTAAAACAAGGAGGAATTAACCATTCCCCCTCCTTTCCCCCCACCAGTCCCTGGTGAGTTCAGACCCAACCCCTTGGATTTTAAAACAAGGAAAAAATCAATCAGGTTCTTAAAAAGAAAGCTTTTAATTAAAGAAAGAAAAGATAAAAATTATCTCTGTAAAATCAGGATGGAAAATGCTTTACATGGTACTTAGATTCATATAGACCAGAGGGACCTCCCCCAGCCTTAGATTCAAAGTTACAGAAAACAGAGGTAAAAATCCTTCCAGCAAAAAGAAACATTTACAAGTTGAGAAAACAAACATAAGACTAATCTGCCTTTCCTGGCTATTACTTACAATTTTGAAACATGCGAGACTGATTCAGAAAGATCTGGAGAGCCTGGAATGATGTCGCGTCCCTCTCAGTTCCGAGAGCGAACAATGAACAAAACAAAAAGCACAAACAAAGGCTTCCCTTCACCAAGATTTGAAAGTATCTTGTCCCCCTATTGGTCCTTTGGTCAGGTGTCAGCCAGGTTTACTGAGCTTCTTAACCCTTTACAGGTAAAAGAGACATTAACCCTTAACCATCTGTTTATGACAAGGGCATTGCCAGCAGATTGAGGGACGTGATCATTCTCCTCTATTCAACATTGGTGAGACCTCATCTGAAGTACTGTGTCCTGTTTGGGGCCCCACACTACAAGAAGGATGTGGAAGAATTGGAAAGAGTCCAGAGGAGGGCAACAAAAATGATTAGGGGGCTGGAGCACATGACTTATGAGGAGAGGCTGAGGGAACTGGGATTATTTAGTCTGCAGAAGAGAAGAATGAAGGGAGGATTTGATAGCTTCTTTCAACTACCTGAAAGGAGGTTCCAAAGAAGATGGATCTAGACTGTTCTCAGTGGTACCAGATGACAGAACAAGGAGCAATGGTCTCAAGTTGCAGGGGGGAGGTCTAGGTTGGATATTAGGAAACACTATTTCAATAGGAGGGTCGTGAAGCACTGGAATAGGTTCCCTAGGGCGATGGTGGAATCTCCTTCCTTCTAGGTTTTTAAGGTCAGGCTTGACAAAGCCCTGACTGGGATGATTTAGTTGGGGATTGGTCCTGCTTTGAGCAGGGGGTTGGACTAGATACCTCCTGAGGTCCCTTCCAACCCTGATATTCTATGATTCTGTCCCAGGTCTTGCTAACACTCCGCCCCTTCCTCTAAGCTCACACCCTTGCCTTGCTTCTTAACATCCCATCTCCTCCTCCACTCCTCCCCCACCCTCTCAGCATCTCCTGCACACTGCTGAACAGCTTATCATCAGCAGGTGGAGGCACTGGAAAAGGAGGGGGAGGAGCTGATCCACAGGGCTGCTAGTGGGTGCTAAGCACCCACTATTTTTTTCAATGGTTGCTCCAGCCCTGGAGCGCCCCTAGAGTCAGCGCCTATGCAGTAGGGGGCCACCTAAGCCAGCCAATCAGAGTGGTGTGTGCTAAGCCCCGCCCCCTCACAGAGATAGCCCCTGTGGCCAGGCTGTAGGGAGGTGCCTCACTCTGCCTGTGAACCCTCTTTGGGGTTAGGCACTAAGGCTGTTTTGCTTGTCCTGTCACCACCCACCTTTGACCTTTTAGCTCAGTGGTTAGAGCACTTACCTGGATGTGCGAGACCCAGGTTCAATTCCCCCTCTGCCAAAGTGAGAGAGAGAATTTGAACAGGAAGTCTCTAAACGTGCGCTAGCCACTGAGCTATGGGCTATCCTGGTGTGGGCTCCCTCCCACCCTCCTGCCGAAGCTGTTCCACAGAAAAATATAATATTCCTACTGGCTTCTGGATTCTGTCTATATCCCACCACTGCTACACCATATCATAACCTTAGTCCCAGATTTGGACCTTAGCGTCCAAAATATGGGGGTTAGTATGAAAACCTCCAAGCTTAGTTACCAGCTTGGACCTGGTACCTGCTGCCACCACCCAAAAAATTTGAGTGTTTTGGGGCACTCTGGTCCCCCTGAAAAACCTTCCCTGGGGACCCCAAGACCCAAATCCCTTCAGTCTCACAACAAAGGGAAATAATCCTTTTTCCCTTCCCCCCTCCAGGTGCTCCTGGAGAGATACACAGACACAAGCTCTGTGAAACTACACAGAGAGACTCCCCCCTCTCTGTTCCCAATCCTGGAAACAAAAAGTACTTTCCTATTCCCCCAGAGGGAATGCAAAATCAGGCTAGCAATCCAACACACAGATCTCCCCGATTTCTTCCTCCCACCAATTCCCTGGTGAGTACAGACTCAATTTCCCTGAAGTAAAGAAAAACTCCAACAGGTCTTAAAAGGAAGCTTTATATAAAAAGAAAGAAAAATACATACAAATAGTCTCTCTGTATTAAGATGATACAATACAGGGTAAATTGCTTAAAAGAATATTGAATAAACAGCCTTATTCAAAAAGAATACAAATCAAAGCCCTCCAGCACTTATATTTATGCAAATACCAAAGAAAAGAAACCATAGAACTTACTATCTGATCTCTTTGTCCTTACACTTAGAAACAGAAGACTAGAAAGTAGAAACTACTTCTCCAAAGCTCAGAGAAAGCAGGCAGGCAGACAAAGACTCAGACACACAATTCCCTCCACCCAGAGTTGAAAAAGTCCGGTTTCCTCATTGGTCCTCTGGTCAGGTGCTTCAGGTGAAAGAGACATTAACCCTTAGCTATCTGTTTATGACACGCCCCCCAAATTGCAGACAGTGGGGAAGCTCACTGGCGGCGATTTGCTTCTAGAACTTGAAAATAAACAGATTAATACAACACATACACCTTTACATATACTCCTAAGTATATAACTAACAGACTTAGGGTTAGGGGCAGTTGAGCTGTAGGCAAGTCTACAGCTTGTGACACGAAGGGGTAAATTGTAACTTTGGCCTTTGGGTTGATGAATTTGGGGTCAACGAAGGATTGGTGGATAGCTGACACTTGTGCCCCCGTGTCTCTCCACGCAGTAACCTTCTTTCCGCCCACTCTCAAATTTTCCCTTCGCTCCAAGGGTATTTGAGAGGCATCCGGGCCTGGGGATCTTTGGGGTGATGGTGGTGTAATGAATTGCACTCGCATGGTGTTCTTGGGACAGTTGGCCTTGATATGTCCCAGTTCATTACACTTAAAGCATCTTCCATCTGATGGGTCACTGGGCCGAGGTGAGTTACTGGAGACTGGTGAGGTTGAAGGGTAGGGTATCTGTGGCTTTACTTGGGTGGTATGTGGGGTCTTTGGCTGTCCTCGGTTGTAGGGTTTATGGTCTGTGTGCCCCCTGGGGTAATCGTTCCCCTTGACAGTAGCTTTCTTGCTTTCTGCCAGTTCCATCCATTTGGCTCCAATCTCCCCCGCCTCAGCGATATCTTTGGGATTTCCATCTTGTATGTACCGTGTGATGTCTTCAGGAACACCATCCAAGAACTGCTCCATTTGTATGAGGAGGTTCAGTTCTTCCAAGGTTTGAATGTTGTTTCCTGTTATCCAGGCCTCATAGTTTTTTGCAATGTAGTAGGCGTGTTTGGGAAATGACACCTCTGGTTTCCACTTTTGGGTTCTGAAACGCCGACGGGCATGATCTGGGGTTATCCCCATCCTGTATCTGGCCTTGGTTTGAAAAAGTTTATAGTCATTCATTTGCTGCTTAGGCATTTCAGCTGCCACCTCTGCTAAAGGTCCACTGAGCTGTGACCTCAATTCTACCATGTACTGGTCTTCGGGAATGCTTTACCCAAGACAGGCTCTTTCAAAATTTTCCAAGAAGGCCTCGGTGTCATCACCTGCCTTGTAGGTGGGAAATTTCCTGTGCTGTGGAGCAATAATGGGCGCCGGGTTGTTAGGGTTGGCTGGCACATGCAGCCCAGCTTTTGCCAACTCCAGTTCATGTTTTCTCTGTTTTTCCTTCTCTTCATTTTCTTTTTGTTGTTTTTCCATTTCTTTTTGGTGCTTTTCCATTTCTCGGCGGTGGGCCAACTCTTCTTCTGCTTGTTTCCTTCGGTAGGCCACCTCTTCTTCTTCTAGTTTTCTTTTGTGTGCTGCCTCTTGGGCTGCCTGTTCTCTTTGGAAGGCTGCCAGTTTCATGCTTTCTTCCTTTTCTTTCATCTCCATCTCTCGCCTGTGTTCAGCTTCTTTGAGTTGCTTTTCGGCCTCAATTTTTGCCTTAGAAGTCATGATTCCTGTTTTCTTGTGTTGGGGTGCCCTCCGGTGTTTATCTTCTGAACTGCAGGTTCTGTTGCCTCCTGAAGTCTGCCTAGCAACAGTGCTTTTTTCCTTTTCTCTCTCTAGCTAATGTTCAATGAAAGGAAACCAGAAAAACCACTTTATTTGCATGCATATAAGTGCTGGTACTTGCCTCCTAATGGGAGGGCTATTGCATGACAAAAGACCCTCAACAGTCTCTTAATGGCTTCTCGCTTAACATGCAAGCCACAAACTGCCAGAGAGAGCAGAAAAAAAAATTTTTTCTCTGGTTCCTTTTTAAAACCAACTGTTTCTCTCTGCTAAAAAGCCCTTAGCAGAGAAAAGAAAAATATAATATTCCTACTGGCTTCTGGATTCTGTCTATATCCCACCACTGCTACACCATATCATAACCTTAGTCCCAGATTTGGACCTTAGCGTCCAAAATATGGGGGTTAGTATGAAAACCTCCAAGCTTAGTTACCAGCTTGGACCTGGTACCTGCTGCCACCACCCAAAAAATTTGAGTGTTTTGGGGCACTCTGGTCCCCCTGAAAAACCTTCCCTGGGGACCCCAAGACCCAAATCCCTTCAGTCTCACAACAAAGGGAAATAATCCTTTTTCCCTTCCCCCCTCCAGGTGCTCCTGGAGAGATACACAGACACAAGCTCTGTGAAACTACACAGAGAGACTCCCCCCTCTCTGTTCCCAATCCTGGAAACAAAAAGTACTTTCCTATTCCCCCAGAGGGAATGCAAAATCAGGCTAGCAATCCAACACACAGATCTCCCCGATTTCTTCCTCCCACCAATTCCCTGGTGAGTACAGACTCAATTTCCCTGAAGTAAAGAAAAACTCCAACAGGTCTTAAAAGAAAGCTTTATATAAAAAGAAAGAAAAATACATACAAATAGTCTCTCTGTATTAAGATGATACAATACAGGGTAAATTGCTTAAAAGAATATTGAATAAACAGCCTTATTCAAAAAGAATACAAATCAAAGCCCTCCAGCACTTATATTTATGCAAATACCAAAGAAAAGAAACCATAGAACTTACTATCTGATCTCTTTGTCCTTACACTTAGAAACAGAAGACTAGAAAGTAGAAACTACTTCTCCAAAGCTCAGAGAAAGCAGGCAGGCAGACAAAGACTCAGACACACAATTCCCTCCACCCAGAGTTGAAAAAGTCCGGTTTCCTCATTGGTCCTCTGGTCAGGTGCTTCAGGTGAAAGAGACATTAACCCTTAGCTATCTGTTTATGACAGGGCTCCCTCCCACCCTCCTGCCGAAGCGGTTCCACTTTGGAGATATAATTAAAGAATAATTAGAGGAGGGAGACTGGACCCAGGGTTTCCCACCAGCAAATATACTTGATGGCACTTGCCCCCTCCAGAACGCTCAGCATGTCTTTTCTTCTCTTCATCACCATTAGTGCGTGTTTTCTCCTATGCCCTCAGTAGACAGTGCTGAATGGGCCATGGAGACTGGACCCCTCTCGTGAACCAATTAGTCCCCCCTCCCTTGTAACTCCATCCCCTGCACTCATACTCTGCTCCCTTTACTGGATGGCCATCGGAGCCCCACCGCAGGACGTAGCAGCATGTTCACCCCTCCAGGGACGTGGGGAGGTACTTGGGCAGGGCAGCTTCCGATGCACTCACTGGAGCTGGGCAGCTTAGCACCACCCTATCTATTGCTATTGTGCAATTTGCGCAATCCGTTTAGTCCCCAGGTTGCCACTAGCCACCAAGAGTGGATGACATTTATCTAAGGCATCTGAAGAAATCTACATCATTCTGTGTCTAGCAAAATGGGTTCCCAACCTGAGTGGCCTCTAAGTACTATTACACTATAAATATTACACAAGAATAATGATTAAATAACACAAGAGGATATAACATCTCAGTGAGATCAGTTATTATATCAAGGACTTGAGGTTAGCACTGATCTTATAAAAGGTGGTAAGCGTGGCCCTGGGAATTACAGAACTCCTGAGCCTTATTTCAATATCAGGTAAACTGACTGAAACAATAATTACCAAATGAATTATAAAACACCTGGAAGATCATTGGAACCAACCAGCTCAGCTTCTGCAAAGGAAAATTGTGCTTCTCAGACTGCTAGAATTTTGTGAGGAGTCGACAGACCAGTAGAAAGAGGATAACTGGAAGATAGGATAAATCCTGCCTAAGAGGCTCCACAGTCTTAGTGCTCTGTTGCTAGCCTGCCATGGATTAGAAAGAGATTAAGAGAGAAAAAACAGAATGGCACAAATAAATGATCAATTCTTAATGTGGAAAGAAGCCGGTGATGAGATCCAAATGAGACGGGATTGGACAGCAGCCTAATTCACTACTCAGCCTTGATCATTCCCCAAGCAGTGCCCATCCTGGGCACTAAATGCAGTAGAGGTTCCTGGGAAAAATAGTGTGTGACCATTTAATTACAGAAGTGTCGTAGTAGATATGTGCAAAGGACAGAATGCAGGTTGCAGATGTAAATAGGCATTCCCTAGCTTTCAATTACTTGATTTTGCAATCTACAGGACTTTATTTTAAGATAGCTTTGTCATGGTATGCAACAAACGTAGCTATCAACGATTTGATGAATAGGGAGGTGGCAAAAATTGACTGATGGCAGAAAATGATTTAGTCGGTTAAGACTTGAAAAGACTGAGAAGCCACAGAAGGATCCGGCCAAGCTAAGTGACTGAGGAACACTTTGGCAGATGACTAGTCAGTGTAAATAATTGCAAGGTGATGCAAATTGGAAGGGACAGTCTGAACTACTCTTACACCTGGATGAGTTCCAAATTACACTAACTAGATGAACATATCATTATGGGATGCTCAACAGCTACCCACTGCTCAGGGATCTCAAAGCTACGGCTATACTACTCAAAACTGCTGGTTTCAGGCAGATTTACACTTGGCACACTTAAGCCCTGCTCCGCTGCAGCTACCTGTGTCACTGTGGCTACCCTGCTAATTATACTCACACTAGATTGATGAGAGATCATATGTAAGCAGGGGACTCAGATCCTTAACTCTCAATGTAGATGTAGCCAAAAAGGCAGACAAGATGTTAATTACGTTAAGAAAAGGATTTTCCTTTAGTATAAAGACCCTTTTATAAATAGTTTATTAAGGCCTAATAAATGACTGGTAGATATTTTAATAAAGGATTAACTCATTGGCATAGATTGATATAGAGACCGACATGTCAACATGTTGCTTATATTCATCTATAACACCTTTTAGTGATGTGCTTATAATTGTCTATAACATATGCTACTCGTCTCTGTTACTTGCTTATAACTTCTCCTCATCATTGATTAACCCTTTATATAAGGAACCTTCACATAAAGTGTGGCCAAGGAAGAAATAGAGAAGTAGAAGAAATAGAAGAAATAACACTGAAAACATGATAACAATGCTATGTAAATTAAGGATCAATCCCATCTCAAATACTGTGTTGAATTCTGGTCAAAAAGGACATGCGGAAATGCAGAAGGCTTAGGGAAAGACTAGAACAATGAGTGGAGGCTTGAGATGACTTCCATGTGAGGAGAAAGTAAAAAAATTGGGATCATTTATTTTAGAGAGGGGAGGAATTATAGAGGATATGCTAGAGGGATGTGAGACAGGATGCACCCCTGTATTCACATCCTACTCACTACTGTAATAATCTGTGTGCAAGGCTTGCCTTGTGAGGGATCATTTGAAAACCCATAACTTGCTGATCAGTAATATCATGGTAAAATGCATGTAGCAGCGTTATGGGTTATGAACATAAGCTGAACTCATGACTGAGGCGTGTTTCCCAGTTAAATCTAGGGAGTAGCTAAACCAGTTTCTCAGAGACAAAGGACAAGCTGACACCCCAGTCAGATGTCAACAAAGCTGATGGGCCACCACTGTGAAGTGGACATTCTTTGGCAAGAAGGGGAGGCAGGGACAAAGAGATCTGACTATTAGCAAAGAGACAGTATGAGGTCTCCTTCCTCCACCAGAAGAAGGAAGGAATATTCAGAAGAGGGCTGGGCAGCACAAGGCATACGTTTCTGGGGGGAAATCCAGGTCTGCAAGAGTGTTGGGGTCACCCTGCAATATAACCCAGGCTGGATGTGACAGGCAGGCTGAAGTTACACAGACACAATCAGGAGTGACCTGAATGCTGGTGGCTGATGGTGAGCTGCACGGGTTAGGAGCTGCAACAGTAAGGCTTTGCAAGGCACCCAGGTTGCAGAGCAAGGGTGACACGGCCCTTGCCCTGTCCACTCACTGGTCTAGATTGCATCATGTTAGACAGGGAATAGCATAAAAGGTAAATAGGACTGTAGCGAAGCAATGACTCACTGGCATGGTGCCTCCTGCTGGTTATCCTGGAAATTAGCTCGATATCAGCCCGGAGCACCCTCTGCTAGCCAGTGGCTCACCTGCCTCAGGCCCCATGTCCCACCCAGATCCCGGTGCCCTTTTCCTTGGCGTTCTGCCCCAGCAGGACCCCCACACTCTGACTCTCCCCTCCCAAGGGAACCCCCAACTCTCTCACCCACCTTGCCTCAGTGGCTACTGCCAGTCATCATCTAGCTCCTGCTCACTGGAGCAGACGGCAGTCTGTAAAAGCCACTCATCACTGGCAAGGGAGGCGGACCAGCAGCCTCTGCCTAAGCCCAGGCTGCACCTCTGCAACCCTAGTACCTGCTTTGGCCTGCAGCCTGGGGGTTTGCCAGGTTGGAGCTTCCCGGCTCCTCTCACCTTTCCCCAGCCCTGCTCTGCTCCCAGTACCTAAACTCCCAGGCAACCAGGTCCTTCCCTCTCCAGAGCAAGAGAGTGACTTAGCTCCTGCCTCATAGCCCTGATTGGGGCATGGCCCCAGCTGCGACTGCTTCCCCAATCAGCCTAGCTTGGCTGCTTTTAAACCCTGCTTATCGGAGTGAGGCAGCTGTCCTGCTACATGGACACAAATTATTTGGGTTTTTTCCTAAATTTTCTTTTGTGGAGAATGTCGGCATTTGGGGGGTTTTATACTGAATCAGAATGAAATCAAATTTCAAAATCTCAAATACTTCTCTACCCCCAAAACATAATTTCCACTTATGGCCCAGATCTAGTATCTATAACTGGGAACAATCTCCCTTGACTTGTTCAGATCAGCTGCAGCCCCCCAGCCTGAATCTAGCTGCAACAGTGGAGCTGTGAGAAGCTAATGGGAACATGAGATGCCCTCCAGTCTGTTAAATCAAAGCCGTGCATAAGAGATGTGTCACAATGCCTACAATGCTAAGGATAATATTGGGGGAGCTGTGGATGAACATATTGATTTTCAAAGCTGTGTGGGAAAGAAACATCGTTGCTTAATGCTTAAGTAGGTTTCCTACAATAAATATCCCTTCACGGGAGACAGAACACCCACCATCTGCTTTCCCAGCTCCGCTGTATCACCACACAACCCAGGCAAAGAAGAGGCCATCAAGAAGGGTCTTCTCTGAATTGGTGTTTAGAATCTAATGATAAGTTGCAGCATGTCTGTGCGGGGACTTTCCAACTGAATAAATACGTCTCCACATTGCAACCAGCCAGCTCTGCTCCAGGAAAAAAACCACAATAAGATCCAATACCTTTTCCTCAGCTCCCCATATTTTATTTTTAGTTTAGTTCTTCTTACCCCTCCAGCTACGTCATAAATTATTTAGCTGCTGCAGCTCAGACGTCTTCCTCCTCCTTTTTTTTACTGCCTAATAAAATCTACGAAATATAAATCTATTTTAGGTCTTTTTTTAAAAAGTAATTGAGAGCGGTGACATCGAAAACAGGAATTAAAGCAACAATTCAAGCCAGCCTGTTAGCACTTTGTGACTGCGCCAGGAGATTGCAAGAGGAAGAGCATCAGGAGGCAGTTTGCTTATTACTGTTTAAAGATGTTCTCATCCCCCTTTTTAAATTTAGCAACTTAATTTATCGATTTGTTGCTTGGCTGTGTGGTTTTTGTTGTTGGGGTTTTATTTTGGTTTTTTGATTTTTTTTTTTTTGTTTTGCCTCCTGGCTCCATGCTTCCTATTAAATACATAATTCAGAGGGTTACATTGTTGTACATGGAGTTGATTACATTTCAGTCAAGTGATGTGGAAAAAGCAAAGACATAACTTGCAGCAGGCTGTGGACTTGTCAGAGATGGGATCGGATCGCCTTCGGATGGCACTGCTACAGTCTCGTACCAAGATGTGAAAGGAACAGCAATTTCAGGTGTGCGGGAGGATGATCATTTGTCACTTAGAATTGTCAAACCTCAGCAGAGAAAACCTTGCTCCAGAGGGTAGGGAAGGGAAGGGAAAGATGGAGGCTTTCGCAGATAGTGCGCAAGCTGCAGTCAAGCAATACATGAAGCTGTAAAGTTTGGATAGATAAATGAGTAAGAACCTGCAACTGCAGAAACAGAAAATGACTAAAAAGGAAAGCATTAGGCATGTTCTTAAATATAAGGACCAAGAAGGGCCCAGGCAGAGGATAGTAACCCACAGACTCAATGGGAGTTTGAAAGGTCAATGTGTGTAGTGGGGATGGTGGGGGGAGCAGGCCATGCAAAGCACAGAGCCTCTGCATCCTCACACACAATGGGAGAGCCGCACCATGCTGTCTGCATCACCCTGAGCTGCATGGAGAGGGGCTCCTGACTTCTGCTGCTCTACCTGGGAGGGCACAAGGGACGTCCTGTGTTTCCCAGGGCACTTAAGGATGGGGCTGGGGCTGAAGCAGAGGCAGGAACAGACCCTGCTGAGGTTTCTCCCCACAGCAAGAGGCTGGACTTTCCCTTGGCCCCTCTGATTTACCCCAGCTGGCAATGATGTCAGGATAAGGGGAAAAAAGTCCCCGCACATATCCCAAAGCACAGAGAACTTCCTAGGCTGGGAATATGAGTAACTGCTACCCCTCACCTGCTCCATCCCATGGTGGCACCACATGCCATCCACTCACCCATCCTCCACCCCACCCCTCAACCATCTCCACTCAAATTCTTACATCTTGACACTCACCCATCACCACCAGCCTCTCACAGATCCCTCCTCCTACCCCATGAGCCCCATCGCATCCCTGCCTCTCTCTCCACCTGCTCACTCCCAACCCTACTCTGACCCACATTCACTCTCACACCCACAAGCAACTGTGCCATCATGCACACCCTGCTTGCCCCCCACAGAGAGACTCCCACACACCTCATGACCTCCACCCTCCACAAGGGTGCAGTGGGGCTGAAGAGGTGCCGGCGTTTCTTGCTGGGTGCCTCTGATGATCTCCCACAGAGTAAATTACAGTTGTCTGGGAGAGACATGTATAAACCTTGTCAGCCCTGTGATCATGCAACAGAGTTCTAGTAAATTCCGGTGCCAGGGCTGAGTATATATCAGCGATGATCAGCTCCCCAGATCCTCTTCATGCAGATGCACAACTGAGACGTTTCCCAGAAGACGAAGCCTTCCTCACGCAGACCTGCTCCAAGCTCTGTGTCATGTCAGACAGTCTCTCTCACCCAGCACTGAACTCCTTCGCTTGGAAGACTATAAATCATGAGCAGGTTAGCGTTAAACACACTCTAATATATATTACCTTATAAAACCAGATTGCCTCCTTCTCCATTGTCTAGCAGAGCAGTAAGAAGTAATGGGTCTCAAAGGCTGTGCTAGCAGAGGAGATAGCCTGCTGCCTGCCAGGGCACCTGTAATGCCACAGCTCTTTGTCAGCAGAGGGGAGAGTAAATGGCGGGCCCCTCCGACACACAGGGTTCCCCTTCTCTCCTATACCTGTGGACGTCCTGGGAGCTGCGCTCCTGCAGCCTGAGATTTTAGTTCGGTTCCAGGGCCGCAGTCCAACCTACCAGCACCAGCAGCACCATATCTGAGTGCCTCACGGGCACTCAGAGTTGCCATTCTCCCAGCACACCGGTAAGAAGCATTAGGATGGGCACCCCCATTTGACAGAGAGACTGAGGGGGAGAGTCAGGCCCCATGGATGTCAGTGGGAGCAGCGCTCTTCACTTCAGTGGGGCCGGGAGCTCGCTGGAAAGGTCTGTCTACACTGAAGTTGGAAGTGTGATTTCCAGTTTGAGCAGACACACCCAAGCCTTCTAAAAACAGAAGTATGTCCAGCTAGTCTCATGACCACATAGCTAGGGTCTCCGATGGGATCGTACTCGGGGGCTAGCCGTGGCTACACATCTATGCTTAGCAGGCTGGCTCAATCTGTATGTTGGCTCCTGCTGGATAGTACACCTCCAGCATAGATTATAGTGACTTCGACGCATAGACTCTAAGGCCAGAAGGCACCATCGTGATCGTGTCTGACCTTCTACACAGAGCAGGCCACAGCACCTTGCCTACCCTCTCCTGTAAGAGAGCCATCACCTCTGGCTGAGTTACTGAAAGTCTCAAATCATGATTTAAAGACTTCAAGTTACAGAGAATCCACCATTTACACTAAACCCGTGAGTGACCCATGCCCCATGCTGCAGAATGACATAGGAATAGCCAGACTGGGTCAGAACTGAGGCCCATCTCATCCAGAATCCAGTCTCCTGGCAGTGGCCAGAACCAGACACTGCAGACAAAGGTACAAGAACCCCGCAGGAGCATATGGGTGATAGTCTGACTCCACATTAAGTCTCATCCTGGTTTCCAATGGTTAGGGAGCAGCTTAAGCTCTGAAGCAGGAGGCTTAAAGCCTGAAGCGCTCGGTTCTCCTCTTGCTCTCATTCATGAGAGACACATCTGCTGCTTCATGTCTATTCATTGCAATAGGAAGAGGGATAGAGCTGTGGGGAGAGATTTTTTCTTCCAGGCTTGGGGCCATGGGCACGGGGTAGAATTGTCCCTCTTGAACTAGAAGTGAGCCAGCACTGCATTTGCAAGTGGGTCTGTGTAGCCGATTAGTTCATTTTACCATTTAATTGTGTTATTGCTGTAGTAGTTTTCCATGTTACTTCATATAGAATCAATATATGCATAATAGATTTAAATTGTCAGATCAGAGAAGTATGAAAACGACAATTATTTAGAAGTGATGAGTGTGTATTAGGTATATAAGTAAAGCATGACTGTAATACAAGGCCTGCAGGCTGAGGCCTGGAAGGTTTGAACTTAGCCATACTAGGCCATAGGCTTAAGGATGCTTGACATGATGGGAGACCTAGGAATGACCCTATGCCAGTGAGATTACAAGATTACTGGAAAGAATGTGCCAAGAGGTGATGTTACAAAAAATAGACTGCAACAGACCACACAAAACACATGATTGTAACATCAAGGAAAGTTCTGTTTTGATCACAGGTTACCATGGATCCATCTTTTGCCTAGATGCTAATGAGAATAAGCAGAACTAAGACAGCAACCTATGAAAAACAGGGCACCTCAATGTTACATGCCGAAAAGTCACAATTCTTCAACAACAAAACTTCAAAAACAGACTTCAACAAAAAACTGCTGAACTGGAATTAATTTGCAAACTGGACACCATTAAATTAGGCTTGAATAAAGACTGGGAGTGGATGGGTTATTACACAAACTAAAAACTATTTCCCCATGGTAATTTTTCCCCTACTGTTACTCACACCTTCTTGTCAACTATTTGAAATGGGCCATCCTGATTATCACTACAAATGCTTTTTTTTCCCTTACTGATAATAGCCCACCTCAATTGATTAGTCTCGTTAGAGTTGGTATGGCAACCACCATTTTTCATGTTCTCTGTAAATACATATATATAGCTTCCTACTGTATTTTCCACTGAATCCATCTGATGAAGTGGAATCTTGCTCACGAAAGCTTATGCCCAAATAAATTTGTTAGTCTCTAAGATGCCACAAGTACTTCTCATTCTTTTTGCTGATACAGACTAACACGGCTACAACTCTGAAACCTATCAATATTCATGGGGTGTGAAAGTACAGAACAGGAAAAGAGTGCTGAAACCCTCATGCATACACATAAGGTGTTAGGGTTGGTCAGAACAACAATATAAAAGAGGTTCCCTGGTTGGGTAAAAGAGGGAAGACCCCCAAGGGAAGACCCACAGGAAACCCAGAAAACCACCCCACTGTTAATGATCATCTATTGAGAGATCCATCAGACCCTAAAATAGCTTTGAGGATGTGAGTATGACTGCAGTGCCAGTCATTGGATGGGTTTCTGTGGGATTTCTCTATGCCTGGGTAATTGTAACTTTATTGCTTTAACAAAACTTGCGCTTGTATCTGTGCTCACTATCTTTGCTCTTTTGTGTGTTCCTGGAGTCTCCAAATTTGAGAAAGGCACCAGAGGTGATTTTCACTTTGTCGAGCTAGAAACTATAGCAACAGGACCTAAACCCGTTGTAATTTAATACAAAACCACTACATTCAATTTAAAACTAAAAAACAAGGCTACAGTCTGCATGATCGTTTGAAGCATGAGCTGTCATTCTTCTCATGCCACCGTGTCACATGCTGACTCCCGGGGCCCCCTGCCATGGGGCAGAGCCTATTTTGGAGGGGAGGCTTGCAGCTCGGTGCCAGCAACGTTTGAGAATGCTCCAATGCTTGGGAGCAAGGAGGTGAGAGCTGCTTGCGTAGGGCAGCTAGGAACCCAGCACCCTAGGGTGAGTTCTTCAGCAAGGACTGCACTGGGAGGGAAGACAGGTTCAACTCCTTCAAGTGTGGGACCCAAGCTCCTCCAAGATCCAAGTTTGGGACCCAAGCTGCTCAGTAGGACTCAGATCATAGGGAAATGTCTCATCTGCAAATAGATCCTGGTCACTTTACAGAGCTGCCTGGTTTATCCATCACAACATCCTAAATCCGGTGACTTCCCCATGGCTAATACTCTCTCCAGGGCTCCCCAGTACCCCTGCCTCACTGGATATGTGTTGTATCCTTGAGGGCAGCAGGTTTAGGAAGAAATGACTGAAGACCAGAGAGCTGTAAGCCTTAAAAAGCAACCATTTATTTACACACACTGAACTAACCAAACCAGCCAAAACTGACTGGGCTATCCCCTAATAATCTAACTCATTTGCCATAGGAACAACAAGGGGCTATTACCAA
Organism: Gopherus flavomarginatus; assembly: GCF_025201925.1. Classification (NCBI taxonomy): domain Eukaryota; kingdom Metazoa; phylum Chordata; order Testudines; family Testudinidae; genus Gopherus; species Gopherus flavomarginatus. The sequence continues at coordinate 5,211,239 of NC_066631.1, read as the reverse complement.
GACAACCAAATACACATCATATTCCTCCTCCCTTGATAAAAACATCTCCTAAATAAAATAAATAGTGAAATAGAGAAGGAGGGTAGACTGCCTCCATTCCCAGCTAAACCCTGGGGATTATTGTGCCCCATAACCATGGATTTGCCCTAGCTAAAGATCCAGCCATAGAGGAGGCCTTCCATCTCTAGGTGGGTTACGGTGAACTTCTGATGTTGTTGCTCCCGAAAGTGTCTTGGGCACAGGCCTGACAATGGGCTCAGGGTTAGTAGCGCGAACAGGTAAGGAGGTGGTATCAGCTAGTTCTGGGCAAGGAGATATCTCAGCCATCGGCATTAAAGGAGAAGAACAGTCAGGAACAGATGAGTCTTGATTCGGTGTCTCGCCAGAAGAGATGAAGTCAGACAACTCAACTAAAGATGTGTCCTGAAGACTGGCATGACCTGGCAATAGCTGATCTACATGTTGCCGCCAGGTCCTGTTTGAGTGATGACAGTGGAATGGACCCATTTAGCTCCAGAAGTATAATTAAGAGCCAAAACTGGATGTCCCGGGCTAAAGATTCAGGCTTTTGCTCTGGGTGCCCATCTGATGACTTGATATTGCTTTTGACATTGCACAATATGTCGGGGTTCAGAAGGTTTCAGCAGATCAAAGCAAGTGCGCAGCTGTCGTCCCATCATTAGAAAGGCCGGGGATGCCTTGGTCGTAGCATGAGGTGTGTTTCTGTAGGAAAGTAAGAAAGTGTCTAGATGCTTTTGAATGGAGTGTTCTCTCCTTTCCAATTTCAAAACTTGTTTCATTGTCTGTACAAATCTTTCAGCTAATCCATTGGTGGATGGATGATATGGTGCTGAAGTGATGTGGTGTATCTCATTTATCTTCATAAAATTTTGAAAATCCTGAGAGACAAACTGTGGTCTGTTGTTGCTCTCAAGTTGTTCTGGCAGACCAAAACGACTCAAGAGTCCTCGTAGTTTTTGGATAGTACTCTCTGCAGTAGTGGACTGCATTATAGAGACTTCTGGCCATTTAGAATGGGCATCTACTGCCACCAAGAACATGCTTCCTTCAAAGGGGCCAGCGAAGTCAATGTGAATACATTGCCATCGGTTTTCAGGCCACTCCCATGGGTGTAGGGGCTCCCATATGGGTGTATTCCTGATATGACATACAAGCTCTTGCCTTCTCTTCAATAGCACTGCCCAATCCAGGCCACTAAAAATAGCTGTGTGCAATTTCCTTCATGCGCACTATTCCACAGTGACCGGAATGTAGCTGTTCTAACATCTGTGATCTCAGTGGTGATGGGATAACGACACATCTCCCCAACAACAAACAACCAGACTGGATCGATAACTCCATCCTCTTGGACATGTAGGTAACAAGGTCAGGTGAGACCGGAGAGGTTCGTCGAGTTTTGCCATGCATCACCAGGTCCATAACTTGGGACAATACTGGGTTAATGCGAGTTGCCTTCTTTATCTGAGTAGCAAGGATGGGTGTATTCTCTACCTGTTCAAAGTAGAAGATTTCCTTTTGGGCAGTATCTTGATGTTTGACTGACAAAGGCAACCTTGAGAGACCATTGCTGTGCAGAGTGGATTTCCGATATTTGAATTCATATGTATGCGTTGAAAGTAACAATGCCCATCGTTGCATACAACTAGCAGCTAATGGAAGAATGCCTGTGTAGGGTCCAAAAATTGATGTCAGAGGTCAATGGTCTGTGAGAAGAGTAAACTGATGAAACTTCTGAATTCCAAAAACGATTCCCAATGCCTCACATTCGATTTGGCCATAGCTAGTTTTTGCTTTGCTCAGAGTACGTGAAGCAAAAGCAATATGTCTCTCTTCTCCGGAAGGCATAATGTGTGACACAACTGTGCCCACTCCATAAGGGAAGGCATCACAGGCCATTTGTAGGGGTAAGCATGGATCAAAGTGTGTTAGAACTTGAGAATTTAGCAATGCATCCTTAGCTTTGTTAAATGCAACATTACAGGCTTCAGTCCACTTTCTGGTCTTGTTCTGCCCAAGGAGTTCATGAAGTGGTTTTAGCAGTGTGGCTAACTGTGAGATGAACTTTCCATACTAGTTCAATAGTCCTAGAAATGAGTGCAGCTGGCCAACATTTCGAGATGGGGGAGCCTCCACAATAGCCTTAACTTTTGCAGGGGCCTTATGAAGACCTGCAGCATCAGTGATGTGTCCCAAATATTCAACAGAGGGCTGGAAGAATTCACACTTGTCTTTGAAGACTCGCAGTCCATACCCTTTCAGTCTTTGTAGGGTAGCCTTTAAATTCTTCATTCCTTCCAGTGACCAGGATGTCGTCCAGATAGCACTGAACTCCTGGCAAGCCACACAAGATCTGGCCCATAGCCTCCTGGAACAGGGCAAGAGCAAACGTTATTCCGAAGAGTAGGAGACAGTATCGATGAAGTCCCTTATGAGTCACAATAGTCAACAGCTCTTGAGACTTTTCATCAAAGTGTATCTGTAAATATGCTTGACTCAGATCAGTCTTACTGAACATTTGTCCCCCAGCCAGGCCTGCGAAGAGGTCATTGTTGCGGACAAGTGGGTATTGCTCTGCACACAACACCGGGTTGATAGTGACTTTAAAATCACCGCAAATCTGGAGGAAGCCATCTTTCTTCACTATTGGAGCAATATGGGCTATGGGTAACTGGTATTAAGACTCCATTGGTGACTAGGCACTCCAGGTCCGCTTCAACTTTTGGCCTGATGGCATATGGCACAGTTCGGGCTTTCAGATATTTTGGTTGACTGTCAGGTTTAATGTTCAATGTCACAGTGATTCCCTTCATACTTCCCAGATCCTCTCCAAAAACAGCAGCATGTTTCCTTAGTATAGTGGTCAGATCGGTTTCTTCTTTAGTCACTCGGTGCACTTCTGCCCAGTTCAGCTGAATCTTCCCAAGTCAAGACCTACTCATTAAGGCTGCGTAATTACCTCTCACCACAAACAGTAGCAATTTAGCAACCTGTCCATCGAGCTCCACCTTAACACCAATAGTGACCAACATGGGCACAGCTTCTCCCGTATACGTCTTCAGAACAGTTTTTGTTGCCTTAAGCAGAAGATGCTGTAGCTTTTCTTTATACACAGTCTCGGAGACCAGCAAGACGGCTGCACTGGTGTCCAGTTCCATGCGTATAGGTTTGCCATCCAACAACGGGGTTACCCAGTATTCATGTGAGCCCACTGCCAAAGACAAAACATGCAGTAGCTCTTCTTCTTGCGATGAGGTGTCACCTTGGTCATCCTGGATCTGCTCTAGGGTATGCAGGGTTCCCCTTTTGGTCGGCCAGACCACAGGCCTCTTTTTCTTTTGTTTACAGGCACACGCAATATGTCCCTTTTTGTCACAGTGTTGACACACCAGGTCCTTACATTAGCATTCTGATGCCTGGTGACCCAGCTTACCACAGCGGTAACATTCCTGACTCTGCACAGTTTTGCGGGTAGGTTCTTGTGACACTTTAAGCACCCTAGGGGATGCACTGATGGATTGCACCTCCTTTGCAGCCAGTTCCATGGAGACAGCAATATCAACGGCCTTCTGTAAGGTAAACTGAGCCTCTGTCAGTAGGTGCTTCCATATAGCTTCATTGTACAGGCCACAACTAACTTGTCACGCAGGGCCTCATTCAACATCTTCTTAAATTCATAGTGTTCTGCAAGCTTTCTCAAAGTTGCTACAAATTGTACAACTGTTTCATCTTCTTTCTGGTCTCTTTTGTGGAACCTGTATCTTTCAGCAATTACCAGTGGTTTTGGAGAAAAATGGGACCCCAGGATTTCCACAATGTCACTGTAAGATTTAGTCTCTGGCTTAACAGGGTGTAGTAAGCTGCGTAGCAGGGAGTAGGTCTTAGCCCCTACAACACTTAAGAATATTTGCACCTTCTTCGCTTCTGTAACATCATTTGCAATAACAGAAAGCTCAAAACGCTCAGCATACACATTGCACTAGAGTCTCCTCAAAAGGTTCCAGTGGCCCCTTAAGTGTAGCCATGGTTTTAGTTTCAGTTTCACAGTCAGTGCCAACAAGCAGCAGCTAAAAGAGTTTGGTAGGGTTTTTTTTCTTGTTTTTTTCTTTACCTTGACTTCAACTTCCTTCTGTTGCTGGGGCAGCACAGGTATCCCATCCTTGTCACCATGTTGTTGTATCCTTGGGGGGTAGCAGGTTTAGGAAGAAATCACTGAAGACCAGAGAGCTGTACTCCTTAAAAAGCAATCATTTATTTACACACACTGAACTAACCAAATCAGCCAAAACTGGTTGGGCTATCCCCTAATAATCTAACTCAGTTGCCATAACAACATCAAGGGGCTATTACCAGGACATCCAAATACACAGCAATATGTTACTTACATCCCAAACCAATGACAACAGTACACAGCAAGTCCCTCACCTGAGCGCAATTCGCTGAGGAAGGGATGAAGGCTGCGGGCAGAATTTCCTGTCACCAGAGGGTCTAGCACTAAGACATCTCACTGATCAAGCAGTCAGATATTTGTATCCAGGCATGTCATCCCCAGTGGATTGTGCAGCCAAAGACAGAGGCCACGGGAAGCTCTTTAGGTGTGTCCCTTCTCGTCACCCTTTTTTTATAGCCGTAGGGGCTGACTCAAAGCCTGCTGAGATCAAGGGAAGTCTTTCTGTCAACTTCAATGGATTTTGGATCAGAGTACACAAAATCCGCACCTGGCTGCGGCCTAGATCCTCAAGGCTAACCAGGTGCCTAGTTCCTATTGATTTCAGCTGTTCTCAGCGGCAGCTAGGCATGTAAACACCTTTGAGAATCAGAGCCCATATCCCTTCTGAAAAGGATACTTTGGCTCCTAAGTCACTCAGGCACTTCCAACAGTCCAAAACTGTCTTGATCTTTGTGAGTCTTTTCGCAGTCCACAATACCAGCCAATTAGGGAGATATCCCTGAAATAGCTGATCCATCCAGTTCCTAGCATCAGACCAGAGCATCTTTCCACGTGGAACATTCCCATGAGATAAGCAGAAGTTTCTCCACACCATGCTGCGCTGTGAAGTTTGTGTATATCTGGTTTCACAAAGCCGGTGCACAAAAACAATGGAACTCTCGAACTTCCCATGACCTTGACCCTGCTCGGGAAGCATTGGTTGACATTTTTTACTCTAAACATTTTTTTGATGAAAAACGTTGTTTTTGAACAAAGTGAGCATTTTCATTTCGATTGAAATTTTTGAAGAAAAGGAAACCAGTTCCACCAAAAGTTTTCGGGTAAATTTTTTCGGTTTTCAGTCACATTTTTAGTGATTGAGTTTGAATATTTTTACCAGACATGGGTTTAGAAAGCCAAAAATGTTTCAATTTGGTGTTTTAATCAAAAAAACCCATCACTCCTGGACATTGTTATGAACAATAAGTGACATTTTTCTACCACTTCAACTTGTATCAGCTGACACTGTGTCTGAGAGGGCCCGGTTCTACTCTGGCCCAATGTAGCAAAACACTTAAGCGCATGCTTAACTTTAAGCACAGACAGAGTTTCCCAGTGACTTCAGTGGAATTACCTACATTCTGAAAATTGAGCAGACTGGATTGAGCGGGGCTAGAGACCCCAGCACCTTTCAGGATCAAGCCCAGGCTGTCTGTTTAAGCATGTAATCTACTCTCAGAATTTCTTTTTATTTAAAAAATGTAATAACAAGTGTGGCTCTTCCTAGAAGTCACAGGTTTGAGTCCCCAGTGTGTTACTCCCCCTTCCCACTAGCGTATCGCCACTGATGATGTTGCCAACACTCACAATTTCATCCTAAGTCTTGCGATAGTTTGTGTTTTTCTGAAAGCCCCAGCTCCTGGACTCCTGGGATTAGGGGGAAATCTCAGCTTCCATTATTTACAGCCCTCCTGGATGGGGAGAAAAGCTGGAAAATGCAGAAGCCTCCACCCTCAGTAACTCAGAAAACAAATTAAAAGACCTCACATTTATTATTTTTAAATCTCATGATTTTTAAGCCAGTCTCGTGATTTTGGGGGCCTGGGTCACTTATATGAAAGCCCAGGGGCTGCCAGTGCTGGAGCAGTGAATCAATCCCAAGGGTTATCCATGCACAAGGAGCAAACCCAGGCACTTTCAGGTTTAATTTACTTTAATTAGAGCTTACAGAAAACAAAAAGACAAAGCCACGTCTCCCTGGGACACAGTGTGGTGTGCGATGCCCTCGGGGACAGCACAGGGAGCGCGATGGAAGCTGCAGACTGGCCAAGTTCTCCAATGGGGAAAGGAGCACTTCCTACAAAACAGAGGTCTGACTACAGTGGCCCTGCCTGGGGGAAGCCCAGCAACAACCAGGATGAACATAGGCTGTCAGGATTGAGCACCTTCAGCTGAGCTGAGGAGCAGCCAGCAGTAGGAGAGCTTGGTTGGCTGAAGGGAGCCAGCAGACGGCTTCTGAGCTCAGCAGCAGCTGGAGGTCACTGGCTGCTCAGCACTGCCATTGTTCTTGTTCCTGACTTGTTTCTGTCCTGCTCCAGCCCTGAGTTCCCTTCCTGGTTTCCAGCTCCAGCTCTGATTCCTGGCTCTGCTTCCTGACTCCTGCTCCAGCTCGAACCCCTGGCTCTGGTTCCTGGCTCCCAGCTCCAGCTCCGACCCCTGGCTCTGGTTCCTGGCTGTGGTTCCTGGCTCCCCACTCCAGCTGCGACCCCTGGCTCTGCTTCCTGGCTCCTGCTCCGGCTCCGACCCTTGGCTCTGGTTCCTGGCTCCTGCTCCGGCTCCGACCCTTGGCTCTGGTTCCTGGCTCCTGCTCCGGCTCCTACCCTTGGCTCTGGTTCCTGGCTCCTGGCCCTCTCAGCCTATATTAATGGTTAGAGAACCATTAAGCTGGACTTCTGGCACCCACTTCTGACACAGGCCCATCCCTTTCGTTGGACAAAGCAGGGATGACCCACCACAGTGGAGGCTGAGCAGGGCCCTGCCTCCAGCACTGACACAACCCAGACTCCATCCAAGGCAGCTCTTCCAGCCCTTGCTGGCAGCCCTGACACAGCCTTGCCGTGAAGCAGGTACAAACCCCCTCCTGAGTCTGAACGGGACAAGACAGCTGGGCCCCACAGCTCTAGTTTCCCTCTCCCACCAGGCAGTGCTGGGAAGGAGGCAGGATCCAGCCGTGCTCGTCCCAGGGCTCTTCAGTGGATGTTACGCTCCATTTGCAAACACAAATGTCAGTTAGTGCTGCTGGGCAGCTCTCCTTACCAGTCCTTTATTACCGTCATAAATCTCCCCGCCCCGTGTCCATCCTCACCTGCCGGGCATGGCACGCAGAGTCCCAGCGAGCAGAGTGGGGATCAGACGCTGGGCCACTTCGTGCCTCCTCTGGTTCCTGCTGAGGGCAGCTACACATTCTGGCCTTTGCACAAACACACAAGGGAGGTGGATTTTTTTAATTATGTGACACTGAGGCTAAACTAAGTGACAGGCTGAGAACCAGAGCAGAGTCTGGCATAACAGGGGCAGGTGCTGGGTGACCTTCACTGACAGGTCTGCTGGTGGCCCTCAGTCCCAACCCACAGCATCTTTCTCCTCCAGCCCTGGGCTGTCCACACACAGGTTGCTGCTGATGCTCCTCAGTCATCACCCAGAGTCCCTGAGCTCCCTAAACACACCATGCACTGATGATACCCCTCAATCCAGGTCTAGATTCCTCCCTTCTTTTCCACCTCTGCATCCTCACACACCTCTGCCACTGCCCCGTGACTCTGACCAGCAGCCTCCCTGCTACACCAGCCCTGGCCTGCCCCCCTGCCTCCTCTTGCCCTGGGGTCACCCGCCAACTCTGATGATGCACTTCAATCCAGGCCCCAAACCATCCCTTCCCTCCAGCCTCCTACAGCTCTGCCAATGCCCCTCAACTCCGTTTTCAGAGTCTCCGCTTCTACCCCAGCACTGAGCTTCCCTTCCCCCCACACAGCATCTCTGCTCATGCTGCTTAATCCTGACCCACAGCCCCATATCCCACCTTAGGCTCACAGTCCTGTTAATGCGCCTCGATCCTCCATGCCAGCACCTCCCCCCAGCCCAGTATCCCAGCTCCGGAAGGACCCGGTAGAGTTTTCTCAGATTATCCCATGGTCGTAGTACCAATCCAGGAGGCGGGGGTGGGGGGAGCCTGTAATGTCTAGCATCTCCTGAGTTGCACCTCCTTGTACCACCCACTAACCACCTAGACCCCTACTTGATCTGTACACGCATCAGGGGTCTGCAGGCTGTTGTCATGTCCCCGTTGGCCAGCGCTGACCTGGGCTTTCCTAATTCACTTCCTCTAACCTTCCCTCACAGCCAGTCCCTCAGCCTCTGTTCGTTTTGTGGCTCTGAACGCCCTGGTGTTTATCTTTCCAGTCAATGGTCTTGCCAAATCCAAGTGTTCAGGAATCATGGCCCAGGCCCCTCAAAATCAAGGGATTGGCTAAATGCCACAAGAACTTGCAGATAATCAATGCTGCTCTGTTAATTCTGCTGCTTTGTTAATTGGCACCATTCAGGGCCATGATTTCCAGCCTTCCTCCACAGCCACAAGGACTAGAAACTTGCCATTTAAAAAAAATGCAAACTGAGATTCTCCCCTATTCCCAGGACTCCAGGAGCTGGGGCTTTCAGAGAGCACCAGACAGCACAGAAGTCACACTCAGATCCCAAGAGCTGGAGACACTGGTGCAGTGCCCAGGACTGAGCGTACCTCAGGTGAGGCCTCAGTAAAGTTGTATTGGGCTGCCACCTTGTCAATGCACCTGCCACCCCCTCCCATTGCCAGCCCTGAGGATCCTTGCCCCCTCCCACTCACACTTTCTCAGTCTGGGCTTCCCCCTTGCATTCTCCCTCCCACTCAGGATCTCTGCTCCAGATTATTCCCTGTCCCAGCCCTGACAGCTCCAATCTCGCTTTCCCAAGCTGCATCCCTGTTTGCTCCTTCCTGCCCACTTCCCAGACATCTCTCTTGCCACTTGGCATTGTCTTGCTCTACTCCCTGGTGCCCCAGCCACTGGATCTTGCTGCCTCCCCAATGCCCAGCCACTGCATCTCACTGCCTATCCTGTAGCCAGCCACTGGATCTCACTGCCTATCCTGTACCCAGCCACTGGATCTCGCTGCCTCTGCAGTGCCCCAGACACTGCATCTGCCTGCCTCCCCAGTGCCCAGCCACTGGGTCTCCCTGCCTCCCCAGTGCTCAGCCACTGGATCTCGCTGCCTACCCTGTACCCAGCCACTAGATCTCACTGCCTACCCAGTGCCCCAGCCACTGGGTCTCATTGCCTCCCCAGTGCCTCAGCCACTGGATCTTACTGCCTCCCCAGTGTCAGACACTGCAGCTTGCTGCCTCCCCAGAAGCCTCCCCATTGGATCATGTTGCCTTCCTGGTGCCCAGCCACTGGATCTTGCTTCCTCCCCACACATGATAGCTTCACCTGAAAACAGTGGTGGCTCACACAGCCAGAGCCCCCAGCCAGCTCACTTGGTGTCAGAACTTGGTGCTGCAATATAACCCCAGGATAGCACCCTGATTTACCTCTAGCCACAGAGGTAGTGGAAGGACTGGTCTCCCCTGCCAGGAGGACGTCTGTAGGGAGCTGTGTTGCACTGGCCTTGCTCCTGTTCTTATGTCATGCCTGTGCCAGCTGCTGGCGATGACAGGCAGTGCTGAGCGAGACAGGTGGGTGGGAAGGAGGCAGCGGTGCTGGGGGGAGCCATGCAGCCAGGCAGCTCATCTCCTGGGTGAATGTGTTGGGGAATATTTGCTGGCTACCACCTACACGTATTATCTCAATATTATGTGTTATCAGCACCATATGCATATACCAATGTGCTCTAAGCACAAATATGATCACAGTCATATAGTCTACATTGGCCTATGATTTCTATATACCCCAGCTCACGTGTGCTAAGTATCCCAGACCCCTTGGCATTCACTGACGTAAGTTTGGGCTTGAGCAAATAGGGAAGTTGTCTCGATCAGGCCAGATGAGAGCTAGAAGCAGAAGGGGACCTGATCTCACAGGCCAGTACTGGGAAGTCTTAAAGGAAAATGACAAGATGTAGGATTGTTCCATCCTAGTGCAAACCTAGAAGGTGCCATAATGGGACCTGGAATGCCTGTGTCCAGAGCGAAGGGGGAAGGGGTGCACCATGGTACCAGAAATGCAAGGCAGAAAGCTGAGTGGTTGCAAATGACGTACTCAGTACCTGGTACTTGTAAGCCGGCAGGGGATATAAAGCTGGCTTATGGGGTGGAGCTTATCAGGGACCCAGCTTCTGCATAAGGTCAATGTAACGACGCTGCACAAGACGGCTTCCCGGAGACTGCTACTGGATAGAACCTGTGTCCTGTGCTACAGCATTATTGGCTTAGAGCAATCGACCTGACTGCGGGGCCGGCTCCAGGACCCAGCTCGCCAAGCGCGTTCTTGGGGCGGCATGCCACTGGGGGCTCTCTGCCCCTTGTCGGGAGGGCGGCAAGCTGCTCTGGTGGACCTGCCGCAGGCGTACCTGTGGAGGGTCCACTGGTCCCGCGGCTCTGGTGGAGCAGGCGCAGGCACGCCTACGGGAGGTTCACCGGAGCCATGGGGCCAGAGGACCTTCCGCAGTCACGTCTGCGGGAGATTCACCAGAGCCGCGGGTCTGGCCACCAGCAGAGCGCCCCCTGCGGTGTGCCACCATGCTTGGGGTGGTGAAATGGCTAGAGCCGGCCCTCCCTGACTGACCCTGGTTAGTTGGGCTCTTGGGTATATAACCTAACGAACCAAAGTGTGGCCAAGCAACTGACTGTACAACGGATCAACTAAAGTCACCGATTCAGGGACAGCGTTCAGGTCTGTCCCAAAGGCAGAGCGCAGGTGTTACTCCGCGCTCCCCCACCCCGACCTCAGTGCAAAGCAGGCACCGCTCTCTGAGGTCAAGGGCATTAAAGGGGAACAGCTAGCCCCTCCTCTCTATAACCAATACAGCAGCTCTTTCCCCTGTCCCTGCTCCCTGTCTGGGACGCTGGCCCGTGGGGATCTCTGTGCCCTTTGCTGCACACACAGCTAGGCCCTTCCCCTCTGTTCCCCCACCAGTGTTGCAGGCCTCCTGGAGTAAAACATGTTGTTTCAGGCCATGTCAGATTTGATCATTTCTCAGTCGTTTGACTTTAACGGCTTAAGCGTCTCCAGCTGGAATGGTTCCAGCTGGCTGCCTGGTGGGGCTTAGTCATCCATGAACCATTCCCCAGAGGGTCCTGCACACACTGCCGCTCAGACGGCCAGACTGGGGTGCACCCGTTATCCCATTGCCAATTGCCACCACGTCTCCCACACGGCCCCGACAAGGCTTGACGGCCTGAAATCACTGTGCCCTGGCTTGTCAGCACCTCTCCGGATCTCACTCGTATTTATTCTCCCTCCTGCTGCGCAGCGTGCTGGGAGCGTAGGAAACGTGCAGGCTGAGAGCTCTGCTGGTCCCATTCTTGCCAACAGAGCCGGATAAGGGCAGGTTCTTCCTGGCCCAAGCCTGGCTGAGTTATTTACACTGTGCCAAGCCAGGGTGGCAAAGGGAGTGACACACTAACCCAGGTGGATGTTTATGGGAGTCTGGCTGGGGTAGGTTTTGACTGGCACTTGGAACTCACGCTGCATATGGTAAATGGTCCCGCTCAGCACTTACACTGGGTTCTCTTTGATTTAAATGGAGTTACAGCTGATTTACAGCTGATTTACCATGGTGTACGGGAAAGCAAATCAGGCCCTGTGGAGTTCTTGCTTCTGGAGTGAGTGAGGGGTGGTGGAGAAGCTTGTATATAAGTATATGAAAAGGTATGTGTGCGCATGTGTGTGTGTGTGCATACCCCTTGGCCTAGTGAGATGGACACAGATGCTGTGGGAGGTGCATGTGCCTCTGACGGGAGGAGCTAGGCATATATGAGCTCAGTGTGCACATCTGGTTTAAATGACATTGCAAACTAAGTGTCAGTCTGGTGTCAATGAGAAATGCGTGTGAGGATCAGGAGCATTAATTGTTCTTCTCCCTTAAGCACAGAGAACTCTGGGCAGAGCACAGGGAACGTGTTCCTTCAAGAAATCAAAGAAAGATGATCACATCAGCATCTTTGGGGAATCCTGCTCCTCTGATCCCAGCAGATCCCTGAAGGAGTGAGAGAGACTCTTTTGTAGAGCCCAGGTGAAGGACAGACAACAAGTCCCAAACCTCTTCATGTCCTTGCTTGTCTGGCTCCAGTCCTGACACGGCAGCACCAAGCCTGGGATGACATGGACCTACCCAGGCCTCCAGGCACTCTAATTGCAACATGCAGGAACCTGATGGGTGCGCCAGAGCCTAGACTTGGGGATTGACCTTCGGGACACACTGCAAGGCCCATCTGCTTTCTCCAGCTTTTCATGGAGAGAGGGCAGGGTGATTAGGGAGGTGGGTTGAGAGAGGCTGTTTGGTGTGGGGGCAGGGGGAGCTGATAGGAGTCTTGGAAGAGTTCCATGGTTTTCTCACATGCTCTGTGAACACAGGCTGGATCCGACACACAGAGCTGATATCTTTGTGTGCAGGTTTCTAATAGGCTTGCAGCCTTTATTTTCTGGTCAATGGTAGAGGTGATCCCTCTATTCCTGCCAGCCGCTAGGTGATGCAAGCTCTTCTTGCATTCACCGGTGCTGATCAAACAGTAAACCGACCCTGCCTAGAGGATATTGTCATGACTAAAAGGCTGGGTCTGGGCTCATAGGGTCCTGACAGCCATTATTCACAAACAACCCAGAGTCTGGAAATGAGTCTGAGACTCAACGCGGTAAATGCACATGAGTAACAGACACAGCTGCAGAACCTGGGATCGCTGCACAAAAGAACCGCCAGCAAAACAAAGGCAAAATAGCTAATGAACATTTTTAAGGATGAGTGCTTCAGCCACTTGCCACGTAACTGACACCAGCAGCCCCGACCACTCTTCTTGGTCACATTGTGTGCGGGTGGAGCCTACCCCAGCAGCCTTTCCACTGGATTAGAAACCTGAATCCCACTCACACCATCCATCCACCGTTACCACGGTTCACGCATTGGTGACTGAACCACACTGTCTGTTCTCAATCAAGCTGTGTGTATTGAAGGAACTTGACACTAAAGAGAATTTCCTGCTGAACTCATTCTTACGAGAATGGCTTTCTGTCTTCTTAGTCACTCACTTGGGAGTCTGATCAATTATATATTTGAAACTAATTATTAGTGGCAGGTGAATTTGGCAGCTCAGATTAATATTCAAGAGTTCAGCTGCTTCTCCAGATTTCTCTCAGCTGAAACATCTTATCACAACAGGCTTTCTTGCAAGATTCCTAGTGCTTATTAGATCTAGTTAGCTAGCATCATCATCTTAGTATTTTAAGGTGCTGTTATTATTATTAAGTTAGATAGTGAGAGTACCCGATGTGTGCTCGGCTCTTTCCAAACACAAAGGAAGTCCTTCCAATGAATTAAAAACTCTGTTACCATGAAAGCTGCACTCTGTTACCATGAAAGCTACACACAATTATATTCACAGCATATACTCATAGAAGCTAGATTAAAACATAAATACCCATGCTGGAAGGCTGCAGTGTAACTATTAAATAAAATAATAATAATTAATAATTTAAGGAGGAGAGGTGAGGTGGGGGTGCTAAGAAAACAGTATCTTATTTTTTCAATAAAATGTTGGTAACCCTAGGCAGACCTCCCCTCACCTTACTCTAAGCTGACTTTCTCCAGAATGGCTGTCTGCTGACGGATTTGGACAGACACCACAGATCACATGGCTTCCCTCACAGTCCCATACAAGCAGGACTAGGTAATCCCTCACACTTAAAGTGACAGCTTGTCATTTTTAACCGGTTTCCAAATATCACATACATATCACATGCAGAGGCCACAGGAGCATGCTTGTTCAGAATGTCTTGTTAATTTTGCTTCCCATCTCCACCAATGCAGGAAAGCAAAGACACGTGGACTTTGTTTGTTTTGTTTTTTTACATTGAGTAACTGGATTGCTCAGGGGACCGGATATCTATCTATCATAAGAACATAAGACCAGCCGTACTGGCTTAGACTAAAGGTCCATCTAGCCCAATATCCTGTCTTCCGACAGTGAACAATGCCAGGTGCCCCAGAGAGAATGAACAGAACAGAGCAATCATCAAGTGATCCATCCCGTCACCCATTCCCAACTTCCAGCAAACAGAGGCTAGGGACACCATCCCTGCCCATCCTGGATAATAGCCATTGATGGACCTATCCTCCATGAACTTATCTAGTTTTTTTTTTAACCCGGTGATAGTCTTGACCTTTACAACATCCTCTGGCAAGGAGTTCCACAGGTTGACTGTGCATTGTGTGAAGAAATACTTCCTTTTGTTTGTTTTAAATTTCCTGCCTATTAATTTCATTTGGTGAACCTCTAGTTCTTGTGTTATGAGAAGGAGTAAATAACACTTCCTTATTTATTTTCTCCACACCAGTCATGATTTTATAGACCTCTATAATATCCCCCCTTAGTCATCTCTTTTCCAAGCTTAAAAGTACCAGCCTTATAAATCTTTTCTCATATGAAAGCCATTCCATACCCCTAATCATTTTTGTTGCCCTTTTTTGAACCTTTTCCAGTTTCAATATATATATTTGAGATGGGGCAACCACATCTGCATGCAGTATTCAAGATGTGGGCGTACCATGGATTTATATAGAGACAATATGATATTTTGTCTTATTATCTATCCCTTTCTTAATGATTCCCAATATTCTCTTCACTTTTTTGACAGCCACTGAACACTGAATGGATGTTTTCAGAGAACTATCCACAATGACTCCAAGATCTCTTTCTTGAGTGCTAACAGCTAATTTTTACCCCATCATAGAATCATAGAACTATAGAATATCAGGGTTGGAAGGGACCTCAGGAGGTATCTAGTCCAACCCCCTGCTCAAAGCAGGACCAATCCCCAACTAAATCATCCCAGCCAGGGCCTTGTCAAACTGGGCCTTAAAAACCTCTAAGGAAGGATATTCCACCACCTCCTTGGGTAACCCATTCCAGTGCTTCACCACCCTCCTAGTGAAAAAGTTTTTCCTAATATCCAATTTAAACCTCCCCCACTGCAACTTGAGACCATTGCTCCTTGTTCTGTCATCTGCCACCACTGAGAACAGTCTAGATCCATCCTCTTTGGAACCCCCTTTCAGGTAGTTGAAACATGTCTACTTGACCTTAAAAGCCTCTAAATTGTCTGTTATTCCTTTAAGAGAATAATATGATATAACTTGTTACCCCAAATGGAGTTACGCAGACACTTCAACTAGAAAACACTGGATTAGATAAAATAATAAAACATGTTTATTACCTACACAGAGAGAGATTTTTGGTGAGGACATGTAATGAGGCATAAAAGTCAGAAATGGTTGCAAGAAAAATAGCAATAAGGCATTTATTAATGCCTAACATAACAAACTATATTAGATTCAAACAAAGCTTCTCATCACATGCTCCAGCAGATGACTGGCCAAGCTCTCTGGTCAGGAAACCTTCCCCAGAGTCCATCTCATGCTTCCGTTGTCTCTTCAAGTTCAGTGAACGAGTTGGGCAGGGAGAGGGAGGGTATCTTGGGATGTTTGTCTCTCCTTTTTATAGTTTCAGTCCCCCTCTTGAAGAAATATTTCCAGCTGAGAATCAGGCGCCAAAAAATGTATGTGGAAGGATGTTCCTTGCTGCTTTTTTCACCTGTTTGAACTTCCTTTGTCTTCCCTTCCTGCTTGATGACTCTGTTTGCAGCTTAAATGCAAAATAAGCAAAGCACATGTTCCTTTGTTTAGGACAGATCTGTTTGCCAAATTCTGTTCAGGCCAGGCAGTGGGGTTGGGAACATGTGTTAATAACGATACAGGGTATACAAACTTCACAACCAATGTTGCCACACACATTTGACCAGGACAACACTGACCAGCAAATTATGAGTTTTCAAATGATACCTTACAAAGCATACTTGTACAAAGATTATTACAATAGTGTACGAAGTGTGATTACAGGGTGCAATCTGTCACAGGCCTCAAACCCCGACTCCCCAACTTGGCCTATGTCTGTTGGTTTCTGCTACGTTTTTCCAATGCTTGCTTGATGAAATATGAAAAGCATTATCAATGTATCTTCTCACTGCAAACTGGCCACATGCCAGTGACTCTGAGATGTCCAGCGTCTCTGTGCAGGACTTTACAGCTCTTTGTCAGGTTCCTCACAGGCCTCCTCAATAGGTAAAATTAGAATTAACCCAGGATTGCCTTTCCTCTCCAATAAATCCTGCTGCTACCCCGCATGCTGATCAATCACTGGCTCTTACAAAGGTAGCCCAGGATTGATCAGTCTCTAACACAGCACAGCTCTAAAGAACAATAGCAATAAAGTGACCAGCACAGTAATAAGGCTGAATGTAACTGCAGGCTTTGGACTCTATTGGTTTCTGATATTGAGGGATTACATGTTTGTTCAACAGCAATAAACTTTCAAAGGTTTATAGGGTCATAAAAACACTACGACTGCTTCCATTTGTGGCCTGTGTATAATTTACTCATGTAGGTTTCCTCTCTAATGGTGCAGCACAAGTGATCGGAGTTCTATTAGCTGGAAACATTACATCTACATTTCCAGAATTCTCATAAATAATTCTGCTCGGTGGAAGGTGTCCCAGTCTGGATCGCTCTGTGTGAGTGAGACAGAGATTATTCTGCAGCGATGGAGAAGGCAGTCACCATAATGTCATACAAATTGGGGTTCCTGCAACCTGGTTTATCCACCGTCATTTCTCCTGACTAATTTGCGTGCCATTTTTGAGCTAGAAATGGAACTGCTGCTTCTGCCAAGCCACAGGGTGAAGTCATTCGGATCCTCTGGAATGCAGTCACTCAGAATTATCTTGCCCAGGGCACTTGGAATTCCCGACCACTCAGAGCTGCATTAAGCATCTGAGACGATTTGGAGTGATAAATGAAACGTTAAACTGAATCACAATCAAATAAGGTCCCGGGTCTAAGTACAAGCGTGAAGAACTGGAAGCTCATCTCTCTGTGGCACTTCATCTTTCCCTACAGGGGTGTTCAGCCTATAGTAGCAAGGGGATTTCAGCTCACAGGAGGCAGAATGTTATTGCACTCTAAGTTTCCCCAGTGTCTGTATAACGCCTAGACAAGGGAAGACCTGATCCTAAATGGGGTCCCTGGCTCCTTCTGCAATTAATAATCATCATAAATTGTTATAGGTGGGCCACATGGTCATTGATTTTCACAGAACATTTTAAAAGTATTTTCATCCTTATTCAAAATTTTCCACCAGTTTTCTCGCTTCTCCCTCCATCCCCAACACACGGTTTTTCAGGTTTTAAAAACCAAAAATATCCAGTTAGGAAAAATGGCCATTTTTTCATTTTAAAAAAAGTTACAGTTGAACAGTTTTAACCAGCCTGACTAGGCTTAGAGAATAACCATGACAGATGTGAGTCCTGTCACTCAGTGCATGACTGGAGGGTGTCACACTGTGATGAAAGCAGGATAAGAACCTGTATAGAACTCTCAGGGTTCCTAGCCACACAGATCCTGGCATGATGTTGACAACTCCAGCTCCAGTTCTCATGGTGTGTAGTACAGAAAGGTCACACACTGACTCTTGGCTTTTGCAGATGTGGCCCTGGTTCCAATGACTTTTGAGGGGCCCTGACCTGCCTGAATCAGCTCTGTGCCTCAAAGTTGCTGCAGTGTGTGCTATGGCAGAGCAGGACGGGGTGCGAGTGGGTCAGGGGAAGCCGTTTCTCCAAATGTCAGTGTGATGTTACCCCAATATTCTTCATAGAAATATTGTTATGTTATGAATATGTCATAACTAAGATATGTTTCATTAAAGACGGGTCATGTGAGATATCATTCAAAAAGTTGTGATCTACTAAATGTGTTTATCCAATTTGTATACATGCATCACGTCTGTATCTAAAGTTAGGAATATTATCTATGTAACAACTACAACTGTATGGGTGTGTGCTTGGGAAATGCCCACCAGACAGTAAGCAATCAGCCTTAATAGGCCATTAGAAGACAGTGAGTCTTCGAAGATGTGGATCCCCCATCTTTCCAGGAATTCCTTCCTGTGGACCCTGCAAATAAACCTTGTCTCATGGTTGCCCTGACACTGCAAGGTCATGTGATAATGTCACCTGGTACAAAATACCACCTTGGACAGTGCTGATACTATTCCACTTCCTGCCTTATGTAAATTCTATTTAAGGCTGGGAAGCAAGGCAATGGGGACTCTCCTCCGTTGCCTGCCAAGGAAAGAAGATTGCTAAAAACATCTGAAAGGAAAGGCAGGGTTGAGTCCAAGCTGAGACAGGGGTCCAGTTTGTAAAAAGAACTAACTGGAACTCGACGCTACAAAAACTCTGCAACTTGCCTAAAACAACATTTAGGGTGAGAAATTACGTTTTGTTACCTGTTTCTTGAGTGTATTAAGCTTAGTTTGTGTGTTTTGTTTTATTTGCTCAGCAATCTGCTTTGTTGTTTGCTATCCCTTATAGTCACTTAACATTCACCTTTTGTAGCTAATAAACTTATTTCTTGTTTATTTCAAACCCCAGTTTGTGCTATTCATATCAGGAGGTGGGGGATCTGTGTATGTTTCTCTCCACATTGAGGGAGAAAGCAAACTTTTATGAGCTTGCGCTGTGCAGATCTTTCTATACAGTGCAAGACAATATTATTTTGGGTTTGTCCTCCCGAAGGAGGTGTGCATGTGAGTGCTAGGCAATCCCTGAGCTGATTCCTCCCACACAGAGTTGATCTCAGGGTCCATTTGCAGCTGGGTGTGCCCCACCTGTGTGTGTGCTGGGGAAGGCTTGAGGGCCTGGCAAAGGGGAGCAGAGTGAGGAAACCCAGGCTGGTGGAATGGATGGAAACAGTGGGACCCCAGCACATCAGGTGGCATCCCGGACAGAGGGATCCAACCCATCGTAGTCAGCGCTGTTGGTGACTCTCGTGAGATTCTAGCAATTATTTGACTCACTTATTTCCTGTCTAAAGTCCTTTGGGAAGGGGAGTTTGAAAACAAACATTTTTTTTACATTAAAACCAGGACAGTTTCACCCTTTGTGTGTGTGCATGTGTGTGTGTGTGTTTGCATAAGTATATTTTCAGTGGGGCGTTGGCAAACTGGAAATAAAATCGAAAATAAATTGTGAAACGCTCCAATATTTGGTGTTCCCACGCAGAGTGTGTACTAGTAGAACCATGTTGGTTAGAGTATGATTTTATCTCTGCTATACCGATACAGCCCTTAGTGCAAATGCAGTCATACTAGTACAAAGGTACCTTGTACTGGTACAGTTTGTTCCCCTTTTGTGTGCAGACAAAGCCTTAGTGATGGGCAAGGTTCAGCTGTTCGATGTGCATAAGCAGCAGTTAAATGTTTTTATCCAGGCAAGACTATCTGAACTGTTTGTATCTGCAAAAGTGTCCTGGCAATCTCCCAGAAACAGGTTTCTTTATGGGATCTCCAATATGTGTTAGTTCCGCTCAGCAGCTTATTATCCTGACTGTGTTGTTATTTGTTTCTTTGTCCACTGGCAGAGCCTGTATTGTTCTCAGTGCAGTACAAACTCAGAAGAACTCCTGGTCCCTGCCCCAAAGAGCTCTGAAAACCTAAAGCAACTAGAGACAGAAACTAGGGAGAGGGGACCTGATGGGGGCTGCAAATGCAAAATATTTACAGCACAATATTTTTAAACTATATTGAGAATACATCTGGGAACAAGGAAGCCAGCCACCCATACAGAATGGGGGACTGTATCCTGGACAGCAGTGACTCTGTAAAGATTTAGGGGTAATCATGGCCAAGCAACTCAACATAAGTGCCCAGTGTGGTGGTATGGCAAAGGAGGAGCAGGGAGGTGGTTTGATCTCTGTATAGGGTGAGACTGATACCAGAATACTGAGTCAGTTCTGGTGTTCACATCTTCAAATGGATCTCAAAATCCTCTAGGGATGGATTCCACCACCTCCCTAGGGAACCCATTCCAGTGCTTAGAAGTAATAGAAGCTTCTATAATAAACAAGCTCTGTACAACCTTTAGGGCTAACCCAGGCTAAGCACTGGGGTTCTCTTGCTTATGTCTAGAAAACCTTCCCCCCACCCAGAATCCAAGGAGCATTGAGATTTAGTTCCTTCCTATTGGGTTCTTATTCCCTTCCCTCAAGCGCTCTGAGCTGCAAACTCAGCTGATGGAGGAATACAGTTGCATGACCCGTCTTCATGGTTGGAGGAAGAGCAGAGCAACAAAGTCTTTGTCCTCTTTAATGGTCCACGATAGTCTGTCACCTTCCTGTAACACCTGTTGAAGACTAGCACTTTACACTAGTTAATGTTTCGCTCCTATCTGGAGACTCACACAGTCCCAGAGGCTTACAATGCAAGTTCTCAAATATTACCTGACAATACAGGATACGGATGTTACAAGGGAGACTAATACCTGCAGCAACTCAGAAGCATTCGGAATATTACCTGACAATATAGGATATGGATGTTACAAGGGAGACTAATGCCTGCAGCAACTCAGAAGCATTCGGAAAAGTCTAAATGCTAAACACATTCTTATAATCCTAATATCTATTTGAACAATACTAACACCCAGGTGAGCCAGACTGATCCCAGCCAGGTATTTGTCAGTGTTCAGATGAGACACAAGGACATTGGTATGAGCTGGCACCTACTCTGCTGGTGTCACTGTAGAGTCAAATCCTGCTTTGTTACACCAGTCAGCCTGGGGTAACCCCAGTGCTACTGAGCAGAATTTGGTCCTCAGCCTTTAAAATCTGGCCAAGGTTTTATAAAAATAAAAGTCGGCCAGTATGCAGGGAAAGGCTAAAGGAGCCGGCCTTCGGGTTTCACATGACTCTGGTGGTACAAACTGACCAAGGGCGTCTTCAGCCATTCCAGGGACCGGCCTCCAGCTCCCAGGCTGTGGAGTGGCCATGGAGCACAGCGGCGGAAGTAGCCCTCCACAGCCCCAATGCCTGTCTGGGAGCCCCTGGCCTATGGGCCTGGGCCTCAGGCTGGACACTGCCCAAAGCAGGGTGGTGGCCATGGGAGCTCGGGGAAGGGGCAGAGCTTAGTGAGAAGCACAGGGAGTGAAGGAGAGGGATGAGTCTGAGAGAATGCTGGGAGTAGGAGAGACAAGGGTGACCATGGAGGCGCTGTCAGGACTCAGGGCCTGCAAAGGAGCTAGTTAGGGCAACCTAATGAGTACAGCTGGCCCATAGTTGGCTGCCTGACTGGCTGGCTGGTGGAGTCAGCAGACCGGTTCTTACGCCCAGCAGCAGCAGTTCAGTGGCTGCTCAGAGCATTTGTCCATGTCTGTGCTAGGTCCTGCACCTCAGGGTTCGCTGCTTTGCCTCACCCCAGGGGCTCCTGAACCTCAGCGCAGACCCTTGGCTCTGGAGCCTGGCCTCTGCCTCTGAGTCCTGACTCCTGCTCTAACCACTGGGCAGGGCAGCCCATGCCCTGACAGGAGCTGTCGTTGTTGATGAAGGGTGAAGGCTTTACATGGTGGAGGAATCCCCCAGTCCTGCCCCTCTCCCATGCAGCAGCGTTGCTTCCACCTCGCCCGGGGCCCTCTGTGGCCATGCAGGGGGTGCAGGCACATGCTTCAATTATCCCTGCGAAGGGCGAAGAGAACCCAGCAAAGTTGGTAGGGTTCATGCTGATGTGGACAGACTGTCATGGAAACACCGCCACCACCAGGTCCCCCTACTGGATTCCAAGCCCCTTCGCAAGCTGTGGTGATCACGCTGGGGCAATCTGCCCATTAACAGCCTCTCACCTCACTCCTGCTCCCTGCAGTCTGAGCCTCCCAGAAAAATCAAACCCATCCAAGCCCAGCCTAATGCAGCGGGTTGCAGGATGCCCCCGCTCAGAAAAAGCGTCAACGTGCTGGTGTCCCCAATTAAAGCTAGAAGACAAAACTCCTGTATTTCACTGCTCTCCTTGCACCCGGGAGGGTATTTTTATTAACCAGGCTTAATTTAAATACAAATTCCCTGAGTCAAATTAATCTAGCAAAGCAAGAGGAAATTCTCCACAGCCCACAAATCTCAGGCAAGGAAAAGGCCCTGGAGTAGGTGGGGCTGCACTCGTGGGGAGATGCTAGCCCTGTTGGTACCTGGCATTCTGAGTGGGATACGAATGAAATGGATCTCATACCGGAGAGGGAGAACCACATGGGAGCCCAGCAAGCCACGTGACCATTTGAATGGGCAGAGATCTGTGCCACAATCAGGGTCATCAGCACTGGCATAACAAAGTGATGCCTGTAGCATCATCTGCATTGGAGATGAGCCCTGGCCACGACATTCAGACCCTGAGCCCCACATGGGTAGGGGTATCTGCGTCTGGGATTCAGTTCTGCCCAGGATAGGGCACCATCACAGCATTTGCACCCAGAGCCTGGGATGAATTTGGCAGCACAGCAGGGATCAGAATGGGCAGAGGGACCCCGAGGAGCAGCTGTCTATTGGCACATGTGTAGAAATTGCAGCTGTGCTGGCTGGCCGGGGGAAGAAGAAGCAGCTCAGTGAGAGACTCGGACAGCAATGTGCCAGCCACGGGCGAGGGGGGCAGTGAAGGCCAGGTTTTAATTTGGAGTCTGTCAGTGAAACTGGTTCAACCATTGAACCTTTGGCTCACTACATCCTCCACCATCCACACAGGTATCCCAAAATGCCAAAAGTCAGGGATAGATACAGCCTTGAGCCCCATCAGTCCCACTGAGAGGCAAGCTCAGCCTCTGCTCTCGTGGTTTGTGTCCTGCCTAGGGACTCATGAAACCTCTGTTTTTATCCCGGCTAAGTCACTTCCTCTGCCATGCCTAGTTCCCCTGGGACATAGCAGGGTACAATCCAGATAAATGAGCAGCTGTGTCATCCCTGCTTTGCAACTTGGGTGCCCTTTACATGGCCTTCCTGAAGTAGCTCCCATCCGAGCCACTCAAGAACAGCCTTTCAGCATGCAAGCCACACGCTGAGTGTCTGGCACTGCAGTCTGCCATCCACATGTGGGTTCCACTCTGGCTCTCCCCAGCCTTGGTTATACAGCACAGGGACCCCAACACACCCCTAACCTCCAATTTTCCCTCTGAACTGCATGTCCTGTGCAGTCCAGCCCTCTCCTGGACAATACAAATGATATGCTCTGTTATTCCTTTAAGAGAATAATATACACACAACTCATCATTCCAAATGGAGTTTCCCAGACACTTCAGCGTAAACACACTGGATTAGATAAAACAATAAAACAAGTTTATTAACTACAAAGAGAGATTTTATGTGAGGACAAATAATGAGGCATAAAAGTCAAAAATGGATAGAAGAGAAATAAAGGTACGATGTTTACTAATGCCTCACATGACAAACTATATCAGAGCCAAGCAGAGTTTCTCACCACACGCTTTCAGCCATCTTACTGACCAAGCATTGTAGGTCAGGACACCTTTTCCCACAGTCCAGTGAATGCTTCCTTTGTCGCTTCAGGCTCAGGGATAATAATGGGCAGGGAGAAAGAGTGGGATGTCTGTCCCTCTTTTTCTATAGTTTCAGTGCCTCTCTTGAAAAATATTTCCAGGTGGTCACCAGGAGACAAAAATTCAATGTGGAATGCTGTTCCCTGCTGCTTTTTCTCACCTGTTTGAGTTTCCTTTGTTTCCTTTCCTGCTTGATGACTCAGTACCTCCGTCTGCACTTTGCTTAAATGCAAATTAAGCAGAGCACACATTCCTTTGTCTAAGAAAGACCTGTTTGCCAGGCTCATTCTGGGTGGGGTTGTGGGGTTTGGACCATGTGGTAATAACACCGTAAAGTGGAATCTTACATCTTCCCATACAATGTTGCCACACACATTTTATAAGGATGACACTGACCAGAAAATTCTGAGTTTTCAAATGATCCCTTATAAGGCCTATCTTGTAAAAAGACTATTACAATAGTGCATAGGGTGTGAATGCAGGGGTTCAGTCTGTCACACCCCTTCCACCTTTTCCTTGTCTATGTAGACTGTGAGCTATTAGGGGATGACTGTCTCTTACAGAATGTACAGAGCCTGGAACATTAGGACCTTGATCTCTGTTGGGGTCCCTCCAGGCCCTCTGGGAATCTAACTAAACAACACAGATAATGAGAACCCTGGGCTCCAAGCATCAATTTAACCAGGCAGAGAACTCTCCAGAGTTCTGTGAAAAAGGAATCAAACCACCACCACAAAAACATTCCTCTCTAACAAATGTTTATATTTCAAATGTAATTACGACTGTTTTCAGAGTATGAGGACGTATTTAGTCTCACAAAGCAGAGATAATTTATTCATGAGCAGATCTGCAAGAGTGCCCAGGCAGAAGCCTCTCCATATTCATAGGGGATTATTTAGTTGGTGGTTGTGAAGGGTTTCTTTGCGTCAGTCTGTAGTGCATGGGTGCATGAGACGGATGTGTGAGGAAGGGCTGTCAAAGACACTCAGGCAGAAAGGGCTATTTGCATGATGAAGGATTGTTAATATAAAAGCCTGGCAGTGTTCAGGGGACTGACTGTCTGCTTGGTGGTGTGGGGGAAGCACAACAGCACATTTCCCATCCTGCAGACCTGCGGTGATCACTCAGTGTCCATCTAAGCCGGGCTTCCAGGTGCATTTCTGACTCCTCCTGAACATCCAGGGTCGAGGACAGGAAGCTGACCTGACATCCCCATCCTGACCCGACACTGATCCTGGCTATTCAATACACATGCATGGTACTGAATGTCAAGGACCAGAGTGGGAAGACTTCTTTGTGGGCATTGGAGAGGGACATGCATGGACCTTCCCTCTCTTGTGTGGCCTGTGCAGAGGTCTGTCACAGCTGTAGTATCTGCCCTCAGGGGCTCCATCTTCAAGTGCCACTTGCCTCCAAAGAGAAACAGCAGAGACTTGGCCCTGGTGAGGTCCCTAGCCTCTTTTTGACAGGCTGGGAATGGGTGACAGGGGATGGATCACTTGATGATTCCTGTCTGTACATTCCCTCTGGGGCACCGGCCATTGGCCACTGTCGGAAGCAGGACATTGGGCTAGATGGACCTTTGGTGTGACCCAGTATGGCCGTGCTTACACTATGTTCTTATGGCTCCAACAGCCCACCCATATCTGCACTGGTGCATGGCACAAGCCAGCTGCATCAGGGGAGCAGCTTGCACCCCACCAATCACTAGGCTGTTCAGGGAGGGACTGGGCCTCTCTCTGGTACAGTCTCCACCCCCTCAAGTTCCCCATGGGGAGGTGTGATCTCAAACGTCTCCCTGCTCAGACCACATGCTCAGTGCCACCAGTTAGCCCTAAAATGTATAATAGAGCCAGAGGAAAACCTTTTGATGAACAATTTTGTCCAAAAAAAAATGGATTTCACTGAACTTGATTTAACCCCTCAGTTGGGATGAAATGTTTCAATCTTAGGCAATGAAATAATTAGGGGGGGCAACTTAACATATTTGAATGTTTCCAAAAAGTTTCATTTCAAAACTGTAGAGAAGTGCCACCTTCTTCTATTTTCCCCCTAGAAAAGGGAAAGTTAAAAGAAAAAGGTAAACAGTGAGGAAAGGTAACACTTTTAATTTTATAAGTAACATTTGCAACACTTTCTTTTTGATTCTCAGCTGAGAAAAGCTGGAGGACAGTTAAAGTGCAAGGAAGTAGGTTTTCCTACGCTTCCTTCATTTTTCACACCTTCCCCTGGGAAATCCATTATTTTCCACTAGAATAATTTCAAATGTGGATTTTTCTTATGGAAATTCCTGCATGAAAAGCTGCCATTTTCCAGCTCTTTATAACTGCTGATTTTCACTCCTTGTTGTGCAGATTGGCTGGTCCTACCTCTCTGGACAACTGCAAATGTGACAGAGAATCCATTCCCTGTGGCTGCAAAAATAAGTGCCTTAAAATGTTTGAGAATTGGACATAACTAAAAAACAAGGGGA
Organism: Gopherus flavomarginatus; assembly: GCF_025201925.1. Taxonomy (NCBI): domain Eukaryota; kingdom Metazoa; phylum Chordata; order Testudines; family Testudinidae; genus Gopherus; species Gopherus flavomarginatus. The sequence continues at coordinate 5,185,156 of NC_066631.1, read as the reverse complement.
GGAATTTTGCTCAGACTTTCCAGAAATTATTCTCTTTGGGCCGAGCTGAGCGTTGAAAACATCGGCCTCAAATGGGGAGCTTTCTGACGAGCATGAGGAGCTGAACTAAGATTTCGTAACAGAAGTCCCCACCTACCAACAAGAACTGTTATCAGCCAAGTTGACAGCTAGAGCCGGTCAACATTGTTAACAGAAATATTTTCCATTGAGAAAAGGATTTTTGTGGAAAATGATTTTTTTCACAACAATGTTGCTTTCATTGAAATATTTGAATGTAAATTTTCAAAAAGAAAATGTTCATTTTGTTTCATTTAAATGAAATTTTATGTCTTATTTTTTCAAAAAGCAAAGCATTTTTGAAATTTTAGGGGGGTATGTTTTGTTTGTTTGCCATTGCTCCTCCTTTTTTGCCATTGAACACAATCGAATGACTGGGCAGAGGAGGTGTCTCCTTTCAGTTCTTCTTTTTCTTTTTTTCCTTTCTCCAACTTTGGAAAAGAGAGAGGAGCCAAAGGAAAATGAAATCTGATCACTATATCACTGCCTGAAAGTTGCAGATGTTTGGGAAGTTACAGCTGGAAAAAAAAAGTTAGGGGGAGAAAAACAAGCCCTGGAAATTATTGACATATTACACGAAAGGAGAGACAAGGGAAAAACAAAACTTTGAAATTTTTGGAAAACATATGTTGTGAAAAATGTTGCCAAGCCAGAACATAGGTGCATTTTGAGCCATGTGAAACAGAAACAAATCGTACAGTCCCCAAAAGCTAAACAAAAAATGTTTATCATTTTTCCACCAACTCTATGAGTGGCCTTGAATCTGAAGCATGGAGAGCATAAGAGCCAGGAACCTGCCGTCCAGCCCCTCCACCGAAGAGGGAGAGAGGAGCAGGAGTGACGGTGGGGAGCTGGTTGGGCCCTTCTCGCCCACAAGCTGCCTAGTCTTTAGGCACTTTCAGTGGCGGGGGCATCATGTGACTAGCGGGTCTCCTCCCAACAGCCTCTCAGATGGATCCGTGGTCTATGCCAGGGGCCACATGGGGACAGCAGTAGGAAGCAGGTTGTTGGCACCCTTGGGGAAAGGACAAAAAGGAGGTGGAGAAAATAGTTCTCAAGCCATGTACCCAACATCTCCTTGCACATCTGTCTGCCTTGTCTATTCAGACTGTAAACTTTCCCGAGCAGAGACTGTGTATGTTCAGAAGGGAAGTGCTCCTACCTCCCTGCAATCTTCACTGTGCATCTCCACCGTTGTGAGGTTAGAGTTAGCCACACGTTTGCTTTGCCCAGCTGCTGAGTGAACATTCCTTGGGAACTCTGTGCTGAGAGTGACTAGGGCTGTGATTATCTGCATGCACTCGGCTCTGGCTGAGTCCATGTCTTCATTAGGCCAGTTTGGGTAATGCAGGGCAGCTGAGCGGAGGAGCACGGTGCGTCCCGGGCTGTGGGCTGGAACTTCCGGGAGCTACTTTGTCAGATGACAAATGCCAGCAAGGTGCTGGAATCTCTGCTCAGCTGGAGCTCTGGCTGCAGAAGGCTCATTCAGACTAATCTGGTGGATTTGCTGGCAGGCAGTCTTGGCCATGGGTCACCATGGCTCTGAGAACTGCAGCCTCCAGGAGGCCTGCCCTGGGCACCTTTCCTTGTGCTGGATAGTACCATGCCCCATGAGTGTTCCCACAGGAGCCGACGGGAATACGGGTGGGGCAGGGGCTACTCCTTGGCAGGAAGGACATCGCTGTGGGAGCTGGGAAATGGGGGGAATTCTCACACTGAGGAGGGAACAATATTGTTTGAACAAGGTGCTGGGATCCTTCCAGTTCCAGGATGCGGTGGGGTGGCAGGAAATCCCTCTTTAATTTTTATCTGAATTCCCCCTGCTCTGGCCAGTGCTTAGGCCCCTTCGTGTTAACATTTCATGAATGCCCAGGTGGTCACATGCACTAACCAGGCCCTAAGTGCTGACTCCATGGGGGCTCTGGGGCTAAGCACCCACTGAAAAATAAATAGAGGGTGTTCAGCACCCACAGGGCTGGATTAATCTTTTGTGGGCCCTGGGGCCCAAACCATGACCAAGCCCCCTGCTCCGCCTGCACTCCTCCCTGAGGGCCCACCAATGTTCCACTCCAAGGCCCCACTCCTGCTCCACCTCTTCCCCCCAAGGTCCTGCCCCAGCTTGGCCTCTTCCCCCACAAGGCCACACCTGCCACTCACACCTGGGAGTGGGGGAGAGGGAGGAGAGGGGCATCCATGGCAAAAACAAAAGTCAACGCCTATGACAGGTGAGTTGTCTGACCAACTCCAGGTAACCAAAACCACTCAAATCAGTAAATATTTGCTGACGACTGTAGGAGACGGAGCCAGAGAGTAAAAAAAGGCAGTCCCCAAGAAAGGTGTGGAATAATTTTCACTAATGGAGACTTCTGTGGGTTTTGTAACTTGAACACTGACATTTTTCCAGCAGATCGAGGGACGTGATCATTCCTCTCTATTTGACATCGGTGAGGCCTCCTCTGGAGTACTGTGTCCAGTTTTGGGCCCCACACTACAAGAAGGATGTGGAAAAATTGGAAAGAGTCCAGTGGAGGGAAACAAAAATGATTAGGGGGCTGGAGCACATGACTTATGAGGAGAGGCTGAGGGAACTGGGGTTGTTTAGTCTACAAAAGAGAAGAATGAGGGGGGATTTGATAGCTGCTTTCAACTATCTGAAAGGGGGTTCCAAAGAGGATGGATCTAGACTGTTCTCAGTGGTACCAGATCACAAAACAAGGAGTAATGGTCTCAAGTTGCAGTGGAGGAGGTTTAGGTTGGATATTACCTAGGGAGGTGGTGGAATCTCCTTCTTTTGAGATTTTTAAGGTCAGGCTTGACAAAGCCCTGGCTGGGATGATTTAGTTGGGGATTGGTCCTGCTTTGATCAGGGGGTTGAACTAGATACCTCCTGAGGTCCCTTCCAACCCTGATATTCTATGATTCTATGATTCTAAGAGCAGAAAAAGTGTCTAGATTTGTCAGATCTATTATTCAGAGAGAATGATTCCCTTGGTTTCATGCAGTAAAATGGCTGATGACATCTGTGCACTTTGACTAGGGAATTTAGTCATAATGACCACGGTTTTCAAAAGTTGGTAATGAACTTTCATTTTTGGGTGACCAACTAGAAAAACTTATATTGGCCTAATTTTCAGAGTATGGACACTTAGTCCTAAGGAAGGTATCAAGATGTCATGAGTTGGGCACCTGACAACTGAGGATCCCAAATCACAAGTCCTGTTTGAAAATCGTGGTTGATTTTATCTGTGTGTGCACATGGTCATGCTGGGCTGGACTTGCCAGCCAATCTGGATTTTCTAGGATCATTCGGGTGCCACTGCGTGATCACACATCCTGGGAATGGTACTTGTCATAGGGACTGGGTCCCCACATCCCTTCAAGGCCAGTGACACGTCATTACACTGTGCAATGTTGTACCACGATGGACCAGCAATATCATGGCAGAAACAACACAACGACTTAACAATAAGTTCAGCTCATGGAGTTGTTGTTGGCACCCAGGGAAGCGTCCATCAGGCAGAGAGCTTTGCTTCCCTTTGTTCTGCAAGCCGTGGGCTCTGAAGGGCCAGTCCCAGGCACAACCCCAAAGCACGTCTGCATTTTAACAGCAAAGCTGGGAGAGAGATTAATGACACGACTTCCAGCTCAGGCCTTGAAGTAATTGTGTCTGACACACAGCCCCCGCCTTGCATTTGCCTGCCTCCTGTGCAGGAGATGGCAATAATATTACTTTCCAATTTGATCTTGCCTGCTGTTAATGGATTTGAGAGCTCTCCCTTTTGCTCTGCTTTGGTTGCTAACGAACCAAATCCAGCCCTGGCTGCTGGATACAGATGACTTGATGAGGGTAAAATTGCATTAATATGACTATGAAGTGGCAGAACTTCAGAAATCGGTGAGAGCTTTTTGAATACACAGAGCGCTCAGGCCCAGGATGAGGGACGGGATCTGCAAATAAGCCTCTTTGGGGATGGCAAGGTGGACTTCCAAGTTCACACTGTCTGTCCCGCTGGGAGAACAGAGAGGCGTGGGAATCGTCCTGAGGCGCTACACTTGCTTCTTTATTTGATTTCTTGTGTCTATAGATGCTCAGGAACCTGGATTGCCAAGATTCTTTTCTTCCAAATTCACCATGCACCTCTTGTGGGGAATCAGCTCAATAGAACTATTCTAGCGTTTGGCACTGTACAATAATAATCGCACTCGGGTCTTGTACAGTACTTTCCATACCGAGATCAAGGGGCTTTATAAGATGAGTATCCCTAGCCAGGTTTTACACATGGAGAAACTGAGGCACAGAGACATGAAGAGATTTGCCCAGGGTAAGTGTCAGAGCCAGGAACAGGAGCTATGTTTCTTGTCGCCCAGCCATAGGCAGGATCTGAGGACTGTACCATCTGCATTTGCATTAGATGCAAATAAAGATAGCCCATGTCCCTAGGAACTCTCAAGATGAGTAGGGTCCTGCTACATTTTATAGGATGCATCTTTCCTCAAGAGCGTTTAAAACCCACCCCCTTCAAACCACACCCCCCTCTCCTGCTCCAGCATGGATAACGTGTTTGTAAATTCTACATTCACTTATTTTAATACCGTGACAAAGACCCTCTTCCAACTGGAACATGCTCCTCATCTAAGCTGCTGCGCCCATAGTCCGGCAATGCCATACTGTAAAATGAACTCCTTATTATCCCCTGTTTTCGCAGTATCCAAATGGTGCAAAGTGCAGAGCAAATTATGGAATTTCTTTAAATAAAAAAAAAACAAGCGAGACAGAAATTCCATTAAAATTATGTTAATAATGGGAGAGTTGCACATCAGGGTTTTTAAAAAGGTGGCAAACCGCTTGGCCTGAGAAAGGGGCAGTAGGAACGAGATCCTCATCAAAGTATCATTGACAGAGCTGATTGACAGTGGAATTTCCCACTGGAGAGAAATTTTGACATTTCAGAGTTTCCTTTAGTTCTGATTTGGAATGAAAAGAAATGTTTTTGAAATTTTCCACAAAATGACAGTTTTGGAAATTTTGAAATTTCATTTTGAATTTTAGTTTAAAAAAGGGGAAAAAGGATTGCTGTGTAGTTTCTGTCCAGCCGCAGCTGCTGATTTCAGTGAAGACAAGCCCAGGCCTCAGCAGACTGTGACGCAATGACAGAGCGGAAGGAGATTGAGACGTCCCTACAGAAATGTGCGCCAGGACCTGGTGGCTACTTGGGTGAGCTCAGCCGGTCTGACAGATTCCCAGGTGCCTGTCTCACCTCAGCATCTTCCCTTTGAGGTGTTGCTATCTAACCATCTTAGCTGAGCCCCTCTTGTCCTGGAGAATCCTGTCTGTGGATGGAGACTGGGAGCCTGTTGTTCATTGCTAAACCACAAGCCAGGAGTGGAATCAGCCATTCAGATGACAGCTCTGTCGATCCCCTCTCCCTGCCTCAGAGGCGGGGAGCCTGGTCTCAGCTGCTGAGCTCAGACAGCTGATGGGAGCGCATCATTATACTTTTAGCTGCCTGTGTGGTGTGCAGCCAAAAGTAATTCCTATCATGATTATTAGAACCAGCTGCTGTCCTGGGCAAAACTTCAGCGTACCGCCCCCTCCTGCCCTGTACACAGCAACCCACCAGCACCTCCCCCGTTACTGCCACCCTCACCCCCAAACACCCTCCTGCAGAGCCCGGCCTGGGGCTGCAGAGGCTGCTTGGCCCTGGTGACAGCCCTGGTCCAGCACCTGAGAGGGCTGAGCTGGGCCAGGCCAGGTGAAAGACCCCCAGCCTCTGTCCTAGGCCCTGCAAGAGCCCAAGACCCACTCCTCAGGCAGTGGTACCCCCAGCCAGGGCTGCCCTTCCCAATGGCCCTTTCCAGGTGGATCGGCACCAGCTGACCAGGGCCTGGCACCCCTGGACAGCAGCAGCTCCTTCTCCCAGAACCTCTCAGCTCAACCACAACGGACCCAGGCACCCACAGGGCAGAGGGCAGCTCCCAGCCCAGGGTCCTGGTTTATGGGCTGTGTAGACCCCCCTGCCACACACAAAGCCACCTGAGGCCAGTGGCCTCCATCCCACTGGACAGAGTGGAGGTCTGTATACCTCAGTCCATGCACTCCCAGCCTGGCCCTGCACCCAGCTCCCCCTAGTCCAGCCCTGCACCTTTGCCCCCTGGCCCACCAGTCCCCACCCAGCCCCTTAGTCTCCACACTCCAGCACATGCCAGCCGCACCCCCTGCCTGGCCTCGAGCACCTCTACCCTCCCCGGTGCATGCTCCGCACCTGGGCATGGTGTAGTCGAAGTAGCAGCCGTTCCTGGGGCAGGAGCTGGGGCTGCCCAGGGCTGGATTCTGACATTGGGATGGGCCTTTCCCAGGGCTGGTGGCTGTGACGCTTTCTCAGGGCACCCAGAACCATAAGCTACAGTGTTATCCCTCTGCCTTAGCAAGGGAGAGCTTTGCTGGAGCTTAAACTGTTTGTCAGCTCCCTGCCACGCCAGCCTGGTCACCTCAGCAGCAAACTCCTCAAGTCTCTGCCAGCCTAAACCTTGCCTTGCAGGAGCCATTCAGTGAAGTCGAGTTCCCGAGTCCCCTGGGGGCATCGCTCTGCAGCGTCCAGGCCTCTCACTGGGCATTCACAGAAATCACTACGTCCGCTGGCTCCACGGGGGACACACCCCTTGCTTTAATAGCTCAGCCCGGAAAGGACTTTACAACAAAACACGCAGGACAGTTCTGGTCTGAGGCAATTTCTACAGTCATTTCCCAGCATCCTCAGCCCACGTGGCTGCGGGGCTCCACAGACTCCAAGAGCACTGGCCTGTCTGGCCCTTCAGGGACGGGGCCTCACAGTGTCTTCATCTCTTCTCGTAGTTCAGAAAACCTCGGAATTGGTTTCCTTTCAAAGTAATCTCAGATGAAGTTCCTCTCCCCTGATGCTTGTTCCCCAGGCAGTTGACGCTTCCTCAGCCTTCCCTCGGTTGGCTTTTCCTGGCCACTCTGATTCTAGTGCAGCTTCTGTGGGCTCTCACTTTAGGGAACTCAGCACCTGTTAACCACAATACACACACATACACACACACACACATCCCTCATTATTCACCATCCAAATATACACCACCCAATGATACTAGGGTCCCCCCCGGCTCTCATTTGACACTGCATCTGGCACGTCTTACAGATAAGTATGATGACGGCAGCATGTGAGGTGTAGCGAGTTAGTCAGGCCTGATGTGAGTTGCAGTACAGTGGGCCAGTTCACACAGGGTCCCAGTGGCCAAGCCAGCAGCGCCAGGGGCAATCCCAAGCTGCTCAGTGCCTGAGCCATGGCCATGATCTTACCCTCACTGGGGGTCCAGAGCAGCCGGGGAGAGGGTGGGAGTGCTTCCCTAGAAACCCAGCTGGGGGTTGCTTCCTGCACCTCAGAGCCCTGCCTGGCAGCTGCCCCCTGCCCCAGGCACTGCTGCCAGCCTCCCCCACCACCACCCATGGAGGGGACCAACATTCCCAGCAATCTGCCACTCTCCGAAATCTGCTGCCCCAGGTAGCCACCTCGTCTGTCCACAGCTAGAGTGGGCTCAACAGCTTGGCCCGGTCCTGCTTCCCTTGAAATCGATGGGAGTCTAACTACTGGCTGCAACAGGAACTGTGTCACCTTCCCCAACATGGCCAGAGCATGCTGAGAATATGAGCTCTCCGGCCTCTGCTTAGCAATGATCACCAGCCCTGGGATGAGAGAAACCTTTCCAGCAGAGAGCAAGGAAGAAAAATTATGCCTACGTTTGGGAGGAGGGGAAGAGAAAGCAGAGAGACCGTCATACCATGGGGCGAACTGCCACTGCAGCAGAGATGGACAGTAACAAATGGTCACACGGGATGCAACCCCAAGCAGCACTGGGAAGGCTGGTCCTGGCGAGATGCTTCAGATGCTGTGTCTGCCTCTGACAGAGACCCCAGGGGCCTGGCCTTTGTTTCATATTTTAGCAACACTTGTACAGCTTGTCAAGCATCTTGAGATGGATGGATGCTTGTAAACAAGATGGAGGCACAACGAGTGGGAGAGAACACAGCATGCAGCGGGCGGGGGAACAGTAACGTGGCAGCTGGGGGACAATAGCCCAGAATGTGATGCGTGGGGGACAGATGTGAAGCATGGGAGGGGGACGAAAACGGCTCAGAATTTGGCTGGTGGAGGACAGCTGTGCTGTGGCATGGCCTGTAGAAAGTGGCAGAACTTTGCAACTATCCATGCAGAGGGGGCATTGGTAGAGCAGGTCTCCATAACTAATCCTTTTGCTCTTTCACATCCAGCACTTTTTTTCAGTTTGTAAATTGATCCCAAGTTCCCCAGCTTTGTTCATTTTTTATCATTTATTTATGTGAACAAACTACATCCAATGGATTATTTGGAACCTGAGTGCGGGAACTATTTGCCTGTTGTTATTTGCTATGTGTGACTGGATACCTAAGTGACATGGAATTGTTTGGATGGCCTAAGCTTTATAAACAGGAGTAAATCATTTGGGGGGATAGTGTGGGAGGGAGAGAGAGAGAGCGTAAATGTACATGTGCAGAAGGAAACCAGACTCGAAGTTCTCCTTTTGCGGAGATCTAGAGAATGATGTCTTATCCACAAGTTCCTGACTTCATTCCGTTCCTCCTGCACCAGTCCCTGGTCTTCTCTGTGAACGGGACGAGGGAGAACTCGAGAAGTTCAACTCAATTCCACCTCTCTCTTTGTCAATCATTTTAAGCTTTTTCCTACCTAAGAATAAGTACAAGCATCAGTAACAATTCAAAAAAAAAAATTCTTCCTAAACTGTTTACATTGACCCTATTACCCCTTTGGGCCTGAACAGTTTGCCCATATTCAGGGTTCTGCGGGTTCTTTCCATTAGAGGAGAAATTGCTGATGGAATCAGGTATTTCTCTGATACAATATTGATTATTTACACAGAGTGTACAAAGTCCTGTTTCCCTGAACACAGCTGGAGACAGTTTCCTTCCTCAATATTCCAAGCCTCTTTTTCCAGCCACAACTCTGCCCAAAAACTTTCTCTCAGCAAAGGGGGCTGGAACAATTTTTACAGTGGAGGTGCTGAGAGGCATTGAACCAAACTGTAAACCCTGGATATACTGGAAACCACTTCAATCCAGGGGGTGCGGCAGCACCCCCTGCACACCTAGTTCCAGCACCTTTGGTTTCAATATGAGACCCTTGGCTTCCTGCTGCCTTCTCTGTCTACATCTGTGGTATTTCTGGCTGTCTGCTCTCTCTCTCTCTCTCTCTCTCTCTCTCTCTCACACACACACACACACACACACACACACACACACACACACACACACACACACACACACACACACACACACACACACACACACACACACACACACACACACACACACGTCTACCAAAGCCATACCCAGTGAAACCTTTCCACCCATATACCTCACTTCGGACTGACTTTGCCTATGGCCTGAGTTTTGGGCTGTGGCTCCTGTTGTTTCAGCTTTTTTACTCCAAAAGGAGATTAATTGCTTCTTATTTTTATCTTGAATGAAAGGCGGCTGTTATGCTCAACAGCTTCAGTGAGCTTTCACCTACCCCCCGGCAAAAATCACCTTCTGAAGCCTCATGAGCCCACCTCTCTGCCCTCGGCTCAGCTCTGCTCTGCTTTTGTTTCGTGATACACACAGAAGATGCTGAAATAAAAACTCAGTGGCAAAAAAAATCTCCATTCTCCAGGACGTGGGGCTTGGCCTTTCCCATCTCTTCGGGGAGTTTTTCTCTGTTGTTCTCGGAGTTACTCTGTACAGTCTAATCCAGGGTTCCCCACAGCCTGGCTTACAATCCAAAATTCCTCAGTCAAAGTGACCAGTCAGACCATCCACTCCTGCATCACAGGGTTTGCCAATGACATCTGGAGAACTTGCACTGCAGCCTTCTCCATGTCTCTGGAATGGGCGCTGGTTCTTCCCACCTTCTGCAATGGTCCATGTTGTCACTTGTCGGCTCGTCCTGGGTAAAGTCAGAATGGGACCTCTGTCTTTGGGAGGAGAATAGCTGGCATCCACCCACGGAGCTTTGTATCTGCAACAAGCTCCAGGCTTGATCCAGTTTGTGTAACTGGCATCCGGGTTGGTGCGTATATGTGCTGATCTGCTAAATCGGCTGGTATTGGTCTGTGGTTACACCCTTCCCAGAGCTGCTCCTCAGTACAATATGGCAGCAGAGGAGGAGGTCCTGTATTCTGACCCGTACCCCACTCAGATATCTGCAGCTCCACATCTCTCTGCCATGGACATCTCTCTCTCTGGCTCTTTCTCAGTTTTGCCATGATCCATCACTGACAGCTTGGTTGTCATGTCTGCTGTGCTGCTTTTCTCTGGCTGATTCCTTTCCCCAGTCTCAGCAACAGGCAGGACTGGCAGCTCTGTAATCATTGCTGCTGTGACCTTTTCACCAAGGGAGACGAGCACTTTGTCCCCTTCTTTCAGGACTCTTTTACTACCTTCTAGCGATGTCTCCTTCCCTGGAGTCTTTCTGAGTCTGTCACAGATTCTGCTGTAACCTGTGTTGTGCAAACAACGTTTCCTTTTGCTCTGCCAGTACCTTGTGCAGCTGACACACTGAGCTCTCTTCGCCCCAAGCACTGCCTTTCTCTTGGCTTTTGTGGTGCCTTTTTTGCTGTTCTCTGAGAGTGGCTCAGGTTTCCCTGTGAAAAATGCAGTGACCATTGTCCGTGCTGCTTTGTACTCATGCTTCTGATTCAGAGCAAGGCCTGAGAGCCTCACAATGTCGCCTGCCTTGTCTTCTATGTGGAGGCGGAAACGTACTAGATGTTCTCTGCATGTCCTGAAACTGCTCTAACTGGGGTCTCCATCACGGGAAAAGCCAGCTCCACATTCCTTGTGCCTTCCCAGAAGGTGTCACTATTTATTTCTGCTGTGTTTGTCCCTTTAAGGTTGTCTGCTCTGGGCCTCCCCAGTGCTGCCAGGGTAGGAACCCCAACTCCTTCTCTCCCAGCAGCTTCACCCACCCTTTCCTTTTCTGTCTGGTCCCCTGACACCATGCAGAAATAACACCCTGTACTCATGTATTCACAATGGTTATATGACTGTGGCACGTTCTGTATGGAATATACCTTCACAGAATATCAGTGTTGGAAGGGACCTCAGGAAGTCAGCTTGTCCTACCCCCTGCTCAAAAAAGGAACAATCCCCAACAAAATCCCCAAATCCCTTTCCCTAGGATTGAATTCTCAACCCTGGGTTTAGCAGACCAATGCTCAAACAACTGAGCTACCCTTCCCCCTGATACCTCAGGGAGGTATCACCTGAGAAGTCATGATCTGCTGAGCACTACTCTCCTGTTGAATTGTACCTGGTACCCTTGTATGAGAAGTTATGAAGTTTGGCTACCTGTTTGTTACTGAAATATGTTTTGAGTCTGGGAGATGCCAGTGGTAACAAAAGAGCAACTAACTCCACCAAGACAGATTGACAGCAGGACTAGCCAGCCATGTGTTGATGGCCCATTAAGGAGAATCTACTCTCCCAGTGGGCCCATCCCAAAGACTCCTGAGAGAGCACGTACAGGGTGGGGGCTCGCTAACTCCCGGGCCACAGCAAGTATCTTTCCAGTGCCTGGAAGAGAGTATAAAATGAAGGGAAATGACATTACCACTTCACCTCTCTCCTCTCCCATCTCAACGCCTGGAAACAAGATCATTTAGAAAATGAGGAGAGACCTCCTTGAAGTGGAAGGAAGGGCTGGTCCTAGCTAGAATGCTTTCTAACTACTCTGAATTCCTCCCGCAACGTCTAGTAGGGTGAGAAAAATTCTTTGATTCAAATCTTGCTTAGCCTGATAAAGTTGAGGATTTAGAGGCGTGTTTAGTCTTTATTTCTTGTGTGACCAAGTCTAATCTTCTATGCCGATACCACGTCATCACTTTAGATCGATCTTTCTGTAGTTAATACATCCGTTTGAATGTTTAATCTGAACCAATGAGTTCGTCCTAAGTGTTTGGGGGATTTACTCAGATTACAAGGCCACTCTCCTTTGACGAAATGGCAAACTAATTAATGAGCTTGCATTGTTCCAGAGGGGATTGAGCAGTGTGAGCCAGTACATTTCTAGGGTGCAAGGCTCAATCTGGGAGGAATTTGCTGGTGTCTCATGAGAGGCATGTCACTTTGGGTGTGTCTTCACATGCTAATGGCTGTGTGAGAGCAAAGGGGCTGCTTGTCACTAGCAGAGCAGTCTGAGGGGTGCCCTGATTCAGAGAGAAAAAGGGGATACAGCAGTCCCAGGGTGTCCCCCGGGGGGAGTGTCAAAGGAACCTGAACTCCCCTTTTCCTTTTCTTTCTGGAGGTGGAGTCTGTCTCCCTGACACCCCATAGAGTGCACAGAGACACCAGACACCCAGTGCTTTTGCAGGGAGCTAGGCTGACCCTCTTCCAGCAGCCACTCGCTGTTTAAAGTGCCTCCTGCAGGATGCCCTGGGAGAAGCTGCCCCAAGTTTGTCACATGGGAACCTTTCCAAGCAGATTGCGCAGTTTCGCCAAAACCAAATTTCTTTTGCCGGAAATTGTGACAAAAACTTCCCATTTTCCTGGAGGAAATGCCAAAATTAACCTTTGACCCAGAGAGGAATCCAGCTGCCCCTGGAGCCTGCAGGAGGGGAAGGGAGGGTATTGGGGTTCCCCCTGAAGGCTCCAGCGATGGTGGCTAGTTGTGGGTGACTGGGGGTCAAGGAAATGGGGGCCAAGGCATCAGTCATAAGGGGAGAAGGGGCCAGGGGCCCCATAATGTAAGGCAAGGTCCCCAGGCAGGATGGAGGGACCAGATACTCCACCTAGCACTGCAGCTCCCATGTGGGATCCCAGCACTGCCCCATCCTGCTGGACCTGCTGAAGGCCGATCTGCTTCTACCCGGAAGGGGTTGGGCCTGTGACTGGACTCAGGCATCCCAGACAGGGCAGCCAGCACTGCCTGTGCCTTGCCTGGATGCTCCTGCAGCCTCCCTCTCTGCTATGGCTAGTTTTGGAGATGGGCCTGGTGCTATGCTTGGTCTTGGGCTGTGTGTTGTGGGGAGGGGGGAAGCATGGGGGCAGTGAGCATTGTGCGGCTCGTGCATCAGTGGTTCCCATCAGTGCCTGGCTGTCCTGCTTCACTACACAGTCTACAGATCAGCCCTGCTGCTGGGAAGGTCTCTCTAGGGCCTTCTGGAAGACTGCAGCGAGCAGGCATTTCCGGGGGTGACCTTGGTCAGTGTCCACCAGTCCATCCAGGCAAGCAGCAAGTCTGCCCTAGTACTAGTGCCCAAGCCTGGGACACAGATCAGGCCCAGCATACTGGCCATCAGGTGATGGGGCACTGCAATATGTTGGAGAAGCCCTGCCTTTTTCCCATCCCTGGAGGCTGCAGAAGGATTTGGTTTTATGGTGAAGCCCTTCTGTAGCAGCGGTGTTGGAAGAGAATACGACCATCTCTGCATTCCCACTGCTCTTCCCGTTGTCTGGGCTACATCTGCATGAACTAGCTAATGGGGACTGATGGCCTCACCTGAGGTGAGATGTCCTAATTCCCATGCCAAACAATGCACGCTTTGTTGACAGCTGACCCTGCCTTTGTTAGCTAGCAGTTACCTTGTGCTGTCTTGAGACTTGAAGTTGAGGGCCTGGGTGGTCCTGGGGACTGACCATCTGCTCTTCCCAGAGGGAGCCTACTAGGGTAGCGTTTCTGTTCCCTGAAGTGGCTGGAATGTGGGAGCCTGAGAAGTATTTGCCCTCCCTCTGCTGCAGTGTCATCATTGCCTTCCCAGTCTCCATGCTATAGCAGTGTAGCCCAGCTCTCTGGGTCACTGTGTTCGCTAGGGGGTCTCTGAAAGCCTGTGGCTGGAGTGTGCCAAGGAGTGCACCAGAGGGATGGAGCAGGGTGCTTGTGTCATAACATTTTTCCCAGATCTGGACCTTAGCGTCCAAAATATGGGTGTTAGCATGAAAACCTCCAAGCTTAGTTACCAGCTTGGACCTGGTAAAGCTGCCACCAGCCAGGAATCTATACAGTGCCTGGCGCACTGTGGTCTCCCCAAAACCTTCCCTGGGGGAACCCCAGACTCAGATTTCTTGAGTCTCACAACAAAGGGGAATAAACCATTTCCCTTCCCCCCTCCGGGTGTTCCCTCCCTTGGTTCCTGGAGAGATATACAGAAGCAAGCTCCATGAATCTAAACAGAGGGACTCCACCCTCCCTGTTTCCAGTCCTGGAAACACAAGTACTTCCCCCCTCACCCAGAGGGTATGCAAAGTCAGGTTAGTAAATCTAACACAAAGAGATTTTCCCTCCTGACTTCTTCATCCCACCAATTCCCTGGTGAGCTGCAGACTCAATTCCCTGGAGTCCCCATTAAAGAAAAAACTCCAACAAGTCTTAAAAAGAAGGCTTTATAGAAAAAAAGAAGAAAAGGACATAAAAATGGTCTCTCTGTATTAAGGTGACAAATACAGGGTCAATTGCTTAAAAGAAAAATGAATAAACAGCCTTATTCAAAAAAAATACAATTCAAAACATTCCAGCAACTACACACATGTAAATACAAAAGAAAACAATATAAACCTTATTGTCTTACTATTTTTGTACTTACAACTTGGAAACAGAAGATTAGAAAGCCAGGAGACAGAAAGATCACTCTCATAGCCGAAAGGGTCAGACACAAGACAAAGAACAAAGAACTCACACACAAACTTCCCTCCACCCAGATTTGAAAAAGTCTTTTTTCCTGATTGGTCCTCTGGTCAGGTGTTTCAGGTTACTGGTGTTACCCCTTTACAGGTAAAATAACATTAACCCTTAGCTATCTGTTTATGGCAGCTTGGGAGGAGATCCTGGTTGTGAGTGTGTGGAGGCATTAATCCTTTGGAGTTCTTGTGTGTGACATCGCTTCCATTCTGTTGAAGCTGATGATGTCCCCTGGGCAGGGCTGGTACAAGGATGTTTCGCACCCCAGGCGAAACTTCCAGCTTGCGCCCTCACCCGTCCCCAAGCCCCAACCCTGAGGTCCCCCCACCACGGCAGCTCCCCCCTCACCCTGAGGCACCCCCCCGTGGCAACTCCCCACCCTCCGCCCTGAGGCACCTCCCTGCCCCAGCTCACCCCTGATCCGCCTCCTCCCTGAGCACGCTGTCGCTGCTTCACTTCTGCCACCTCCCAGGCTTGCGGCCAATCAGCAGTTCCCCTGCATGCCGCCCCCCTCCACTTTCTGCAGGCGGCCCTCCCCATGCTCCCCTGCCCCAGCTCCCTCCACCTAAATGCCGGCAGCAACCAGGGCGGCCGAAGATCTGGCCGTCCCCCAAATCCTAGCATCCTAGGCGACTGCCTAGGTGGCCTAAATGACTGCACCAGCCCTGCCCCTGGGAGTTCATTGTGCGATGGTTGTGAGCTCTGTAGATACCTGCTCCTGATTTCTTTTGGGAGAAGGATCTCTCAGCCAGCAGCTCACCACGCAAAGCTGCACTGCAGCTCCTGGTGCTGGTCCTCCTAGGGTCACCAATGGCCTTTTGCTGCAGTGAGGTAAGACCTCTGGATACTGTTTGGGAAAAACCAGCTCTCCTGTGAATGGAGTTTGTCATTGTCTTTCTATTTCCCTGAACCGTTACTCCAGCAGACATTATCCGGGGGAGAGGGGGAGACAGAGACCTGGGAGGACATGGGGGGAACAGCATGGCCTGATGGCAGTCACTTGTGAGGTGTGTAAGATCTCAGAAGCTGATTGCAATCAGCACAGACGTGGCAGTGTGGTAGAAACATACACAGGGCACGCCCAGGCCTGGCACACGTGGGCACATTTCCTACTGAAATCAGCAAGCGCTGCCCTGGCTTACCCAGAGCTGATTTTTGCCCTTGGAATCTGAAAGGCAAAGTCCATGGGGAAAATAGCAGGGTAAAGCTATAGCAGGTGAGTGAAACTGAATCCCAGTGGCCTGTCTCTGAGTGTCCGTGTGGAACGCTGCTGTCCTTCCCGGGCGAGCACAAGGAGGTGAGACCCTAGTAGCTTTTACCTTGTTTGGTTTATTGAAATGCTCTGGCTGCAGATTCACTTCCGCTGCTTGAGATTTCTCATTGTTGCACCAGGCTTGAAATGGGAGCTGTGGATCAATGGACTGAAAGGTCGTTTTGTTTCACTCTAGCTGCTTTTGCCCCCTGCAATGAAACGTTATTGTGAAGCTCCCTGCAGCGATTCTCCTCCCTGAGTCCCTTGGCACAGTCCCCCGAAGGCACTAGCAGGCCCAGGAATCGTGCAGGCACGCACAGATGTGCAGGGCTACATTTTCAAACACGCACAGACCTTTAGGAAAAGTGCAAACTAGTCACATTCTGTGATATTTACCTCAGACTCTCCTCAGTGCTGCTCCCTGGGGCCTGCATTAAATTCTGTTTCACATGCAGTGATCTTTATGCCCCGTCGACTGAGGGCCCAATCCTGCAAGCAAGGAACTCCTATTTCATCTGCCTCCAGTCAGCTCCGTGCCCAGAAAACTAGAAAGTTTAGGCCCTGTATGTAAAGATGGGGAAATCTGGTGGAGATTTGGGCTTTGCACCCTAGTTAAAATGTTGACAAAGGTGAAGAGGTTTCATGAAATGTTTTTCAGAATAATTTGGAAAACAAACAAGTGAGCAAGAGAAAGTACAACAGAGAAATGCGCACAGATAGGTCCAAATCCCCACCTGGCGTAGATATCAATGGAGTGGTGCTGCTCTACACCAGCAGAGACTCTGCGCCTTATACTCCAAATATATAGGCCAAAATCTTTTAAACGTTGATGATTTTGGTTCATGTGAGGTTCCCAGTTCTGCTCTAAACCGAGAACCTCTGATTATCAGGTGAGTTCTAACCTTGTCTCTTCTGCTCTGGTCCCTGTTCTCAGGCTGCTGCTGGAACAGCTGAAGGGTTTGTGAGCACAAACTTAGAGTAGATCAACCTGCTCAATCCCAGAAGGACTTTGCTGAATCTTCTCTAAGCCTCTGCTGCTTTCTGACAATCACCTCATGTTCAGTAGCACCCTGCACGTGAACCATCGCATTGAGATCAACAGGAGGACTCGCTCAGTACGCCAGGCAGAACTGGCCTCCTGAGGAGCAGACCTCTGCGGCAGCACTGAGAGGCTGCACAGACTACAGAGACGTTCCCTGCTGTAGCTTTGAGCTGTGATGTTTGTTATAGGCCACAGGCTCAGCAAGAGAGCATGCGGCAAGAGGGAGTGCAGGGCCTCTCCTTACCCGGCTTAGGGGACCCTGTTGTATTTTGCAACAAACAGGCCACAGCAGACACTGGAGAACAGTGTGTCCTGCACCCTTCCAGGCTCCAGTGCTTGGGAAGGAAGGTGCCTTTTCCTCCATCTTCTCCCCGGCATCTTTGTCACACGTCGGCTCCATTAGCAAACAGCAGCAAAGACCAAGGCAGCACAATCCCGCCTGGTGTTTCCACAGCCTGACAGCGTGGGCTTCTGCTTCCCGTAGAGCCAGCTTAGAGGGTTTCACCTTATTCCTCCCCCCTCAATAATTACTCATCGCTTGTCAGGCTCTGTCCCTCTCTGAAAGGCCTGGAACCCAGCCCCCCAGAAGTTCCTGCTCGAGGGGTTCATTTCCTCCAGATAGCCAGGCCCCTCCAGATGATGTCAGCAGTGGCTGGGGGTGGAGCTGAGAGGGACAGCAAGTGGCTCACTGAATGTTATTTTTCCATCCCTTCCCAGAGCTGTTGATCGGAGAAGCGATCTGTGTTGCAGCCCATTGAGCCGAAAGGGACGTACGCTCTCTTTTGGAGTGTAGATTGAAGTTCTACCACCAGGCAACAGAATCTCGTGAAATGACCTTGGTTGATTGTGAGTGGTGGATACTAGTCAGAGCCCTTGGCTCGAATCACTGGAAGGAAAACGGCTGGAGCCAGGAGCTCCCACTGTACTATCTCCATTTGTTCTGATCTAGGAGCCTGTAACATATGATGCTGCCAAGAAATATTCCTCTGGGCAGTGCCAGGGTCCCTGCTGTTCTGTGCTGAACTGCTTCAAAGCCTCTCACTGGGGATCCCACCTTACCTTCTGTGATCCTACCAGCATCCCACTGCAATCCGGCCCGGGGCTCAAAGGTATCTGATTGTGCATTTCAGCTGGCCCAGTGTACCCCAACTCACTAACGTCAGACCCTGTGTCAAAAAGGTGTCATGTAAGAGATCAGAACACTGATAACATACTGACCATGAATATTATTGCACAGTGTATGTACCAAGCACAAATTCAAAATTACAAACCTATTGGGAATTGTGTTCTTAAAGTGTGTCTGCCAGGCAGGGCTGAAGTGACCCCACCCTAGCCGAAGGAATCTGGTTCCTCCCCCTGGACAGTATTCCCAAGGTACATGAAGAGACTACTGGAATGCGATTAGAAGACAAACAGGACCATCAAGCCAACAAGGGGAGGAGATAACCACTCCACCTCACCGCAGGGGGCGGAGATGGCAGGAAACAGATCAAGTTGCATTTTAGCAAACACCAGTGGGGGGAGAAACAGCATGGAACTTCCTTCCTCCTTCCTCACAGCTGGCATGAACTTTACTGAGGGGAAGTGTGACCTCCAGAAGAACCCATTTCAAAGGTTCCCTGGACCATAAAGAGAGGAGCCAAGAACCCCAAGTGATCTTTTACCTAAGAAGACAAAGGATCCGAGCACTTTGGACTTTGTGGAAGATCGTGACCAGAGGGGAGGTCAGCCATCTTCTGGAAGGTCAAGTGATAAGAATCGCGCCTTGAACCAAGACTGTTGTTTTGTTACGTCTTAGCCTCTAGAAAGTGTTTTTCATTTTTATTTGCTTGTGACTGTTTCTAACTCTGGTCTTCATACTTGGACTCACTCAGAATCCCATTGCCTTTTGTTAGTAAAGTTGTTTTACGTTTGCCCTGAACCAAACCAGGGCTGCGTATGCAGAGTGATTGTTAATTCTAGCTACAGTGATGAGCTGTGCAGTTTGTCTCTTTAGAGGAGCAAACAAACTTGATGATGCCTCTGAATGGTCCAGGGGAGGGCTGGGCAGTGCAGAGCACATGGTTCAGGGAACCTTTGAGACAGTGAAAGGCACTGGTGGTCATCTTGGCAGGTGCAGCCTGGGCTGGTGCAGGCCAGATTATGGCTGTGATGTAACAAGCAGGCAGCTGGTCCAATAGACACTCCCTGCAGATCTATTGGCTGGAACATCCAGTCAAAGGAGCTACAGCAGCAGAGCATTTTAGGGCACTCAGGGTTACTGGGCATTTGATGACACAACCCCTCACCCCAGAACATGATGCCTTCCTAGCCCTCTCATTGGTGGGGTCCCTGAAAGGTTTGACAGACTGTATGCACGGACCCCAGGGAACAGTCACCCACAAATGCACAATGTCAAAATGTAGATTCATGGGGTTCAAAGCGTTCCCCAAGGCTCCAGCAATTACCCATCAGGGTATAAATTGGCTCTGTTTGGGGAATTCTGGACACTAGAGGTAATAGAGTCCCTGGATTTTCCCTCTTCGGGTGCTCTTTAACCTCCTTTGGGCCATGTATTCCTCATAATGGATGCCTCTGTCTACTGGCCAGGTGTTCAGATGGCTACCTCTGTATGACCTCTAGGAACAAGGAATAAGCCACCCTGCTAGCTTTATCCCTGCCCCCTGCAGTTGCTTAATCCCCATATACTGGGTGGAAGAGAAGGACAATGCAGCATGCCCAGAAAGCTACTAAATCTGCTCTCCCAAGGACCAAGGGGTGGACGCAAGTTAAGAGTTCAGGGACCCCATGGAAAATGCTCTTCCAGGAACTTGTTCTCATTTCAGCAAAGGTGCCTCCACTGAGCTCAACTGAGGCACAATCACATGTGCCCTTTTATGACCTGCGTGGGGCTAAACAGCCCATTACATAAAGTAAAATCCCTGCTGGATCCAATTTGCCACCCCTCTGTGTGCTCTGAGCTGGCTAACACAAGAGCTGTGTGTGCAGTGCTGTTGTGAATTCATGGATTTCAAGGCCAGAAGTGACTACGGCGACCAGCTAGTCTGACCTGTCTAGCACGTGCTGGAGAACTGCCCCCACAATAATGTCTAGAGCAGAGCTTGTACAAAAACAGCCCATCTTGGTTTTAAAATTGCCAGTGATGGAGACCTTGGCAGACTGTTCCAATGGTTTACAATGCTCACTGTTGACATTTTATTTATGCCTCATTTCAGCCTGAATTTGTCTAACTTTAACTTCCAGCCAGTCCATCCTCTCCAATTTAGCAACATCCTTCTTGAATTGTGGGCACCAGAACAGGACACAGTGTTCCAGCACTGGTCATTGTAGGGTAAAATAACCTCTCTGCTCCTGCTTGAGACTTCCCTGTTTACGCATCCCAGGATCACATTAGCTCTTTTGGCCACAGCATCGTTCGATGAGCTCATGTTCAGCTGATTATCCACCATGATCCCCAAATCTTTTTCAGAGTCCCTGCTTCCCAGGATAGGGTTCCCCATCTTGTAAGTATGGCCAACATTCTTTGTTCCTAGATTAATACATTTTCATTTAGCCATATTAGAATGCATATTATTTGCTTGTGCCGAGTTTACCAAGCTCCCCAGGTCGCTCTGTAGCAGTGGCCTGTCCTCTTCATTATTTACCACTCCCCGCAGTTTTTGTGTCATTTGCAAACTTTATCAGTGATCATTTTATGTTTTCTTCCAAACGATTGATAAAAATGTTAAATAGCATAGGGCCAAGAACCAGTCATTGCAGACTCGCTAGAGACACCCATTCAATTATGATTCCCCAATTACAATTACACTTTGAGGCCCATCCGTTAGCTAGCTTTTCATTCATGTCATGTGTGTGCCGTGTTAATTTTAGAGCTTTCTGGTTTTTTAATCAAAATGTCACGTGATAAAAAGTCAAATGCCTAAAGAAATTTCTAACATCTACACTATTACCTTGATCAACCAAATTTGTAATTGGATCAAAAAAATCAATTTCGTTTGAGAGGATCTTTTTTTCCCATAAACCCACATTGATTGTTGTTAATTATATTATCCTACTTTCATTTGTTATTAATCAAGTCCTGGATCAGCCATGCCGTTATGTGGCCTGGGATTGATGTCACACTGACAGGCCTATAATTACCCCATTTACCCTTTTAAAATATTGGCACAACATCCACTTTCTTCCAGTCTTCTGGAAATTTCCCAGTGCGCCAAGACTTATTGAAAATCAACATCAAAGGTCCAGCGAGCTCTTCAGCCAGCTCTTTTTAAAGCAAGTTATCCAGACTCGCTGTTTTAAAAACAGCTAATTTTAGTAGCAGCAGTGTAACATACTCTTGAGTGACTAGTGGAATCCAACAAATCTTATCATACGATCTGGCTACATCATCTGTTTTTTTTTCCCTCAGCTACAGAACAGAAATATTTAGTGAACACTTCTGCCTTTTCTCCATTGTTACTCATAATTCTACCATTTTCATCTAGAAATGGACCAACAGCACAGTTAGGATTCTTTTTGTTTCTCATATACTTTAAAAGCTTCTTACTGTCTTTATCTCGGCTGGCCCTACATTTCTCTTTATGTCTCTTTGCTTCCCTTATCAATTTTCCATATTCCTAGCTTCTGGTTTCTGTTCATGACTATCAACTTCTCCTTTCTTCCAGAGCTATGTATTATTTTTTATAACTGCCTTCACTTCCCCTCTAAACCAGGTCATTTTTTTAACCAAACAGCCTTCTTCACTTATAGTGACTTTTTGGGCATCTAGTGAAGTGTTCTACTTAAATGATTCTCAATTACCATTCATGTTTCGCTGATAAAATTCCTCCTCCCAGTTGAAGCGGCTCACAATTGTTTTAAGCTTTGTGAAATTGACCGGGTATATATTTATTACTCCCCTGGACTTTACTCTGTTTGCACATTATAAATGTGATCAAGTCCCGATCACTTGTAGCTAAGTTACCATTAATTTTAGTCCTGTGAACAGTTCTTTATCTGTCAAGACAAGCTCTTCACCCATGTTGGAGGCAACACTTTTTGAGTTAGGAAACTGTAGTCTATAATATTTAGAAATTCCAAGGATGCTTTAATACTGGCAGAATGAGACCGCCAGCAAATGTCACTCAGACTGAAGTCCCCAATGTTCTCACAGCATTTTTCCCTGCGCATTATAGATATATTTGTAAGGAGCCAGACGTCCTGTTCCCTAGTGTGATTTGTGGCCTGTAGCAGACACCAATTAATACCCCATCTTGCACTTTATCTTAGGACATTGATTCATAAGAATTCAAGAACATTTTCTTCCAAATTTACATTTTGGTATTTGTGATTGTCCCTTGGCATGGGGTGTAACTCAGAGGCACTGCACAATCTGAAAAGCATGTATCATGCAATAAAAATGCACTTATAATAAAACCACCCTCTAGTTCAGCATCCAGGGGATTGGCTGCGCTTTAAATCACAAGTTTGGGGGATATAAGAGCTTCTAGTTTACTGTGATTGCAGCTTCTGTGGAAAGTACAACCTCGGGTCCTTTGCAAGCTGGGGGGAGACTGAAACCAAGAGTGGCTAAGTCTTACATGGCGTCCTCAGAGTGACTCTCCTTCACTGAAATCAGGTCTTTATAGTTTTGCAATGCAACAATCTAAACTTTAGCCAGTCAATCACAAACAGTGTCCCCCAGGGCACTGGCTGAGATGGCTGGTCTCATGATGCTGGTTCCTGTGCCTTGTTTCTGGTTGCTTTGTATTGTATTAAAATTACCTTGCAATGTTTGGAAAACTTGCCTGATATGGACCCACGTGCCCCTCCTCTCGAAAGCTTGGGAATGCGGAGTAGCCACTGTTACAATGGATCTGGGGAGGAGCCAGGAGAAAGGAGAAAATGCAGATGTCAGGACCAAAGAGATGAGTTTGTCCCAACCCCTTTCATCTCTGACCCTCCTCGCCTTCATGCCAGCTCCTCTCCCAGGGACTGACAAGCTACCAGAATCCTTTAACTCTTTTGGTTGCCCAGTGTCCGTTCTTCCTGCAGCCACCGGGCCAGACACTAAGTGACAACAGGGAAACTTCTGCCCAGTGCTAAGGGACTCCAGGACTGTCCATCTGAGCATTGTTCAGCAAAGTCCCAGGGCTCTCCTAGGTGTATCCAGCCCACAGCTCGCACCCACAAACAGTGGTGTGACCAAGCATAACCGCGGGCAAACAGAGCTCACCCACCACTCACCTGGGGAACACGGAGGTTAGCAGAACTTCATTTACCCCCTTCTGTTTGTAACACTACACCAATGCCCACAAACACTTCTCCTCTGCAAAGGGACGTGGTGGGATGTGCTGCCATGAGCATGATGAAAGGATTAGAAAACTTGCCTTATAGTGATAGACTCCAGAAGCTCAGTTATTTAGCTTAACAAAGAGAAGGTTAAGGGGTGACCTGATCACAGTCTGCAAGTACCTACATGAGGAACAAAGATTTAATAATGGGCTTTTCACTCTAGCAGAGAAAGTTATACTGCGATCCACTGGGGGCTGCAAATTCAGACTGAAACAAGGTGTAGAACGGTGAAAATAATTAACCATTGGAACAATTTACCAAGGGCCGTGGTGGATTCTCCATTACTGACAAATTTTAAATCAAGATGGGATTTTTTTCTAGCAGCTCTGCTCTAGGAACGATTTTTGAGACATTCCTTGGCCTGTGTTATGCAGGGGGTCAGGTTAGATTATCACAATGGCCCCTTCTGGCCTTGGAAGTAACTGCCTGATGGAGAAACCACTTCCTTTCTTTCCAGTGGGATAACTCCTGTTTGACTGGAAACCCATTTTAAGAATGTGCCATGGCTGAAAAACAAAATTCTGACCTTTGAGAGTTCTATCGGGAGCTCCTGAGTGAGGCTTGGTTTTACTGAGAAATCGCAACTCCAGTGAGTAATTAGTGAGAATTGGCGTGTCTGCATAGATGCCCCAGTTCCTGCTTGCTATCAGCCTAAATCACATGGAGTGTGGACATAAAGCAGCAAAGGCGGCCCAGCAATATGCGCTGAATACGCAAACGAGAAGGATAAGCCAACATATGGACCCTGATTTTGCAGCACTTAATTGGATCATCCATTTTTGCTATATTAACATATTGGGGCTGCTGCTAATCCCTGGGGAAGCCCTGTACATTGCAGATTAAAGTACTTGCCATAATCTGTTTGACTAAACAATACAAAGAAGCTAAATTCCCAAACACTTAACTGCTAATTTAATGCAGTTTCCCAAAGTTTAATGTTTTTCAGTGGGTGCCATTGAGATGCATGAACCCACAAGTACATTTGTCAAGAAAATCTATCCTAAAGAATCTAAATATTCCCAGAGAATGCTGGCATCAGTTTAAAATATTGCTTCCTCGCCAAGATTTATTCTATTAGAGAGAAATATCCTTGATGTTTTGACCCCTTTCTCAAGGAGAACGTACAGTCCTTTCTGAACAGGTTCATCCAGCCTGCATTTTCCACTTCCTGTTTCTTGATTCCAAACAATAAGATCACTTACTGCCTGTCACTCAGTTCCTTGCCTTTCCGTCATTAGCTGACACGATCCTGAATTGCAAGGCTGAGCTCTGGATTGGGATTCTCCCAAATGTCCAGGTATTCGGATCAAGGCCTTAGTCCCATTTCTGATCATTACTGAACAAAGTATGGTGGAAACAGAGCAGCCACAGGGTCAGCAATCAGGCCAGATTCTCAGTGGGTGTAAAAAGGCAAAGCTCCATTTAAGTCAATTCACACCAGTTAAGGATCTGCCCATTTCTGCAAGGTTACAATATAAGCCCAAAATCTATATATTTCTGTCACACAGTAAAACACAGTGATGCTTCGCAAGTGCTAGAAAACGTCTCATTGATCCAATAAAATGAAAGGAGCAAAAATCTTGATCCAAATATCACTTTCTGCTTACTCGTTGCACTGAAGGAGGTAGTTATCAGTGCCAAGGCCAAGAAACAAACTTCAGGGTGAGGGCGAAGAATGAATTAGGTTTTTCCTTTCAAACAAAATGAAAACATCACAAAGAAATGTTAAAGAGAGAATAAGAGCTATTAAAAATTAAATGTCATGTGGAAAAGATCAATGGTAATGTTATGAGTCGGTCATCAAAGGGAATCCGCAAACATTGAGAATTATTTTTAATTACTGTAGATTTCATGTATTGACTAGTCCTCTCTCTTTCATCTCAGAATGTATTTTTGCTCCAGATAATTACATTATGATAATTATAAAGATTCTTCCAATTAACTTTTGGAGGTGTCTGCAGGGAACACTACACCACATGAGCTTAAGGTCAGCTCCATTCATACTGCTTTAAATATGCAGGGAATAAGGCATGAAATTAAAATACAGCAGTGTGGGGGATTCCACAGCCTAATTCCTTACTGCTTCCATCAATCATCCTCATCATCATTTTAAACCTGTACCTTGTAAATCACCACATTTGTATATTTCAAATCAAAGAGCTATTAATAATCACCAATGTCACTACATTTCGCTGGGCAACCTCATAGGCCATTCGAGGAGTAGGGCCCAGGATGGAACATGGATTCGCTGAGCCCTGTCTCTAACGTTCATCAGCGCTGGGGGATGCAGAAAGAGATTCCAGTTAGAGATGGTTGGAGATGGGGGACGAGGGTTCTTCAAAAAGAAAAATTCCAATTTTGCTGGAAAACTGAAAAACCTGAAAACCGAACACTTGTCAGTTTCCAACTAATAATGTTTGAATTTCACTTTTCTTGACAGAAAAACAAATCAAACGTTTTGGAGGAAAGCAGAAAATCCCCTGAAATGGTTTGTTTTGCTGAAAACCTGCCTGGCTCCAGAGAGAGGTGGGGGAAACACAAGTGAGGGGGCAGATCAGTTCAGAGAGCCAGTCACATGGTTAGGGGCTCATCTCTTTCAAGGGACTGAACCTATGGGTCCCACTCCGCCTTCAGTCTGAAAGCCCCTGCCAGGGCATAGGACGCCATGCGGCAATATCCTTACAAACATCCAACCTCCTTCTCTTCTCACTCACAGAATCAGCTGTGTCAGGTCCTTGGGAAAACTCCAGATGTCCTTAGCCCTGTGGTAGCAGGTTTGCCCCACCCCATCAGTGTGGCACTGCATCCACCTCAGGGCATGGCTGGGCCATGGACAGTGACTGGCTACCGGAGCTAGATCATTTCACTCAGGTGGAGCTCATGCTTTTAGATCCAGAGGGCCCAGGTTTGCTCCTGTCAGCCAATGACCAGCCTAGGGCACAGTGCTACACCCAGACTCTCTCCAAAGCAAGAGTGAAACAGCAGTATCTCGGCCTGAGCAGAGACCGTCCCACAGTCTTCAACATCAACCTCCAGCTCCACAGGCCACCTTGGTACTGATCCCCATCATGCTGCTAACACAAGCACCTCCAGGACTTACCACACAGAGCCTGCTAGACTGCAGCAGGCCCGGCTGGCCACAGTAACAATTGCTTTCCCCTGACTAAGCCCCATCACTGGAGAGCAGAAGCCTAAGGAACAGATGCCCCATGAGTGACTCTGCTCAACCTCCAGCAGCCCTGAACTGCCCCCTACTTTGTGCTCAGTGTTGTCCCTCTAGGCTGTGCCTGGAGAAACCACTGACACTGGGCTGGGTCTGTGCAGAGTGGCATGGGACCCTGCCTCTACCCAGCTCCCTATGGAAGTGTCCCTGCCCTGGGGAACGATGGTTCTGGTCCAGTATAGGTGCTATGGCTCTGGAAAGGCATCCATCTGTCAGAGGCATTGGTCCCTCCTGCAGCCCTTTGATTTACTCATTTAATATAACGGAGCTGCTGTGTGAGGCTGCCTGGATCATCTCCGGCACATCACCTCGTCACGTGACTTACCGGCACTTGGCAGACCGTACACTGCTGAGGCAGCACCGCTGCCATTAAATAATAAGAAATTGCTCTACTCGCCCAACCTGCTAGGGAAGCAGAGAGGAAGGTTTGCCAGCCTCTTTGGAAACCAGCCATGGTCTGTGGGCCTAAAGGAATCCCATCATCTCTCCTACAGAATAACCCCACTTAAGTGCATTCTCCTGCACCCCAAGCACCTTCCATGTCCACATCCCATGGGGATCTTGCCTGCATGGAAGATGGACTACAGCTGGAAACTGATGCAAGGGTTAGGGTCCGTGGGACACAGCAGATTTAGTTGGAGATTGATCCTGCTGTAAGCACGGGGGTTGGACTAGATACCTCCTGAGGTCCCTTCCAACCCTGATAGTCTATGATTCAGGGTGGTGGTTTAAAAGGCAGTGATCAGGGGCGGCTCCAGGCCCCAGCACGCCAAGCGCATGCTTGGGGCGGCATGCCGC
Organism: Gopherus flavomarginatus; assembly: GCF_025201925.1. NCBI lineage: Eukaryota > Metazoa > Chordata > Testudines > Testudinidae > Gopherus > Gopherus flavomarginatus. The sequence continues at coordinate 5,157,722 of NC_066631.1, read as the reverse complement.
GGAGGGCGCTCTGCCGGTCGCTGGGAGGGTGGCAGGCAGGCTACCCTCGGCGGCATGCCTGCAGAGGATCTGCTGGTCCTGTGGCTCTGGTGTGCCTGCAGCGGGTCCGCTGGTCCTGCGGCTTCGGTGGAGCCGAGGGACCAGCAGACCCTCTGCAGGCATGCCTGCGGGAGGTCCACCGGAGCCGCGGGACCGGCGACTGGCAGAGCCAGTGCTTGGGGTGGCGAAATGTTTAGAGCCGCCCCTGGCAGCAGTGGTAGAAGGAGAAACCCAAACCCTTGGAAGATCAGCATGCTGGACTCCTGGGAGGATGCCTCCATCCTATCTTGTCTGATGAGGTACGGCCGTTTTACTCAGCTTAAGTTGGCCCGGCAGGACTAATGTGTTTATTCGTTGTAAATTGTGGCATCTTTATTAAACAGGTTGCACTTCAAGTGGAAACTGAGGAAAAGCCATTTTTATGGACCCTTTTTCTGTGGCTCTCATTACCCTGTCCCTTCCTCATGTCTCTCTAACACTCCTTGATGGATTCTGGCTGTTGCATGGAGTTTTGTAGAAATCAAATGAATTTTTAATGTCCAATAAGATGTTGGAATCTCTGCGATCCAGCCAGCTTTCCGAGCTGCATTAAAATCAAGCAAACTGCAGGAAAGCTCTGAAATCGAACCTCTTCCCACCCCGTGGCCTCACCCCACCATCATGGGCTCAGTGCATTACATACAGCCCTAAAACTCACCCCTGACTGCAGGGCTTTCACCAGCTGGGTCAGCCCCATCAGCAGGGATGGCGTATCTCTGCAATAACTCCTTGAAATGTGTGTCAGTGTACTGAGGAGAAACCCTTCTATGCCTGCTCCACATGGGTCACTCCTGGACCCAAGGAGGGGAGATGACCCTGAGCTAACTCATTGCCCTGCCTGACACGGGCCATTGGGGAGAGCCTGCCTGAGCCCTTTGAATGGCCAAGAGGAACGTGCAGCCTGGGGGGAGGCCAGATAGGTGCTCACTAAGTCATAGATGTTAAGACCAGAAGGGACTATTATGACCCCCTAGGCTGACCACCTGCAGAGCACAGGCAGAGCATCAGATTCCAGCAGCTGGAGGGGGCCCAGGCCCAGGACTGCTCCCTACAGCAGGCGGGAGATGCTATGTTGTCTTTCGGCCAGAGGCCTTGAGACTGACCTAGAGCCCCCCCTAAGGCAGAGACTGAGCCCCCACTCTGCCTGGGGGACTGGGTGCCAGCTATGCCTCCGGACCCTTTACCCTGGAGCCAGGGGCTGCCAGGGCTTGAGGTCCCCAGGGACCCATTGCACCCAGAAGAGAGAGATAAGGATTCCCTGCCTTTCTCCCTGGGCGTCCACTCCACCAGCCAGCACAGGCCTGTGGGGAGACTCCAGGTGCAGGGCTGTGATTTCTACTGTCTTGGGGGCTTTTGAGAGTGGGACAGTTCAATTGATTTTCTGGGACTGGCTGGTGACGTGTTCGTTTGAGATCCCAGATTCCCTTCACCAGACCCTGACATCGGTTGTTCCAATGGTTAAGCACTCTCACTGTTAGCAATTTGCACCTTATTTTCAGTAGAGCTCCAGCTTCCAGATATTAGATCTGCTCCTGCCTTTGTCTGCTAGATTCCCCTACTATCAGCCATCTTCCCCCCAGGTAGGTCTTGATAGACCAGGATCAAGTCACCTCTTGACAGTCTCTTGGCTAAATTAAATTGGTGAGGGTGTGAGGGCTAGACAGACCATTTCCCATTTGCTCATTGAGAGGATGCTCAAGGTTGTATGTACAGGGTTAGGCACTTTAGAAATGGTGGGCCTTGCCCAGTGCAAACCAGCATTGATGCACTGAAGTCCCCTTCCACCAGCTGAGAACCTTGCATTGTGCTTGGGATGACAGTGTTATGAGTCGACAGCGTGCCCTTGTTGCCAAGAAGGCTAACAGCTTTTTGATCTATATAAGTAGGGGCATTGCAAGTAGATCGAGGGATGTGATCATTCTCCTCTATTCAGCACTGGTGAGGCCTCATCTGGAGTACTGTGTCCAGTTTAGGGATTGTTTAGTCTGCAGAAGAGAAGTATGAAGGAGGATTTGATAGCTGCTTTCAACTACCTGAAAGGGGGTTCCAAAGAGGATGGATCTAGACTGTTCTCAGTGGTAGCAAATTACAGAACAAGGAGTAATGGTCTCAAGTTTCAGTGGAGGAGGTTTAGGTTGGATATTAGGAAAAACTTTTTCATTAAGAGGGTGGTGAAGCACTGGAATGGGTTACCTAGGTAGGTGGTGGAATCTCCTTCCTTAGAGGTTTTTAAGGCCTGGCTTGACAAAGCCGCGGCTGGGATGATTTAGTTGGGCACTGGTCCTGCTTTGAGCAGAGGGTTGGACTAGATGACCTCCTGAGGTCCCTTCCAACCCTGAGATTCTATGATTCTATGACACGTGGGCTGAAAGGCCCTGAAAAGCCTGCAGGTTTGTGCTATCAGTTTTTGGGGTCTCCTGGCCTCCTCATCTCACCCACCATGAGGCCATTAAAGCAGTCATTGCAGGTTCTGTTGTCCATCCTGCTGGTCCAGGTTTGCACAAAACCTACATATAATTAACCTGGATATAGCAGTGGGTGGGACTTCACACACAGGTGAGGCGAGCCCACAAAGCCTAAAATCTAAAATGCTCAAAACAACACAGAGGATAAAGGATCAGGAGTCAGCACTGTCTGACCTTCTCCATGGGACGGGGGCAGCTGACAGACACACCTGCATCAGCAGAAAGGCAGCTGTGTATGTGCCCAGGCACCAAATCCTTGCTAGCTGTCTGCTTGTTTCCAGAGACCCTAGGGATGACAGTGCAAATTGCAGACAAATGCCCTGTGACATTCCAGGCTGGAGTAGGAGCAAGGAGTGAATTACAGGAAGGCAGCAAAGACTCTGAAACCATTAATAGCTAGTTCCAAAGGAATGGAGAGAGGCAAAGCCAATGGCTTTAGTTTAAATATTCATGAACACCAGTTTGTTCCTGAAACCCAATTCCTGGACTTGTGTGCTGCTGCTCTGTTCAGCCCCGTAGCCCTGAATCCCAAGCCCATGTGTCAGGGCTGCAAATCTCTAGGCCACAATTGTCAATTTGGTAAGTGTCTCAGTCAGGACACCCACAAACAACAGCCATTTTTGTCCTTGTGGGCCAAGAACCTGAGAACCTGAGCCCACCACCCACATGTCCCTCAGCCTGAGACCTTCTATCCCTAAGCCTCTTGGACCTTCCCGTCCAGCCCCTGAATCTCCCCTGCCTCCTGCAGCCTGAGATACCGGGCAGTGTGTTCGCCAGCCCAAGTGCCCCTGCACCTCCTGCCGACAGTCAATGCTCCACAGGGCACTGCTCACTCGACAGAGCAGGGCCGCACGCCATCTCCCTGGGGCACCCTGCCCCCACAACCAGCCCTTCCTAACATGACCCAGCTCTCTGAGAGCTCAAGCCGAATCAGTGCAGCCCCCCAGAGATGACCGAGGATTAGGAGACCTCAGAGGGCTCCATCCCGGTGCCAAGTCCCTCACAGGCCATATGCCTAGAGGACTTGGACAAAGAGGGATTAGTCCAAATCGGGATTCTGCAGTATGTTAAAGTGAAAAATCACTCTCTAAATGAGGGAAGATCGGTGTGATTAGAGGAGATAGTGCTTAGCCTTTAATTCAACAGGCTCTGGATTTTCTTTTTATTTATCAGGCTCAAGCTAACCTTCCCCTCACCCCAAACATAAAGTTGTAAATTAAACCTGCCAGAACCTAAGGATGGCACAGCTCAGCTAGTCCTTTCCTGCCCGAGTCGACGGTTTGGCCGTCTCCCTGGGGAATCTTGCTGCATTTCCCAGCCTGGGAGAGCAGGGGAAATGCAAATGGTTCAGCTGTCTGGTTTGAAGGCTTCTCTGAACCTGGTGGGTCTGCAACTTTGGGCAGGGACTGTCTGGAGAGCAAGCTTCCGCAGAGATCAATGGCACTTCCAGTTTCTGGCGGCCGAGAAATACCAGAAATGCTGACAACAGGCCCCACAGGGAGGTTCGCTGCGGGGATGGAGCTGAATTTTGTAGGATTCTTCCACTCCAAGGGGATCCAAGGGCAGGGTCTCTGGGCCTCACAATCACTCTGACCCCCATTACCAGGCTGCTTCCAAGCCATGTTGACTTCATCTGTATTTATTTACAATCATTTGGCTTGGTTCATATATTATCCAGTGTCAAGTGGGGGCTCCCCTGGCTAGTAGTTGCTTTGCTTTGGGGTGCAGAACCCTCCTACAGCCTCTGGAGAGGCAAGAAACCACCCAGAAACATTGCTTTTCCAGCATCTCCTTCCTCTCAGGCTCTGGTTGGGTCTCATGTGCAGCACCACGAGGTGCCCCAAAACTATCTGTTAGGAGGCTGCTGGGTCCCTGCACCACTGCCCCAGCTGTCCCATCTCCTTGCCTGGAGACCTCGCCCCAGGAAGCTGATGCACGATTTCTTGTTATCTCTCTGCTCAACTCCTGTTTTCTCATCCCCACATCAATCAGAGCTGTGGGACCAGAACAGGCTTTCACTGCCCGGCTCACGTGTTACGGAGTGACAGATCAAGACTCTGCCAAAGCTCAGCAGCTCTTGGATATCAGGTTTGGGTTTAGACCCATTTCTAAATGGCTGATGTAGCAAGCCCCCCACTAGCCGTTTTGGCACATTGCCATTCTGCAAGGTTTCAGAATTGCAGTGGACCAGTAAAGATCCAGTAACCTCTTGTGCAGAGCTGGCTTGGAGATTGGAGGAACTGATTTTAAGTACTTGAGAGCAGGGACTGTATCTTCACATCCTATGTGTCTGGACAGTGCTCTGGTCTCGACTGGGGCATCTGTGTGTTCCTGCAACAGGAATATTAAATAATCCTCCTCTTTGCTGCAGGCTACGTGGAGAGTCATTTGTCCTGGTAGCCAAACTGGCAGCCGCATGGTAGTGTTGTCATGGCTGACCACAGCGGGTTTCAGAGACCCTTACAGCATGGAGCAGAGACTGAGGGACAGATTCCGGGCCCCTGCAAAGCCAGGAGGAGTGTTGCAGTTGCCTTAAATGGAGTTAGGATTTCACCCTCCTTGACCAAGGGATAGGGAGATCGTTACTGACTGTTTACCTCCCAGCAGGATACCACAAGGCCTGCTGGGCCCACCATATTTAATATCTGCACTAATCATCCAGGGAAGAGGAACAGCCATGAGTGATGAGCTTCCTCTGGATCTAAACTGGAGGGGCGGCAAACAAGCAGGAGGCTGGAAGCAAACTGCAAAGGGACCTGGCGGGATGAGAGCCATGCTGCTGTGTGTGATGGCGGGAGGCTCCGAACGGGCAGAGCCCTCCACCTAGGGAAGGGAAATGAAATGCACAGACCCAGCCGGGGCCACAGCAAGTCCCCACTGAGCGAGAGCAGAGAGCTGGCAGTTTAATGCTTCCCTGCACAGCCCAGGTCTGAGCTACCTGAGTCGCTGTGTGTCTGAGCACGAGCACTAGAGGAAATGCAGAGAGGGAACCAGCTGCCTGGAGGCTTGGAGGAAAAGCAGAAGATGAAGCAGCCAGTGGATCCATGCGTGGAAAAACAAGTGCGGGGACAGAAATGTCCCAGGAGCTGCACCTCCACCTCCCACCCCAGGACACGGGCTGCACACAGCCCCAGCTGCACACTCAGGATTGTACAAGGCTATTCCCCCCAAGAGCGCGTCTTCCCCATGACAGGCCAGGAGGTGATAACTGTGCTTCTGCCCCCACCCCACCCCAACCAGCGGAACAGGTCCTCCACCAGAAGCGGGTGATTGTTCCAGCCTCCAATAGGCAATGCAGCAGCTGTGTGCACGTGTCTGCAGGGAGCTGGATGCCCCCCAGAGCCGCTGCCCATGGGAAGGGAGGGAGAAAGAGGGAGTGTGCCACAAAGGGAGAAGGGCCTTAAGGGCACAGGGAGCCAGTGCAGACAGCAGAGTCACAGGGTGATGTGGCTTCTTGGCCCGGTGCCACCAAGCAGACAGGCTGCTGCCTTGTGACCCAAGGGAGCTTTTCCTGGCCAGCAGCCTGCTCCTAGAACAGATGAGCTGCAGGGATTTCAGGAGGCAGCTCCTAGCACTCAGTGACTCGGGGAGTGGAACCAGGGCTGGGCTGACTGTGGGGAGCAGCTCCCACCTTGCTTCTGTCCCAGGCCTTTTCCCAAACTCCACACAGCAACCTCCCGACTAGGGTTACCAACTTTCCAATTTCCTAAAACCAGACACTACAGCCCCCCGCGCCCCATATGCTCGCTCCCCCAGGACTCACAGGCCACACGGGCTGGGAGCTGAAGCCGAGATGCTCATGAGATGCAAGTAGGAGTCGGTTCTGGCTGAGAAGGGGCTGGGGCGAGTTGATGACGCTGGTGTCCATGCCCCAGGCCAGGCTGGCTGTGGTGTTTTCCAGCAGTAATCGCGATGGGAACCAGGGGTGTTGTCAGTCTGTCTGTCTGGGTGAGCCGGGCCAGGCTGGCAGTGTTTGCCAGCAGTAATCGCGATGGGAGCCGGGGGTATTGTCAGTCTGTCTGTCTGTCTGGGTGAGCCGGACCATGCTGTGTGCGAGAGCTGGAGGCCAGGCTCCACAATAAGCTGCATGCCTTGAGTTTTAAGGGTGCTGCTCCCCCACCCTCCGGGGCTGGGCCGAGTCCCCATCTGAGTGGCATGGGGAGGGAGGGGAAGCGGGCGCTGGTGCTGCAAAGTCACCTCTGCCCCACAGCTGCCCTGCATGGGATCCACGGCTCCGGTCGTAGCTCTGGGGCCAGTCACACATGTCTCAGAGCCCCTGGAGCAGCTTCCCACAAAGATGGGGTGTTTCTGCAGCCAGAGACCAGAGATGAGGGTGGAAAATAGGACACAATCCAAACACAATCCCACGGTGTGGCTTGGCACCCGCCTGCTCACAGCTCTCTGCAAGTGCTTCGCTGCGGTCACGCATGCTGCTGTGGGGGGGTGTCTCGGCCCTCCCCGCTCCGGCACTCCTGCAGGTGTCCAGTCAGTACTTCTGACCAGACACTGTACAGGTCCCCTGTCAACTGGACTTTCCAGTTGAAAACCGGACACCTGGCAACTCTACCCCCGATCTCTCCCATGGGGGAGCCTCCGGCGGGTCCCTCTCTGCCCCAGGCAGCTCCCAGCGGCTCCTTTTCTCCACTCTGACATGTGAGGGTGGAAGAGACAGTGATGTCCCCTCTCCTACCCCTAGGGATCTGCAGCAGGAGCTCCTTGCCCTCCCCCCACTCCATAATTATTCCCACCCCTTACCAGGCTGCCCCCATGCCACATTTAGCCATTATCGTTCCCTAGAGAGGAAGAACAGCTACAGACGGGAATCGGGCCCTGACCTCCTCAGGGTCTGGAAGATCTCCAAGGCTGGAGCCTGGAGGAGGGGTCCTGGACAGGCCCGGGCCAGAGAGGAATCACTGCCCATTCCTGGCCAGGGAGAGTTTTGTGTCACTTCTCAGGCAGTGGGATCATCCCGTGTTCTGCTCAAGAGCACACAAACCCGAGGAGTTTAAACTCCAGAAGCATGTGACAGGAGCATCCTTACAGCCTCAGTGTCTCTGACCCCCACCGCCCCCTCTCCATTCCTCAGCGGAGCAAAAACCTAGCCCAGCCAGGTCCTGGCAAACCTGGTTGTGAGGGAAGCCACCACACACCTGTGTTAGGCAGGAGGGATAGCTCAGTGGTTTGAGCATTGGTCCCCTAAACCCAGGGTTGTGAGTGCAATCCTGGATGGGGCCAGCTGGGGAACTGGGATAAAAATCTGTCAGGGGATTGGATTAGATGACCTCCTGAGGTCCCTTCCAACCCTCATATTCTATGTGTGCGAGGAACAGTGGCCCAGCATTTATGGTCTCAGCCTGTCACTAGGATTTCAGTCCAAGTCTTGCAGCTGCTCCTCAGGGCACTGATACCTGTTTTGCTGGGATGGGAAGGTCACCTCCCTGCGTGCTGGCCTAGTAAACAAAGATGCAAACCAAACATCTCTGTGAAGAGAAGTTTGTGGCGGAGCTGCTGTTTGCTCCTTGAGCGCTGACTGCGGGCAGGGACTGGGGCTCACAGATGGCTGGGCTGGGCTTGGACAGGCCAGGGCTAGAAAAGACAGGCAGATAGATATTGGCTGAGGCTGCTGCTGGCCACTGTTCACCTTGACCTGCTCCCACCACATGGCTTGTCAGCCACTAGGCCAGGTGAGCTGTGACCCTTTCTGGGCCCTAACCCACTAGTAAAACCTTCTAGCCACAGGGTTCTTTACAGAGTCATGTGGATGGATTTGGCTTTATTAAACTAGAGATTTAGGTCACAATAAGTCAAATAACTAATTCCCAAAGCTCTCAATCCTCTTAATGGACTCTTGCTTTTAATGCCGTTTCTCTCCTCTTTTCTGTTTGGCAGAAGGGACTGCTCGAGTCCTGCTTACACGATGGTCTCCAGGAGAAACCCTGCCATCAGCCATGTTTAAGCCCCTCACAGTAGTCGCTATCTGCCGCCTCACACACCCTGGCAGGCTGGGGAGTGTTATAGATAGGGAAACTGAGGCACAGAGCAATGGGTTTTCAAAAGTTCCCAGTGACGTTAACAGGAGTTTTACCAACTGCAACGGGATTGGGGTCAGGTAGATGCTGAACGCTTTCCAAATCCTACCTACAGAGACTGGCCCAAGGTCAGGCAGAGAAAGATGTGGTTGGGCTGTGAATTGAGCCCAGATGCCCTGACGCCCCGGCTTTAGCCACAGGCCATCCTTGCTTCCAGGTGCCAGGCTAACCGAGCTGTGCAGTGAACTTCCTAGGATCTAGAACGGCTCCATCCTGTGAGGAGCTCCACAGAGCAGGCCTACAGGAAATGGGGTGTCACATGCAGCCCCACCCTCTGCAGCCACTCCCTTAGCAGCAGGAGCAGTTGCATGATGGAGGCAGGATTTCAGGGCTCAGCTTTGCAGGTGCCCGATGTGGAGCAGAGAGGGCTGGGCCATGGACAGGCTGGAGGAAGAGAGCCAGGGGATTCACACATTGTCCCCACAAGAAGCTGTTGTTTCATGTACTGTGTGCTGGATAAGAACATGAGAGGAATCTGTGTGGGTAACAGTAAACTGGCTCGTTATGACAAGAACTATTCACAGAGATCCTGCAATTGCAGCTGGCTTTGTAGTCTTGTGCACACAGACTGACTACCCGGCGCCTCTGGACTCTTCCTTCCCACAACTTGTGCTTCGCCCACCAAGGTCCATGCAGGTGCCTGCCACATTGGTTCAGTAGCTGCCCCACTGCGCAGGGAGGAATCCTGAACACCTGCTGAGAGTTTGCCCTGATGTGTGAACTGCATTCCTCAATGCCCCTGCTGTGCTCTCAGCCACTCCAGTCACTGTGCCCAAATGTTTTGGAGTGCTGAGGTATCCAGATGAGGGCTTGCAGCTGCACCTCCAGGCAACCTATGAGCACAGCTGAGCCAGCCCCCAACACCTTTAGGGATAGCTCAATGATTTGAGCATTGGCCTGCTAAACCTAGGGCTGTGAGTTCAATCCTCAAGGGGGCCATTTAGGGAGCTGGGATAAAGATCTGTCTGGGGATTGGTCTTGTCCTGAGCAGGAGGTTGGACTAGATGAGGTCCCTTCCAACCTTGATATTCTATGATTCTACCCCACTGCACTGGCCAAGGAAGTGAGCAAGCTCACTTTTAAGCCCAACAGCAACAACTGATCTCTAGCTGCTCCATGCATGAACCCGTAGCTGTGATCTCTCCTGTGCCTGCCTTGCTCCCCTCATCCTGCTTTGTTCCCATCTTTGCTTCTGGCCTGCTCCCCTACTTGGTCGCTGACTCCAGCTCTGACCACTAGGCATGACCACCATTTCTCCAACCTCTAGGCCTGACTGCCCATGTCGTGGTTCCTGACACAAAGTTCTGAACAGAGAACTCCCCTTCCTCACTCTTTGATGGGGTGGCTGTTTCTGATGGTCTATGGCTGTACTGCTTTGGAGCATGATACAGGGGACCAGCGAGAGAATCTGTGTTCTCAGAAGCTATGCTACATCTATGCAGCCACACACAGCTCCTGGTGTCAGCTGTGCGAGGGCAGAGCCAGCTGCTGCTGCTCCACATACTGCTCTACCCAACTGTCTCTGAGGCCACATCTACACTACAGCATAAAATCGAAATTATTAAAACCGGTTTTATAAAACTGGTTTTATAAAATCGATTTTACGCGTCCACGCTAGGGCACATTAATTCGGTGGTATGCGTCCATGGTCCTAGGCTACCACCGATTTCCGGAGGGGTGCACTCTGGGTAGCTCAGTAAAAGAATGAGATGATTTGATTTCCGTCCACACTAATCCTAAATCGATACAGTAATATCGATTTTAGGGTTACTCCTCTCGTTGGGGAGGAGTACAGAAATCGATTTTAAGAGCCCTTAAAATCGATTTAAAGTGCCTTGTAGTGTGGACGGGTACAGTGTTAAATCAATTTAACGCTGTTTAAATCGATTTAACGCTGTAGTGTGGACCAGGCCTGAGAAACAGCCAGTGAGAGAGAACATTAATAAAGTACAGCTCTGAGGTGCATCTCGCAGGCCAGGAAAACAAAGCTATCCCCTGGAAACAGAGGAACTTATTAAATACAGGCCTGAGCCTATCAAAAAGTCAAAGTCAATAAAGACAGGACAGACCACTGTGACCTGGGAACTAATATACGTGACCCAGCACGGAAAAAAAAAAATTACAAAACGGAGCTAAGGTTGTAGGAGAACTGGGAGGACATTCAACTGAATTTGATGAGAAATAACAATCGACAAATTGTAGAATGTATCAGAAAACATGTACAGGGGCAGAGTTAAGGTTATACATTCAGCCCCAAATTTGACACTCTCTGCCCATTGACCGTTTAGTCACGCGACCCTGACATTGAATTAATTCTCCTTTTTTGCATGGAATATGATTAGCGCTGTGAGAGCCTTATGGCCATAGCTGTTAGTTCTCCATAAATATTCCTGTGCACCAAAGAAGAGCAATGCACGCAGCAGCCATTCATTGCCCAGCCAGATGGCTATTTTTCAAAGGATACTGTCTCCTTTTTTCCCTTCTTTCCATCCAAAATAACAATCCTGTCAGAAAAAGGTTATCTCCTAATTCTATTTGTTGGAACAGTGGCTTGTGATGTTCCGCACAGTGTTGCATTAAAGGCCTCACTCGATCTGATCTTATTTTTCTCTTTATTGTATCGCATTCCTGCTCATCTGGTTAATGCCCTATAAAATAAGCCTGATCCCAGAAGCTAATTGGCCCAGTGACATGGTGTTTGCGGCTCACACGGCAAACTGTATGATTTCAGCATTTGAAAGAATAACATAAATCCTTCCACATGTTTCATCCGAAAGTCTGCAAAATCTGCTTGCAATGTTTTTATCTCTGAGGATTAGTGCATTATCAGGGCACGTCGCTATCATGTGAACGGAGATAAGGTGCGGCTAATCCATCCCTTCTGCTCTCTGACACACAATATCAGCACCGAATGGGAAGCCTAGAAGCAGAGATAAATCACCAACCCTCTGGGGGCCCAGAACTAAATATGAATACATTAGCGCAACGTTCAGCTCCTTGCACAACAGTGGAACTGTTGTTCCTCTGTCGCTTTGTCAGGTAGGCATTGTGTTGGGTATTAAGCTATTAGTTGTCAGAAAGGTGCATGTTCAATGGTAACATATCGGCTTCTTACATGAGTTGCTGGCATGAAAGAGTAGAATGGATCCTAGACCCCCTTAAACCTCTTCCACACCATGCACCAGGTAGTTTCAGCCATGGACGGACGCACACCTTGTTGTAATGCACAACGCATTGGCATGGGAGGAGGCAGCCCAGCTGGCAGTTAATCACCAGGCAATGCCCAGCCTGGGTGCCATTCCTGTTTTTAGATGCCATCAAGATGTAAAAAGCACAGTCATAAAAAATGCAGTAATAGCCTTTTCTGGGAGTGAAAAATGAACAGCTGACCAGCCCCCGGATACGGCGTTCTCTTTGCAGTGTGGAATTGGCCTTTTTCCATCACTTAAAAGCCTGATTTGGGGCCTGATTCTGAGCTCAGTTGCATCAGAGTGGCTCAGGAGTAGTTGCAGTATAAGTAAGACCAGATGCAGGCCCCTGCAAAGGAACCAATAGGAGAGTAAGATTACAGTTGCAGCCTTCCACTGGGCTCCAACCAGACCCTTCATGTATTTGCAGATTCCAAGGCCAGAGTGGACTATGGCGATCAGCTAGTCTGACCTCCTGTGTCGCACAGGCCAGAGAATGGCCCCAGAATCATTCCTGTGGCAAAGCTTTTAGAAAAACATCCAATCTTGATTTAAAAATCGTCACTGATGGAGAACCACCGTGACCTTGGGTAAATCACTCCGATGGTTAATGACCCCGTGACCACTGCCGGCGTGAATGCTGAGCTGGGTTTTGTATTGCCTTGTCAGGTTGCCCATCCTTAGGCCATGCTTTGTCAATAAAATAAGAGATCTCAGCCACACACAGGTACTGAGATAGTGGTGCATGGGGAGCAGACCTAAGTGTGTTCTGAAAAATCGAAAATCTGTTGCTGGGCTGGGCTGGGGCTAAGCCAAGTTGTGACTAGAGCTTTCACAGAAAATGTTGAGTTTTTGGAAAAAACAGAAATATTTCGATTCCGAAATGTCACCACAGTGCCTCATGGAGTTGTAGTTCAGGTGGCTCCTGCTCCCATTCTCCCCAATGGCCTGAGCTCCCTCATCAGACTACAGCTCCCATGATGCACTATGGATGCTGAGCCATTTTGAAACTAGCCATCAGTGTCACAATGGGAGCTTCTGGCTGCAGAGCACTTTTGAAAATCAGACCCTCATTTGAGTGTCTAGAGAGAGGCTGAGCTCTTGATACTCTCCTGCATGTGCCCAACTTTGACACCCATGTTTAAACCTCAGTCCCTACATATTACCGAGCTCTGCAAAGTAGTATAACTCGTGGCTGGAGTTTCTCCGTAACTGACACATTTTGTATTCCTAGTGCTTTCGCAGCCGCTCACAGGTGATCATACTCTCTGGCTTAGTGCTGGCACTCAGGAGATGTACGTGTACTCACTCCAGAAAGCATAAAGGAAACAAAGGCATTGGCAAGTGCCCTAGGATTGTACTGGTTCCTCCAGATTGCAGTGGCTGGACCCTGGCATCGCACCCAGCACCCAACAAAGCAGGAGGAATCCCAATAGAACAGCAAGCTTATATCTCAGAAATACGCAGGCTCTCCTCCACTCTGCTAATCACAGGGAACAGAGACAACAGTCAGGAAGACTTAGGAGAATTGTTTAAACAAACAGGTAGCTTATTTCCCCATCAATATGCAAAAAGCCGCCTCTAGCGTGGAGTGGCTGTAAAGAACGAGGCTGTCGAGTACTTTGTTTACATTTCCCCACTTGCCATTGTTTGTAATAATCTCTTTGGAGCTGGAAAATAGCATTTCTTTCCTGGCTGATTTTGTCCGCTGCCATTTAGTGAGTGGTGACTTTTTTTTCTTTATTACCAGCAGAGCTTGAAATTAATATTTTTTTTATTTCGTTGCTCATGCTAGAGCATTCTCAATACTAGCAGGGAGGCACATCTCCTGGGTTGGAATGTTTGGGAGCTAAGTGCTCCCCTGGAGCCAGCAGGGGGCACAAAAGAGCACAAGGTTGTGAAGATTTTGCCTCAACAATGATTTTGCAAATTTCATAGGATCATAGAATCTCAGGGCTAGCGGGGACCTCAGGAGGTATCTAGTCCAATCCCCTGCTCAAAGCAGGACCAGTGCCCAACTAAATCATCCCAGTAAGGCTTTGTCAAGCCTGACCTTAAAGACCTCTAAGGAAGGAGATTCCACCACCTCCCTAGGTAACCCATTCCAGTGCTTCAACATCCTCCTAGTGAAATAGTGTTTCCTAATATCCAACTGAAACCTCCCCCACTGCAACTTGAGACTATTACTCCTTGTTCTGTCATCTGCTACCACTGAGAACAGTCTAGATCCATCCTCTTTGGAACCCCCTTTCAGGTAGTTGAAAGCAGCTATCAAATCCCCCCTCATACTTCTCTTCTGCAGACTAAACAATCCCAGTTCCCTCAGCCTCTCCTCATAAGTCACGTGCTCCAGCCCCCTAATCATTTTTGTTGCCCTCCGCTGGACTCTCTCCAATTTTTCAAAAAACCTTCTTGTAGTGTGGGGCCCAAAACTGGACACAGTACTCCAGATGAGGCCTCACCAATGTCGAATAGAGGGGAATGATCACATCCCTGGATCTGTGGGCAATGCCCCTACTTATACAGCCCAAATTGCTGTTAGCCTTCTTGGCAACAAGGGCACACTGTCAATTCATATCCAGCTTCTCATCCACTGTAACCCCTAGGTCCTTTTCTGCAGAACTGCTGCCTAGCCACTTGGTCCCTAGTCTGTAGCCATGCATGGGATTCTTCCATCCTAAATGCAGGATTCTGCACTTGTCCTTGTTGAACCTCATCAGGTTTCTTTTGGCCCAATCCTCTAATTTGTCTGGGTCCCTCTGTATCCTATCCCTCCCCTCCAGCATATCTACCACTCCTCCCAGTTTAGTGTCATCTGAAAACTTGCTGAGGGTGCAGTCCACGCCATCCTCCAGATCATTAATGAAAATATTGAACAAAACCAGCCCCAGGACTGACCCATGGGGCACCCCGCTTGATACTGGCTGCCAACTAGACATGGAGCCATTGATCACTACCTGTTGAGCCTGACGATCTAGCCAGCTTTCTGTCCACCGTATAGTCCATTCATCCAGCCCATAAGTCTTTAACTTGCCGGCAAGTATACTGTGGGAGACGTTGTCAGAAGCTTTGCTAAAGTCAAGGAATAACACATCCACTGCTTCCCCCTCATCCACAGAGCCAGTCCTCTCAACGCTGTGGGAGTAAGAAGGGTTTTTCCCGTTGCTGAGGATTGCTTTGTGGTCAAACGCCTAGCTCCTGAGCACGAGGGATGCCAATGCCAGCACCACCAGTGAGGTACAATGCTCACAGAGAGAGACTTCCTTAGGCCGCAATGGGAGCTGCAAGGTGAAAATCTGGCACTAGATTCATATTCCTAAAGAGGGGCTGAGCTCTTTGGAAAATCTCCCTAAAGGAGACAGAGGCCCCAGACACCATATGCAAATAGACTTTCATTACCACCCCATGCACACTAGCCAACACTTGCCAGCAAATACTGGTGTGATGAGGGTGATATGAGAACCTGAATAGAATAAAATAGTTGCTGTATAGCAGTATTTGAGATATCACAGATTCACCCTATGCTGGAAATAATCATGGTGTTTGCTGGCAAAATGTGGCTTTTCAGTCCCAACCACTGCAATTAAATGTGCATGATGAGGCCTTGAAAATGACCCTGTCTGCTTTGGGTGGGCATTAAAGGTTCCAGGGCAGTTTTCCCAAGAGTGAATGAAGATAACAGGGAAACACAGAGGAAAGGGAACTGGTGACTGGACTGAAGGGGGCGAGTGCATGAGAGCTGGAAACTAAGAAGCAGTTTTGGTTCAGAGCTTGACAATTCTGTTTTAGCCTGGTATGTCTACATTGTCCCTGTAAGTGGAGTCACTACAAGAAGGCATGGTAGAGGCAGGCAATGTGGTCACCAGGCAGTATGTGACCAGTGTTGTCCAATCAGCTGGCAATGATTTAATGTTTCCATGAGGAAACAAGGGACAAACACAGAAATCATTGAACAGTTTCTCTGGTTTTTGTTTGAAGATTGATTTTCTTCCAGAAACGCGTGGCAAGGTTGCCATGCCTTAGCAGCTGTGTTTTCCACTAAATTCAAAAGCTGATCAGGAAAGAGATTTTCCATCTCAAGGGGAATTCTGGGTTTTGAACGTTTGTTTTCATCCCAAATAGTGACAGAAAGTCAAAATATCGACATTTTTCATGGAGCAAAAAGTTCCAGAAAACATGAATTCAGAAATGTTTGCGCTAAAAAAAATAATTTTGGGTGGACATGAATAGCTTGTCAGTGTGGTGCTTCATGGGAATTGTAGTTCTGGGTTCTTTATGCCCCCATTCTCCCCTAGGGGCCTTGCTCCCCAGCTGACCTACATCTCCCATATTGCACCACAGCAGCTCAGCCACTGGGACAGACTGCAGTGAATCATGGGAGATATAGTCCAGCTTTGGCGCAGGGCCCATGGGGAGAATGAGGGCATGAAGAACCCAAAATTACAATTCCCATAAGGCACTGCAGTGGGTCGGGTGGATATAAGATAAACATTGACCCAAACTATTTTTTTGTTTAGGTTTTCCTGGAAGAAGATTCCACCAGAAATGATCTTTTCCCACCGACAATTTCAATTTTGACATTTTCCAATGAGATGTTCTTTTTTACATTTTTTGATGAGCCCAACTAAATAACACAGTGGATAGGGATTCCTGAAATGGATTAGCTATGTAGATGCTGCAACAAACTGAAAATATCCTGTAATATCCTGAACAAACCTTACAGAATTAAGATAAGCTTTACTGAGTTAAGTTAAACCTTACTGAACTAGGGTTAACCCTTTGGGGTATGTTATATGATAAATGTAATTGTGTATGTGTTGTTGTGGCATTGTTTGTAACTCCTCTACAACGGAGAGGGGATGCTAATGAGCTTCCTCTGTTATCAGCCTTTGAAGGCTCTCCAAGGGGAAATATTCTAATTCTAGTTCAAACTGGATCCTCTAGAGCAGTGGTTCTCAAAGCCGGTCTACCACTTCTTCAGGGAAATCCCCTGGCGGGCCGGGCCGGTTTGTTTACCTGCCACGTCCGCAGGTTTGGCCGATCGCAGCTCCCACTGGCCGCGGTTTGCTGCTCCAGGCCAATGGGGGCTGCAGGAAGAGTAGCCAGGCCATCCCTCGGCCCACGCCGCTTCCTGCAGCCCCCATTGGCCTGGAGCAGCAAACCGCAGCCAGTGGGAGCTGCGATCGGCCAAATCTGCGGACGCAGCAGGTAAACAAACCGGTCTGGCCCGCCAGGGAATTTCCCTGAACAAGCAGAGACCGGCTTTGAGAACCACTGATCTAGAGACCAACAGACAAGGAAGAGACTTTTGGCTACCAGCCAGGGGTCTAAATTGGCTCAGGACCTTCTTCCTTCCATGGAGGGCCCAAATCCTTAGGGAGTGGAGTGGAAGGACTGGGCGTTGCTGAGACACATAAGACTGTGTGCTTGTTCTGGGCTGAAGCACTGGTGAGCTTGTACTCACAGAGAGGGGTGTGATTTCTGGTAAGTTATTAGCCTGCAGGTAAGTTCTTTTGTTGTTTTTAGTATGTTTTCTCCATAATGCTTTCACCTTACAAATAAAATGGGCTTGCTTAGAAAGAGCTGCATGGCTCCTTGTATCTGTACCAATGATGCCATCATCAGCCTCTGAAGAGCAAGCGATCAGGTCTGTTCAAGCAGCCTGGCCGTGCTGGGAGAGACACAGTGATGACAGCGAGCTGTGCAGCCTGGGAATATCCTGGTCAGAAGGGAGGGAGATGCTGCCTTCACCCAGAAAGACAACAGCAGGGGAGCTGGAAGCCTGCAAGCAGGTGCCCTTGCTGGACCACCGAGGGGAAATACAGGGGCAGGGGGGCTAGTCTGTGACAGAGCCCATACTTTCTCTATATTTAGTGTCTCTTCTAGCTGCTGCATTGTTCCAGTTCCCAGCAGCTCCCCTGTAATAGGTGGGTTGTCAATATCCATGTAGGATTAGAAACAGAAAAAAAAATAGCATGTAATTGTTGGTCATTGTTTTGGGCTGTGTTGGTTTCTCTAGAAATATAACCACAGTCCTCGTGAGGGTCTGTTCTGGAGGAGAGGGCACATGCTTGCCTTTGAATGGTAGGTTCTCAGCCGAGGGCAGAGCACCTAGGCTCATAGGGAGCTCAGGGAGGGAGGATGAAGAGTTTTGAGAGCAAAGGGGGCAATTTTGGCAAAGATCCAGTGACGGCTCTGAAGCCATTAAAAGGGATGGAAGCCAGTGGAGGTGATGGAGAGTTGGGTGGTAGATCGGGAACTAGTGAACATGTTGGAGGATAGAGATAACCAATAACATGTGGGACTCTCAAGGAAGCTAGCAAGGGTGATGGAGAATGAAGGAATATCTAGGAAGTCAGTGTCAGCGATACAGAACAGAAGCATTTTTCTGATTTGGCCTCTCCATGAAAGCAGTGACTGCAGTCAAGCCTGAGCTCCTGTGGCGATAAGCAGCTTTACTTTATCTGGAAGTCCGCCTGTACCTGCATTTACCTTTATGTGCAGTTTTGCAATCCAGGCGTTAGGGACTGTGAGCAGCGATAGATGGGGGTTCTATTACTGGCTCAGAGCAACAACTTTTGGCTGTGAATCATCTTGGGTTGTCAATATCATGCCAGCTTAAAACACCATTTACTGTAACTTTTGGTCTGATGCAGAAACATTTCCAACAACAAACAGAATGAAAAATAATGCTTTGAAAAAAATGAAAGGACTTGAAGATCAATAGAAATGAGTGGATCCCTGCACAGAGCTGCTGGGAATGACACAGCCCCTTGAGCAAGGGGGCTGGGGATGGGACGTGCTCTTTCAGATTGGAAAGACACCATCTGACGCGAATGAAATTTTAAAGCCATGTATCACTGTGGCATGGGTCTAACTTTATATCATCCCCTAATAAATAACCCACTGAGCAGTGTTTATCCTGTTGGATAACACCAGCAGACTCTGGTTAGCCCAGAACTGTACAGTAGGACAATGTCCTCATCCATTCTAGGTGTGTCTTTCTCAAACCTTATGCTTGTATAGCATCTTTCACCCACAACGTGTGTGTAAATGCACCCACCTCTGGGGCAGAACATAATAATTGTTTAACTGCACCCAGAAATGATAATACACAATAATGTGAATAGGGGAATAAGTGATGCCCAGACCCTGAGCATGGGGAATTTCTCTCTCCTGTTACTGGCCCATCACCCAGATATCGTGTCTGCATGGCATGCTGAGTGCTGGGCCCTACAATAACAGAGTGTCTTGTTGCTGTTTCTGTGCACAGAGGAAAGTGTGTTATTAATAGCTCCACTGAGTGGCTTCCCTAGCTTGAGGCTGGACATATAATGAACGGCTATGATTGTCTTGGAGGGTCTGGCTTGTCCCACCCAGATATTGAGCAGCGTGTCTATGAATCAGACCCTTGGAGTGAAGCAATTACCCCATCTCAGGGACAGACAGGAGAGTCAGCCTCGCACAATGGCCTTTCTAGTTGCCCCTCTGTCATAAACAGATAGTTAAGGGTTAATGTCTCTTTTACCTGTAAAAGGTTAAGAAGCTCAGTAAACCTGTCTGACACCTGACCAGAGGACCAATAGGGGGACAAGATACTTTCAAATCTTGGTGGAGGGAAGTCTTTGTTTGTGCTCTTTGTTTTGGGGGTTGTTCGCTCTTGGGACTAAGAGGGACCAGATGTCCATCCAGGCTCTCCAAATCTTTCTGAATCAGTCTCTCATGTTTCAAACTTGTAAGTAATTAGCCAGGCAAGGCGTGTTAGTCTTATTTTTGTTTTCTCGACTTGTAAATGTACCTTGTTTGCTGAGAGGATTTTATCTCTGCTTGCTGTAACTTTGAACCTAAGGCTAGAGGGGTTTTCTCTGGGCTATATAAATCTGAGTACCCTGTAAAGTATTTTCCATCCTGATTTTACAGAGATGATTTTTATCTTTCTTTCTTTAATTAAAAGTTTTTTTTCTTTTTAAGAACCTGATTGATTTTGGCTTGTTTTAAGATCCAAGGGGATTGAGTCTGGACTCACCAGGGATTGGTGGGGGGAAAGGAGGAGGGATGGTTAATTTCTCCTTGTTTTAAGATCCAAGGGGTTTGGATCTATGTTCACCAGGGAATTGGTGAAGTCCCTCAAGGCTGCCCAGGGAGGGGAAGGTTTTGGGGGGATAGAAAGTGTTCCAGACACTAACTTCTGGATGGTGGCAGTGTTACCAGATCTAAGCTAGTAATTAAGCTTAGAAGGGTTCATGCAGGTCCCCCACATCTGTACCCTAAAGTTCAGAGTGGGGAAGAAACCTTAACACCCTCCGTGCTTAGCTTGCGTGATGGACCTCGTAACCATCTGTGATGGAGTAGGGGCTGTCTGTGTGGGGAATGGGAGAGCAGGGGAGGACTTTAGGAAATGGACGATACCAGAGCCTGTAACCTGAGCTAGGTAAGGGAGGGGAAAGGTCAACACCTTTGCCCAGGAAGGGGGAGAAAGGAAGGGAGTGGCAGGAGGGAAGCAGTTTGAGTTTGGGCTTGGGGCTGTGTGGGCGGAATTCAGGGTATCCTAGCTAGGATCCAAGCACTCTGAAAGCCCAGAAGGACTCGCTGGAGGGGTCCTGACTGTGCCTGCAAGCTCTGCTGTAACCTGTATTCCTGTTGTCCAATAAACCTTCTGTTTTACTGGCTGGCTAAGAGTCACTGTGGGTCCCAGGAAGAGAGGTGCAGGACTGGACTCCCCACACTCCATGACACCATCGAGCGCAAATAGAAAACTCCAATGTGTCATTCAGGAGGATCATCCAGCCAGGCCATGCGCTTGCCAAGAATGCAGGAGCCACACATACCTGGAGATGCGTTCTGCCGTCTCTGGGAGTGACAGGGTTACCAGAGCTGTGTGCTCTTCTCTGGGGGCTTCCAGCAGAGGATAGCAAAGCAATAAGGTGACCAGATGTCCTGATTTTATAGGGACAGTCCCAATATTTGGGACTTTTTCTTATATAAGCTCTTATTACCCCCCACCCTCTGTGCCAATTTTTCACACTTGCTGTCTGGTCACACTACAAAGCAAAAGCAACCCTCCAGGAGAGACAAGGTGAGGGAGGTAGGCTCTTACTGAGCCCACTTCTATCGGTGAGAGAGACACGCCGTCAAGCCACACAGTGCTTTTCTCTACTCATACTAAACAAGCTATGATGCTCACGGTGCCTTGCCCAGAGCTGTGTGGCTCAACAGAGTGTCACTCTGACTGAAAGACAGGGGCCCAGTAAAAGATATTACCTCCCACACCTTGTCTCTGGTATCCTAGGACCACCACAGCTGCAGCTACATGCCATCCAGCAATCACACATACCCCACCCTCAGGACTTAGGCCAGCCCTTTTCTCACCTGCTCCAGGTGGGAGATCCGAGGTACGGAGCTATGACGTGACCTCCCCAAGGTGACAGGAGTCTGGCAGAGGCTCCAGCTCTCCTGATAACAAGGCCTGTGCTCTGAGCACTAGATTCTGCTGCCTTCGCTGAAGTGAATCCAGTGCTCTCGCGCGGGCACGGGGCAGCCGCCGGGTTGGTGCAGCGCAGTGTAACTCTGCTAGGGAAGAGGGGCATGGCATTGGGGTGGTTCTCTCTGTAGTGGTGGGGTGTTTTTTTTTGTCAGTTTGTGGAGCCAAGGAGCTACCAGGGTGCTTGGCTGAAGCAGGGCAGCGAGGCCAGGCTGGTCGATGCAGTATGATCACTGCAGGTCTGTCTAACAGGACCAGCTCTCGACAGGGTTCAGGGCTGCAGGGGAAGAGAAGCAGGCAGATCAGAGAGGGATACAAGTCACTGGTGAGTGAGGTGATCCCAGCTGGCCTAGCACTTTGGATCCTCCCAAGTGGCAGGTGCTGCC
Source organism: Gopherus flavomarginatus (assembly GCF_025201925.1). Classification (NCBI taxonomy): domain Eukaryota; kingdom Metazoa; phylum Chordata; order Testudines; family Testudinidae; genus Gopherus; species Gopherus flavomarginatus. Next base: position 5,136,035 of record NC_066631.1, on the reverse strand, counting down.
TGAATGGGAAGCATGATCTTGGAGCAGAGGTGGAGCGAGGAGAAAGCAGGGCAAGGCTCTGGGAAGGAAAGGGAGAAGAACCCAGACACGCAGGCCCCCTCCCTACTGGTGCGATGCTCTCACAGGCTCTGGAGGCTCTGATTGATGGTGTGTATTTCCCGGCCTGGCTGTCATCGCTTGGGGAAGGTCAGATCTAACCCAGATTGATTGCACTCAGCAGCACTAGTGTGGAGCACAAAATACTGAATCTGACACATTTACAAATGTCTCTGCTGGCCCCTGAGGGGGTGGGAAGGGCAAAGGAAATGGGAGGGGCTGGTGGTGTGCAGGGTCAGCCCTTTGTCATATTGCACAGGTGGCAGGGATGCAGACGGAAACACATGTCAGCCACCAAGGGCTAATTCTGCCGTGATCCCCTTCCGAAAGAGCACGACTGATTCCAGCCGGAGCCAGATCCATCACTCCTGACAGCTGAATCTGCTGCTTTTCGCAGGCCTTGCTCCCAGGTCTCCAGGACTGACAGGGCAGCCAGCCAGGAGGAAGATGGGGCGTGGTGACGAGGGCAGGAATGCAGGGCACGCACTACTGCTGCTGTCTACACTGACAGCAGAGAGCCACTGGGGACCCAGTGATCCCCTCTCCACAGCACTAGCTGGTGTCTGTCTCCCCAACAAAACCCAAAGGCTTCGGCAGACTCCACACTCATCTGCTTGTGACCATCCCTTTCCCCACCCTGATCAGCTGGGTCCATTTTGAACCTGCATGGGATTGGGTCCTCGCTGGGATTTGGCACATCCCAGCGTGCACTGCGCACCCAGTAGCATGAAGGCTGCCAGCATGGAGGCTCAGCAGAGATCACTGCCTCAGCTTAGCAAGGGGCATGAAGGAATCTTTGGCTAAGAACAGCTCCAGCTGCAGCAATGCAAGTGGGCGCTGAAGATGTCCCAGCCCAGGGCTGCCTGGACCTTCCCAGGGAAGACGAGAGAGGGCGGCGTGAGAAAGTCTGATCTAAAGTGAGGTGAGGTGGGAGAAGCAGACAAGGCCCCAGAGGGAAGAGGAGTTAGAAACAAAACCCAGCTGAGTGGGCTGGGAACAGGCCCTGGACAGCCTGGGGAAGAGAACACAGGGGACTTCAGAGCGAAGGGGAGCATGGAGGGAAGGTGGCAAGACAGGCTGGCCAGTCGCACCTTCTAGTTGGTGCAGGGGCAGCCTGAGGCCAAGCTGTCCCATGCCAGGAGACATGGGCCTCAGCAAAGGCATCTAAACCCAGATCTGACCTTTCACCATGTCCTCGGGGCCTATCGCTTCATATTATGGGCTGGATTTCACAAACCTTGATCTCTCTTCCCACGACACCAGTTTGCGTTCCAAATAATTGTGGATGTAATTTTGCTTGGCACCATATTTCTGGGCACAGTTTGCACCGTCCAGTCGGTGCCACAAATTTTAGGTACAAGAGGAAAAAGGCCAGGAGGGGGCTGGGCTAGAAACAGACATCCGAGCAGTGACAGTCCTTAAAAAATTGAGCAATTTTACTTTTAACACCGAAGTTGCCCTCAGCATCTGAAGCATTCTCTATAGTTACCAGGTGCAACATCTCCAAATACAGAGGCAGCCTTATTCAGTTATCGAAGGTAATTGGCGTGTGTCTTGGGGTGACCGCTGTGTGTATAAACATGGTTATGTTCTTGCACTGGATCCATTTAACCTCCTGTTGCATCTTCCTAGAAAATCAAGTATGATAGAAAACCAGACAGAATGTCCCATGCTTCCTCCTGCAAACAATAGCATTGCAAGTAGCGTGCTCATAGCCAGCTGGGACTGTCAGAATGGGGGGTGCCATCTTGGGGGGCAGAAATCTGGATCAAACCCTTCACCTCGTTTTGGACAGGGCCCCAAAAGGCCCAGTTTTGATGCAGTAGAAGCACAACTCTGACATTTCATCCCTTTCAACTAGTGAGGCCACTTCTGCCTTCCATGCCCCATTGCCAGAACATCTGCTGTAGCCAAGGCCACGGCCTGGCTCCAGATGCCTTGTTTTCTAGGGGGCAGTAGGTGAGGGTGGAGTAAGTCTCTCCCCCTCAGCAGGGAGACGAAGGGCGGGGGGATTGCGCTGTGCCCGGGGGAAGTCGCTGAGCTGGTTGCTCTGACTGCTGGCGTGTGTTTCATCTATAATAGATAGAAGCTTAAAGCAAACATCGGCCAGTAATAGAATTAGCCTCGACAAATCCCTCTCTGAAACACACAGTTACAGTAGTTGGGGATTAATATAAAAGCTCAGGCAGAACATGGCAGCATTTAACAAAAGCAAACACAGCTTTTAAATAGGCAGAGGAAGAGAACTGCCATTCCTAATTAGTTGGCGTAATCCCAGACGAGGCAGGTGGCATTCGTGGCGAGACACCCAGGCCGTGGGAGCCAGATGGACTCTTCAGAAAGCAGGTATTGAAATACAGACCTTCCTCACCCCGGCCGTGGGAGCCAGATGGACTCTTCAGAAAGCAGGTATTGAAATACAGACCTTCCTCACCGCATGCGGGCCCAGCGCTGGAAGCTGGTTCCTTGACCGCCCCTCAACTGCTGCTATCCAGTGGTGCACTTCCCTCCCTTAGCGCCTTCTCAGCTCCCAAGTCATCAGGACTAAACGCTGCCAGAAATGGACTCTGCTCCAGCCACCGGACTCTGGTTGGCTGCCTCGTAGTCCTGCCTCGCAGATGTAGACTAGGGCTCCAGGAAAACACTTCCCTTGGCACGGCCAAGGGGGCAAACCCATAGACAGGAGGCTGGAGAAGGCAGAGCAGTGGCCTACCGGGGGGCAGAGCTCCCCACCACAGTGATGCCCGATATGCCAATGGGCACTGAACTAACGATTGGGGGTTGTTCCCTCCCACGGGCCCTCAGCTGCCCCTGCTTTGTGCAGAGCCCCCCTGACCTTCAAGAGAGGTTTGCTCAGGGATGAGGGATGTAGGGAGGGAGTCCTACATCTACAGCCTGACCTATGCACCAGCCTTCCTCCCTCGTCCTCCTCAGAGCATGGTACGGGCAGGCTGTGCCGCTCACCTAGCCATCCAGCTGTGACAGGGCGGGAAAGAGTCCTTTGCTGGTTCTTCCAGGGAGCACAGCTAATGGAAGGAGGAGAGTTTGATGAGTTGAATCATAGAACCTCCCCCTTGGGAGCTGCCACCTGATGTGCCAAGACTACCTCTGCCCCTGCTTTCCCGGCCAGCTTAGGACCCCAGCACCCTGTCTTGCTGAGCCAGACATGCCCGTCTGCTCCAACACAGACCCAGGGTCTGCATTTCTTGCCCCAAAGCTGCAGACTTAACTGAAAGCAGCTAATAGAAGTGTTCCTGTCTTTAACACTCAGATGCCCAACTCCCAATGGGCACTTAACATTGCAAATTCCTTTCTCCAGGAACCGACCAAATGTTCTACTAAGGTTATTGAGAAATCAAGCCAGTACATGGCCAATATTCATAACTTTCTGTACAACAATGACACATGCATACAAATAGGATTAATAGATTCAGTAGATCATAACCTTTACATAGATATGTTACATGGCATATGTAGCACAGAACATATTCCAGTTACGTCATGTATATTCATAAGCATATTTCCATAAAGTCTAATGGGGGCACATCACAGGGAGAACTGGGCCCCCATGTTCGTGGGGGTGGGGAAGGTTGCAAGGTGTTGGTGGGATAGGATGGGGGGTGGTAGTGTGGGGACGGTTGAGATGCATGGATGGAGTAAAGGGAGGTGTGGGGCAGGGACATATGAGTGGAGTAGGGTGGAGGGGATGGTGTGGGGCTGAGACACATGACTGGAGTGGAGTGGGGTGGGGGAATGGTGTGGGATGGGATGATGGAGTTGGGAGGTGTCAGTGGGGTGAGGTGAAGTGGGGAGGAATGGGGTGGTGGGGTTCGGGGTACAAGTGGTGTGGGTGGGGTTGAGGGCGTGGGTGGGGTGGGATGGTGGGGTTGGGAGTATGCATGGGGTAGCCCGGGGTGGGGCTGATGATATGAGTGCAGTGCTGTCGGTGGGCACACAAGTGTGAGTGGATATAAGTGGAGTTGGGGGAGGTGTATGTGTGAGGTGGGGGTGTAGGGTTGGGAGCTGTGGGGTGGGGGAGCTGGTCTCTCTGGGCTATTGTATATTTCCAAGCAAATCCACGCCACGCAGAGCTAGCAGCAGCGGCAATGGCTTTTAATAAAGATGAATGACACCGGCATCGTAATGAATGAAAAGATGATAAAGTCGTCCTGACAACATGGCCACCCCTGCGCAGAGCGTGCCGGGCCCCACCACAGCCCAGTCTGCAGCCCTGTCCGGACATCCAGCGGGCACATCTGTCAGGAGACACCTCTCAGGCTGGGCTCAAGCCAGGGGATGCAGGGCTTGGCGCCTCCCGGGCCAGGCTGGCTGGTCTCGAGGGCTAGGCTGGGCGGCTCTGGGTGGTGCTTTGCTGGCATGGTTGGTCTGGGGGCTGAGCTGTACTGGGATGGGAGGCTGAGAGCTGGGCTATGCTGGGATAGTCGGCTGGGACTAGGATTAGTCTGAAGAGCCGAGCTCAGACCTTCCAGTTAGCTCTTCCACCCCTGAAAGGAGCGCCTCTGACAGCGCATTGGATTCCAGCTTTAAATTGCCACAGACTCCGTCCCCCACCCCCCTTCCCCTCGTTTGCAGCCACAGCCCACTCCAGGGCACATCGTTAAGTCGTCCACCTCATTATCAGCATTCACCTGCAGCAGCTGTTCTCCAGAGCTCGGGGGACTGTGGAAATGGAAGTCTGCAAAGTGCTGGAGCGCTCCCTGGAGAGCAGGAGAACTTGTGTCAGCAAAGCACGTGGGAAGGCGAGCCCCAGTGAAGGTTCATCCTTCCCGGATGCTGCTGAGTGGATAAAAGACCCCCCCCCCCACACACACACAAACCTTTTGAGAGAGATTCACCAGCCGGTTGCGTGAAATAATTGTGGAACCCCCATCCCTTCCTCCAGCAAGGCGAGAAAGAGAGGGGCTTTTATTTTGACAGCAGCTGCACAGTGACCCACGGTCCCAAGCCCCGCTCTGGGTGGGGCTCAGTTCTTTAGAAATGCAGGGGTGGGGGGGTTCATTTGAGAAAACTGCCCCTTTTAGGGTGACCAGATGTCTCTATTTTATAGGGACAGTTCCAATTTTGGGGTCTTTTTCTTATATAGGCTCCTATTACCCCCACCCCCGTCTGGATTTTTCACACTTGCTCTCTGGTCACTCTAGCTCCTTTCCAGACCCGCTGGGGCTGCGTGTGCTGAGCCAGGATGGGGTGAGCCAGAGTGGTGGCGGGTAACGTCCCAGACACCAACTGAACAACACAACCGGCCATGTGCCCTGGAACAACCAGCAACGAGATTCCCTTATTTCCCTCCCCCCGTGGGAGCCCATCCCATCCTCCAAGGGGGTTCTAGATTTTCCTTCCCTTGCACTATTAGCAGGGCTGCACAGCCCGACCCCACGCAATCACAGACATGGGGCCTGGTGTTGGGGGATGCTAGAGCCTCATCTTCATAGGCCTCTGACTTCAATGGGAGCTGAGCGATGAGCACCTGGCAGGGCTGGGGCTGCCAGTGTGCCCCCACAATGCTGGCAATGCTCCACAGGCTGGGGGTTAGATCTGGAGAAAACCCCGGAGGCCTAAATTCTCAGTTCACCCTTCTCCAAATTCACTGGAGCTGCCAATCTTGCCAGAAGCAGCTTTGTGGTAAGATTTCAGATGGTTCCAGCTACAGGTCAGACGCACAGACATGGCTGTGGAAAGATGAGTGACAAGAGGGGGTCTCAACTTCTCTGAAATTCCAGGAACGTCCTGGGGTCATGTCCCACCTGGGGCAAAGATTTGAGTTGATTCTGGAACAGTTCCAGTAAATTCCCAGTGACTTCTGCAAGATCCAGGGGCAGAGTTAAGACTATCAGTCATTTTAACTCTTTATTTCCAGGGGTTGGTCCTGGGGCTGATTTTGTTCAACATCTTCATTAATGATCTGGATAATGGGATGGATTGCACCCTCAGCAAGTTCGTGGATGACACTAAACTGGAGGGAGGGAGACCAGAGTGACCTAGACAAATTGGAGGATTGGGACAAAAGAAATCTGATGAGTTTCAACAAGGACAAGCGCAGAGTCCTGCACTTAGGACAGAGGAATCGCACGCACTGTGACAGGCTGGGGACTGACTGGCTAAGCAGCAGTTCTGCAGAAAAGGACCTAGGGATTACAGTGGATGAGAAGCTGGATATGAGTCAGCAGTGGGCCCTTGTTGCCAAGAAAGCTAACGGCATATTGGGCTGCATTAGTAGGAGCATTGCCAGCAGATCGAGGGAAATGATGATTCCTCTCTATTTGACACTGGTGAGACCACACCTGGAGCATTGTGTCCAGTTTTGGGGACCCCCACTACAGAAGGGATGTGAACAAATTGGAGAGAGTCCAGCGGAGGGCAACAAAAATGATTAGGGGGCTGGGGCACATGACTTACGAGGAGAGGCTGAGAGAACTGGAGTTATTTAGTCTTCAGAAGAGAAGGGTAAGGGGGGATTTGTTAGCAGCCTTCAACTGCCTGAAGGAGGGTTCCAAAGAGGATGGATCTAGGCTATTCTTAGTGGTGGCAGATGACAGAACAAGGAGTAATGATCTCAATTTGCAGAGGAGGAGGTCTAGGTTGGATATTAGGAAACACTATTTCACTAGGAGGGTGGTGAAGCACTGGAATGGGTTACCTAGGGAGGTGGTGGAATCACCTTGACAAAGCCCTGGCTGGGATGATTTAGTTGGTGTTGGTCCTGCTTTGAACAGGGGATTGGACTGGATGACCTCCTGAGGTCTCTTCCAACCCTAATATTCTATGATTCTATGATCTAAGTTTGTTTCACTGTAATGCTTTGCTTTCATTGGTTCATGTATCAATGCACTCCACGTGCTGGAAGGGTCTGCAGGCGGACACTGCCAGACACCCTGCACTCTGTATTAACCAAGTTCTTGGGCAGTGAATAGATGTTAAGGTGAGAAGCCCATCGAGCCTGTTGTCCTGCATAGCACAGTCTGGGGAACCCAGCAGGGAATCCTGCCTCCAGCCCTGGGCTTCCAGGCAAGCTAGTGCAGATTTCAGATCTCCACTCATCATTCTTAATTTACTCAAATCCAGTCACCCTTCCCAACCAATTACCCCTGCTGGCACTAGCCTGATAACCCTGGTACGGCCTGAGCCCACTGCAGGCCCCACGTTCTGGGGGCTAAAGTAATAGCTGAGAGGTGAATGGACAGGATCAGATCCCGAGGGGGGCTGAGCTGCAGCTCCTATGGAAATCAGAGGGATTTGCTGAAGGTGCAGGACTTGGCTCATGGGTATCTGGGATGTGAAAACTGCAGATGCCCTGGTGAAGGTCTCCCAGGGATGCAGGAGGCTGCACATGCACTTCACGCTGCTGCTGGTTTCCTGCTCTCTCCAATGTCTGCCTAGCCCAGCACCTGGAATCCTTAGTGGGTGCCCCGCTGCACGGCTGGGCAGGTTGTGTGCCCCAGCGAGGCTGATGGACAGGCATACGCTGGGCGTGCCAGGAGAGGAGAAGTGGAGCCAGCTGCAGCAGACTGGGACAGGGAGCTAGTTCCCTGCAGGTCTGAGCTGCCCAAAACGGAGCTCAGGCTGCCAGGCTACTCCTGCCCTGAGAGAATGGCCCTTTATTTCTCCTTCTGCATGATGCTAAATTGCCATTTGCTGCTCTGACCAATGTGTTTTACCCTGCCCACTTTCCCACTTCCTGCTCCTCTCTGGGGGCAATGCCTTACAGCCGCCTTTGCAAATTGTTACAAAAGCTTAGTGGCCAGAGAAAATATCTCCGAGCCCTTTCCACTGGAGATGACAAGAGGCTTTGCTCAGGCTGGGGGAAGTGAGTGTCTGGTGCTTTGAGAGACCCTTTCTGCTCCCTTCCTCTCTGCTCCAGGCTGCACAGCAGCCCATCCCCAGTGCACATCAGCAGAGCCAGCAGGCAGTGGCTGGTGCTGGCTCTATCCCGTCCAAGCTCTGATCTTCAGTCATCCACCAGAGAATGCAATCAGTCAAGCGAGTGGGGCTGCAAGGCAGCCTTAGGCACAGCCACTGGATTGTCTTGTTCTCTCTTCTCGGTCCCATTCTGGCCTCCGGGGGGGGGGGGGGGGTCTTCTCCCCTTCCAGCTCCTGCCCTGCCCCATTGGGTTCCATTGTCTGCTCGCCGCTCGTCATCCCTGAGTATATTTCCCTGGTGCTGCCTTTCTGGAATGGGGTCATGAGCAGTCACGGAGTCTCACACAAGCAGGGAGGTACCACAACATGGAGAGGTGCTGTGGATGCAGGGAGGTGGGGAGATATGGTGGCAGGTGTCTCTGTGTGTGTAACAGGACCGCACACACCTTCGCTCTCTGACTCAGAGCCGATGACTTGCTCTATTTCCAACCTGTCTGCTGATGGATGTGGCTCAGTGAATTTGCAGGCTGGTGGGCGTCTGAGGTCGTGACGTGTGCCAACTGCAGCTAACAGGTCCGTGTCTCCTCAGCAGATGCCTCCATGATTCCTCACGCAACCAGCTCCCAGGAGGTTCATTGCTTTGTGGAGCCCTGGATTTATTAAATGGGCTTTTTCAGTGTTATGTTATACAGCTTTCCCGTGGCTGCCAGCACACCTGCTCAGAGAGCACTCAGGAAAACCAGCCAGAAATCCAAAAGCCAGTGAGGAACATGCTCTGACAAGGAATAAACGGGGATGGGGGGAGGAAGCAAGATGCAGGGGGCAGATGGAAGTCATATTACCCTGCTGTGATATCAGCACAACCTTTCTTGTGGTTCTCTCACTACATACAGTAAATGTTATTATGGTAGCGCCCAGGGCCCCATGGTAGACAAATGGAGCAAGAAATGGACCCAGTTCTGTTTACCTTCGCCTACCCCGGCAAAGACACTGGGCTCACAATCACACAGCAGGGAAGTGGCAGAGACCCTCCCACTCTGCCAAGTCCCACCATGGCACTCTAACCCCCAGGGTGACACAAGCTGCAGATGTTGGGCTAACTCAAATGTGACTGGAAAGCCCACGCTCTGGCTCTGACCTAATGAGCAGGAAGCCCTGCCCCCAAACTAATGAGGAGGAAGGCCCTCCCACAAAATGCAGCTCCATTACTAGGGTTCAGAAGAGCTCAGATTGCTTTTGTTTGTTTGGGGATGCGCCATGTGTCAAAGGCTCTTCCTGGTTTGGAGGGGAGGAACGGACCAGAATAAGCCAAGGGAAGCTGTTCTGGGTGCCAGGACTCTGAAGAGGCAGCCTGTGGTCCTGGGGTTTCCAGGCCAGCCCACAGAGCTTTGGGAGGGCCAAACTGATTCCAGGGATAACTCCGTGGGGTCAGTAAGCACCAGGGACAAATATTACCCCTGGCATTTTGGAGGCTCATGAACTGCTTTCATAGCTGGCTCCTCACTACTTAGCATTAAACCACAGGGGCGACTCTGTGATTGTACCGTCCATCCCCTGGTGGAGGGGAAGAGCTCGTCCCGGGACATATCCTTTCTATTCTGGCTTTCCTACCTGGAACAGAGATACTCTATGGTGCTGCCAAGTGGACAATAGCAGGAAGTGACTCCAGCCTGCAGATTTTATTTCCTCCTTGGTCCCCAGTTCACTTGCTTTATAGTCACTCTGAGTGAGTTAAAAAATAAACAGGTCTCTCACTGGGTTCCTCCAAGGAAGAAATCAGCCTAAGAATGTTATGAGGCTCCGGATCTGCTAATGAGCCATTCACGTTGCAATGGCCCCACTGCAGACACAGAGAGTTTAATTAGTTTTTAGACTATCCTTTGATGTATTCCAAATGGAAATATTTTAATTTAAAATTGGTAATCAGATCCTTTCACTGGCACCAAGGAACAGGGCAGAAATATTTCAATTCCTGCTTCTGAGCGCCACAGGAGCCCCAGACCCATGGGATTGGCTGCAGAGGATGCTTATAGAACCAAACCTCTGTTTACCCATCCTGAGCTGTTTTCAGCAAAATTAAAATGCAAAAAGAGAGGTTCATTTCAGTTTAAGGTTGTGCATATAAACACTCCACCATCAGGAAATGCTGAATGTGTAAGCTTGACTCTGCCCCTGTGCGTCCCCTTGGAGACACAGTCACATGTTTCTGACATAAAACCATCAACTACCATAACTTTTCTGCAACAATGTAGCCTCTCATAAAAGCTCTTCTTTTCAGGGCCACCCAGAGGAGTAAGGGGGCCTAGAGCAAAGAAATTTCAGGAGCCCCTTCCATAAAAAAAAGTTACAGTACTATAGAATACTATATTCTCATGGGGAACCCTGTGGGGCCTGGGGCAAATTGCCCCACTTGTCCCCCCGCCCACCGCTGGGCAGGCCTGCTTCTTTTCATCCCTCTATACTTGCTCTAGTTTGGACTCTGACCCTAGAGACATGAGAAATTTTACTTACCCAACAAGTGCTCTGGAGTTCAGTGGGATGAGTAAGATACCTGCCGTTTGCAGGATGGGGCCCTGTTCATTGCTGCAGCATTCCAGTGGATCTTTGGCTATTCTTGTCCCTCTGTGACATTATGAATTGTAACAACTGTGTTACTACACATGTACCAGCTCCCTATAAACAGGGGATTTTGTTTTCCTTTGGAGACAGTTACACCCCTGAGCATTAATTTATTATTGTATGTATCTTAAGCTGTTTGATCAGAGAAAGATGCTCATCAGGACAAATTCAGCAGTGGTGTAAGAGGATGACACTCCAGTGAAACTAATCAGTGTCAGCGTTAACTTTTTCAATAACTAGGGGTGGCCAAAGAGCTTCTGTCAAGCATAGAGGGCCAGATTCTCAGAGGGTGTGAGAGAGGATAGTTGAAACCAGTGAAATGACACTGATTTATACCAGCTCAAATTCTGGTCCAGAATGCAGTGGATGTCAGATATTTTTGCAAAATATTCACAGACCAGCTCTACTATTTATGAATTTATTCTGAACTGGAAAACCTTTGCTGAATATCACTACAAAACACAACTATTGTTGAATTATGCCCTACCTTTCTGATGCCAATCTTGGTATTTTGTACGTAGGTTCAAAACTGGTCACACATGACTGGCAGATTGCATATGTACATCCTATGCTGAACACAATGAAATGGACAGAAATGACATGTAATCGACCAACTCCTGCAGACTGGTTGTAAGGCTTTGCCAATGTGTCACATGGAGTGAACATGGTCACACCGAAAATTTATGATAATTACTGAGGTGGTTGGAATTCCCTTTTTCTGCACCGCTCTAATAATTACAGCCATCTAAAAGTTACCATTCCTAATAGCTACATGTCACGGAGTGTGGGGGAGTCCGGCCCTGCACCCCTCTTCCTGGGACCCACAGTGACTCTTAGCCAGCCAGTAAAACAGAAGGTTTATTGGACAACAGGAACACAGGTTACAGCAGAGCTTGCAGGCACAGTCAGGACCCCTCCACCGAGTCCTTCTGGGCTTTCAGGGTGCTTGGATCCTAGCTAGGATACCCTGAATTCCGCCCACACAGCCCCAAGCCCAAACTCAAACTGCTTCCCTCCTGCCACTCCCTTCCTTTTTCCCTTCCCGGGCAAAGGTGTTGACCTTTCCCCTCCCTTACCTAGCTCAGGTTACAGGCTCTGGCATCGTCCATCTCCTAAAGTCCTCCCCTGCTCTCCCACTCCCCACACAGACAGTCCCTACTGCATCACATCTCTCCCCCCTTCGAGACTGAACTGAGCGGGGTCACTCTGCCCAGTGACCTGGGGAAGTTCAGGGTCCCCTCTCCGGGACAACGCATCCGCTGTCAGGTTGGCACTTCCCTTCACATGGACCACGTCCATGTCATAGTCCTGCAGGAGCAGGCGCCACCTCAGGAGCTTGGCGTTGGCTCCTTTCATCTGGTGCAGCCAGGTCAGGGGAGAGTGGTCGGTGTATACGGTGAAGTGTCGCCCAAAGAGATATGGCTCTAGCTTCTTAAGGGCCCACACCATGGCCAGGCATTCCTTCTCGATGGCCGCGTAGCTTTGTTCCCGGGGTAGCAGCTTCTTACTCAGGTACACGATGGGGTGTCTCTCCCCCTTTTCATCCTCCTGCATTAACACCGCCCCCAGTCCCGTGTCTGAGGCATCGGTGAACACCATAAAGGGTTTGTCAAAATCTGGGTTTGCCAGAACTGGGTCGCTAACCAGAGCCTCCTTCAGCGCCCGGAAAGCCTCCTGGCACTGCTCAGTCCAGATCACCTTGTCTGGCTTCCCCTTTTTGCACAGTTCAGTGATGGGGCCGGCTATGGCACTGAAGTGGGGCACGAACCTTCGATAGTACCCCGCCATCCCAATAAAGGCCTGGACCTGCTTTTTGGTTTGGGGAGCAGGCCAGTCTCTGATCACCTCCACCTTGGCTGGTTCCGGCTTCAGGCAGCCGCTCCCCACCCGATGGCCCAGGTAAGATACTTCAGCCATCCCCACCTTGCACTTCTCAGCCTTTACTGTTAACCCAGCCTTTCGGAGTCGGTCCAGGACTTGTTTAACCTGGGACACGTGGTCCTCCCAGGTCTGGCTGAAGACGCAGATGTCGTCAATATACGCCACGGCAAAACTCTCCATCCCCCTCAGTAGCTGATCCACCAGGCGCTGGAAGGTGGCTGGCGCTCCCTTGAGGCCGAAGGGCAGGGTCAAAAACTCATAGAGCCCCAGAGGGGTGATAAAGGCCTATTTCAGCCTGGCATCTGCGTCCAGCGGCACTTGCCAGTAGCCTTTGGTAAGATCCATAGTGGTGAGGTACCGTGCACCTCCCAGCTTGTCTAAGAGCTCGTCAGGCCTGGGCATAGGGTAGGCATCAGATACGGTAATGGCATTGAGCTTTCGATAGTCCACACAGAACCGGATTGACCCATCCTTCTTGGGAACCAGCACTACTGGCGAGGCCCAAGGGCTGGAAGACGGCTGGATCACCCCCAAAGCCAGCATGTCCCTGACCTCTCTTTCAAGATCCTGGGCAGTTTTACCAGTGACCCGAAAAGGGGAGCATCTTATAGGGGGATGTGACCCGGTCTCCACCCGGTGGACAGTCAAATTAGTGCGTCCAGGCTGGTTGGAAAACAGCTGTCGGTACAGATGCAGCACCCCTCTGATCTCAGCGTGCTGGCCGGGGGTCAGTTGCTCAGAGAGGGGAATCGCCTCCAGGGGGGAACCAGCTTTTGTCCCAGGGAATAGATCCACTAAGGGGTCATCTCCCTGCCCCTCCCAATGTCCACACACGGCCAACACCACATTCCCCCTGTCATAGTATGGTTTCATCATGTTCACGTGGTACACCCGACGGTGATGTGCCCGGTTTGACAGCTCCACCACATAGTTTACCTCATTCAGTTGCTTGATACCTTGAAGGGCCCTTCCCAAGCGGCCTGGAGTTTGTTTCTCCTCACGGGGATAAGAACCATCACCTGATCCCCGGTGGAGAAGGTACGGGCTCGTGCTGTGCGGTCATACCAGACCTTCTGCCTCCTCTGGGCTCGGGCCAGATTCTCCCTGGCCAGGCCCATGAGCTCGGCCAGTCTTTCCCGGAAGGTCAGGACATACTCCACCACTGACTCTCCCTCGGGAGCGGCCTTCCCCTCCCATTCGTCCCTCATCAGGTCTAGGGGCCCCCTCACTCGCCTTCCATACAACAGTTCGAAAGGTGAAAACCCAGTAGATTCCTGGGGTACCTCCCTGTACGCAAACAGCAGGTGAGGTAAGTACTTGTCCCAATCTTGCGGATGCTGGTTCATAAATGTTTTTAGCATCATCTTCAGCGTCCCGTTGAACCTTTCTACCAGCCCGTTGGACTGGGGGTGATACGCTGAGGCCCAGTTGTGCTGGACCCCACATTTCTGCCATAAGGACCGGAGCAGGGCCGACATGAAGTTGGACCCCTGGTCCGTTAAGACCTCCTTGGGGAACCCCACCCGGCTGAAAATTGTCAGCAGCTCATCTGCCACTGTGTCTGCTTCGATAGAGGACAAGGCTACCGCCTCGGGGTAGCGAGTGGCAAAATCCACCACCACCAGGATGTATTTCTTCCCTGACCGGGTCGTCTTGCTGAGAGGTCCCACTATGTCCATGGCTACCTTCTGGAAAGGTTCTTCTATGATGGGTAAAGGCCTCAAAGCCGCTTTCCCCTTGTCCCGGGCCTTCCCCACCCTCTGGCAGGGGTCACAGGATTGGCAGTACTGTCGGACATGGGTAAAGACCCCAGGCCAGTAAAAGTTCTGTAGCAGCCTCTGCCTGGTGCGCCGGATTCCCTGGTGCCCTGCGAGAGGGATGTCATGGGCCAGGTACAACAGCTTGTGACGGAACTTCTGGGGAACCACCAGCTGCCTCCTGATCCCCCATGACTCTACTTCCCCTGGGGGAGCCCATTCTCGGTACAGGAACCCCTTCTCCCACAGGAACCTCTCCTTGCAACCTCTCCTCATGGTCTGTACCGCACTAAGGTCAGCCCGGTCCCTGTGCTTCCGCAAGGAGGGATCTTTCTGCAACTCGGCCTGGAACTCAGCAGCTGGGACAGGAATGGGGACCGGCTCTCTCTTGCTGGCTGGGTCTGAGGCCGCAGCCTCTCTGCACCGTGCCCCTGGGCGTTCCCCGCTCCCTGAGTTAGGGTCCTGCACCTCAGGTCGAGTACCTTCCCCGTTTTCGGGGTGCAGTGCCATTTGCCGACTCTGACTACGAGTCACGACCAGGGCACTCTGGGTGTTACTAGGCCAGTCCTCAAGGTCCCCTCCCATTAACACGTCAGTGGGCAAATATTGGTGTACCCCCACATCCTTGGGGCCCTCCTTGGCCCCCCATTTCAGGTGTACCCTTGCCACGGGTACCTTGAATGGGGTCCCACCCACGCCCATCAGGGTCAGGTAGGTGTCGGGCACCATCCGATCTGAGGCCACCACCTCGGGCCGGGCCAGCGTCACCTCTGCGCCCGTGTCCCAGTACCCAGTGACCTTCCTCCCATCCACTTCCAGGGAAACAATGCACTCTTTCCGGAGGGGCAGCCCCGCGCCCACCCGGTAAACCAAAAACCCGGAACCGGGAGCATCCACAGGTGGTATGTTGCCAACCCCCCTTTCCTGGGAATGTAGCCCCTCCTCCGATTGGGTTTTTACCCAGTCCACCCTCTGCGGGTTGGGTCTGCTTGGTCTGTCCCTGAGCTTGGGGCACTGGGCCCGTATGTGACCTTGTTGGCCACAGCGATAGCAGCCCATATCTCGTGGGTCCCCTTGAGTGGGTCGAAGGGACCTGCCGCTGGATGTTCCCCTTTTGGGGGGGTTCTCCATAGGCCCCCTTTGGGAGGTCCCATGATGACTCTCTCTCTGCGTTGAGGCAGGCTTGCTCCTTCGAGACTCCTCCCTGCCATCCCCTGCCCGACTGTCCACAAATTGGTCGGCCAGCTGGCCTGCATGCTGCGGGTTCTCCGGCTTCTGGTCCATCAACCACAGCCTCAGGTCGGACGGGCACTGCTCGTACAGGTGCTCCAGTATGAATAGGTCAAGCAGGTCCTCTTTAGTTTGGGCCCCAGCTGTCCACTTGCGGGCATACCCCTGCGCCCGGTTGACCAGTTGTAGGTATGTAACCTCACGGGTTTTACGCTGGCTCCGGAACTTTTTCCGGTACATCTCAGGAGTCAGCCCAAACTCGCGGAGCAGGGCCTGTTTGAACAGTTCGTAGTCCCCTGCCTCCGCCCTTTTCAGTCGGCTGTATACCTCCACGGCTGTGGAGTCCAGTAAGGGGGTGAGAACTGCGATCCTGTCTGCAGGGTCAACCCTGTGCAGCTCGCAGGCATTCTCAAAGGCCGTCAGGAAGGTATCTATGTCCTCCCCCTCCTTACGCCGGGGCAGCAAGTGCTTATCAAAGCTCTTTGTAGGCTTGGGTCCCCCCTCACTCACTGCAGCCGGAGCCTCACTGCTCCTCAGCCGGGCCAGGTCCAGCTCATGTTTACGCTGTTTCTCCTTCTCCTCCCGCTCATGTTCACGTTGTTTCGCCTTCTCCTCCAGCTCTCGCCTCTTTAACTCGAGCTCCTCCCATCTCAGCTCCCTTTCATATTCCAGCCGCATCCGCTCCACGGATGCCGAGCGTTGCCGGGAGGATCCCCTGCTGGGGGGTGGGCTTCGCCGGGCGGATCCCCTGCTGGCCGGGGGTGTCACGGTGCCCTCGGTATACACTGGGCTCCTCCCCGCCCTTCCTCTACGCCTAGGAAGGGGGGGTCTCGGGAAGCCCTCGTCTGCCGGTTGACCACTCCCAGCAGGGACAGTCACTGGTGCCTGCGCTGCATCTGCTCGGCTGCTTCCCTCAGAGACAGGGCTCCGTTCATTCATGCGGTCTCCCTGCTCCAGCTGGGCAATCAGCTGGTCCTTGCTGAGCCTCCCTGGGTGCAGCCCCCTCTGCTTACACAGCTCCACCAGGTCACACTTGTGCCGCTTGGCATACATCTTCCTGCTGGCCACTCACAGGCTGGGGTGCTCGCCGCTCCCCACGGTTTCCAGGGGGACCCCTAGTGCACCAGCCCTTCGTGAGGTCACCACCTCTCTGCCAGGGTCGAGCTGCAGACTCCTCCGCCCCTGGGACCACTCACTGCAATCCCCCGGGGGACCCTGTTACTGCAAAGTCCTTCTCACTGGGCACACACTCCCAGGGGTTAACCACCCCTTCGTTTTACTGCTCCCCAGTCACTTACTGCAGGAAGCGCCGTCCACGGGGTGCAGTATATCCCACCGCTGACACCAGTTGTCACGGAGTGTGGGGGAGTCCGGCCCTGCACCCCTCTTCCTGGGACCCACAGTGACTCTTAGCCAGCCAGTAAAACAGAAGGTTTATTGGACAACAGGAACACAGGTTACAGCAGAGCTTGCAGGCACAGTCAGGACCCCTCCACCGAGTCCTTCTGGGCTTTCAGGGTGCTTGGATCCTAGCTAGGATACCCTGAATTCCGCCCACACAGCCCCAAGCCCAAACTCAAACTGCTTCCCTCCTGCCACTCCCTTCCTTTTTCCCTTCCCGGGCAAAGGTGTTGACCTTTCCCCTCCCTTACCTAGCTCAGGTTACAGGCTCTGGCATCGTCCATCTCCTAAAGTCCTCCCCTGCTCTCCCACTCCCCACACAGACAGTCCCTACTGCATCACACTACAGCACAATCCGGATTTGGCATTTATAGTGTATGGGTTTCCCTCCCCAATCCCCCCATAGTTTCTAGTTTTGCTGATTCTTTTGTGTAAGAGTATAGCTAATTTATTGTTCTCAAATAGCCTAGCCTTGTATGCTTTTACTAACATTCAAATGTTACCTTCGCTACCTGTGAAAGTACTTTCTTTACATGATTGTATTATTATATACATAATGTGGCCTACGAATGTGCAGAATGTACACTTCTACGCTATTGCTTCACTAGTGTTATTTTACCTTTCCATGCACTAGGAACAAAACTGGTACTTTCCATTGTGAAGGACTGTTATTTTAGATTACGAAAAGCCACAAGAAGTTGTTTTAGGAAAGAGACAGCAGTGTAAGTATGTCCTCTGCAACAGGGGGCATGCACTACATGAACAAACGTCTCAGCAGACAGGTAGCATTCCTAGAAATCGAAAGGTCTCGGCAAATAAAGGCATCACTGTTTCAAACATTATAACAATCTACTGCACAAGAGGGCTGGTCAAAAATTGGGGATTTGAGTAAATGCCTGTTTTTGTGAAAAGATGACTGCTTTCCAAAGGAAATTCCGATATTTCATTGAAACATCATGGAATGACAAACCTGAACATCATAGAACTACAGTATTTGGATTCTTAGGAGTCTGAAATGTTGCCATAGTGTCTTATGGGAATTGTAGTTTTGTTTCCTCATGTCCCCATTCTCTTCTGTGCATTGGGCACCTCTCTCTCAGCAGGACTTCATCTCCCATGATGCACTGTGGTCATATGACTGCATATGACTCCCTTCACTAAGAGGGGAGACTGTGGTGCATCATGGGAGATGTAGTCTGACCAGGAAATCTGACCCAAAGAGGAGAATAGCAGCTTGAGGCATCTGAACTAAAGCCCCCATGGGACACCTCAGGGGCATTTCAGAGCATAAATGTTTTGGTTTTCAGCTGTAATATTTTGGATCTGGGCTGAAATATTTTATTTTTCAATTTTTTACTGAAATACATTTTTTTTTTCATTTTTATTGAAATTTTCCACGGAAAAACATTCATTTTCTGACTGTCTGGAGTCACAAGCCTTGGGCTGCCCAACACATCTCCTGTGGGTGTCATGAGGAGAGGGTAGAATTTGGCCTGTGCCTCTTAAAGGTTTGGATTCCAGCAATGTTCAACACATCTCAGACTAACAGACAGAACAGTTTCATACCACCATTTGCTCTGCAGAAGCAGACAGCTTATAGGAGTGACACACATTTTACAAACTTCCAGAGAACATTCAACATGAAAAACCTTGGGCATTTTCAGCTTCACACACTTTTGTCAGCTAAACTCAGTTGAATCAGTAAAATTATATCCCTCACTTTGCAAATCAGCTGAAACAACCATTCCTGATCTATAAGTTCCACTTCCCTTACTGGTGTAGAGTCTTAACATATTTTCCCCATTATACACATCACACCTTCAGAGTTTATTTCCCACTTGAGGTTTAAATCATCTGTGCCGCAAAATGTAAAACAACTAAACCAATTGTTTGGTAGTGCCGGCTTACGCTATATTATTACAACAATAATTCAGAGAGCTGCGAATGTTCCTTCTCCATAAATTTACTTGGCTGTTACTAATACCAATGTGCTAACTAAGCAAATTTCCACTAGAAAATGGAAGCAATTGAAACTCATCTGCTAATCATGGAGTGACTCTTACTGCTTTTCTTACAGCCCCTGAAAACTAATATTTGCTTCTATGAGAAGATGTGGGAACCATTTTGAACAAAATAGGGCAGATTCTGGACTGGTGTAAATCAGTGTTTATGCCACTGGAGCCAGGCTGATTTACACTAGCTGAGGATCCAGCCCAATAAGAATAAACACATCAGAAATCTATTTCTCTAATCGGTTTCCTTCTCCACCATTAAGCGGTCTAATCTAATCTAGTCTAGATTGTGTTCCGAACACCTTTTAGAGGTTCTCTGAAGCCAGGAGGTGAGGTCTGCTTCTTTCCCCTGCTCTCCAATGCATGCAGGATGTTTGGGTTGGGTTTTGCTATGCCAAAGAATTGGGCTTCCCATTTCCCCCCAAAGGTGTATCTCAATGAGACAGTTACTCACCCCCTCCTACAAATTGTTCCACCAGCAGCCTCTGCCCTGGCTTGAGGCTCTTTGTTAACACCAGGCAGGGAGGATGTGCAGTGAGGTAACAAAGAAGGAAGGGCTCCTATATGCACTGATAAAACCCTAGTGGAGACCACTGAGCATGTGCAGAAGGACTTTTCCATTGCCACTCCCCCAAACTAAACAAAGGCGCCAGCCCTCAGTGAGGACTCTGTCCAGGCCAAGTTGAAATGTTTCCTCTTGGTGACTGTCATCCCAATCCAAATATCAGCCACTTATCCCTTGCCTCCCACATCCTTCTGACTTTAATGGACCTGCAGAGGAAGCCAATATACCCCTCGCCTTTCCAGCGTCTTTAGAAGGATGTCAAAGACCCATCCCCTGCAATGTGCATCCAGGTTTCCATGGGAGCAGGCTGCCTGGCAGAGGCCCATACTCCCACAATAGGGCAGGAGAAGATGCTAACCCCTGCTGCTGCAAGACACTGAATTACATCAGCTCCCGAGATGCCCTCTAACTGGCCCCACCCATGGAACCCCCATGTAGATCCACAAGCTCTGATCAGAAGCTGACATGGTCAGGCAGGTGCCAGCTGGATACATCCAAGAGCTAAGCTATCCAAGTAATGTATTATTGATGATTCCTCCTTCTTAATGAATATCTTGGGTCAACAAAGACCCCACATCAGGCCTGCAGCTAGCTTCAGAGAAGGGGGAACTGGGAGCTACATTGCTCTCAGATCTGGGCAAAGCACTGCAGCCTCTCTCTTTCCTAGTCCACCCAGCTCCATCTCAGGACTTAGAAGGAGAGGACAGGATTTGCAGAGCTCTAGCTCTGCTCCCCCAGGCCCCATCATTCGCTGTCCCAGATGGAGTGTGCCCTATGAAATACAGTCACTGTGATGTGACATGTATCAATTACTCCTTCTCTGAGACAGCAGGCGAGGGATGCTTCCTCCAGAGCTGATTTAGGGTATTTCGATGGAAGCGTGTGTCGTAACTGTCCTACTCAGATCTGAACCTTAGAGTTCAGAACATGAGAAGCTAGCATGAAACCTCCAAACTTAATTACCAGCTTGGATCTGATATCGCTGCCACCAGCCAGAATTCCAGTGTCTGGCTCACTCTGGTCTCCCCAAAACCTTCCCTGGGGAACCCCAAGACTCAGATGCCCTGAGTCTCACCACAAAGGGAAATAACCCACTTCCCTTCTCCCTCTTTACCTCCTCCCAGATTTCCCCGCCCTGGGTACTCTAGGAGATACCCTGCTTCAAGTCCTTGAAACACCACACCGAGAAATCAAATATTTCTCTCCCCTCACCCAGAGGTTATGCAAATTCAGGCTTAGTAAATCTAACACAAAGAGATTCTCTCTTCCCCCCTGTCTTCTTCCTCCCACCAATTCCCTGGTGAGCTGCAGACTCAATCACCTTGAGCCCCCACTAAAAAAAAAATCCAATAGGTCTTTAAAAGAAAGTTTTATATAAGAAGAAAGAAAAAGACATAAAATTGGTCTCTGTATCAAAGTGACAATATACAGGGTCAATTGCTTAAAAGAAAAAATGAATAAACAGCCTTATCCAAAAAAAATACAATTTAACACATTCCAGCAACTACACACATGTAAATACAAAAAAATAATATAAACCAATTGTCTTACTATCCTTGTACTTACAATTTGGAAACAGAAGATTAGAAAGCCTGGAGATAGAGAGAGCACTCTCAGAGCCGAGAGGGAGAACAGACCAAGAACAAAGGACTCACACCCAAAACTTCCCTCCACTCAGATTTGAAAGTCTTGTTTCCTGATTGGTCTTCTGGTCGGGTGTTTCAGGTCACTGTTTGTTAACCCTTTTATAGGTGAAAGAGACATTAACCCTTAGCTATCTGTTTATGATAGCGTGACAGACTTGAGGATCATGCAAGTTTCAACTGTGCTAGAGGAGCAGAGGTGTGAAACTCACAGGTAACCCGTCAGGCTGTTAATGATCAATTACTGTTCCATGTAAGTGATGCCTCCCTGGTGCTGTTATGGCCTACTAGGCAGGAATGCAAGGTTCATAGATTTTAAGGCCAGAAGGAACCACTGCGATCATCTAGGTTGATGTCCTGCAGAACACAGGGGGCCAGAGAACCTCTCCCAGAGATTCCTGAATCCAGCCCATATCTTGCGGTTGAGCTAGAGTGTGTTTGTAAAAAGAGACACATTACTTTGATTTAAAGACTTCAAGAGAGTGCCCAGAGTAATCTATGCCACACATGGCTGGCTGGTTGGTTGGCTCTTAACGGGATGAATGTGCAGAGTTAGTTCATCTAGGACATTTCTCACCCTCTTTGCCTTGGTCGCCTTCCCACCAGTTGCCGGAATCTCACTGGAATGCAGCAGCCTGGGAGGGCAGGGGTGGGAGGAGGAATCACACTGGATAAAGGAGAGCTGGGTTGTGCAGGTCTCTCACTTAGCATGTGAAGTCTGGGTATGACCAGCAGGCTCTGCCAAAGCAGTAGCACTGGTGCGGGTCCTCAGAGGGACACCTCTGCCCTGCCAGGGATAGGGAACAAGCAGGATAGCAGCAGCCTGTCAACAGCCCATCCCCCTGAACTCTGGAGAGGTTGTGGGGCTCAGGAGGGAGACAGGGGCTGCAGGGAGAGGTTTTGGGACTTCCCTGGGTTGGGGGAGTGGGAGTCACTGGGCTCGGGGGAGAGATGGGGGCATTGCAGGGTTGAGACTTCCCCACAGTCAGGCTAGTCCCTGCGTCCCATAGCTGGGCAGGGTCCATGGGCCAGGAGCTCGCAGTTCTGGGCAGAAGCCTTTGGGGACAGGCTGGGCCGTGGGCAGGGGGTGGAGGTGACAGCTCCCCCAGCAGCACCCTGACCCAGCAGTGCTGTGGCAGCTGGCAGCTGGCAGAAGAGCAGGCACTAGAACCAGAACCCCTGATCCTGCACCGAGTTGCCCTTCTAGGGGCAGGGGGGCTGCAATCTGGAGCGCTGCCAGGGCTGTGTGGTCTGATGCCCCAGCACCAACCTGTCCTGCTGCTGGGGAGCACCACTGTTCTGGACTGTTCAGGAGTCTGGCCCACTTCTCACACGCCCACTGCACAGGCCCATCCCCCATCCACTGCAGACCCAACCCCCTTCCCCTCCTTGATGACCCACTGTGGTGGCCCATTTGCCACCTACCCCATGGGCTCATCCCCCTCATCTGCACCTGGCTGGCCCACCCCAACCTTCTAACCCATCACAAAGCCAATCCCCCCTCATCTGCACCTGGCTGGTCCAGCCCGACCTTCTAACCCATTACAAACCCATCCTCCCTCATCTGCACCTGGCTGGCCCACCCCGACCTTCTAACCCATTAGAAACCCATCCCCCCTCATCTGCACCTGGCTGGCCCACCCCGACCTTCTAACCTGTCACAAACCCAATCCCCCCCTCATCTGCACCTGGCTGGCCCACCCTGACCTTCTAACCTGTCACAAACCCATCCCCCTCATGTCCCCTCTCTCCTCCCTCCCTGACCCCATGCTGGCATCAAAAGCCACTGGCCCCTCCTCCCCCCCCCCCGGTGGAGTCAGTGTCGGCCCCTCTCTGTGGGGCAGGGAAGGGAGGGGGTCCTGAAGGCTGACAGGTGCTGGTCTGGCTACTCCTCTGAGCAGTTTCCCTGTAGGGAGGACTGGATGCCATGATCCTGGGCTTGCCCACAATTGACACCCTGCTGGGAAAGGTCCAGCCACAGTGAGAAGCTGTGGGGATGGCAGGGACCCAGGGGCGTTTTCTGGGCAGTACCAGGACTGCTGGCCAGGCAGCCATAGCACAGTGCTCGGGGGAGCAGAGGGGTGAGCCATTGGGGAGGTGACATAGGCTGGGGACTCAGTATTAGGGGAGGTTAGAGTTGCATGGGGGGACAAGTGGCTACATAACGATGGCTCGCAGCACCCAGTAATACTCCATGGGCTGGGCACCGGGGCACTGCCTAGGCCATCACATCTCCTACCCCCCGAGCAGCAGCGGTGCCCTCACCTGCAACAGACAGAGATCGGCACCAGGGGCTAGCCTGGCTGCCCATCCCCACACACATACAATGGGTGCTGTGAGCCGTAGGGGCCACTGTGCAGTGCGTCTCCACCCCCCTTGCTGCTGGGCTGCCCCAGAGCTGGGCAGGGCACCACGCCCAGGCGTGAAGGCTCAGTATGGGGGGTGTCAGAATTACCAAGCTGAGATCATTCCTACAGGCCTCCAGCACCATAACATTTAGCTCTGCATCACTGCTGGGGGTGGAAGGGGATGTTAAAAATGTAAAGACAGACCAAAACCACTTATTATGTATATAATCTCATGATTTGGGGGCCAATCTCATGATTTTTGAACCTTTGATGTTGGTGATTTTACAACCTGCTGCTGAAAGGCAGCCACGGAGGGGTGGAGGGTTTTCTGACAGAGCAGGGTGGGGGCACTCCATTTCCAAAAGGATATAATGGAAATGAATGACTTCAGTGCCCGCCCCAGCATGGTAGCTCCCTTGTTTCTGAGAGCCTCAGTAGCCTAAGGAGAGAGAGTGTTAGAAAAAATGAACAAACATCAAGTATAGTCAAATGGATGTTGAGAAGGGATTTCTCGCATTTTGCCTACACCGCATGGCCAAGCTCAAGCATTCAGAATCATCAGATTAGCCTAAAACTTTGCCTCCTAGTGTTTGAACCTTCAGGGTACACTGAGACCATATTCTCAAACGTTTCTGTGCAACCACAAGGGCTAGAAACTGAATTTATTCCTAAAATGGAAGTGAGATTCTCACTTAATCACAGGACTCCAGGGTCTGGAGCTCTAAGGAAAACACCAAATAGCATGAGAATCCCAATCAAATCACAAGAGGTGGAAACTATTGTCTCTTATCCTGGTAGCAGGAACTATTTTTCACAGTGGAAGGATATTTTACATAAAAGCCACACAAAGCAGTTTTGTTTCTTTTAATGACATGTAACATTCAGGAGCTAGAGACGCTGAAAGCAATGAGTCATGCCAGGATGTGCATTATTTAGCTTTTGCTGCTCTTCTGCAAGGGATGGAGGCATTATAAGGCATGTACCATTAGCCAGCCAACGTATACACCCCACTGTGGCCTAGTGCTGTATTAGCAATTGGTTGGTGTGTTTCATCATCTACAATAACTGCACTGTGTGATACTCCGAAGAATTCATCACTGTGACATGTCGCTATTGAGCTGCTCAGCCCACTTCCATTGAAACTTCCACAAAAACAAACATCCGTGTTTCGTAGGCATTAGGAGCCTGACTTTTAGGGCAGCTGTTGGCAAATTACTTTTTATTACTCTTCAAATATTGTCTTGAAGAAAAGCACTAGATTAGAGTCATTGCAATACTTGTGAAAGATAGCTCACTTTCCACCATTGTGTGCACAAGCACTATCCACTAGTAAAAATATCTGAGTCCCCAAGGTATGTTTACAGGATTGATTCTGACCTCTGAGAGCCGCAGGTGTGCGTTAGTTGCTCTTCTCCTATTTCAGACCTTTCAGCCATCCAGTCAAGGCACAGGATTGAAGTCACTATGGATAATGATTAGCAACCAGTCACAGTGAGCAGTTTGCCAACAACCCTAGGGGTGAAAATTCATCCCGACAATTTGGTAATTCTTTACGGATGACGGATCTGTCCAAAAAAAACAAGGCATGGGCTCAGGGTTGCCAATTTTGGTTGGATGTATTCCTGGAGGTTTCATCATATGACATAATCTTTCATTAAAGATGAACTTTTAATTCCTGGATACTCCAGGACAATCCTAGAGGGTTGGCAACCCTACCCAGGCTGTGAATGATTCACTAACCACAAAGGGACTGTGATGGGGTGGGAGTCCCTATCTAGTGCGGGATGAGTTCACCCCATCCCTCAAGCTGTCCTTTACCTTGGGGCCGTGAGACCAAAGAATTAAAATAGATGGGGTAACTGATTCACAGGGAAGCACAACCTAGCTGCCAGAGTCAACAGAGTTGCCCTGAGCCACAGTGTGCGATGGCCTACTGGTGAAAGTCGATGGACAGCCACCTGTGAGAGGGAGGGTTGGCCAAGACGGCGGGAAACCGAGGTCTACCCTGCTCCATTGGGTCCCAGCCCAGAGCCCTAACAGTGGCAGAGTGTCCTGCCCCTGAGTCAGCGAGGTTCCAATCGAAACACGCCGACTTCCCATTGGACTATAGCTAGTCCCCCCTGGCCCACTTCCTACCATATCTTTTGGATCTGTAGTTCAGATGTCGTTGGGGTCTGTGGGCTTTTTGACGTGTGTGGTTCCTGGTGACTCTGATCCATCTCAGACATCCACAGGCACTTGGCCATCAGTCTGGGTCTCTGCAGCTCTGGCTTCCATGGCTGGGGTTCCAGCTGGAGTCAGCAAGAAGCGTCCTTTCTCCCCAGCTGTCAGCTCAGACCGAGCTGGGATGCTCCCTTTTATACTAGTGCTGCAGGTGGAGCATGCCCAGTAGATAGGTGGGGGCGTGGCCTCCTCAGTCCCCAGTAAGGAGTTAACTCTTCCCTGTCTAGTGCAAATTCAAAATGAGCAGGGCCCGTAACACACAGCCTGACCATCCCTGTGACCGGTTTGGATGGCTGAGCTCAGCACAGCTCCATTATAACCCAGGTCTGCATGGATAATGAGATGAGGTGAGCGCTGAAGCACGTCTTCGGCTACCCATTCATGGCCCAATTGAAGTCAGGCTGCCAGGAGGGTCGGGCAGCTCCAGCCCAGTCTTGGTTCTTAAGACTCCGTCTATTTAAGCACCTGGAATCTGTGCTGCCTCATGGGCATATCAGACACCTTCCCAAGTAGATGTTTGAAATTGTTCAATACAAGCCCCCAGCCCACAGCATTCTGGGTGAAACATTATTCAGAGCAACCATATCACCCTGCTTCTCCCCTGGGGCAGCTGTGCTGGACTGAACACAGCAGAGGGCCCTGAAATCCCCACTACTCTGCTACCAGCAGAGCGCCGAGCAGCACATGCAATGCCCTGTCCACTATCCCTGCAGCAGCAGGCCCTCAGCAGGTTCTTTTCTGTGGTCGGCCAGATTCCTGAGATGCACTGTCCCCCTTCTGCAGGGCCTGGCACAGCCGGACCACTGATGTGGGTTAGTAAGGGACAAACCTCGGATGAGTCGGTTCTGACAGTGGCCCAGGAGCTTTCCCGGTCATCCTCCCAGCTCTTCAAAGCCAGGCTGGACACCGCAGCCACACAGACTGTTCTTGGGCAGTTGGGGGCAGTAGCCTGGGAATGGAGATGGAGATGGGGGAAGAAAAAGCATCTTTTTGACATTGCCAAGAACCTTCAGGTCTGGGGGTAAATGTGAGATTGGAATGAAGGGGTCTGGGTCAGTCCCTGTGTTGTCAGAACCAGCCCCATTGTGGTTGTGAGGCTGGAGAACGCAAGATTTGCAGCAGCTGCATTGAAAAATCAGGTGTATATCCCTTCCCAGTGCATGATCAGGGAACTCAGTCAAGGATTTATGAAATGGGAGCTGGTTCTAGACCCAGGCAATAATAATATCCCAGAGGGCATCAGCTACAAGACTAGAGGCAAGAAGGAGGAAACCTTATTACTGGCATCCTTAACCAGATCTCAGCCCCAGCAAGCTGTTCTGAGCACAAAGTCATTTAAACTCTGTGCAGACTATTAGCTGGGACAGAAACCAGCGGCCTGGCTCTCGCATTCGCTGGGAATACCGGAGCTGGTGCTGTGGTTAGAGGACCTTCTTTCTGTCCCTGGCTGGCAGTTGCTGGGGGAGACAGAGCTGGACTATCGCAGGACAGATCCAGGGTCTTCCCCTTGGAGAATGAGGTTTGGAAAAGTTTCCCCCTTTATCATTTTAAAGGAAGTTAAATGAGAAAAAATCAGAATCCTGCCCATAGTCGACACCAGGCAATGGACCTTGTCTGAGACCCCCAGCCCGGCTTCCAGCAAAGCCAAGGAGCAACAGGGATTTCTGCTGATCTGCAGATAATTGGAGCTGACTGCACCAGCAGCTGATCTTCCCCTTCAATAGCTGGCAAGTGGCTGAGTAGCACAGGGCATAGGCAGTAATTACCTGTGCTCATGTACTCTCTGGTGGCCAAGAATACTCGGAAGGTCCAAAGCCTGGTCCCCACCACCCCACTGGCATTGCAAAGAGGCAGGGTTAATAAGCTAACTATGGCATGAGCAGTGAGGGCCTTGTGGCGTGATTTCTGTTAGGATGTGAAATCCGTGATATGGGTCAAGCCTGTTCTCAGCATACACTGGTTTATTTACAGCTGTAAGCCCTATGGCCAGATACTCCAGGGGGGAAGAGTTCTGACCTTGTGGCAAAGAGCTCGCTTCCAAGAACCAGGATTCTGCTCAAAGGTCTTAAGTGCTGCTGGCTTCCTCCCATGGGGACTTGGTTGTGAGATGACTCACCTTGAGGACACCATGATGAGAGAGGCACAAGACAGTGACGGAGCTGAGTAGACTCTGGTGCGGTCCTGCCCACCAGTGCCTCAATAAAGCTGACCCACTAACTGGGTTAGGTAGTGGTACCTGCTGGTGGGATCAGACAAGCATCTTCCTTGGCTGTCCCTGCAAGGAGACACTTGGACACTGCTACGGACTGGTCCCAACCATGAGTGGGTGTGATGGTGGGTGAGATGGTGCGACCCAGGGCTTGTTGACACATAGAGCCCTGCCCTGGCCCAGCTGCATCCATGCAGCCATGGTTGCCTTTAGTGAAGATGCTGCCCATGCTGATGAGAGAGCTCCAGCTCCCCGAGAGGCATAGCATCACACAGCACTGTCTACACTCGGAGTTCAGTCAGTGTCACTGCGTCACTGGATTTTCCTGAGTGTCCTAGTTATACTGACATAAGTCTGTTGTGTAGACCAAGTCCAAAGGACTGTCAGCTGAGGGACATTCTCACTGTGGGAAGGGAGTTAGACACACTGCTGCCAAAGTTACCGGGGGGAAGGGGATATTTCACTCTTTATTTGCATATCTAGTTTGTTTCTGGGTTTCCCAACTTCATGACTGGGTTCCCTACCCCCTCATAAAGATTCCCCAGTCCCAGAGTGCTGGTGAGTGGGGAAGTGTCAAGGGCACCCCAGGAGGAAGTATTTAGTTTCTCAAGGTTGCTGGGAGGAGGTTTGAGCTGATTTAGTTATTTGCCAAGAGGGACTTCTAGATATATGGACCCTGACCTGTATTGCTACTGTTCACCACCTGGCAGAAGGGTACAACAATGAATGTAAAGTCCTATTTCTCTGAACACAACAAAAAGAAACAGCAGCGGACAGTGTCCTTGCTCAGAAATCCCCAAGCCCGCCCCTTGGGAGAGCTGTGCCCCAAAAAGCCCTGTCCTTGTGCCTTCTCTCACAGTCACACTCCCGCACCACGCTTCTCCTGGCTTTCTGCTGCAGGAGCACACTGGTTGCAACCCAGTTTCCTAGCCCCTGTGTTTACATCCAAAGAAACCAGCAGGCCAGCTCAGATTTTAATGTGGGGGCAGTTTTCACTCGGGTCCAGGTCCACAAATCCCTCCTTACAACACTGCTTTGCCATGACGCCTACACAAGGTCAAAATGGTCAGACCACTAATGTGCTCAAACTTCTGCTCACTTTGCTGGCCATTATTGGCTCATGGCTTCTTTGTGCTCCTCCCATCTGTCTGTCGTATTCACCTCTTGTCTCACACTTAGATTGTGGTTCCTCAAGGCAGGAGCCATCTCTCTGATGCATGTTTGTGCAGTGCCTGGCCCAATGGGATTCTGGTCTCTAGGCCCTACAATAATCATAATAATTAATAATAAGCCTTCTCCCTCCTAGATCAAAGATGTTTGGGGCAGGCCTTAGATGGCTTCACTGTTCTTTGGTAAAAACCTAACCCTCTGTGTCTGTCCCCAGCCCCCCACCTTGTGGCGCTGGCAATACTGGGATTATATTTTACCTATTTAATATAAATAAATAAATATAGACTGAATCTGATTTTCCTCCTCCCTTCAGTGGTGTCCCCCCTGATTCCCAGCAGACATCAGCATTTCCAAGGCCAGGTGTGGACCTGGCTGGGAAACTCAATTTCACTGTCATGAAAAAATGCAAGGTTTTGGACAAATTTTCATCCTGACTCAGGAGGAAAAGCCAAAGCCTTGACCCGTTTCACAGAAGTGCAATTCTTCAATATTTTGTTCCAGAAGCACCCAAAAGAAACATGCTGCCAGGGCTCCATGGCAGGATGACTGGCAGGTTGCCAAGAAGCCAGAGAGGTGGGCAGCGAGGCAGGTGGTCCTGCCTGGGCTCTGTCAGAAGTTTTTCTGAAATTGACACATTCCCACAGAACATGTCGATTTCACCAAATTGGTGTTTTCTGATGGAAGAACATCCATTGGGAACCCTCTGACCTGCTCCAGCCAGCGGTAGGCACTTGTGAGCACCAAGTGATGTTTTCATGGAGGCGAGGTGACCCAGGCAGGTTCTAAACCAACAGACACAAACTTCACTCTTCCAAAGGGCAGCAGCTTCCAGGCGCAAAGAAAGGGAGACCTGGGTTCTATCCCAAATCTGCCCTGATTTGCTGCATGTCTTTGGGTAAGTCATGTCATCTGTGCCTCAGTTTCCCCATCTGTAGCAGGCACAGTAATCCTTGTCCATCTCAGATGGGCACTTTGAAATCTTCAGGTACAAAGT
This sequence comes from Gopherus flavomarginatus, assembly GCF_025201925.1. Lineage (NCBI taxonomy): Eukaryota > Metazoa > Chordata > Testudines > Testudinidae > Gopherus > Gopherus flavomarginatus. The sequence continues at coordinate 5,106,009 of NC_066631.1, read as the reverse complement.
ATGGATCCTTTACAACCCGTGACTAACAATAGCCCATAGGCAGCGACTCAGAATGGGAACCCAGTCTCACAGCAGGAGGGAGTATGCCAGATGGGCTGCTGATGTGGGGACGGATAGTTCAGTGGTTTGAGCATTGGCCTGCTAAACCAAGGGTTGTGAGTTCAATCCTTGAGGGGGCCATTCAGGGATCTGGGGCAAAAATCTCTCTGGGGATTGGTCCTGCTTTGAGGAGAAGGGGGAATAGATGACCTCCTGATTCTATGAAAACAAGATTTTTATCCTGTGATTGGAGGCTGGGGGCATGTCCCGCTTCAGTGCACATAGCCAGTGGACTTGCCCAGTAGCTAAGCAATGGAAGCACCGGGCCGGCTCCATTGCACATTCGGGAAGTGTGCAGAATATGGGGAGAGACATGGAGACAGTGCCCACGCTTGTACAGCAAGGAGCTCCGCTCTGGGGAAAGGCCCGCAGAGCAGCCAGAGGGGGGCAGGAGAGGCCAGGGCATGGGTGGTTGGAAGAGGGTCAGGGAAGCTGCTCCAGAGATGTTCCAGTCTCCCCCATCCTGGAGTGGGAGCAGAGTGGAGTCTACGCTGGGTATTCATCTGGAAAAGGCTCTGCAGCTGCTTCACAGCCAGAGGGAAAGGTGGGTCCCACTTGCTCTCTCTAAAGCCCCCTGAACAAAGGTGCTAGAACTAGGGGTGCTGGACCCCCTGGCTTGAAGTGGTTTCCATTATATACAGGGTTTACTGTTTGGTCCAATGGCTCTCAGCACCTCCACTATAAAAAATGTTCCAGCACCTCTACCCCTGCATCTGGCCCAGTTAGCCAGTGTCATAAACAGATAGCTAAGGGTTAATGTCTCTTTCACTTGAAAAAAAAAAGGATCCTGAAACATCTGACCAGAGGACCAATCAGGAAACCAGACTTTTTTCAACTCTGGGTGGAGGGAAGTTTGTGTCTGAGTTCTTTGTCTTCTGCCTGAATCTCTCTCAGCTAGAGAAGGATTTTTTCTATTTCCTGCTTTCTAATCTTCTGTTTCCAAGTTGTGAGTACAAAGTTGGTTTTTTGTTTTGTATTTACATGTCTATAGTTGCTGGAGTGCTTTAAATTGTATTCTTTTGAATAAGGCTGTTTATTCATATTTCTTTTAAGCAATTGACCCTGTATTTGTCACCTTAATACAGAGAGACCATTTGTATGTATTTTTCTTTCTTTTTTATACAAAGCTTTCTTTTAAGACCTGTTGGAGTTTTTCTTTAGTGAGGAACTCCAGGGAATTGGGTCTGCAGCTCACCAGGGAATTGATGGGAGGAAGAAGTCAGGGGAAAACCTGTGTGTGTTAGATGTACTAGCCTGACTTTGCATTCACTCTGGGTGAGGGGGGAAGAGAGATTGACTCTCAGTAATTCTGTTCTCCAGGCTGGGAATGGGGAGGGTGGAATCCCTCTGTTTAGATTCACGGAGGTTGCTTCTGTGTATCTCTCCAGGAACACCTGGAGGGGGGGGAAGGGAAAAGGTTTATTTCCCTTTGTTGTGAGACTCAAGGGATTTGGGTCTTGGGGTCCCCAGGGAAGGTTTTTGGGGGGACCAGAGTGCCCCAAAACACTCTAATTTTTTGGGTGTGGCAGCAGTACCAGGTCCAAGCTGGTAACTAAGCTTGGAGGTTTTCATGCTAACCCCCATATTTTGGACGCTAAGGTCCAAATCTGGGACTAGGTTACTGACAGCCAGTCCAGGGGCTGCTCTCTGAATTTGGCCCGAAACGCTCAGCAGAATGTAACTGCTGTTCAGTTCTCTTCTTTCCCCAACAGGAGGGAGCGTCTTTGTGCCATCCAGGTGGTGCTACTTACCTGGGCCAGAGATGGCATCGCCCACGCTAGGTTCTAGGGGACTATCCCTGGCATCCAGGCTGCTGAGGTCATGACTAGCTACATCGTTGCTGCACAGGGCTTTGCAGTTATTCTCCAAACTCTTCTATTGCCTCTTCTCACCCCCAGTATGTCCTCAGGCCCCCTCAGGCCAGCCAGCGCCTTGGGGCCCAGCTGCTGCTGCAATGTTGTGCCACAAAGTGACATAAGCTTATACAAGAGCGGTGGCAAAGTCAGGCCAGAGAACCCAGGAGTCCTGCCAGTCAGACACGCTGACTAGAGCGGGTCAGGAAATGTTTCTTTTTCCTGCAAAAAAAAATCAACAAAAACAGAAAAGGTTTTGGCTTTCCAATGTCGCCCATCCCACTGAACGTTTCCTTCGGACGTTGTTGGCTTTTTAGCAAAAATACAACCCAACCCTGCCCCCAATAAAATTTCAGTTTTTCTCAAAATCCAAAATTTCCTGCAGAGATTCCCATTTGGACATAAACTCCACTTTTCACTGAAGAAACCCATATGGACTAAGCATTTCAACTCTGCAACACTGCCCCCTGGGAGAAGCAGAGTGAAAAACAATTAACAAGAACAAAAACAATTGGAAACCACCATTATACTGTAATGGAGCCGGTGACTCTAGAGAAGGCAGGTCCCAGGGCCTGCTCCCCTGCAGCAGCATCCCTGGATGAACCAGGGGTGGGGGCGTGGGCATGAGGGGAGTGGGTGTCAAAGTGCTATAGAAATTGAGAGACTGAAACTGAAAGTGGATAGAAAGCTGACTAGATTGTCAGGCTCAACGGGTAGTGATCAATGGTTCAATGTCTATTTGGCAGCCAGTATCAAGCAGAGCACCCCAAGGGTCAGTCCTGGGGCCTGTTTTGTTCAACATCTTTGTTAATGATCTGGATGATGAAATGGACTGCACCCTCAGCAAGTTTGCAGATAACACTAAACTGGATGGAGAGGTAGATTCGCTAGAGGGTAGGGATAGGGTCCAGAGTGACCTAGACAAATTGGAAGATTGGGACAAAAGAAATCTGATGAGCTTCAACAAGGACAAGTGCAGAGTCCTGCACTTAGGACGAAAGAATCCCATGCACTGCTACAGGCTGGGGACTGACTGGCTAAGCGGCAGTTCTGCAGAAAACGACCTGGGAATTACAGTGGATGAGAAGCTGGATATGAGTCAGCAGTGTGCCCTTGTTGCCAAGAAGGCTAGCGGCATATTGGGCTGTATTAGTAGGAGCATTGCCAGCAGATCGAGGGAAGTGATTATCCCCCTCTATTCGGCACTGGTGAGGCCACATCTAGAGTATTGCATCCAGTTTTGGGCCCCCCCCTACAGAAAGGATGTGGACAAATTGGAGAGAGTCCAGCAGAGGGCAATGAAAATAATCAGGGGGCTGGAGCACATGACTTACGAGGAGAGGCTGAGGGAAATGGGATTGTTTAGTCTGCAGAAGAGAAGAGTGAGGATGAGATTTGATAGCAGCCTTCAACTACCTGAAGGGGGGTTCCAAAGAGGATGGAGTTCGGGTTTTCTCAGTGGTGGCAGATGACAAAACAAGGAGCAATGGTCAAGTTGCAGTGGAGGAGGTCTAGATTGAATATTAGGAAACACTATTTCACTAGGAGGGTGGTGAAGGACTGGAATGAGTTCCTTAGGGAGGTTGTGGAATCTCCATCCTTAGGGGTTTTTAAGGCCCAGCCTGACAAAGCCCTGGCTGGGATGATTTAGTTGGGGTTGGTCCTGCTTTGAACAGGGGGTTGGACTACATGACCTCCTGAGGTTTCTTCCAACCCTAATCTTCTATGATTCTATAATCACAAGGGCTGCATCCAAATGGCTCTGTTTCTTCCAGCCGTTTTACAGAGATCTGTACATTTTGTAACACTATGAAACACACAGCCCCCACCAGCTCACACACTCACACCTTCTCAGGGTGTATATGATGCCCCCCTAGTTACCAATGGAATAGAGCCAGAGGTGCTGCCCCCGGCTCCTGTGTAAGGGTGGGGTCATGCCCTGGGTGGAGCTACTTTCCAAGACAAATCAGAGGTGCTGTGTGAGTCCCAGGTCGTGCACTCACCGCTCACGACTCCCACCATTAACATAAAGGCATTGGCTTTTAGCTCCACACTGCAGCAGGTCTCTCTCTGGCTGAGTAGCAGAGCTCCAGCGAGCTCTCGGCACTCAGGTGCTGATACCCTAATGCAGGCCAGTTCCGGGGCTCAGAGCACTTTATTTAATAGAGCGAGAGAATTCTGACCTCTTCCCACAGCTCGGGGGGAAGCAGCATCCCATATCGGTGCACACTTTCCCTTCCTTTTCTGCATGGTACCTCCAGCCTTTAACACTGCAGGCTCTCCCCTCGCTCCCCCCACACACACAATACCTCACCCCAGAGCAGGAAGGGAGAATGAATAAAACATGGCACGTTTCACTTTTATTCTTCCCATTATGTTGTTAGGCAGCATTTCCCCACTTCCCTCGGTTCCATTTAAAGCACTGCAAACGATTGGAAATAGGACTTGTTCCTCTGGCAGGAGAGCCAGGGCCTGGCCTGATCTTTGCCCTCTCTAGCTCTCTGTAGGTGTCCGAATTGCCACCCACCCGCTACAGGACCCAGTCCCAGCTGACGCAGTGAATGGCTCACACCCTGCAGCTCTTGTGCAGTGAAGTTTCATAAGCAGCTTATCAGCTCTTGTTCTGCAGTTTCCACTTTACAGCCTGAAATAGGCATGGGATATTCTGTGGGCACATGACGTAAGCAGCAGCACATCAGTAGTGAGGTCTGGCCAGCACCTGGCTGGAGTCACAAATATGGGGCTTTCCATTAGTACAAAGGAGAGCTCCTTAGGTCACTGGTTTTTGCACTGTACTCCAGCACACTCACTTGAACTATGACTGATGCCCGGGAGTGCAGGAGCCTGGATGGAATTAAAAAAAAAAAAGTAACCAACATTTCTGACCCTCTGCAAAGGTTTGATCTAGATCTTGGGCAAAGAAACCCGAGTTTGCCCAGGCCCAGCCTCTCCTCTATTCGACTCAGGGATACTGTAAATTTAAGAGGATGGTTTTATCCTGAGCAATGTTAGAAAGAGGTTATGAATACAGCAGGTTCAAGATTTTACAGAGCATCTCTTCACTGGAAAATGCCAATTTGTCACAAGCAAAATGTTTTGGGAAATGTGTTTTTATGAATTTTCATCTCTAAAGAAAAACTGAAAAAAAGTGTCTTGCTCTTTTCGGAATGGAACATTTTCATTTTCTCTTTCCAAACCACTTTTTCTTTCAATTTTTCTAACACCTCATAGTATGTAAAATAAAATTAAAGTCAAAACAAAACATTTCCGTCACTCCAAACTGAGTTCCTTTAAATTTTTTGTTTTGCGGGAATTTTTTTGTTTTGTTTTGTTCCATTTTCAAAGGGAAGTTTTTCTGAAATAGTTGGGTTTTTTCCACAAACCACAAACTCCAGTTCCCACCCAGCTCCAGTTATTAGCCAGACATGCTCCATCTACCCTGGTATGGGGGAAGTTTCTGCCCTGTGGAGCAAGGAATCTAAAGAAAACCCAGCCCAATGCCAAGGGGAAGGGAAAGGAAAGAGGTAAGAAACCTCCATAGCACAGCTCCCAAGGGAAGGAGACCCCAGCAGAGCAGAGCAGAGGGGAGGAGAGAGAGGCTGGCTTAGGAGAAGACTTATTTATTGTGTTTGTGAGCAAGGAGACACAGGCGCTACCCACCAGATGCTGATATTTATAAACACTGCGTGACAGATTTTTATGGTGGAATCAATCTTTGCCCAAACATGGATAAATTATTCATGCTGCAATTTTATTAGATAACAGGCTTTTTACCCCAGAGTGAGGAACTTCTGCATGACTCAACACAGCCTGCCCCAGCACCCATGGAGCAGTGCCAGGGAGAGGGGCACAGGAGACATGGCTAGGCATGCTGTTTCTTATGCAGCCCTGGTCACCAGGGCATCTGCGCATCTCATTCAGTTAGCTTTACCAGGGAGTTTGTGTCTAGCATGCCTAGAGGGGTAGGGACTCCCTGCCAGCTGGCTAGCAACTTTTATCTAATCAAACATATACTCCATTGCAAATCGTGTCTGCCTTACCTCTAGCAGCCCCCAGACCATAGCAGGAGGCCAGAGCAGAGAAGACCCATACCTGCCAATAATGGGGGGCAGAGTGAGGGTAGCTGTCTTCATCAGATGTTATGAGCATGCTCATTCTGTGTGAGCATGCTCAGTACAAGCCAAGCAGCAAATCTGGGCAGGAACGTGACCTCGCATGCCCCCACATGCATCACCACTGGGCCAGAGGGACTGAATTTCACTCCCCAAACAATGGAAGAGGGCAAAGAGCTGTGGAAACTGTAAACTCCTGCAAAGCCAGTGTTGGCAAGAGGCATTGGACATCTGAGAGGTGGGTACGCACCTAGGGTTGCCAGCCCTCCAGGATAACCCTTGAGTCACCAGGATTTAAAGATTTAGCTTTAATTAAAGATTATGTCATGTGATGAAACCTCCAGGAATACATCCAGCCAAAACTGCACTGACATCAATTGAGTTTAGTTTTCACTGTTCTCACTTCTGCTCATACAAAACAGTATGGGACAAAGCCATGGAGAGCGTGCAGAAAAATGCCAGGCGAGCAATACATTCCCCAGCTCAGACAGCAAGAGCAACAACAGAGTGGGGCAGGTTCTAACCCAGAACCACAGACTAACAAAATCAAGTAGGGAAAAGAGTTTAAACTGCCTGCGTGAGAGAGGAAAAACCTGCTTGTTAGAAGATCTCAATAGAGGAAGCCAATAAGCCCTCCTGCCGTTCTTCCGCGGCAGCCAGCAAGCACACAAAGACTGCCCAGTACAAAGAGAAGCCACTAGTGATTGGCTCAGACTCACTCAGAAACCCACCACCAACACCACATCTCAGAGACAAGAACCCAAAAGAGCCCACATCACCACCTTGAACACAGGGAAGTGGCCTTCACATCTTTCCAGTCCCACATTGCTCCCACCTTGCCAGACTCACAACCGTGAGGCCCTCTCTCCATGGAGTGGGGACAGCCTGGCCTGGGAGGCATGGATTAGCGTTCATGTCACGCTCCCCGTCAGTACCCGGCCCTCGCCAGGGAAACTAATGATCCAACCAACAGACCAAATTTGTTGATGAATCCTAGTCATGTGCAACTAGAAGCATGTTGTGCATACATTCGGAAGAAGCCTGGCCTGGATGCAACACCTTCTGGAGATAGAGGAGAGTCCATTCTCCATGGTGCATTCAGTTCTTGGTCTCTGCTTTGTCCATCAAGAAGGGGCCAGTCAGTGGTCACTATGGTGATCTTTGTACTATAGTAACTGGCCCGTGCAGAGTCCAGTGGATCTGGAACATGCGATGAAGTCAGGTCTCTATCCGTAGAGGAAATTGTTTACCTGGGAGAGATTCATGGTTGTGGCACGGGCTGATTTACAGAGAAGCAAAGTACAAAGCATTACAACTAGGACTAGGCAAACTAGTCTGTAAATAAGGAAAACCACCCCATCCCAGCCCCACTTCCTATCACCCCATCCCAGAAAAAACTATTCATCCATGATGTGAATGGAGACTTCGTGATGGCTCTGAAAAGTTCCACTGGTTTTTCCCTGTTTTTGCAGCTTCTTCTGCACTTTCAGGGTCACTCCAGCATCAAAATCCTGTGCAAGACGCAGCTCTCATGATGTTCCCAGATTTACCTAAAGCAGGAAGTACCAGAAATCTTGAGAAAGTGCTCAGTGTCATGAGGTTTCCAGCTCAGTTTTGGAGGCTCAGGACGCACTCCGACTTCGGAGCATGTATCCAAATGGAACTACATGGCTTACACTCACCACCAGTTAAATTGCTATTTTAAAGCTCCATTAAGGTCAAATCAAATTGTTTAGCAGTGGGGCGTGGGAGCAGCCTCAACTAGTACAGGGCCTCACAGCAGGGATTCTGTACTAGAAAGTGATGTGATACGGTCCATAGACAGAACCAAGTGTGTCCTTTAACCAGACCCACTGTGTCAGTTATCCAATGCTGTAGTCACGGAAGTACATTGTACTAAATCCCTTCCCTGGCAATGTTCCTACAATAAAACAGATGTGCTGGCTGCCTTCCTCCTATTGAGTAGATGGCCTGTTCATCTCTATTGGGACTTCCAAGAAATTCCATGGATTCTCGTGTCACCACAAAGCCAGTTGCCATGCAGATTCTTCACCTGAAGAGGAGACATTCATTGAAGTTGCTGTGGAGATGGTTGTGTTGCTGTTAACAGAGGATTGTGATTGCACCTGAAGGAGATGTAGCAGGAGCAGATAGAATTTGAAGAACAAAGTTCCTCTTTGCATGCAACTGTCCTTAGTATCAGAGAACAAGGAGGGAAGATCCAGAAATACATGGTGTGACATACCGGCGCACAATCCAAACTAGGAGGGGGCTGTGTCACCCCTACCCTACAACCTGGGGTGCCTTACAATGACTTGCAGTAGTCGCTCCCATCTGGGCAACTCACAAACAGCCACACAGCATGCAAGCCACACCCTGAGTATCTGTGTGTAACTGCAGCCTGCCAGTTACAACCTGGCTCTCACCAACCCTGGTTATACTTCAGGGTGACTCCAACACACCTCCAGTCCCAGGTTTTCCCCTAGAAACGTATGTCCTGAACTGCCTAACACTTTCCTGGATAGTACAAATATATTAAGGCTGTTATTACACTAAGGGAATAATGTGCCAGTTTGTTATCTTTAATACAACTACTTGGACACGTTAACATAAACACACTGAATTAGATAAAACAGTAAAAACAAGTTTATTAACTACAATGGGTAAAAGTTATGAGGCATAAAAGTCAGAAATGGTTACATGAAAAATAAAGGTAAAATGCTTCCTAGGATCCACTTAAGAAACTATGTTAGTTGCAAAGCCAACTTTGTCACCACATGCTCCAGCATGACTGAACTCTTCAGGTCAGGACCCAACCCCCAAAGTCCAATGGCTGTTTCCTTTTGTCTTCTCAGGTGCAGAGAATTCAGGGCAGGGAGAGAGAGAGGGGTATCTTGGGGTGTTTGTACCTCCTTCTTATAGTTCCAGTCCTCCTCTTGAAAAACATTTCCAGCTGAGAAGCGGGAGACAAAAGAGTCAATGTTGAAGGATGCTCCCTGCTGTTTTTAACACCTATTTGACCTTCCTTTATTTCCTTTCTTGCTTGATTACTCTAATTACTGCTTTAATACAAATTAAGGCAAGCATATACTCCTTTGTTAAAGACAGGCCTGTCTGACCAGTTTGGTGGTACATCAGCTTTTGAACGTGTACTCTTAACATCACACATGCAAATCGTATTGTGGCAGGTTCGGTCACAGAGACCTCCTTGGGACTGTCACCTGATGTGCTGAAATTACCTCTGAGCCCATTTTCTTTGCCAGCTTGGGACTCCAGAACCCTGTCTTTTTGAGCCAGACATGCAAGCTGGCTGCAACACAGACCCAGGATCTAAACCACATCCCCAAAGCTGCAGACTTACCTGAAAACAGCTCAGCATGTACTCCTGTCTCCAGCACCCAGACACCCAGCTCCCAATGGGATCCAAACCCCAAATAAATCTGTTTTACTCTGTATAAAGCTTATACAGGGTAAACTCATAAATTGTCCACCCTCTATAACACTGATAGAGAGTTATGCACAGCTGTTTGCTCCACCAGGTATTGATCACTTACTCTGGGTTAATTAATAAACAAAAGTGTTTTTATTAAGTATAAAAAGTAGGATTTAAGTGGTTTCAAATAGTAACAGACAGAACAAAGTAAGTTACCAAGCAAAATAAAACAAAACGCACAAGTCTAAGCCTAATACATTAAAAAACTGAATGCAGGTAAATCACACCCTCAGAGATGTTCCAATAAGCTTCTTTCTAAGATTAGACTCCTTCCTAGTCTGGGCCCAATCCTTTCCCTGGTACAGTCATTGTTAGTTCCAGCTCAGGTGGTAGCTAGGGGATTTCTCATGACTGGCAGCCACCTTTGTTCTGTTCCACCCCCTTTTATAGCTTTGGTACAAGGCGGGAATCCTTTATCTCTCTCTGGATTCCCACCCCTCCTTGTAAATGGAAAAGCACCAGGTTAAAGGTGGATTCCAGTATCATGTGACATGTTTACATGTCCTGTGAGCCCCCCTCTATTCGTTCAGGACTGGTCCATACCTATGCAGTGGAGGCTTGCAGCTAAACAGAGCCATCTACAGTCAATTGTCCTAGTCAAAGGGGGGCCATCAAGATTCCAAGCCACCATTAATGGTCCACACTTTGCAGAATTACAATAGGACTTCAGAGTTATACTTCATATTTCTACTTTTAGATACAAGAATGATACACACATACAAACAAGATGAACACACTCAGTAGATTATGAGTTTTGTAATGATACATTACAAGAGATTTTTTGCATAAAGCATATACCAATTACATTACATTAACACTCATAAGCATATTTCCATAAACATATGGAGTGCAACATCATACTTATAACTTCACATACAATGTCGCTACACATATTGTATTGGGATAATACTGACCAGCAAGTTATCAGTTTTCAAATGATATCTTACAAGTCCTGCCTTGTACAAAGATCATTACAATAGTGTGCAGGGTGTGAATACAGAGGTGCATTCCATCACATGTGCCATTGGAGCAGAATGGTTGTTCAAAGATAAGTAATGAATGGCTCTTCCAGGTGAAATCCATCTGTGGGCAGAGCACCAACCCCACATATGCCCCACTTAAGGCCAAGGCCGGTGCAACCATTTAGGCTAACTAGGTGGTTGCCTAAGGCGCCAAGATTTGAGGGCACCAAAAAGCGGTGCCCCCCCAAATATTTTTAAATGGTTGCAGCCGGTGCTGCTGGAGAGGTAGTCTGAGCTGCCCGCAGCAGCAGCTGCCTGCAACCGGCAGCCCAGGGTGCCCCCGGGGTCAGCACACCACCGTGGCAGCCCAGCAGCCCGGGGCGCCCCCGGGGTCAGGGTGCCGGCGTGGCAGCCCGGCAGCCCAGGGTGCCCCCGGGGTCAGCACACCACCGTGGCAGCCCAGCAGCCCGGGGCGCCCCCGGGGTCAGGGTGCCGGCGTGGCAGCCCAGCAGCCCACAGCGCCCCCCGGGTCAGGGAGCCACCGCGGCAGCCCGGCAGCCCAGGGAGCCCCTGGGGTCAGGGCGCCAGCGCGGCAGCCCGGCAGCCTAGGGCACCTCCGGGGTCAGGGCGCCGCCGCAGCAGTCGGCAACCCAGGGCACCCCCGGGGTCAGCGCGCCGCCGCGGCAGTCGGCAGCCCAGGGCACCCCCGGGGTCAGTGCGCCGCGGCGGCAGTCAGCAGCCCAGGGCACCCCCGGGGTCGGCGCGCCGCCGTGGCAGCCAGAGGTTCAGGCTGACGGCGGCTGCGCTGACCCAGGGGAATCCCTGAGCTGCAGGCAGAGGCTCAGAATCCCTCTCTCTCCCAGAGCAGGGGCTCCAGCCTCTGCAATTTTTCTCATTGCAGGCGGGGGTGCCAGCGGCTGGGCAGAGCTGCGCAGCTCTGCTTAGGGCACGTGGCAGGGGCCCTGCGACAGCGGCGCAACACCAGGGCTTCGCTTCTGGAGGAAAGCGGCGGCTGCCCCCTGGCTCAGCCTCCACGTCAGCCCCAGCGAGGGGCACAGAGAAGAAAAGAGCCTCAGCCCTGGTCTGGTGGAGCGGAGGAAGAAAGAGGACCCCAACGCTCATGCACTGGGCAAGGTAAGCAAGTGCCTCCCCACAGGTCGGCCTCAAGTGCCTGTGCTCCTGCCCCCTTGGTCCTTGGCTGGTCCCTGCTCCTGCTCCCCTTGTGCCTGGACGCCTGGAGAGAACAGCAGCCTGCAGAGCTGAGCTGCCCCAGTGCCCCCAGGCACCCCCCTGACCCCATCCCCTGACAGCCCTGACCCCCAGCTCCGAGCCTAGTCCTTCTGAGCTGGAAACCCTCTCGACCTCATCCCCCCACAGCCCTTACCTCCAGCTCCGAGCCCAGTCCCTCTGAGCTGGAAACCCCCTGACCCCATCCCCCCAACAACCCTGACCCCCAGCTCTGAGCCCAGCCCCTCTGAGCTGGACACCCCCCTGACCCTATCTCCCCGCATCCCTGAGCCCAGCCCCTGTGACCTGGGCACCCCTGAACCCAGAGCCCAGCTCCCCACCCAGCCGTGGGCAACAACAGCACCACCCCCAGGCAACGACAGCCCATTGGTACCAACTATCACAATCATCCAGCAACTGCCCATTATGTAATTGCAAATGTATACATACCATTACAGCTTTTAATGTTTTTAAACAATGTATTTAGTTTATTTTCAAATTATTACAAATTAATTTTTGAATGTATTTCACTAGTTATTTTTTACATTTCCTAATACATGTTACTATAGTATTACAAATCTTTTATGGAAGGGGTCCCCGATTTTGCTTTGCCCAAGGCCCCCTGAGTCCTCTGGGCGGCCCTGTCTGAGTTTTAAGCCCTGCTGCTGTGTTTTGCCTGCAACAGGCAGGCCTAAGCCTGTGAGTGACCCCCATAGCAGCTGCCTGAAGAAGTGCTTGGGGGAATCATGCAGAAGGAGCGTGATATTTGTTTGAGTTCTCTCCTCATGGAGGCTGTGCTCCACTTGGTGCAGGACAGCAGTCTCAGCAGGACTCTAGGCCCAGCACCTTGCCTCAGTTTGTAGATTTGTAGTGCACCCATCACTGGGCTCAGTCTGGCACCGCTACCCCTCACCAGTGCCCAAGAAGCAGTCAAAAAGGTTGGATGGACTGGTTAGGTTAGTTGTCTTGCTGTTGCTTGGCCAGTGTAGAGACCACTGAATGCATAGGATTCCTCTATGATGTTCTGTCCTGAGCAAAATTGGCATGTTATGAGGTAGTGCCTGTGAGGGACAGGTGTCTGTTTATGTATCCAGCCATCATGTCTTAGGTCTTCTTGGGGGGAAGCTTTTCCATCCTGCTTTCATTGGTGACATCTGTGATGCTCTGGTAGACATCTATGAAGACAATACTCTGACAGGATCATCTGGCAATACATCACGAGTTGATGCAAAGGCTCTTACAAAAGCCATTTCTAGTTTCAAGTTTCTTGTTTCTCTTGTTTTGTGGTATGACATATTGTTTGAGATCAACATAACTAGCAAACAACTTCAGGCAAAAGAATTTGATATATGTGATGCCATTAATCAACTTGGAGAAACCAAGAAGTTTCTTGTGGGCCGCAGAAGTGACGCAGCCTTTGAGAAAACATTGGTAGATGCAGGTGAATTTGCGGAGGAGTTGGATGTACCGGCACTTTTTGAACCAGATCCAATCTGTATTAGAAAGAAGAGGAAGCAGTTCACATATGAAGCAGATGACGAACCTATTTATGATCCGAAAGAAAAATTCAAAGTGAACTTTTACTTTGCAGTCATTGACACAGCAATACATTCGGTTGAAGAAAGATTCACATTGATGCAGCAAATTAGTTCAGTATTTGGCTTCATATATGATGTTTACAGTTTGCAAAATAAAACACCAAAGCAAATTATGGAACATTGCTTGAATCTGGAGAAAGCTTTGCAACATGGTGAATCCAAGGATATTGATGCCTTTGACTTGTGCAGTGAATTGCAAGCTATTGCAAGATGAGTCCAAAGGAGTTCATCACCGCAAGATGTATTGAACGTCATATGGGAAAATAAGCTGACAGATAGTGTCCCTAACACAGTTATTGCTCTTCGCATCCTCTTGACTCTCCCAGTTTCTGTGGCCAGTGGTGAGCAAAGCTTCTCAAAGCTCAAGTTGATCAAAACATATATGCGAACATCAATGTTGCAACAAAGACTTGTTGGGCTATCTACCTTGTCACTAGAACATGACATTGCTCACAGCATTGACTTGGAGGAACTTGTTTCTAAATTTGCTAAACTTAAAGCGCGGAAACATAAATTCTAAATTATAACATGTTACTCTGTGACCGTGTATTGTGTATAATGTATGTGATTTTTGGGGGCGGGGGGGGGCTGTCATAACTTAGTCCCAGATTTGGACCTTAGCGTCCAAAATATGGGGGTTAGCATGAAAACCTCCAAGCTTAGTTACCAGCTTGGACCTTGTACGGCTGACACCACCCAAAAAATTAGAGTGTTTTGGGGCACTCTGGTCCCCACAAAAACCTTCCCTGGGGACCCCAAGACCCAAATCCCTTGAGTCTCACAACAAAGGGAAATAATCCTTTTTCCCTTCCCCCCTCCAGGTGCTCCTGGAGAGATACACAGAAGCAACCTCCGTGAATCCAAGCAGAGGGAGTCCACCCTCTGTAATTCCAGTCGTGGAAACAAAAGCACTTTCCTCTTCACCCAGAGGGAATGCAAAATCAGGCTAGCAAATCCAACACACACAGATCTCCCCCTGATTTCTTCCTCCCACCAATTCCCTGGTGAGTACAGACTCAATTTCCCTGAAGTTCCCCACTAAAGAAAAACTCCAACAGGTCTTAAAAGAAAGCTTTATATAGAAAAGAAAGAAAAAAACATAAAAAATGGTCTCTCTGTATTAAGGTGACAAATACAGGGTCAATTGCTTAAAAGAATATTGAATAAACAGCCTTATTCAAAAAGAATACAAATCAAAGCACTCCAGCCACTATAGACATGTAAATACAAAAACAACAAAACCATGTTTGGTACTCACAACTTGGAAACAGAAGATTAGAAAACAGAAATCACTTCTCAAAGCTGAGAGAAAAGCAGGCAGACAGACAAAGACTCATACACAAACTTCCCTCCACCCAGAGTTGAGAAAAAATCCGGTTTCCTGATTGGTCCTCTGGTCAGGTGCTTCAGGTGAAAGAGACATTAACCTTTAGCTATCTGTTTATGACAAGCCCCCCAAATTGCAGACAGTGGGGAAGCTCACTGGCGGCGATTTCCTTCTAGAACTTTAAAATAAACAGATTAATACAACACATGCACCTTTACATATACCACTAAGTATATAACTAACAGACTTCAACATTTTAAGAACACTTTTTAACTACTGGATTATGGGAAACTCTCACGGGAGAGTGCATCAGCTACTTTGTTAGAAGCTCCTGTGATGTGCTGAATTTCAAAATCAAAATCTTGGAGAGCTAAACTCCAACAAAGAAGTTTCTTGTTGTTCCCCTTGGCAGTATGGAGCCACTTTAGTGCAGCATGGTCAGTTTGTAGTTGGAACCGCCGTCCCCAAACATATGGGCATAGCTTTTCCAGGGCGTACACAATGGCATAGCATTCCTTTTCACTGACTGACCAGTGACTTTCCCTCTCAGACAGTTTTTTGCTGAGAAACACGACAGGATAGAAGTTGTGATCTGTTGCTTACTGTATGAGCACTGCTTCTATACCACGCTTAGATGCATCCGTGGTTACCAGGAATGGCTTGTCAAAATCCGGGGCCCTGAGCACAGGGTCAGACATGAGCATCGCCTTAAGCTGGGTAAAGGCCTTTTGACACTCATCAGTCCACTTAACTGCATTTGGCTGGGTCTTTTTGGTCAGGTCGGTCAGTGGGGCAGCGATTTGGCTGTAGTGTGGTACAAATCGCCTGTAGTATCCGGCCAAGCCTAAGAAGGATTGGACCTGCTTTTTGGACCGTTGGACAGGCCACTTTTGGATAGCATCCACCTTGGCCTGTAGGGGGTTTATGGTTCCTTGACCCACCTGGTGCCCCAGGTAAGTTACTGTGTTTTGGCCTATTTGACACTTTTTGGCCTTAACAGTTAGTCCGGCCTGCCTGATGCGCTCAAAGACCTTTTCCAGGTGTAGTAGGTGTTCGGGCCAGGAGTCTGAAAAAATGGCCACATCATCGAGGTAGGCAACTGCAAATTCTCCCAGTCCTGCTAGTAGACCATCTACCAGCCTCTGGAAGGTGGCGGGTGCATTTCGAAGACCGAAAGGAAGGACTTTGAATTCATATACCCTCGCATGGGTGACGAATGCTGACCTCTCCTTGGCAGGTTTATCTAGTGGTACTTGCCAGTACCCCTTGGTTAAGTCTATTGTAGAGATGAACTGGGCCCATCCCAACTTTTGCAATAGCTGATCGGTACGTGGCATTGGATAGTTGTCCGGACGAGTTACCGCATTTAGCTTACGGTAGTCCACGCAAAAGCATATTTCCCCATCTGGTTTGGGTACCAGAACCACTGGAGATGCCCATGCACTGGTAGATGAGCGGATTATACTCATCTGTAGATGTTTTGGATATTCCGTTCTATAGCAGCTTGGGCATGAGGAGACACCTGGTAGGGTGGGGTTCTGATTGGGTGAGTTTCGCCTAGGGCGCAAAATATCCTTGCACCAGCCCTGCTTAAGGGCAATTAAAGTAAGCTGTAAGAGGTGCACATGCTTCATGGTGTCCCTCTGCATCGAGGTGAACTTCACCTCCTTTTGTTTTATTTGATCCCCTTCCTGATGCCTGCTTAAAATTCCCTCACCACATCATTTTTAGAGCGTGATATTATTGATATAATCTGGGACTATACAGAACATGGTTGCAACCAAGGTCCTGTAGTGGAACCAAATCTTATGTAGAAGGGGGTCATATAAGGTGTCTAAGACCTGGTTATGGGCTGCTGGTTATGATTATGCTGTCTAGATGTATGTATCATTTTGTAGTTGAAGTTATGAATATTGGCTCTATATTGTCGGTACTTCAAACCTATGCTGTGCTTCTGGGTGACACCCCAGACAAGTTGGTGTCAGCTCTGCCTAGCTTGCTTGATGGCCCATTAAGGACCATCAGCTTTACAATTGACCCATTGAGAGAAGGCAGATATGCGTGGTAACTCAGAAAAGTATGCAGGGACCTGCCCATGTGACTCCAGACTCCATTTTGCTGTAATTTTCCACAAGTAAGAACAAAGAGGTTCTTACACCTGGAAAAGCCTATATAAGGCTGATGCCTCATCTCCATCTTGTCTTCAATCCTACTTCTTACCTCTGGAGGGACTTTGCTACAAATGGAAGCTCTACACAAAAGACTGAATGACCCATCCCAGCGGGGGATGTACTCCAGAGACTTGATTTGAACCTGCAGTTTACTCCATCGTTGCTACAAGCCTGAACTAAGAACTTTGCCATTACTGTATGTAATTGATTCCATTTAACCAATTCTAGCTCTCATTTCTACCTTTTTCCCTTTATGAATAAACCTTTAGATTTTAGATTCTAAAGGATTGGCGACAGCGTGATTTGTGGGTAAGATCTGATTTGTATATTGACCTGAGTCTGGGGCTTGATTCTTTGGGATCGAGAGAACCCTTTTTTTCTTTATCGGGTCCTGGTTTTCATAACCATTTGTCCCCATAACAAGTGGCACTGGTGGTGATACTGGGAAACTGGAGTGTCTAAGGGAATTTCTTGCATGACTTGTGGTTAGACAGTGGAGTGAGACCGAAGTCTTCATTGTCTGGCTGGTTTGGTTTGCCTTAGAGGTGGAAAAACCCCAGCCTTGGGCTGTAACTGCCCTGTTTTAAGCAATTTGTCCTGAATTGGCACTCTCAGTTGGGTCCCGCCAGAACCAGCATCATTACATAGAGTTCTTCTAAAGTCCTAGAAACAATGGCTAGCCCGTGACACAATTTGTAACAAATAACATGATGCCTTCTAACTTTACAGCATATCCTGGATCATCAGCTGGATTCTCTGGGCATTTCTGGGATTTGAAATCCAGGAGCAGCACAGATTTTTGTCTCCGGGGCAGATTTACAATTTATTTAACCTCCCAACTCTCTTGTGAGACAGGGCAGTGCTATGTATTATCCCCATTGTACAGGTTGGTATTGAGGCCCAGAGAATCACTTGCCAAAGGTCACATGGGAACTCTGAAGTGGAGCAGGGAATACCAGGCCTCCCAAGTGCAGACCAGCACTCTAACCACTTGACTATCCTTCCTTTTCATTAGCTACCCTGCTACAGCCAGGATTTCCTGTCATATTTTCATAAGGTTCAAAGATTCAAGCTCTGGGGGCATTTTGGATACAATGAAAAGTCAATGAAACTTTCGAACAGCTACATTTGATAAAACGATGAAGATATTTAGTGCAATAGCTCAGCTTCCTTCGCTAACAAGAATAGATGAAAATTAGCTCAAATTCAGAGCAGGCTCATGTGCAGAATGTGGCACAACTCCGCATTAAACTTGAACACACATGTGGGTGAAAGATACGTTGTTAAAACCCAGAGCTCCAAAAATGAGCAGAGAGCAAAAGGCTGAAGCCTGGATCGGGGCTGTAGGAAGAGACGGGGGGTATTTAAAGAGGGCAGTGGAGGAGCTAAACATTGGAAAATCAAGAGCTAGAGGTCACACTTGATATTAATGTTCAGGTTATAAATGGTTAACAAATGGTTAATAGGGGTTCTAAGTAGAGCTGAGCAAATAATTGAGGTTTGGATTTGCAGGCAGTGCCAGAAAATCGCAAACAAAATTGCTAGATTCACAAAGCAACTTAGGCACCAATCATGGAACTCAGGAGGAAGAAGAGGTGGCTGCTGTGTCATACCCCTGGGATCTGAGCCACATGGGGCTGCTAAGACATTCACCTTTGCCCGTCCCTCTGACTGCATCACTTGTACCTGGGGGGTCTTCCCCCCTTTCACCACATCAAAGTCAAGGTTCCGCCCCCCGGCACAACAACTCCTCCTTGTCCACTATTCTCACTCTATTAACACCTTGTCTCCACTCCAGCCTCGCTGCCTGTTTGCCAGGTCCCCTCACTTCATACGGCCACCGGCCTCTCCTTCAAATCTCTCCACAAGTTCGGTGAGAATTCTCTCCCTAGGAGGGTTTCATTAGGCATCAGTCTGACACAGCTCGTTGTCTTTATTAAAGAACACTGAAGATGATTTGGAACCTTCTGGAAGCCCCGTGTCATGCAGTAACTCCCTTTGAACTATGGGATGTTATGATCAATACCTTCCACCACCCACCCTCCTCTCCTTTGTATGCTCCTTTTTGCATTTCATTTCAGATTGCCCTGGAAAGCTCTCTGGAGATTGTCTCAGATTACGTGTTTGTTAGGCACTCAGCATCATGGGGCTCTGACCTCTAATAACCACTGCAACCCAGACAATGAAACCACAGTAATATCCTAGGAGGGTTAACCAGCTTAACCAGAGAACCAGCACTGGAGCCATTATCAGGTGGGAAAGTGCAGAATTATTGATTAAGGGAAAAGAAATGGGTGAGGAGTTGGAGTCTTTTTTCACATCTGGATTTCATAAGAAGAATGTTAATCACTGAGGATTTGCTTGTGCCTATGAATAAAAAAGATCTTGACTGCAATAATGCTAAGAGAGCAATCTAAAGGGAGAAAAAGCATCAGCTATTGGTGGGTCCCATCTCGGGAGGATACGGACATTACGAACCAAATAGATGGACCATTAACAAATCTTTTCTTTCAAACTATGTGATACTGGAGAAATAGGAGGTGACTTGCAATCGTCAAATGTTGTTCCAGAACTTAATAGGTTTCAGGAAAGGCTGAGAATTACACCTGCTGCCTAACATCTATATGACAGAAAGTGTTGCTGGATAACTTAAGGATACATTTGGAAAAGTATATTTTAAAAGGTGTGAGTCAGGCTAGATTTGCGAGAGGTAACTCATGCCAGGCAAATCTGATTACTTTTCTAATTGGTCGACAGAGAGGAGAACCAAAAGATTTCATAAATCTGGACTTTCAGATGGCCTGTTTTGACATTTTACATGATGGATTATCGTATCAACTCTCTCAGGCTGGGCTCAGTAATAAATGGCTGCGATGCTGGCTAGCGAGCCTGGCATGAGGCTAGCGGAGTGGGGGGCAGGGAGGAGACAGTTTGGCTGCTCCTTTGACATAGCTTCGTTAGGGGTTCAGACACAGGAGACTGCTGAGCGCACATACAGGCGGGGCCCCATTCTGTCCACTACACTCCTGCCCAGGGACTGGCCAGCACAGTGTAGGGGAGCATGGGCTCTGCTCCCTTCTTGTGCCCCTCCGGAGGGAGAGCAGAATGGGAGGGGGGCAGCGCCATGGCCTGTGGAGCTGGCCATTCATGGAGCAGGGATCACACAGCACCTTCTGCAAGGTAGGCAGAGCTCTAGCCCTCTGGCACGTGCACCGCAGAATGCCTCTGGAGGCATATGGCTCTGGCCACAGCCCCCTGCCCCCTCCATGCACCTTTCTTCCCCACCCGTCAACCCCTCCCCATGCCCCCTTCCCCCTCCAATACACCTGAGGTGTCAAGGGCAGATTGGCCTCCTCAAGATACAGGTGAGACCAAGCCAAGGGAAGTCGTTCAGTGGGATGTAACTCTTTTGTGGGATAGATTAAACAAAGGCTCCCATGCTGGCCAGTGTGGTCCAAGAACTCATGGCCTATTATGATTATAGTGCCTAGAAGCTCCAGTCATAAACCAGGACCGCATTGTGTGGTCCATGCTCCAGGAAGTTTACACTCCAAAGATAAGACAAGAGGCCGCAGGGGGAGAGCAGGGAAACAGTAAGATAATCCTAGTGAGTGAGACAGTGGACTCAGCACACCAGCTGGCTAGCTGTTACACAGTCCCAAGCAAGAGTGGTGTCACTTACACGCCCAGAGTTAAGAATGTGCAAAAGTGTCTACAGTAAGAGGACCTTGGAGAGTGAGCTCATGTGGGCAGGAACTCTGTACAGCATCTGCCACAAAGAAGATCTGATCCTGAGCCGAGCTTCTAGGTATTACCGTAGTATAAATATGAAACCACAACAACAATGAATGAAAATTCATATCAGAAACTACACTGTTTGTGATCTGTTACTTCTCATTAAATATTCTTCTGTTTTAAAAGTGTCAATTATCCAGTCAGGGAATAGAAACAATACCATGTGACCAAAGCTAGCTACCACACACCACAAAGTGAATAGAGAATCTAAACACAGTTCCTGGGCTGAAACATGGTGTGACACTGGCAGACCAGGTGCCAGCTCATGCCAAGGCCCCAACACTCCCTGAACACTGACAAATGCAGAGCTGGGCACCAGTTTGGCTCATCATTTCCCTTCTAAGTTAATAAATCTTTAGTTTGTTTGTTCCAGGATTGGCTACAGGTGTTATCTTTGGTTTGAGATCTGAATACAGAGGACCTGGGGAAAATGACTGGTCCTTTGGGACTAGGATAACCTGAATAACCCACAAAATCTTATGCCCAAATAAATCTATTAGTCTTTAAGGTGCCGCCAGACTCCTTGTTGTTTTTGTGGATACACACTAACACGGCTACCCACAATACCTGAATATTGTTGTGAATTTTGGTGTAAAGTGACCATCTAACACTCAGTCCAGCTTGCCTGGGTGGCAAGATAGCCTGGAACATCCAAAGGGACTGTCTGTGACTCTGGGGTAAGGCTGTTACAGCGCTTTGGGAGGTCACACTTGTTACTGGGTTGGTGAAATCTTAGTATAGAGCAGACTGCCAGTTTGGAGGGATGGTCAAAGGTTGTTGGTGCTCATGATCATGAGCCCCTCCAGACAGCGTGACACATGGCATCACAATGAGAGGAAATAACGATCATACACTTACATGTCTGAGTTATTTTTAGTTGCTTGTAATCTTTGTTCATTTTCCCTTTCGTATTCTGTTTATGGAGTTCTCGTTTGCATGGAATTATGTTACAGTGAGGTCACATGGATTATAGAATTCTAAAGATAAATTAAGCCACTTAACCTCTCTGTCTGAATTTCCCCATCTGTAAAACAAGGATAATAATTCTTGTCTCGTGGGGTCATGAGGGTTAATTCATTACCCTTTGGAAAGCTCTTTCAGATCCTTGGATGGGAGGCACTGCAGAGATGCAAATACATTTAGAAATGCGGCTTTTAAAAGCTCTCTGTGACACTGCACCCCGAATTCTTCACAGTGATATTGTTATATGATTATGACATAATTATAATGTATTTTATGTAAGATAAGTCATGTGAGATGTCACTGAAAATGTGATGATTTGCTGAATATGACTGTCCTGTTTGTGTGCATGTATCATCTTTGTATCTGAAGTTATGAATATTGACTATGTATCTAGTATCAGAGGGGTAGCCGTGTTAGTCTGGATCTGTAAAAGCAGCAAAGAATCCTGTGGCACCTTATAGACTAACAGACGTTTTGGAGCATGAGCTTTCGTGGGTGAATACCCACTTCCTCAGATGCATGTAGTGGAAATTTCCAGGGGCAGGTATATATATGCTAGCAAGCAAGCTAGAGATAACAAGGTCAGTTCAATCAGGGAAGATGAGGCCCTGTTCTAGCAGTTGAGGTGTGAAAACCAAGAGAGGAGAAACTGGTTCTGCAGCTGGCAAGCCATTCACAGTCTTTGTTCAATCCTGAGCTGATGGTGTCAAATTTGCAGATGAACTGAAGCTCAGCAGTTTCTCTTTGAAGTCTGGTCCTGAAGTTTTTTTGCTGCAGGATGGCCACCTTAATGTCTGCTATAATGTGGCCAGGGAGGTTGAAGTGCTCTCCTACAGGTTTTACAGCTGCTATGTACATCGGCCAAACTAAACAGTCTCTACGGAAAAGGATAAATGGACACAAATCAGACATTAGGAATGGCAATATACAAAAACCTGTAGGAGAGCACTTCAACCTCCCTTGCCACACTATAGCAGACATTAAGGTGGCCATCCTGCAGCAAAAAAACTTCAGGACCAGACTTCAAAGAGAAACTGCTGAGCTTCAGTTCATCTGCAAATTTGACACCATCAGCTCAGGATTGAACAAAGACTGTGAATGGCTTGCCAACTACAGAACCAGTTTCTCCTCTCTTGGTTTTCACACCTCAACTGCTAGAACAGGGCTTCATCCTCCCTGATTGATCTGACCTCGTTATCTCTAGCTTGCTTGCTAGCATATATATACCTGCCCCTGGAAATTTCCACTACATGCATCTGAGGAAGTGGGTATTCACCCACGAAAGCTCATGCTCCAAAACGTCTGTTAGTCTATACGGTGCCACAGGATTCTTTGCTGCTTTTACTATGTATCTGTATTTCACATGTAGTTACACCTGGGTGATGCTCACCAGACAAGACGTTTTCAGTCTAGATGGGGGTGGGCTATCTGGGGCAATGGGCCTTAGGAAAAAACCATAGGCCTTAATCCAGGGGTGGCTATCCTGGGGCTCTGGAGCCACACGTGGCTCTTCAGAAGTTAACATGCGGCTCCTTGTCTAGGCACCAACTCCAGGGCTGGAGCTACAGGCGCCAACTTTCCAATGGGCCAGCGGGGGGTGCTCACTGCTCAACCCCTGGCTCTGCCCCAGGCCCTGCTCCCACTCCACCCCTTCCCACCGGCCTGCTAAACCCAGGGTTGTGAGTTCAATCCTTGAGGGGGCCACTTAGGTATCTGGGGCAAAAACTGGTCCTGCTAGTGAAGGCAGGGGGCTGGACTCGATGACCTTTTGAGGTCCCTTCCAGTTCTAGGAGATAGGTCTATCTCCAATTATTATCTTATTACCTCCCCTGATCCTGCCCTGCCCCACTCCACCCCTTCCTGCCCCCTCCCCTGAGCCTGCCGTGCCCTCGGTCCTCCCCCTCCCCCAAAGCCTCCTGCATGCCATGAAATAGGTGATTGGGAGGCATGGGGAGGGGGCAGGAGGCACTGATCGGCAGAATTGGTAAATTCTGGCTCCTTCTCAGGCTCAAGTTGGCCACCCCTGCCTTAGGAGAAGATTATCTCCCACCTGATGAGCCTTCCTGTGAACTCTCCAAACAGCCTGTGAGTAATGGCTGCTATAACTCTACAAGGACATGTGATGAAGCCACATGTCTCTAGACTCTATCATGGGATGTCAGTGTTGTTCCACAGAATCGTCTGGGAACTAAGCTTTGGGAACAAAGGGTCCCTGCTGTCCGTTACAGCTATTCCCCTATTCCATTTTGTTTCCCCAGACTCCATTTTGTTTTCTGTTCTCCTGTGGCCGCCCTTCCCTGGCTGTTAAGTTGTTTACCAGGGCCACTGCCCTTCTCAAAGGGAGGGCCCCTTAAGTTGTTTAACAAGAGCCATTGCCCTTCTCAAAGGGATGGCCACTTGTGCTGCATGCTAAGTGGGACCACTGCCCTTTTCAAAGGGTTAGTCCTGTTATCACCTCGTTGAACCTGGGCTTGGTGTAGGGTAGGCAATGTCCAGAGCTGCAAGGCCTATTGTGGTTTTAAGATCCTGGGCATGAGTCATAGTCTCATGTGCTCTTGAGTCACCTATTGCACAGGACTATGTCCAGGCATGTCTCTGGGCTTACCTTCAGTTTTTCCCCTGTGCCCCCTCCCCTGTGACAGAGGGATCCTATCAGGATTACTGGTGGGAAACTGCCCAAGTTTGCCTTTAAAACCAGACATTTTTGAAACACACCTCAGAAAGGTTCCTGCATTGCTGCCTGGTCTGATCAGCCAGGGGTTCTGGGGGGTCCTTTCTCCGCTCTCATTTTATTTTTGAGCGTACCCCCATTTTTGAACCCCCCCCCACGAAGAACGAATTGCTACCTGAGAGATCTCCTGATTATTGAGACTGTACCGAACCCTCCTTGCCTCTTCTGATGTTGCTGCTGCTTCTGCCTTTGCTGCTGCCTTGGGGACTGGTAAGAATCCCTCTGTAAAACTTTCTATACTTTTATTTTATTATTTTAGCTGCTGGCTCTGTTTCCCCAGCACACAGACTCAAGCTAAACCTTGGTCTGTGTCTTAAAACCTCTCTTAAACTACAGGGCTCTTTGCCACTGCTAAGCTCTGCTCCTGTGGGCTTTGCCTTGGGGCTCTCTGCTTTCAGCTGTATCAACCGCTGTAGCCACCATCCCTTGGCTTCCTTGGGAGCTGGGTCCTGGATACATACCACTCTGCCCTCTGTAACCTCCCCATAGCATAAGGTGCACCATAGGTCTTGTTTTTTTTTTAATTTAATAAGTCATAGTTTGTTAAGATTGTAGAGCTTGTAAGTTTCTGTGATATTTGTTGTGTTGCCTAATTGTTGGTTAAGATAAGTTTAGAAAATCATTGCCTGGTTGTATTCTGTAGCTGCTTGTCATTTTATATAAGTTTGATTAAGTTAGGGGATAGATAAGGTTTTTACTATTTGAATTTGTCTTCCCACTGCCCCAATCCCCACCCCCCCGAGCTCCCCAGTCACTCATTGCAGTCTCTCTGCTGTTTAAACTTGCAGCCTGTCTGCTCTCTGTGTCTCCCTGAGTTTAAATCTCCCTCTGTAGCGCCTCTATCTTTGGTTTCTGCTCCACCACGTGCTCCTCTTCCCCCATCCCCTAACCTCATTCCTCTACCACTGCCTTTCTCTCTCTCTCTCTCTCTCTTTTAATCCCTTCCCCCACATGTTCACCCCGCTCCTACTGCTGCCAAACCTCAATTGTATTACTGAAGTCTAGCATAAAACCCCATTGGTTACCCTTTTTCTCTCTCACACACCTCACATTTTATATTTACACCACTGTGACACATTTTTACCTAGAGTTGTTGGTTATTTAACACATTTTACCCATAACAGTTAGTTGGTTATATGCTGCTGTGACACACCCTTTACCTAGAAATTTTTAGCTACCTGTTACATTTATACTTCAGTGTTAGTTGGTTACCAACTGTATTGTACCCCACTGTATTGTACCCTACTATTGAAACCCCCTATACTATACTAAAAGAACTCCCTCCCCAATTGCCTACCTTAACAAACCCCATACCCCTCACTATTAAATTTTCCCTGTTTTTGCATTTTCTTAATAAAGTTTATTTTGCACCCCACCTGTGTGGTAATTGCTCCCCAAGATCCCATATACCTGCAGGCAGGGACACCTGCCATATGCAAAAGCTATATAATGCTTCCCACATAAGAAGACTCCTGGAAACACCTGAGGAACAAAGACTGAACTGGGGGAAGTGCTGGAGCCAGGCTAAAGGGATTTTTAGCGGTGAATGAAACACCTGGGGATTCCAAGCTATAAGCAAGTGCAGCTTGCCCCTTAAGAATCTGCAGCCTGCTTGTAGCATCTCTTCGGGTGAGAATCTGTGATTCATATCCAATCTATTTCGTATAGTAAGCTTTGCTTGTGTTTTTTGTTGACTTGTAGGTAATCTGCTTTGATCTGTTTCCTATCACTTATAATCACTTAAAATCTATCTTTTGTAGTTAATAAACTTGTTTTTGCTTTATCTAAAACCAGTGTGTCAGAATCATAAGCCAGGGCTAAAAGGCTGTTGTATATTTCTCTCCATATTGAGGGAGGGGTCAAACTTTATGAGTTTGAGCTGTACGGTTTCCTGTGCAGTGCAAGACAATCTAATTCTAGGTTTCTACTCCAGAGGGGGCATGTGCCTGAGGGGTTAGGAGTACCCTTCCCCTGCAATGGCTGGTTAAAGAGCCTGCTTCTAACTGCATCTGGGTTTGCCCCTACCTGTGTGTGTGCTGGTGAAAGTGCAGGCTGGAGGGCTTTGTAGCTTGTCACGGCAGTACAGTGTGAGAGAGCCCAGGCTCGTGGGTCAGAGGGGCACAGTGCTACCCCAGTTCCTAGTAGCACCCCGGGGGGAATCCATCACAGTGGCACAGCGAGCAGTCATATGCACAGCATGTTGCTCTGAGTGAGATTGGCACTTCATACACTGGTGGTGATTTAAGTATGGTGGCTAGAGATCACTCAAAATGGTTACCAGTTGGCTATTTTCATTTTGCTTATTTTGGGAAAGGGAAGAAGGGTCAGAAAAGCCGGAAAATGACTGAAAGTGGAACCAGTAAGAAGCTGGAGCTCTGCAGATTGCAGGAGGAAGAGAAGGAGAAGGAACATAAAAGATTTTGGAATTAAAACAACTGCAGACTGAAGCTGAAAAAGCAGCACACCAGAGAGCCTTGAATCTGAAACAGACAGAGGCTGACAAAGACACTGAAGCCCAGAAACTAGCCATGGAGGAGAAGGAAAGAGAGAGGAAGCATGAACTGGACTTGATAGAGAGGCGGAACCAGAACCCCCACATACCAGGGAGTCCCACCTCTCCAAAACTCCACAAATGGGAGCCAGTGTGTCCTGAATACAGTGAGACAGGGAACATTGCTGAATATTCCATGAGCTCCCTGAAGGCCAAAAGACGCCCACTTTGGTTGCAAAGTTATCTGGGAGAGCTCTGGATATATTCAATAAGATGCCAATTAGAGATGCTGCAGGTTACAGTAAATTCAAGGAAATGGTTTAAAAACAGTTTCAGATTACAGGTTAGAGAGCTTTGTAGCTTGTCACAGCAGTCCAGTGGTGGGTCAGGATGGTGGGTCAGGGGCTCAGTGGTACCCCAGTTCCAGGTGGTACCCTGGGTGGAACCCATCAAAGTATCCTTCTTTGGTTTCTCTATGCCTCTACGAGGCATCTGACAAACATCTGATGAGGGATTTGCTTTCCACACTTTATGCCCCACGCAGAATTTTTTTTTCACAGAGAAGCAGTCGATTCTCATGCAGAATGCAAGTGATGGGGAAGGACGGTTGCAGGCCCCACTTCAGGAGAAGATTTGAGCCCATGCTACCTGGGTAGCAATGCTTCCCTGAATCCGGGCATAAAAGAGGAAGGATGGTCTATGTGACTAAGGGCTGGGACTCAGGAGATCTCTTCCCAGCTTTGCCAAACACTTCCTGTAGGGCTGACCTAAAAATGCCTCCTGCTGCCTGAACAGGATGCGCCTCATGTTAATCACTTCATTCCCCGTTCCTAGTACTGTTCAGGGCTGAAGGAGGAATTAGGTGGGTCACTGTCCCTTGCAGGGTGGTCGGGAGGTGGACAGAGGGTGGAAGTGAGTTTTGTGGGTAAGGGAGTGGGGTGGGGAATCTGGGAGGCAGAGGTAAGAGAATGGCCCAGCAGAGAGGGCTCCCTTTAGGGTTTGCAGTGGCCTTCACACCCTGCTTTGGAGGCCTTTGCTTCGGGAGGCAACTGCGCCCATTCCATTGATGGACACTGGGAATACAGAGGAGCAAAGGGGAAAAGATTCCCAGCGCTTGACAGAGACTCGGCTCTCTACTTGATGGTGTTTAGTGCAAGGTCAGTGGCTAATGATGTCATCCCCATGTATAACCTGTGTGATAGTCTGTACCTTGGGGGAACACTCTGTGACCCACCTTATTCCTCATTTGTATATGGTCGCGATCTTGCATATAAACTATGCCTCGTAAAGTTATGATCTGCTGAAAGTCATTTCTCTTTCCATAGATCTATATCATTAATGCATATGGAGTTCTGAGAATTGTGTTGTAGGGTTGTCATTAAACATGCTGTAAATTGGGGAATCAGCCAGATATTAGCTCCCCAAAGGTAACAACAAGGAAAGTAACCAACGTCCAGGTGGGGTGTCAATCAACCCATCAACAACCATTGTCCAGCAAGGGAGCTACAATTCAGTGACCCACTAGCATGAGGCCACAGCAGCGGAATTGCTCAACCTTGCCTGGAGACTCAGCAATGTCCACCCAGACATGCCTGGACACTTGTTTTCCAAGCACAGGGTGTATAAAACAGACAGAGTGGCCACATGTTTGGTCTTTCTTCTTCCCTCACCTGCTCTGCAAGCAACAAGGACATTCTGAAGACTGCAACTGAGGGGACTGGCCCAGATTTCAAGGATGAAATCTGTGTACTATGAACTGCAGTATTCAGTGGGGTGAGAAAAACTGCTTCATCTACATGTTGCCCAGTCTAAAAGGGTTGAGAGTTTAGACTGCGTGCTTATATTTTATTTCTTTTGGTAACTAACTCTGACTTTTTGCCTATCACTTAATATCACTTAAAATCTATCTTATGGAGTCAATAAATTTGTTTGACTGTTTATCTTTACCAGTGAGTTTGTATGAAATGTGTGGCAAATCTGCTCAGCTTTTGCAAAGGCTGGTGTATGTCCACTTTCCATTGATGAAGTGGTGAACCAATTAATAAATCTGCATTGCTCATCTTGAGCAGTGCAATGTGGTATATTCCTGAGGTAGTGCTGGGAGCTGGGGGGATTCGGCCAGTGCCTTTCTCTGTGTGATTTGTGAGTGGATCTGGGAGCATTCATGCAATCTAGCTGGGTGTGGGCCTCCATTTGCTGTTGTGCTGAGTGATCACAGCGCCTGGAGGGGTTTTGGTCACTAGCAAAGCACTGTGGAGAGAGAGCCCAGGCTGGAGAGAGTTCAGGGGGCACAGTGGTCTCACAATCCCAGGCTGCACCCTGGAGATCCCATCACAACCTGACCAAGGAGGAGGCATCTGGCCCTGTTTGCATACCCAAGGCCAGGCTGGATGGGGAAGAGGCCCCTTTGTCAGCTGAGATTTTTTCAAACTGAACAGGTCAAGCAGGAGCCAAGAGAAAGCTGGGGTGAGGTGGAGCAGCTGTGTCACTGCCTCTGATTGAGCACGGGGTGATGCTGTGCTCCAGGAATGGCATTGCTGGGGTGAGGGAAGGTTATTTGGGATAGCTGGGGCACGCAAACTCCCCCATGGCACCATGGGAGTCCCAGCCCAGCAGACTGAATTTTAGCTAGGGTGTGGGGATGGAGTCTCCATGGCTAATGGAGTAAATCCACTGTCCATATGGAGGACAGTTCTGCTGGGATGACTCGGGGGATCCTCGTCCCCATGGGCAATGGCCATTCCCTGGTGGTTTCCTACATGACATGTACCAGTGGGTCCATCCTAGGTCTTGCTTGGGGAGGGGACCAGGTACAGGGTGAAGGGGAGGATTAGGCCTTTGTCTTGGTCTGACTAGAGCTGGAGGGATCCTGCCAGTGCAGCGTTTGGGAACCTCCTCAGCCCAGCCATCTTCATACTCCTCAGGAGTCACTGCTTGCTGATATTTATGCACCAGGTTTGTGTCCACATAGACATTCAGTGAGTGGCTGTTTGCCTTGGTTCAGCTCTGAACTGGAGTCTTGTGTGCCAGAACGAGTATTTGCTGTTTGTTATTCAGTATTTGCTACTCATCAGTCACCGAGTGCTGTGCTCTGTTTTCCTGTTTAAGAAGTTTCACTCCATCCAGTCAGGAATCAAAAATAGTCCCATATGGCTCAGGCACCTAGTCACACACCCCACTAACAAAGGGGATAGCCTGCAAGCTAATATTTGTGGACAGAAACTACTTAGCCAATGCATTTAAAGAACTCAGACTCAGCCCCGAAGGGTTCACAACATTCCAGATGCTGACACTGGTCTCTTAAGCCATTGGTGACCTGGTCCTGGCTACCTCTAAAATCCCTTTTCTACCCTGTGGCATCTTCATAACAAAGGATCAGCCAGTGGGTCTCCCTCACTGGCCCAGTTTGAACATCTGAGTGCAGAGCTGTGTGCATTTTTGGGGCAGGGCCCTCTGCTCTAGAACTCTCCTCCAGGTTGCGCTCTCGGAGTGCGGTGACTGACACTGTGTGTCCAAGATCCTATCTCTGCGCTCGGGCTTTTGGCCACAGAGGTGCTAGTGGGGCATGACTAGGTCTGTCCTGGAGCTAGCAGTTGAGCCCATTGTTTAGTGGATGCTTGTTGAGTGGCTGTCTGTTTTAAAACAAACCTGGGTCCCCTAGAATACATGATGAGTAAATACAAATAAAATGAATATGCCACAGCTTTCCCTTCTGCCCTAAAGGATCATTCATGGTGGCTTCTTCTTGCAAGCTCTGCAGAAGCTCTCAGTGTGTCCCCTGATTCCAGTGTCTACATCTGAGATGCTAGCGTTCAGCAGGTCAATGCTGTGAAGTGCTTCTGAGAACAAAGTATGCAATATTTGTGGCAGGAATTTTAGTCAATGTTCTGGGCCTTTCCTTCCTCAAACCACCCTGAATTGCCACCCCATCTCTCTGGTGGGACATCTCCAGCTGTTCCCTTTAGCAATACGAGTTGGCCGTCTTCCAGTCTGGAGGGATTTCTTCTGAAGTGAGCGAGGCTGTAAAAAATACAAGCATCTGGCACAGATTATCCAATTCCTATTCTTCTTTCATTTAGTCGTTGGGGATCTCCGTCGTCTGTGCCTCCTGGCTTATCAACTTTAAGAGCTTCTAACCCTTTTAATAACCATTTGGGATGTAATCTGTACACTCTGCACTCCCTCATCTTCTGCCCTACTCAATCTGATTTAGGCAAATGCCCTAGTCTGCAAGCGAATTGTCTAGCGTTTCTGAGCCACCAACTGAAAAGTCCAATGTCAAACTGATCCCCTTAACATGTGGGTAGAAGGGGAAAGGAACAAACTGCTGGATACTTGTGTGGCTCTCTGCCATTTGCTGCCTTGCTTCTGATAATTCACTCATCCTCTTTGGCAGGGATTTGTGTGTGGGTGGGTGGGTGTGGGTGTAATTCATTCCGTCCTCCCATTCCAAATGTCCAATCTGTTAATTCTTTCCCACCCTGTCTCCTCCCACCACACACACACTTCCTGAGAGGAATGTCTCATTCTCACTTGCTCTTCCCAGAGCTCTCACCTCTCTGCACCAGCAAACACAGCCCTGCACTCACTCTCCTGCATCTCCTTGTCAGTATTTGAACACTTATGAGGCATTTTTGAGGAACAGGACAAATATGAGAAGGTTCTGCAATCTGAAGAGGTTTAACCACCATGTGCCTTGATCTTACCGAGCTGGGTTCCGTAGGCCCACATTTTCAAACCAATTTGGAAGACACTTTGCCATTCCTGTCGCTCTGTTTATATATTGCTTTGAGTCAAGGATTCATTTGAGTAATAGGAGACCAAAGTTTCCCACACACAGCTCTGCCAATGTATGGCTGGATTAGCTTGTGCAACTGGTTTGATTCACTCCAGTACCAAAACACTTCATTCCCGACCAGCATCCTTCTCCAGTTGTATCATAGAATCTCAGGGTTTGAAGGGACCTCGGGAGGTATCTAGTCCAAACCCCTGCTCGGAGCAGGACCAAACCCCAACTAATCATCAAATAAATAAAAACTAAACGTTGACAACATATGCAAAGCAAAGAAGTAAATCAACTCTTGAATCTCTTTTCTCCAGTAAGCATGACCCACATGCACTCAGCTGTCACACAACCAGGCAAGCAGTTAAGTTCTAATTGTGAAAAACTGTCTGTCCCATAGGACCCTGTAGGTCGGGGGTGCCCCTGCTCGGGACGCACTGCTGTCCTGTCTCACTGCAGGTATCTCTCCAGCTCTATAACTGCCACAGTAACTGTCTTTGAAACAGCCCTCACTGCATGACTGAGCAGGGAAACCTTCTTTCATAATAATCACTCGCTGGCCGCAGGGACCCAGACAGCCCCTTTTAATGTGGACCCCACAGACGTCCCAGAGCCTCCACTCCCCAGCACAGCAGCAGTGCGCTGCCCTAGGAGCCCTGGCTGGCTGGGGGATGAGCACAAATGGGGAGCTGGTTTCTCCACACCCCCAGGGCCCTTGTTGTCTAGGGAGCTGGCAGTCACCTCCTGCAGCCGGCTCTCCTCCCACTGCAGGATGGACGGATGGTTTTGAGAAAAGGTTGCACAGGCGACTGGCGAGCAAGAGCAGTGTCTGAGCTGGAGGACAGGCACGGGGAGCAGCCCAAGCATGTAACCCTTGTGAGCCTGTACCATGAGGATCAGCCAAAGCCCAGAGGGAAGGAGGGTCTGATGATGATGATGATGAAGGGAGCTGATGCAGCAGCTATCTGCTGGCCAAGCATTAACAGTGTTGGAGTGATCCCTGGGTGATTTCCTGACTCCCTGGAGGCTGTCAGAGGAGTCTGCCCCCCAAGGCATGGGGTGGGCACTTGGCACCCATCAGCAAGCAAAGCCCTACTACACCTAGGGTATCCAGTTAGCGCAGAGAATCCCAGCTGTCTGATCCCGTGCTGCAAACATCATCAGCATAAGGATGATGCGCAAAGAGGGGAAGGAGGGTCTCAGCTTATGATTCACTGGTGAACCTCAGCCAGTGTCTCAGCTCCCCTATCTCAGCCAACCACACAGCCCCACATGCTTCTGGGAATCCTGGCACCGTTTAATGTCTCATTACATTGGAGTCTGGGTAATAAGCCTCTCTCAAAAGCTAGTGGAACAAGTCTTTCCCCTGCTCATCAGACTCCTGATCCCTGCAGCAAGGCATGAACATAAATAGAGCATTGACCACCCCTCCTTCGACGTGCCTCCACACCCCTCTATCCAGGCAGGAACTGAGAGCATCCCGCATCCAGCCCTGGATCTGCAGCCACCGTGACTGGACACAATGTAAGCTCAGGTTGCACACGTATCATATAAAGGGTTGGTTTTGTTAAAACAAGGTCTGTAATTACACTATTGTTACACAGCTGGTACAAGGTAATTATAGCCTTGTTCTGCTTCTAGATGCTAAAGTCAAGTAACTGGAAGGTTAACTTTGTGGCATATTTCTTAATATGTTCCCAATAGATTCTAACTTTGCACCTTCCTCTGCATGATACATGTACCTAGTATGAAACCCTGTTACCCGCAGGTTCACTGCAGGGCTTTGATTCACCAGTGCCACCCAGGCAGAGTCCCCGTATCCTGGGCAAAGCTCTGCTATATGGGTGCTGCAGCAGCCCCACATGCTCTATGTGGGAGTGAGAAGTTTGTCTCTGGAAATGCTCCTCCTGAAGTACCACACTGAGGCCAGGTCCACACTACAGAGTTAGGTTGATATAAGGCAGCGTATGCGGGCCAAACTCTTTAAGTGTCTACACTAACATGTAGCTCCCACCGACGTAACTCACACACTACACCGACTTAATAACTCCACCTCCGTGAGAGGCGCTGTGCTTAGGTCGATGTAGTTAGGCTGACACAGTGTCTGTGTAGACACTGTTACTTGCATCGCTCACAGCTGGACCAGGGAGCTGTCAGCTGTCAGCCTCAGGGCCAATGGAGTGGTGGTGTTACAGTTGTCAGTGCCCCACACAGTTAGGTCAGTGAAAGAGACCCTAGTGAAGACATGCCACATGGACAGAAGGAGCGCAGTGTGAACTTGAAATACCGCTTCAATTACCACAGTGGCTGTACGTCAACTTAAGTCCACTTAATTTTGTAGTGCAGATTTGCCCTGAGTCGCCAAGGGACTTGCCCCTGGACTACAACAGCAATAGCGGCAGAACTTCGGGCCTCATTTTCCAAGATTACCGAGGGCCCAGGGCAGAGATTGAATGGGCTAACAACATTACCTGAACCCACCGTAAGCCAGAACTAGGAGACAAGGTTTGGTTTGACTTTCACTTTGGGCTGTGTTTGGAGACTGAGAGAGAAGCGTCACAGCCAGGCAGGCCCCTTCTCCCCTCCACATTCCTACCCCAAGGTCCTTTGAGGATTTCTAGGACTCTGAACAGGGTCATCTCAGCAGAAGCCAGAAACCCAGGAGACTGAGGAGAGTCACAGTCAGGCTAGCAAGGGCCCAGCCTAACTCCACATCCGTTTAGCTATGATCAAACTGTCCCCTTCTCCCATGCTGAACACTGGTGGTGATGATCCTTCCCCCCGTCACAGGGGCAAGGTGAGTCATTAATATCTGTAAAGCCCTTCGAAGTGTGAGTAGGAGGCACTGGAGCTTTTTGACTTTTATTATCCTGATCCCTTTCCCCATTGACACCCTATCCTGCCTCCTCCAGGCCTAATCAAGCCTCACTTACTGTTTTATTCCTCTGGGGACTGCGGTCGCTATTTTATTTTTTGTGCTCTAACAGACACTCTTTTCTAAGAGATTTGTATTCAGTATTTTCCCGAGGGACAAGCCCTCTGTGCTCGCTGCACTGGGAGGGGTTTCCTTGGGTGGAGGCACCAGGTGCCCTTGTGGGTGAACCTAGGGCCTATAACCCTGAGGAGAAAAGGGAGAAGACTGCAGCCGCACCTCAGGGTTGGGTTACATCTCAATCTAAGACAAGCCTGCCTATTAGCCTCATCTACCCCTCCAGTCACAGCTTCTGTCAAGCAAAAATAAAACCGTCGCACAGCTGCTGTCTTTAGCACCCTAGTGAAGTAACTGCTGAAATTTCAGGAAGCTGTTGGCTTGTGGCTGCTGTCTTTGCTCTAAGCACCAGATCTCATTTGCTTCACGGAAGAGTCAACATACCTGTCTCCCAAGCCCCGGCACCCTCCTGCTATTCCTGCAAGCTCTCCTGCACATACAGCTCCGCTGATACCCCTCCATTCTAGCATGCAGTTCTCATGTCTTGGGCTCCTTGCACAGCTCTGCCAGCCCACCCCAACAGGGAGAAACTACCACTGCAGAATGTGGAGTCTCTGCTGCAGAGACTGGCAGAGACAGAAATGTGCCCAAATGAGTGGCAGTTTGGTGAGACCCATAACACGGTGCTTCAGCATGAAAGACACCAAACTCTGTGAGCTCAGACAGGCTCTGAAGTCTGCTTTGCAGAGGTACAAAGCTGCTGCACTAGCCACTCTTCCACCCTGCCACTGAGCCTTTGACTGATGATTCCCCATCAGATATTCCAGTCATGATTTCTTACACGTCCCAGCCCTTCTCTGGATACCAGTTGCTTAGCCTCACCTGGTTCCTTATTGCACACAAGGGGCTCCCATATCTGTGCCAATTGACAAACAAACTAATAACCCAGAGCGCTCTGCAGAGGAAAAGAGTAATTATTACCTCTGTGCTTCCAGACCTAGGAGGGGATCGTTTAGTGCAATTATAAACTAATTTTCTATGATAGGACACTGAAGCACTGTGAAAAACTGGAGTTTTAGCAGCCCCCACTAGGGCTTTGGGCTAATTATGACTGATCCATCTTGGCATGTTTGCACTCGAGCACTGTATGTAACCCATGCTAATGGGCAGAGAAAGGGGGCATGGCAGGGAAGGCACGCGACTTGTCCTGCACCTCAGAGACTCAGCCAGTGACTGGGTAACCAGGGGCATCTCCAGGCCCCAGAACACCAAGCGCGTGCTTGGGGCGGCAAGCAGTGGGGGGCGCTCTGCCGGCGCCGTGAGAGGGTCCGCTGGTCCTGTGTGTGCTTGTGGAGGGTCCGCCGAAGCCGCGGGACCAGAGGACCATTTGCAGGCAAGCCGGCAAAGGCAACCTGCCTGTTGTGCCTGGGGTGACAGAATTTCTAGAGCCACCCCTGTGGGTAATAGCTCCTGTGGGGAAACACAGACAGCCCACTGAGCTCCTTTCATGGGAGACTCCACGAAATACCCCCAGTCCTGAACTCTTATCTTGCAATCCCCCTCTAACCCCGGGCTGTGGATACCGGACTCAGGGGTGAGCTGAGCCTAACAGAGAAGAAAAGTCACTTGTGGGTAAGGCCCTGCACTGGGACTCAGGAGACCTGGGTGCAGTTTGCCTTTGCCATAGACTCCCTGTGTGGCCTTGGGCTAAGCTTCTCTGTGCTTTAGCTCAGACCCACTGTGTGTAAACTGGGAATAATAATGCTTCCTTTAGATTGTAACCTCGCTGGGGTAGGGGCTGTCCCTGACTATGTGCGTGAACAGTGCCTGGTCTCAGCTGGGGCCTCTAGCTGCTCCTGAGATAATAATAATTAGCAGGGCCTCAAAGTCAGCTTGGCCCCAAGCACATGACCTTGTTTGCCATCACACCAAGGCAGTTTAATTGCTAACCCTAACAAGACCAAACACCAGAGTGCTGGCAGGCGATAAACCTATTCCCTGTCAATGCTTCACCCCATCTTTCATTTACATTAATGAGATCATAGAAACTCCAGCTGCAAGAGGCAGGCGGAAGAGGGAAGACGGCTTTTCACTGCTCCTAAGAATAGACAGTGCTCCAAGGGCTGTGGGGGGGCAGGGGGGGAGACACTATGCAAAACACAGCACAGAGTCTCTACAGGGCTTTAAAAAACACAGGTGTGTAGTGGGGCAGTCACCCCACTCCGTCCCTGAAAAGGTTAAAAGCCAGCCCTTGGAGAGGGCTGGGGCTGAGAGCCAATAAGAAAAGGCTGGGAGGCAGCCAATCAGGGTCAGGCTGGGCCCTATAAAAGAGCTGCCAGGCCAGAAGGCAAACAGTCTCTCTCTAGCTTTGGAGAGAGTGTCACTCCAGCCTTGGAGTGGGAAGGGCCTGGCTGCCTGGGAGCAGAGGGTACCTGAAGCAGAGCAGAGCAGAGCAGAGCAGAGCAGTGCTGGGGAAGGGCAAGAGGAGCTGGAGAGCTCCAGCCTGGCACCTCCCCAGGCTGAGGCCTTGTGGAAGGCCTAAGGAGGTCCTGGGGCTATAGAGTTGCAGCCTGGGAACAGGCAGAGGCAGCTGGTCCAACTCGCTTGCCAACGATGAGTGGCCATCAGAGGCGGCTCCAGGCCCCAGCATGCCAAGCGTGTGCCTGGGGCAGCAAGCCGCAGGGGGCGCTCTGCCAGTCGCCGCGAGGGCGGTAGGCAGGCTGCCTTTGGCGGCTTGCCTGCGGAGAGTCCGCTGGTCCCGCGGCTTCGGTGGACCTCCCGCAGGCGTGCCTGTGGAGGGTCTGCTGGTCCCTGTGCCTGCGGGAGGTCCACCGACGCCATGGGACCAGCGGACCCTCAGCAGGCAAGCCGCCAAAGGCAGCCTGCCTGCCATGCTTGGGGCGGCAAAATGCCTAGAGCTGCCCCTGGTGGCCATTACAGACTGCAGGTTGCCCCAGAGAAAGGGGGTTACATGATGACTGGCAGTAGCCACTGAGGCAAAGTGGGCATGGGGGAGGGGGTTCCCCTGGGAAGGGAGACCCAGAGTGTAGGGGTATTGCTGTGGGCAGAATCCCAGGGTAAAGGGCACCAGGGTCCAGGAAGGACACAGGGCCTGAGGCAGGCTAGACACCAGCCAGCAGGAGGCGCTCCAAGGCTAAAGAGCTAAGCCCAGAATGACCAGCAGGAGGCGCCAGGGCAGTGAGTCTGAGATCTGCTAAAAGGCACAAAAGGCACCACGGCAAATAATCAAACACAATCCAGCTGCAGCAACTCTCCCCACTCTGTGCAGGAACACGAGGCTGCCCTGCCCTGCCTGGTCCTGCCTTGCCCAGCCCTGCCCTGCCTTCAGCAGTCAAGGCTCTAGCCCTAAAACAACAACAAAACAGAACTTACTTATAGTGCCCCAGGAACACATCACGGGTGAGTCACATTCCTCCCTAGCAATGGGCTCATTAGAAGTTAAGAGCCTACCACTGCTGCTAGCACATGGAGCTGCCTCTACCTCCAGTCGCTGAGGTCTGTGCTGTGCTGTGCAAGCTTGCGGTTGACCCACACAGGAGGTCATTTCACCCATTCACAACCCAGTAGGATTGTACACTTCAGAACAGTAGGATTGTAACACAATAGAAATAAATGTATTTCTTGGGTCTGCGCAAAAGTCAGCCCCATCCCTGCACTCGGTCGCCTCACCCCCTGGCACTCAGGGCTACGGCTCGCCCATCGACCCTTCTCCTGCCCTGCAGGAGGAGAGTGGACATCACCGCTGGCTGGTTCCCTCTCCCTGTTTTATCACCCTGGGGAGGATCTAGTCCCCCCTTCCCCAGGCAGGGAGGGGCTGGCTCATTCGTCCTCCCTCCCTGATTGGTTGGGAGGAGAGTGGGATCTGCCTGCAGTGTACAGCCATGGGCAAAGCTCTCTGCATAATGGCATGCGTGGGTAGTAGTCAGTGCCCAGCCTGCCCAGCCACAAGCCCACTCCCCAGGCAAGGTCTGAGATGCCAGGTAAGTGGCTCCCACAAGGCATCTCCCAATGCCCATTGCAGCTCTCACTGCTAGCAGAGCCTCGGTTCCTCACCATGGCTCCCTCGGCGGCGTCCCTCCGCTGTGTCACCCACAGGGAGGAGTCCATGCCCAGTGACTCATACTCTGCGCTAGGGACCCGGTTCTCTTCCCACACCTGTCCCTGTCAGTGGTGAGGACACGGCAGTGGTCCCCCTGGCCAGCAGGGACCAGGGAAGAGCACAAACTTGTCCTGGCCGGAAGGCTGGCCCCACGGCTGGAGCGCTGCTCTGCTCTGGGATAGTGGCTGGCTGGATCCAAGTCTTTTCTCTCAGACGCTCCAGAGCAAACACAATTTGTTAACAAGGGGAAAGGGGCGATTTCTCCACGTGCCAGCCCTGCAAACTCCCCTGAGATCTGCGTATCGCTTCTTCTCCCTGTACCCCCACTTCTCCACCTGCATAGTGGGGGCACAGACAGCACTTTCCCGAGTCACAGGGACACAGTGAGTCATCAACATTTGTAAAGCCCTCTGAGGTGTGGCTGGGAGGCACTGGAGAAGGGCACAGTGTTCTCACGTTTAAAGGGATAGACGCCCTATGGAATGAGCCACTTACTGACATACTGTGGCACAATCCAATCAGCTTAGGCGCTGCAAGCCTGGGAGGTGGGAGAAGTGAAGCGGAGACAACGTGTTCGGGGAGGAGGCGGAGTAGGGGTGAGCTGGGGTGAGGAGTTCCCCTGCATGCCACCCCCTGCCCCCCTTACTTGCTGCAGGCAGCCTTCCCCGCACCCCCTTGCCCCAGCTCCCTCTGCCTAAATGCCGGCAGTGACTGGGGCGGCCAAAGATTCGGCTGCCACAGTCGCCACCAAAGAAAATGCCGTCCCCCAAATCCTAGCACCGGCCCTACTAGAGGTTGCTCTGGCCTGTCCCAGTTGGTCCCCACAGATGCATCTGTCAGATGCCCAGTGGCCAGCTTGTGTGATTGTATTGCAGATCTCACAATATTTAGTGCTTTTCTTAAAGTCCCAGCTCCTGAAGTCAGGTGAGAGTCTTGGCTTTCGTTTATTTATTTCAACATACATTTCTAACCCTTGTGATTGTGGAGAAACATTTACAAACATGACCCCTAACAGCTTAGAAATGGAAGGGAAATAAATAATTAAAATTTAAAAAGCCCTCAAGCTTTTGAAGCCAATTTTAATGCCTGTTGAGCATGAAGAGTGTAGTCTAATTCCTGAGCATTGTCCTAAGTCTGGTCTATACTTAAGGATCAGTTTGCCCCGGCTACCTTGCTCTGAGTGCCGTAGTTAGGTTGATCTAACCCCTGAAGGAGGGGTTGACGGAAGAATTTTTCCATCAGTTCAGCTACGGCCTCCTGGAGAGCTGGAGTAACTCCATCAACAGACAGAGCCTCTCCAGCGGTGTAGGAGGCATCCACGTGGCTGCACTGTAGCTGTTCCCGTGCAGCAGTAGACTTGGCTTTAGTGTGAGTCTCATCAACTCCACGGGAGCATCACAAGATTAGCACCAGCCGGAGAACGCCTTTGCGGGGGACTGGCACATCATTGCCGACTGGGTACTCATCCTTTATACACTGAGCTATTCACAGCCCTTCTCCTTGTTTGTTCTCCCAGCAAGGCCGTCCATCATCTGTCTGTGCGAGTAAATACCCTATGAAAGCTTTCTAATACAGGCAAACAACTGAGAGATTTTAGCAATCCACTAACTTCAAAGCCAGCATGCCTACGCCCCAGAATTAACACTAAATTTGATTATTGTAGCAAATATCTTCCTGCTGTCAGCCAAGTCCTCCAATCCCCCCACCCCCAAATATACTCCCTCCACCCCTTTTATTTAGAAATAAACACACGGATGCATTGTGGTGTTAGTCTAGCTCTGAACAAACACGGCTTTTGAGCACAGTGCTGGCGACTCTCTGGTGACCTGCAAACCTTACTGCAAAGTTTAGCACTTTCGTTTGGCTTCTCAGTAGAGCTGGGTACAAAAAATTATTTTAGTTCCCAGGAAACATGTTGACGAAAATGAAAAGTTTTTGTTTCCATCAAAGTTTTACTTTGGCTATTTCAGATTTTGTACAACAAAAGAATGGAAGCCGAATGTTATCTTCTCACCAACCAAAAATTCCTTGGGGTTTGATTGTCAAAAATTGAAGGGGAAAAACATTTTTTTTCAATGAACCCCCATAGCTGTAGGTGAGAATGGACATTTTCGTGCCCAAATTTCTTATTTTGCTTTAAAACCATTTTCTGATCCAAAAGACCACCACCAGTTTGATGAAAATGTTCTGAGCTGCTCCCCTCTCTCCCCTACCCTGAGCACAGAGCAGGATGCAAATGAATGTGAGCCAAAGACTCAGCCCCCATGACCTAGGACTGCTGCACTGAATGTCACAGGTATGAGGTTTGGGTTTGCAGGGCGGGACGTTGCTGGACACGCTGGCAAGCAGAAAAGAAGGGCCTTGGGGAAGTTCTAAACCACTTTGAGTGCCCTTTGGAGTGACTCCATCTGTTCAATTCATCTGCGTGCTGTCAGGAAGGTGAAAGGCACCAGTGATAAATACACGGGAAGGGATGACATACATCGCTGGGGAGCCAAGGTTATGTTTATCATACATTCCCTGCACTCCGTTTGAGGTGACAAGGCCCGTGTGGTGGGGAGGGTAGAAGCAGTGCTGCTCTTGGGCTTAGAGGATGATTAATGAGCACGCATGACGGTAAAGTCTTTGGAACTTGATGGATCCTTCTCACCCCAGGAACATCTCATCTCTGTCAGTCTCTCCTGTTGGAGCTATTCTGCTTTGGGGACAGACATAAATTTTCTTTGGGCCAGAGAGCAAGGCTGGAGCTACAGGCCAGTGGATAGGACATGGACATGGGAGAGACAGGCTCAGGCCCAGGCTCTGATGACTAGGTAATTATTTAGACAAAGTAGAATAGATTCAATAGGAGAGGTTGAGAGAGCCCCTCCCTCACTCCAAGTAGCCAGTGGTCTGGACAATAGAGTTCTCACTCCATTAGGACGTGGGAGATCTAGGGTCATGTCTCTGCTCTGCCTGCAGAACCCAGGTCTCCCACATCCCAGGTGAACAGGTGCCCTGCACACCACGTTAGTGGAGGAATGGGGGTCACTCTCTGGTTTGGACCAGAAATTCCACTCTGGACCTGAGAAATGTTTCCTGACAAAAGTTTAATCAGCGCTGGAGTGTGCCCAGGAGATATTTCAGTCTGGATGACAGGCACTTGGCAGACAAGCCGGGAGGAACCCTGGCAGGCTTTTGATGGGCAGCATTCCAGAGCTTCCAGGTTTTTAAACCTGCCTGCCAAGTCCCACTAGAAGGTCCGTGACATCCAGCCATCTCTGGGGGATGGTTTGATTTCACCACATTGGCAAACTCCGGTAAAACATTCTTGCATCACCATGTTTCTGATCCGCTGCATTTACCACGCTGGGTTTGGGGCCAATCACAACACCCCTGTACTGTCTTTTACCCCAAATCACTGAGGGCCTCTCTCTGCCTCTATTCTAACTTAATGTCATTTTCTGCCTAGGAGTCAGCAGGGGACTGAAAGTGATTATCCCAGCAATCTGCTTCAGCAGCTCAGGCTGGGAAAGTCAGAACTGCCTCTATAGTCAAGACAGGGCAGGCGGCAGGTGTCCCTCTGGCTGCATGTACACCCCTGTCCATCAGAACATGCAGGACCATACATCCTTCAGTCCTTTGGCTCCCCATCTGCTTAGGAGTCGCCTACTGATGCTAATGGTGTTTTCAGGAGGGTTATTAAGGTACCTACTGGCCTTTAGGCTTCATTGTCTAAGAAAAGAAATGAAGTCCAGTATAAACCCTGTTATCTGAACTCCCTTGATCTGAAAATCCTCATTTTCCAAATTCACAGTGTGTCTGTCCCTCATGTAGCCCCCATCTCAAACCAGCACTTCCATTTAGCCAAATGTCCAGTTATCCAGACCTTTCAGTTGTCCTCTTGGCCACGTAGCGACACAGGAGTGTTCCGTATTGCCCATCGGAGCTGGACACGGATGTGGTGGCTAAGCACATGGGGAGTAATTAAATAAGGGGTTCTAACAATGGACTGAGCTATTAGTAGGGACACCATGAGCCCCAGTGGATGAAGATGATCCAACATTAGCTGGGCTTTCCCAGTGCCTCCGAAACAAGCACAGCTATAAAGTTCAGGCCTGTGTTCAGAAATCCCCAACATTTGGGGGTGTTTGGTTTTTAGGCTTTGGTTTAGGCTCTAATCTGGCCTCAATCTAATCAGCCAGCTAGCTCCCTTTCCACCCCATGCTGCTCCAGCACCCATCCCGGCCTCTCCTTCCTTTGCCACACCCCCACCAGTTTTGCCATTCTCTCTCCATTTGCAGGGACTCGGGGGCCCACCTGTCTCTGCTGGGCCAATGTGCTGATTGTATTTTGCAAGCTTCCCAACTGAACTGAGGGTTAAGCTCATTCAAACTCCCATGGCAGTGTCCCAGTCTGACGTAATGGGGGGTGCACCAGGATTTTGAATACCCCATAATGCACTGAGGTAACAAGCAGGTCATGGGGAGGCACCAGAAATCACAAGATTTGAAGAGAGGCTGGGGCAGAAGTGGCACATGGCTGGGTGCCTGTTGGGGGATGGGGAGAGGAGGATAAAAGGAGGGCATGAAATGGGGCTGCATGAGGACTTTACACAATGAAAATAGATTAACAAGATACCTTCCAAACCCATTTTCAACCCACAAAGCCCTTCTCAAAGTAGGAAACAAAACCTTTTTCTGGATCTGGACAGGGCGGGGAGGCCGACTTGCCAAGGCTGAGATTCTCTGGCGTGTTCTGCATTCGTTTCAAATTCACTGATTCGGGGTCTCTTACTTAGCACCAACTAACTGCTGCCTTGCCCACATGGGAAAGTTGCACGGGTTTAACAAACTCAAATGAGTTTTGAAATTGCTACAGTTAAACTAGTGCAAACCCCTCTGAGGAGGCTCTGATTTCAGGATAAGGACCGCTCTTTGTGCTTTAACTTAAACCTGTTCCCAGCCGACTTAGATAAACCAAGGGGCGTGGGGGAGCTTCTTTTAATACTGATATAAGAGCAGCCAGGGAGGGGTTTGCTCCTGTTTAACTATATTCACCCCTTGTGTTAACCCAATGCACTTTCAGGTGTAGATGAGACTGAAGCTCCGTCCATGTCCCTGGGAAGGCCAGCACTGATGTCGATTGTGGTTGAGGCTGCAATGAGACTGGGACAACTCTGAAGTCAGTTCCTGGACATCTGAGGAAATCCAGAGTGACTACAGTGGAGTTCCTCACATCTACACTGGGGTGAAGAAGGAGAGATTCTGATCCCCTGGGTCTAATTGAGCCCTGTAATTCCAGTTGCCAACATCACAAATATCCACTACAACTCTCGTTCGCATGCAGGGTCAGGGTCTCCGGGGAGGTGGGCAGGGAGTGAATGGAATGAAAGACTTTTTTTCCTTGTTTGCCATCAGCTAAAATCCCCAGATTAAT
This sequence comes from Gopherus flavomarginatus, assembly GCF_025201925.1. Taxonomy (NCBI): domain Eukaryota; kingdom Metazoa; phylum Chordata; order Testudines; family Testudinidae; genus Gopherus; species Gopherus flavomarginatus. Next base: position 5,061,937 of record NC_066631.1, on the reverse strand, counting down.
TCCATAATGTTTGTAAAGTGCTTTGATATCCGCACATGAAAGGCACCCCATCAATGCAAATTATTTGATTATGATTCCGCAGGCCCGAGGCCTATCCACACTCAGTCAGCTTCACGCTGGTGCAAGTGCCATGATTCCACACTTCAGTGGAGCTCTGCACGCATGCATTTGGCCTACAGGGACAGCCCAGTGTGGTGCAGCAGCTTCGTCTGGAGCCTACTTCTAAACACAGGCATAAGATCTTCCTACTAGGGCTGGGCACAGGAGTACTCACTCAGCACCTGCTCCCCTCTCTCTGCAGACCAGCAGCGCAGCAGATAATGCCCATTTTTCTGCATTACCTTCTCTCAGCTGAACAGACAGGAATGGATGGCACAGCGTGTCCCCAACCAGAACAGCAAGATGCAGGCCAGATTTCTAGGAAAACCAAAGAATTTTTCATTTCTGGTTAACAGGAGACAAAACAAAATAAAATAGTCTGGACTGTTGCTCCATTCGGTGAAGCTCTTAGCCATCTGCCCTTCATAAGCTACGAAGACAGACAAGGAGGAAAGCCACATAAACCAAAATATCCAGCAATCTGATTATGGAGGAGCCCTGGCTGTCCCATAGCTAAGAGCGTGATGAGATTTCCACTTAGAGAGAGGCTGAAGTCTACAAAAATGGATACAAGCATTACTCAAGCAGCAAAAGTCTCCTAGGGTAACAAGGACCCAGGTCCTTGGGTTTCAGAATGTAACCATGTGTCAAAAAGCTATGAACTCTATATAAAGAGCCTATTGAACACTGTTCCTCTCGGCTATCTTCAGGAAGAGCCGGTGGTTACTAGGATCACTGCTGCTGCAGTCAGGCTTCACAGACCCACACCACACAGCACTCCCGGATCACTAGACTAGGCTTAGCAGGCAGCCGCAGACAGTCCCCCTTCGACTCTCCAGTCTATCTTGGCACCCAGACAAACTGTACTTTGTGATAAAAAGTCACTTAAATCACACCACACCAGGTTGCTCCCACTCCCAAGAGATCAATTGGTACTTTAAATCTTACATCAAAGACAACGTTGGTAGCCAATTCTATAGTAAACTAATTAAAGGTTTATTAGCTAAGAAAAAAGAATGAGAGTTATTGGGAGGTTAAAGCAGGTGAAATATATGCACAGGTGAGTTACAGTTCATAATCCCAAGCCACAGCAGAGATGTGTAGCAATCTGCCAGTTTCCCAAAAGTCTTTCAGGGCTACTCCGGTGATCTCCATCTTCTCATTCAGTTATTCTGCCCTGTTAGAATCCAAAACAGTCCCAAGAGAAAGATTTTTCTTTGAATCCATATTTATAATCTCTTCCCACAGAAAACTTGCTGTCAATATCTCTACCCATGTGGGCTTTTTCTTTGGTGAGGGTGGGTGAGGAATCCACTTAGACTTTTGATCTCTGACCATACACCTAATGGCCACTTGCTTTGAAATTCGCTTTTTCTGTTGAAATCTCTAATTCCTTCATTAGCATTTCACAAGATTTCTCTGATAGGTAATTTAGTTGCAAGGGTATTTACCATGTAAATGTTTGCTATTACACTATGATAGGAACAGATAAGCAAAACCAATACAAGTACCATTCCACTAGTGTTCATGAACTTTAAACGGCTGAACGCCCGCTTACACATCTAACCATTGCTTTGATCTATACAAGTGGATTGATCTGAATATACTCCAGCATCAGCCAGCATGACAATATCAATGAAGGGATATGTTTTATTCATTAAGGGCACAGTCCACAGAGCACCACTGTCCATGGAGAGACCCACTCCCCATTGGCCTCACTGGCTGGAGCAGCCCTATAACTTTGTATATTTGCATTGATGGCTCCTGGGCTCTGATTGCCTCACAGCCCACATGGAACTTGGAGGCAGGAGTGCAGGTCATAGGAGGAGGCATCAGGAAGTCAGTCTGTGTGCACATGCCTACAGTGCTTGCCACAGTGCTGCAACTCTGTAAATAGTTCTCTTACTAAAAAGCCAGCCAGCTCCACTTTAGGAGGATGGGGTCCCCCTCCTTACACAATAGTCCTAATCCTACACATCCCTTTCACAGCTCCCAGTGATGGCCTTCCATTAATGTCCCCATAGCCAAGGGGAACCTGATCCCCTTCCCAACTCTCCTCTGCCCCAATGCAGGCTCACTCAGACTGACAAGCTGACTCAGGGCAGAGCTTGCTGCATCGCTCCCGAACTGCCTGCAGCTGCTAAGGAAAGGCAGGGAAGGAGTGGGGCAGCGCCAGCTTGATGATGCTTCAGTGATCCTTGTATTCAGTCCCCAGCCTTGCTGCTCACTCTCCGGGCTGCTTCCTACCCTGGAACGCCCCACTCTGGGGTTTGCGCCATCCTCCCAGACTGCTTGTCTCTAGAGCCGCCAAACTCATCTCCCTTCTCCCAGGGAGTGGCTGCAGACTACCTCCCTGCTGCCCCCTTCCTGCCATCAGCTACCTGGTTGTATAGAAGCCCCACCTGTTCCCACACAGATGAGCTCCCTCTAGTTAGGACTTTTCTCTCAGCCTTCAACTGAATAGATTAATGTGCCCATCTGGCCTCCATTAACCCCTATAGAGCGAGTATGGGATGGACACTGATATTCCTGTTTCTATACCCTGATTGGGTGTCTTCCTTTTTCCTTAGTGCAACCAACCGCTGTAAAAGGCTATGACCATTTTGATTACAGCTTCTGCAATATGTGTCTTTCAATTGCAATCAAGAGGAGCATGGAACTCTTTTCCACACCAGCACCATGTGTCTGTCTTGCCTTGGGTTACAGATCATTTACGTGTTCCTACTACAAATGAGTGTAAACATGGAAGCCCTGAGATCTGCTAACTCTAGTTCTAGTAATCCTGTGCTTACTTTGCAGTGTAGACACACCCTACAGTGTCTATCTTTTCCCATTCATTGTACACGAAGCCTAGGCACCTACCTCAGGCTTTGGGAATCACAGTGTGTTCCTGTGATTTTCTAAAAGCCTAAACATTAGGCGTTGTGATGCTCATCACCACAATGCCTAAGTCCCTTTGTGAACCTAGCCCAGTGTGCCAAACTAGGCCTGGGGTAGCATACATGCTGATATGCCATGTGGCAAGAAAGGAGCAGTGGAAAATAAATGTTTCAGATGTTTGGAATAAACAGCTGAATGCATGGGAATATATTAGAATCACCGACTCTGTGCAGAGGGGAAGGGGAAAGGTGGCACGAATACAAGTGCAAACGTCCTCGGGGAGTGGTTCCCAGCAGTTGGGAAGCGCCTCACTCTGCTCACTTTTGTACTAGAGCTGCACTCTCCCCGCCGCTGGGCCTTCATGCTGGGATGGAGCACACCGCTAATGCTGGCCTGCTTCACGGAGCGTGAACGGTGCTCAGGCAATTGAGCACACGTAAAACGGAATGGGAGGCTGCAGGTTTTGCCTGGTGCTTCGGTACAGATGGGACCTGCTGTCTTATAAGGGCCATCTTCATGATGCACTGTGGCTCACTCCCTCTCCCTAATAATCGCAGGAATAGAATGGATCTCACTAGACTAGTGTGCCTTATTTAAAGCCAGGCAAAGATATTAGGCATCTGTCAAGTCAGGTGAGAAAACTGTTAGCAAGGCAAGTTCCTCATCCAGAGAGCAGACGAAAGAGACCATTAATCCTCTCTGAAACTGGTGAGCCCATGCCTGAGCCCTGGGGATCCCTGAGGAAATCAATGGCATTCTAATAAACTTCTCTCTGGCATGGCACACCAAGGACTGCAGATGTTTTCCATCCATATTTCCCGCACCGACTCTCGCACACGTTGTCCGGCTGGCACAGGTCAGACATCAATATTACAGATGAGGAAATAAAAAGCCAAAGCCGCGCTCAGGAAGCAGGGCTTCCTTCAGGACGCCGGCTTGGCAGGAGAATTCTCCAACAAGCCAGGAGCAGAGCAACTCCTTCCTCTCCCCCCGAGACAGGCAGGGGAAGAGTTGTGCCGGGGCCCAGATGAGACACTGCAGGCACAGGCCTGGACACCAACGCTGCTGAGTGGAGGACACAGACGCTGCGGTGCTGGGTGCAGGCATGGTCTGAGGCTGTGGCGTTCTAGTCGCTGACAGCCTGCTTCCTGCGGAGCACATGGACTGAGTGATGAGGCAACTGCAGAGCCACTTTCAGATGCATTATCCTCGTGGCTCTGAGGAAACGCTGAACACCAATGAGATGGGAACACCAATCTTATCGGCCCTGAGGCGGGCAGCTAACCCAGGCTGATCGAGAGCCGGCAAGGCCCTCTACAGATAATGGGCCATGCTGCCCCCAGTGGCCACTCTGCAGTATAACCTGAGGGCAGGCAGTGCATGCACCACTGCTGACGACCCTGTAACGGGATCTTCCAGGCACGGCCTTGACCTCCCTGCGTCCAGGAGGTTGCCTGGCATTCACTAAAGCCACCCAGTGCTGAGCTTTAAATCCTGTTATTGTCAAACACAAAGAACTGGCTTTAGGGCACCAGATAACACTAAACTTGGAGGAGTGGTAGATACGCTGGAGGGTAGGGATAGGATACAGAGGGACCTAGATAAATTAGAGGACTGGGCCAAAAGAAACCTGATGAGGTTCAACAAGGACAAGTGCAGAGTCCTGCACTTAGGACGGAAGAAGCCCATTCACTGTTACAGACTAGGGACCGAATGGCTAGGAAGCAGTTCTGCAGAAAAGGACCTGGGGATTACAGTGGACGAGAAGCTGGATATGAGTCAGCAGTGTGCCCTTATTGCCAAGAAGGCTAACGGTATTTTGGGCTGTATAAGTAGAGGCATTGCTAGCAGATCAAGGGATGTGATCATTCCCCTCTATTCGACATCAGTGAGGCCTCATCTGGAGTACTGTGTCCAGTTTTGGGCCACACACTACAAGAAGGATGTGGAAAAAATTGGAAATAGTCCAGCGGAGGGCAACAAAAATGATTAGGGGGCTGGAGCACATGACGTATGAGGAGAGGCTGAGGGAACTGGGATTGTTTAGTCTGCAGAAGAGAAGAATGAGGGGGGATTTGATAGCTGCTTTTAACTACCTGAAAGGAGGTTCCAAAGAAGATGGATCTAAACTGTTCTCAGAGGTAGCAGATGATAGAACAAAGAGTAATGGTCTCAAGTTGCAGTGGGGGAGGTCTAGGTTGGATATTAAGAAATATTTTTTCACTAGGAGGATGGTGAATCACTGGAATGGGTTACCTAGGGAGGTGGTGGGATTTCCTTCCTTAGAGGTTTTTAAGGTCAGGCTTGACAAAGCCCTGGCTGGGATGATTTAGTTGGGGTTGGTCCTGCTTTGAGCAGGAGGTTGGACTAGATACCTCCTGAGGTCCCTTCCAACCCTGATATTCTACGAGATGTGAACAAGACCCCTGATTCTGCCAGCCCTCTTCCCGCCCCCTCCCTCCCCACCCTTCACACAGCTGGGACTCAAGCATCTGCTAGGCAGTAAACCTGCCCCCGACCCCCGAATCAAACAAGAATGACGGGCCAGGCTCACAGAGTAGGCTGTGCAGTAGAACTGGCTGGCAGTTCACCACTGATTCATGAGCCTGACCCACTCTCAAACTGAAACACATCATTGGCTCAGCTCCACTCCGCAGCCACTACTTTCACCAAAGCACGGGCTGAGAGCTAGGCCAGGGACACCAGGGCTGGGCTGCGCTGCATGGCACGGCATGGAAAGAGATCGCTTGCTGGGCTCCCAGGGCACCTTTAAAAGGAGCAGATGTGTTTGTTCGCTCCTGTAGTTAATTACGCCCCGGATTAATTGGCAGTCATGCAAATGCTGATGGCTGTGCAAGGGCCCTGAACCTCTCCATTTAATGCTTCCCTCTTATAATGTATGCACAGGAGCCCTTGAGTGAGTAACCATCCTTTATGGCTGCATCATCATAAAGAAGTCGTTAGGCAGGGGGAATCTGAGTTGTGAATAATGAAGGGCTATGACGATGGGTGTGCTTTCATCACTGCGATTATGCTGCATGGAGTCCAGGGTGCTTCCTGACTGCTCATGGGCATCTCTGGGTGACATAGCCGCGTGGCCCAGACGGGGCATTTGTGTGAACAGAATAATGAAACCAGGCTGCTCGTGCCCTTCTGAGTGTGTTCATTTCACAGGGTGATGTGTGGATGGACTGATGAGCGCACGGGAGTGTTCTCCTGCCATTTGAACTCACACGTCTGCTTAGAACCAAATAATCAGTTTAGAGTTAATTGACCTTGTGTTTCTATCATAATTTCCCCCTGCAGGAGCCCAGGCTGGATATCTGCCGTCCCCTTTCATTCTACCTCCCAGCTGGCCAAGAGGAAAAGAGAAAACTTTAAACCTGCAGTAATTGCCACCTCTTCAGACCAGCCCTAGGCCAGTGCAGGCTGGACATGACGCAGAGACAAGGCGAGCACCTCTGGGGGTGGGATGGAGGCAGAGAGGAAAGAGCCTTTTAACACACACACACACAGCTGGCCCAGGAGGGTGTGGATGGGCTCAGGACATCTGAGCACCTTGCAGGAAGCTATGGTAGAGTGTGAACTGAAGGGGAAACAATCAGCGGTTTACCATGAGGATGATAATAAATGTGTGGCTAGCACTGCTGCCTTGTATAAGGCCAAATTCTGAGACCTTTGCTCAGACTTAGCAGCACCTTGCTCTATGGGTCACCCCACTGCGCTCAGAAGGAGCATCCTGGAGCCAGGAACTAATCGGTGTGGGTGAGGGATCAGAACCAGGGTCACAGGTAAGATACATGTGACACCTCCCTCCAGGGTGCCAACGGATGTAGTAGGGTCCCACTGAGCCCGCTCACTCCACCAGTCTGAGTTCCCTCACCATATCCTGCTGTGCCCGGCCCTCAACCTCCTCCAGCCCCCCCCCCACACACAGAAGGGACACACCCAGCTGTAGAATCCAGAGTCTGCAATCAGCTCTGTGTGGGAAGGCTCAGCTCGGGGATTGCCCAGCATTCAAATGCTCACCCCCTCTGGAGTGTAAACCACAAATGACATTGCCGTGCACTGTGTAGAGATCTGTACAGCGCACGCTCATGAAATTCACTCCCTCCCTCCACGTGGAGGAAGATACTCACAGCTTTTTACCACCACCCACCCCCACACACACCCCAGTCAGGACGAGCTCCAGCGTTTTTGCCGGCCCAAGCGGCGAATAAAAAAAAGAAAACCGCGATCGGTAGCACTTCGGCGGCAGCTCTACCGCCGCTGCTTCATTCTTCGGGGGCAATTCAGCAGCTGGTCCTTCCCTAGGAGAGGGACTGAGGGACCAGCCACTGAACTGCCGCCGAAGAGCCAGACGTACCACCCCTTCCCGTGGCCGCGCCAAGCACCTGTTTGCCGCACTGGTGCCCGCAGCTGGCCCTGCCCCCAGTTATGAATTACACAAGCTGGTTATAGAATAACCAAAACAATCAAGGTTATTAACTACAAAAGGTAGATTTTAAGTGATTATAAGGGATCGCAAACATATCACTGAGCAAATAAAACAAAACATGCAACTTAAGCTTAATACACTAAATTAACTGGTTAATAGTAGCAAATTCTCACCCTAAATGTTGTTTTGTGCAGGTTGCAGAGTTTCTGGAAGGTGAACTGCACTGTCTGCAGCTTAACTCTCCAGGGATTCCTTTCACAGACAAGATCTTTCTCACCTGGGCTCAGCCCCTGCCACTCCCAGCTTAGTTCCTTTGCTGAAAACACCTGACGAAACAGTCTTCCTTCTTAGGTAGGAGAAGCAGTGGAGAAAAACAAAGGTTAACTCACTCCCCGGCCTTAAATAGAAGTTACATATGGCAGGAATCCTTTGATCCCTAGTTTGAGCCCCACCTCCTTCCAGTGGAAAAATACCAGCAGTTCAGGATTGTTTCCTGTACCAGGTGACATGATCACATGGCCCTGCAGTGTCAAAGCAGCATCCCAGGAAGGTGGGAGATTTGTATCTTCAAAATCCTATTGTCCTTCCTAACGGCCCATCCAGGCTGATTGCCTATTGTCTGGTGGGCGTTCCCCAGGTGCAAGCGCTTTTGTAATTGCTACATAGTCCATATGCCTAACTTCAGATACCGAAATGATACATAGAAATAGGATAATCATATCTAATAAATCAGAACCTTTCCAATGATACCTCACATGACCCATCTTGCACAAAACAGATCTGTTATGCTATATTCATATCATAACTATTTCTATGGAGAATATGGGGGCATAACGGCACATGGAGCATTGAAGTGGGAGGACTAGGAAGAGGAGAACCCCTGGGAGAGCTCCCCAGAATGGAGCAGGTTCATTCTGGCTGCGTCTAGTTTCTCCTCGGTGCATCATGCAGGGCACAGGGGGCTGAGGGAAACAAGAGAGCCAGTTGCAATGTCTTGATCCTGGCATTAGCTCTGTGCTGGCATCAATCCTAGTGTAGATTAGCTGGGTGGGTGCTTTAAGGTACCATGGCTGGCTATGCTCCCAAAGGGCCATGCACCGGATGGGATTGCCCAAGTGCAGCACGTTCCAGCCTCACTCTCTCTCTGCTTCCAGCATGGCCCCTGCAGCAGATGCTGTAGGGTGTTGGAGTCGGCGCATGCTGTGCTGGCTCCATGCCTGCTGGGGAGACCTGGCTAGTTTCCATTCCCTTTACCGCCCTGGTGCAGCGCAAGAGAATCTGGCATTGTGACGGGGTTGCTCTACTCAACGCTGGATGGTGCCGCCTCCTGGCAGTTCCAGGAATTAGCTTGGTCAGATCAACACCCATTCCAGCAGTTGTACCTCATCAGCTTCTCCTTTGCAGCCCCTCTCTCATTCCAGGAACCGCAGTGTCCTCTTCATGACTTAGCCCTCCTGCCAGGTCACCAGCGCGGTTTCCCCTTCTGGGCCCGGGGCGGGGGAGGCATATCAGGATTCCTGCTCTCCAGCAGTCTCAGGCAGTCTTCTGCTTCACTGCCTCACAATGCCACTCCCACAGTGGCTGGCAGGGGAACCTGGGCTCACCCTTTACTCCAACTTCCAGCTCAGGGACCCTCTACACAGCAGCCAAGGGTTGTTCTGCACCTTGCTGCCTTTCCCTGAGCTGCTTCCATACCTCCTGGCCCTCCCCATTCCTCTGGGTTTGCCAGTCTCCTCACTCCCTCCTCCCAGGGAGTCACTGCAGGATACATGCTTCTGCAACCCTCAAAGCTTCTCTCAGGCAGAGACTTCACCCTCCCACTCCCTCTGCCTCCAAGTCTCTGTGTTTTGTAGAAGCCCCGCCTGTCCCTCTCAGATGAGCATCTCTAATTAGCTGCCTCCAGCCTAAAGCTCCCCTGTTTTCAGCCTAATCTGCTGATTGGGCCCACCTGGGCTAATTCAGCTTTTGCAGGTCCAATGTGGGGACAATACTTCAAAACAAAATGCAGCAAAAACCTCCTAACTGCCCTTTTAAGTCCCTGCCTGATCACCTGATTCTCTCAGACACCTACAAATGGCCCGTCTCTCCTCTGCCATTTGAGGACTATCAGATTTTGCTTCTGTTTCTTCTCAGTGAGAAATGTCACCGTTGATGCGCTCCATCATGCCTGCACAGGAAGGCCAGCTGGGGCAGGGTTTGCTAGCAGGTTTGGGAGCTGCAGGGCGGAGGCAGTCTCAAGGCTGTGCTTCTGGATTAGAACCAAGGCAGCAGGCAGGGAACACGCTATTGATTTTTAATAAATCAGTTCCGGGGCTGGAAAAAAAATCCTGCCCCTTGGTGCTTGCAAACCTGCATAAACACCAGACCAGCTTTTCACATGAGGTCTGATTTCGCTTTTCTGTTGGGCTAAAAATCATTTCAGCACAGGGTGAGAGCAATCACCTTGTCAGTAAGAACACTCGTGCATCTGGGAATCCAGTGCTGTGGGCATCCTCAAAGGAGTACTGTGCCGGTATTAGGCATGAGGTTTGCACCCGGCTATATTTGTCTAGTAACTAATGGGTTAATCACCTCACTATTTGCTCTTGGGCAAGGTCAGGTGTGTGGGAAGGGCTGGGCTAGGAGTGAGTAGTTTTTTCTGGAGCCCTGTCCTAGAACAAGCGTTTTCCCTTAAAGCACCAAAAAGCCAAAAAAAATCACAAGAAAAACAAGACAGCGAAGCAGAAGAACATGAAAGCAGGAACTGGATGGATCACTGGGTCCATTCAGAGGGGTGTGGCTACTCAACTCCCGTGGATTTCACAATGCAAATTTGGAGTCACATGGGGTGACAGGCCCCTGGCATCTTTAACCACTGGTGTTAAAAAACTCACAGTGAAGGGGAGAGGAGGAAGTGGAATAAAGGTGCGACAAGCAGAGTACTTCGTCCAGCACCTTCTCTTCTGCTCGTAAACGGTAAAGTGATGTGAAGTGAGTAACCCAAAGAACAGGCTTAAATGTTACTGGACTCTGAAACTGCGGAAACATCTTAGAATGAAATTGGCATCGAATCGGCCTTGCCTTTCCCTAGGCCAGAGGATTTGCATGTGTAGTTGCACTTGTGCCTCCAGGAGCGGCTGCAGACTGTTATTAACAACACCCCCGCTTGAGAATGTCAGCAAAAGGACCCCAGGCTTCATTTGCAATAATTTTTTTAAAATTTCTGTTTTCTCTCCTGAAAATGGGGAAGTATTTGCAGTACGTGTGCATAGAGTATGCTGCCTAGACATCTCCCCAGAGGCCCCCACCTAGGTCCAAGCCCCATTGTGCTGGGCACGGCACAGACACACAGGAGACAGCCCCTGTCCTGGTCCTTGTGAATCTGAGGCAGAATCTGGCCCATTTTGTTGAGAGGAGAAGCTCTCCGATCTGTGCTTTGCTATAATCTACCCTGGTCACGGAAAGGTTAATTATCTCAGCACTTTGTTCTCTCTGCTAAGGGTGCCAGTGAGGTACTGAGTGTTGGAATTATTATCTACTCCCACTGCCTTAGGGGGATAACTTGGGGATAGGCATCCAGGAGGAGAATGTACTCGAGTTCGATGCCTGATGTCCCAGAGAGCTTTCTCCAGCGCAGGAGCCTTTCTTAGAGCTTCCTGGCCTTTGAATCTGCTGCCTTAGGGTGCTCCGATTTCGCATCCGTGGCCACAATACTGTACTCAAAAATGCTCCCCCTGGACCCACCCAGCCCCTGGGTTCCGCTTGCCAGCCAGGGGGCCATGCCAGCCAGCCCTTTTGCTAGGCCTAGTGACACTACATCAGTCTCTTGCCAGGAGCAAACTCCAGTCCATGTTAGATTTTGGGATTGCAAAGTGACCCAGCTTTCTCTGTGCACCTAATAAACCTTCAGGGCCCAAATTCAGCAGGCCAAGGGATCTATACTGCAGTGGAGCAGGGCATGATTACTGTGCACACACTCCTGCCAGCAGGTCCCACTCAGTAGCCCGCTGGCAGCGGGGAGTGCCATCTGTAGACAGGGCAGTGCCCATGGGCAGCAGGGGAGTGCCATTTGTAGACAGGGCAGTGCCCATGGGCAGATGGGGAGTGCCATCTGTAGACAGGGCAGTGCCCATGGGCAGCAGGGGAGTGCCATCTGTAGACAGGGCAGTGCCCTTGGGCAGACAGCGAGTGCCACCTGTAGACATAGCAGTGCCCATGGGCAGACGGGGAGTGCCATCTGTAGGCAGGGCAGTGCCCACGGGCAGATGGGGAGTGCCATCTGTAGACAGGGCAGTGCCCTTGGACAGCAGGGGAGTGCCATCTGTAGGCAGGGAAGTGCCCATGGGCAGATGGGGAATGCCATCTGTAGGCAGGGCAGTGCCCACGGGCAGATGGGGAGTGCCATCTGTAGGCAGGGCAGTGCCCACGGGCAGATGGGGAGTGCCATCTGTAGCCAGGGCAGTGCCCACGGGCAGATGGGGAGTGCCATCTGTAGACAGGGCAGTGCCCTTGGACAGCAGGGGAGTGCCATCTGTAGACAGGGCAGTGCCCGTGGGCAGCAGGGGAGTGAAATCTATAGACACGGCAGTGCCCTTGGGCAGACAGGGAAGTGCCATCTGTATACAGGGCAGTGCCACTCCCACATGCAAACAAAGGGGCCTGTTCAGTGTTCACACCTTCCAACCCTGACTGAGACCACCCTGAACTCCTCCAGAACATGCCAGGCATTCAGGATTGGCACCCATAGACCCAGCTTCCCTGATGCTCTGAGTTCAGTCTGGGCCTCCTGCCTCAGTGGTCCTGAAGGTTCCCTTGCAGCAGGGGCCGTTCTTCGGGGCTCCATGACGGCTCTGTTAGCATCATGGCAGAGGAGCACAGCCTATCTTTGGGAGAGACTCTATACGGGTTTTTTTTCTCCCTGGCCAAACATTAAATCCCCTCTGAGCCAACCCCATTGGTGTGGTTGCTTTTCATGGTGATAATAACATGGCCAGAGAGACATATGTGATGCTTTAGAGACGAATCAATGATAACGTCACAGACCTGGCAGCTTAGCAGGGCATGGGGAGAGGAGAGGATGAGGACCAGGGCCGGATTTACACCTTACACGCCCCCAGGCACAGCATCCCACTTCATTTGCCCTCTGTCCCATAAACCCCTGCCTTAGCTGGCCAAGACTGCATATTTTGCATCACTGCTGTTAGCCTTTGACCAGAAAGAGGAAGCTAAAATCAATGCCCTAGGCCAGGGGTTCTCACCTCAAAATTTTTGGTGGCCTCAGAATGCGGCCACCAAATCTTGCTGGTGGCCACTATGACAATTTCCCCTAAAATAATTAATTTAGGAAAAACAAATAAATATGCACATGTACATGTCCAAATCACAGTAATTTATTTATGTAGGGTTTTTATTTGCACCCTCAGTAATAATAATGTACAGTTGTCTCTGTTTTTTACTGGACCTAAGCAGAATAGAAACACAAATAAGGTGTTTTACATGTGCTTGCCTTTTTTGTTGCTGTTGTGCTTTTTTTGGTTGTGGTTTTGGGGGGTTTTAAGACTTGCTAGCTGGTAAGTCTGCTCCTGTGAAAAGTGATATGTGTCGATTTGTTAATATCTCTTTTCACAGCAGCAGTCTTGTTATCTCCTGGGAGGCAGTGATGAGTGATATTTACAAATAATACACATACCACTTTTCACAGCAGACTTACTCAGCCCTGGCAAGCTGGGGGACAAAGTAAGCCCTGGAAGGGGAGGTGGGTAGGGAGACACCAGGGGCAGGGGTGGACAGGTGAGAGGCTAGGAGCAGCAGCCGGGGCCAGGGGCGATGAGGGGGTGGTGATCCTAGAGGCTGGGGAAACGGAGCCCGCCACTGCACAGCCAAAACCTGGAACCAAAGCCCCAGGGTCGGAGCCTGTGGCCAGAGCCTGCTGCCTGCCACCCCAGGCCTGAAGCTGGAAGCCTGAGCCACATTGCCCCCAGGAGGGTGGGGAACTCACATCAGCTCTCTGCTCCTCTGGTTCTTGTGGCTCCAACCCCTCCTTGCAGCCCAAAGGGAGGAACCTCTGCTTTGCCCCCATCCCCACCCCCAATCACTGCCCAGGAGGCTGCGGCCACAAGAATAGCCCGTGGCAGCCGCATTTGAGAAAAGCTGCCTGGAAGAGCCCACTGTTGGCACATGTTTGCTAGGTGTCAGAGCGGCTGATCAGACCGGGTGCTGGGTCCTGTTTTTCCAGCAGTGATATTGCAAGTGAGAGTCAACTCCTGAGACAGAAGCCGCATTTTCTATCTTTGCTGTTCTCTTCTCTCTTGTGTTTGTCTTCTAGGAATCAGGATTCAACTTTAACAATAACAACAGCAACCGAAACAGCTCCAGGGACTTCTCTCGAGGTACTTCTCTTCCCCCCCAAAAGAACAATTATCCTTGTCTAAGAGACTGTCGAACAAGGGTTTGTTTGTTCTTTTCCCTTTAAATATTCTCTCCCGCTAAAGGAGACAGGAACAAGGGTTGTTGTTAAAATGAAAACCTAATGTAATGTTCTACATTTCAAATGCTGCTATTGCTTTTCCTTCTTTCCTGGATCTTTAATACTGGCTGAAAAGACTGTTTAGGGGGGTGTTTGCCACAGCACTAAGCAGGCGGAGGTCTCCAAATCTCAAACCTTGTTTAACAGTTTTGTGTTGGGCTGTTTCAGGGTCGTGTGAACGCCTTTGACTCTTTGAGCCTGTTTATTCCACCTACATGAATACAACTGTCCCCCTCCCCCCAGCCTCTGCCAGCTGACTGTTCCAAGCAGCTGAAATTCTTCTCATAGACTCATAGACTCTAGGACTGGAAGGGACCTCAAGAGGTCATCGAGTCCAGTCCCCTGCCCTCATGGCAGGACCAAATACTGTCTAGACCATCCCTAATAGACATTTATCTAACCTACTCTTAAATATCTCCAGAGATGGAGATTCCACAACTTTCCTAGGCAATCTATTCCAGTGTTTAACTACCCTGACAGTTAGGAACTTTTTCCTAATGTCCAACCTAAATCTCCCTTGCTGCAGTTTAAGCCCATTGCTTCTTGTTCTATCATTGGAGGCTAAAGTGAACAAGTTTTCTCCCTCCTCCTGATGACACCCTTTTAGATACCTGAAAACTGCTATCATGTCCCCTCTCAGTCTTCTCTTTTCCAAACTAAACAAACCCAATTCCTTCAGCCTTCCTTCATAGGTCATGTTCTCAAGATCTTTAATCATTCTTGTTGCTCTTCTCTGGACCCTCTCCAATTTCTCCACATCTTTCTTGAAATGCAGTGCCCAGAGCTGGACACAATACTCCAGTTGAGGCCTAACCAGAGCAGAGTAAAGCGGAAGAATGACTTCTCGTGTCTTGTTTACAACACACCTGTTAATGCATCCCAGAATCACATTTGCTTTTTTTGCAACAGTATCACACTGTTGACTCATATTAAGCTTGTGGTCCACTATGACCCCTAGATCTCTTTCTGCCATACTCCTTCCTAGACAGTCTCTTCCCATTCTGTATGTGTGAAACTGATTGTTCCTTTCTAAGTGGAGCACTTTGCATTTATCTTTATTGAACTTCATCCTGTTTACCTCAGACCATTTCTCCAATTTGTCCAGATCATTTTGAATTTTGACCCTGTCCTCCAAAGCAGTTGAATTAGTTTCGACCTGAGTGGAAAAGCAACCTGAAACCTTTGCTGAGCAGCAAGGCAAGGTGAGGAGGCTGCTGGGTTAAAAGCAGAAGGAGAAAAGACACACACTGCAGCAAGCTGCCACCTGAACTGCTTGCCTCTGGGGTCTGTTCTCGAATGATGTACAGGCAGGGCAGGTGCAACCATTTAGGCGACCACTAGGATTTGGGGGGGCTGCATTTTCTTCTGCAGCAAACACGGTGGCCGGATCTTCGGCTGCACTGGTCACCACCAGCATTTAGGAGGAGGAGCTGGGGCAGGGGGGCACGGGGAGGGCCGCCTGCAGCAATTAAGGGCAGGGGGGCGGCACGCAGGGGAACTCCCTGCCCCGGCTCACCCCTGCCCCACCTCCTCCCTGAGCACGCCATGGCTGCTTCATTTCTCCCACCTCCCAGGCTTGTGGTACCTAAGCTGATTGGCACCGCACGCCTGGGAGGTGGGAGAAGTGAAGCAGCGACGGTCTCAGGGAGGAGGCAGGGCAGGGGTGAGCTGGGGCCAAGGGGATGCCTGAGGGTGGGGGGTGGGAAGCTGCCGTGGGGTGGACGCCTCAGGGCAGGGGCTCAGGGACGGGGGAGGGTGCAAGGTGGAAGTGTCGCCTAGGGCGCGAAACATACTTGCACTGGCCCTGTGTACAGGAAAGCTGTCACTGGGGAAGGAGGTGAGCATCCGTCCTCTCAGTTGTCTTGATATTAATAGCTCACCATGCCCAGGGAAGGCGCAGCAAGTTTCTACCTGGTCTCTAACCGGGGATCTTGCAGTGCACAGCAAGTTTCTACCTGGTCTCTAACCGGGGACCTTACAGTGCACAGCAAGTTTCTACCTGGTCTCTAACTGGGGATCTTGCAGTGCACAGCAAGTTTCTACCTGGTCTTTAAACGGGGATCTTGCAGTGGACAGCAAGTGGGATGATGGTTGCTCTACACAGGCCCAGCACATGGGCCACAGGGCACTAAATAACCCTTTTCTGCTCAGTCCTAGAATCAGGTGCCTTTCAGGCCAACAAAGCCCACAGTCTTCAGACTCCCCCTCACATGTGCCCTTGCTTTTCAAGAATCTATACAGCCTTAAAAACAGCTTGTCTGGTGGGAGGTGAGGGCAGGAGTCAGTTCAGCCTGAGATGAGAGCTCAACACCTGTTTCACAAGTTGATTTCTAATGCTAATGTAAGCAGGGGAATGGTCCCGCTATTGTGGGGAACTTTCCTGGCTTCTGCACTACCCTGGTGAAGTGGGCTAGCGAAAGGATCTGAGTCTTCGCTCCCACTTCCTTTACCCAGAAGCCTCCCTGCCCTTGAGGACTCCCCTTCCACTCTCCTGTCTGGCAGAGTCCTCGTAACCCTGACAAGGCTGGGCCCAGGATTCCTGGGGGGCTCGACCCCAACCCTGCTGTGGTCACTCAGGACAGGGGCTAGGGTGTCCCTACTCCAGGGTACTCTCTGTGCTCTGGGCACCTTCCTGACCCACTGATCATTTCATACAATTTAAAGCAAATACAAGTTGTTTAATTAACAATTAATTTAAAAAAAAAGAATAAGGAAAAATGGGAAAGATTAAAGGAAAACATCACCCCGCTCTGTGGCAGGGACCATCACAAATAGTGTTTCTGGAATGTCAGGGCAGTTCACAGTCTGTTCCTTGTAGGTCCCAGGCCTCCTTCTCTGCCACTGGTTGTGCTGCAGGGATGCTGTGGGTCGGACACTTGCTCTGGCGGTGGCCACACGCTCTCAGGCTCTAGGTGGCAGGACCCTTCTTCCCAGCGTCGCCCTCACCCTGTCAGGGTTACAACCCCCCCTAAGTCTGGCCTGCAGATCCTCTTGGCTGAGGCGTCTCTCTGCACTGGGCCCACTGCCCAGGGTCCCCCTCGCTCTCCCCAGCTGCACCCCACACCCGGCTCTGGACTGCTACAGCCCCAGGCCCGGGTCCACCCCTCTGCCTCAGCACGGCTGCTGCTGCTGCTGCCTTCAGGTCCCTGGGCTGCTTCTCTGGCCCCTCTGGCTCTGGTTGCTACAGCTCTGCTCCCAGGGCAGGTCTGCTCTGCAGGCTGCTTCTGTGACTCTGCTCCCAGCTCTGATCTGCTCCCTGGGCTGCTTGTCTAGCCCCTCTGGCTCTGGTTGCTCCAGCTCTGCTCCCAGGGCAGGTCTGCTCCCTGGGCTGTGCTCTGGCTTTGGGGCTGCAGCTCTGCTTCCAGCAGCTTAGCTTGGGCCCCTGCTCTTTCCTTAGCTCGGCCCCACTCTGCCTGACCCAGGCAATTCCAGCTCACGCTGAGGATGGACCCCCGTCCCCCCCAGCCTGCCCACTCTGTCAATCAGGCTGGTCTGGGCATTGGCCTCTCCCCATTGCCCCTGGGGACTGACAGTCTCAGGGTCCTGATATCCCATCGACCCCTCCCCTTTTAGTGCTGGGAGCTAGCAACCAACTCCCCCCCCCCCCGCACTGAATGTTAGTAAGGGGGTGCAGTCCTCTTACACTAAGGCTGGCTCTGACCACCCCCAACTGATGCGGCAGGTCCAGAGGTGCTGGGGTCTGAACCGCCAGGCCCAGTGATGCTGGGGCTAGGAACTGCCAAGCCCAGAGGTGCTGGAGCTCTGACCTGCCAGGCCCAGAGGCACCAGGGCTCTGAACCGCCAGGCCCGGAGGCGCCTGAGGCTCTGAACTGCCAGGCCCGGAGGTGCAGAGCTCTGAACTGCCAGGTCTGTAGGTGCCAGGCTCTGAACTGCCAGGCCCAGAGGTGACGGGCTCTGAACTGCCAGGCCCAGAGGTGCCGGGGCTAGGAACTGCCAGGCCCGGAGGTGACGGGCTCTGAACTGCTGGGCCCAGAGGTGCCAGGCTCTGAACTGCCAGGCCCAGAGGTGCAGGGCTCTGAACTGCCAGGTCTGTAGGTGCCAGGCTCGGAACTGCCAGGCCCGGAGGTGTCAGAGCTCAGCCCTGGCAAGCCCCTGGCAAGTCCTGGCACTGCCTGACTGAGGAATGGGCACTTTCCAGGGAGCTCTCATGACCCACTCTAGCAGAGATTTGTAGCAGGGGCTCCCCTGGATCACAAACACCTCATCTGCTGCTGGTAATTGCTTGCTTTCCTAAGCCCAGTAAGTCCCAGCATGAACTGAGATTCTGATCAGTTGATGAGGGCAAGAGTGTCCTGAATTCTTTGTGTTCCAAACAATTGCACCATGCTCAGCTCTGGGTCCATTTTTTTTAATCTCCTTTGGAAAGTGTTGCCATGGGAGCTTCTTAACCTATCCACAGAAAGCATAGGCAGCTCCCTCTCAGCTGTGATTGTTCTCTTGATGGTCCAAATCCCTCTCTCCTGCCTCCCGGCTCCTCCCTTGGCTATTCCTGACCCGTACCCCTCTGATCTTTGCTTCTGTCCTTTGTTCTGAACCTCCAAGTTGGGTGCTGCTCCCAGATATGAAAATCAGGAACCCCAGAAATTATCTCCACCAGTTCTGCTGCCTCCGGCTCTCCTGATTTTCTGCTCTGGGCAGGTTCCTTGCCCCACCACCTCACAGGGAATAGGCCCAGCTCACAGGATTCAATTTACTGTATGCCTCATTCCTTAACCTGCCCTACACACTTAGCCCCTTGCCGTGGGTGAGGGACACAAGCAGGTGCCTGGTATCCTAAAGTCATAACAAATATTCGGGAATGGAAGGCCACCATGAAAAATACCAGCTTTGTGTTTGTACGGTCTCTAATAAAAACATCCTGCATTTATCCCCCACAAGGGATCCCCAGCCATACAGCACCAAGAAAAGAGATGGGCCTGTGAGAAAAGTAAGCTAGCAGCTGATATAGCAGCAGGGTAGATTTGAGAGGGCATACACTCAGGGCTAACCTTAGGGCTGGCAACAGGCTTTGGTGTTTGTAGTTTGTGGCCAGTATGGTTGTGAGGGTGGCATTCAGCCGGAGCAAGAAGGCTGGGGCAGGAAGTCCAGGCGGGTGTTTAGCTGCTCTGGGTAAAGCATCTGCCCCAGTGCGGGGCTGCCCTTTATCATCCTGGGCCATGCACACACTGTGCTTGGTTCTGCCAGATGCAGAGAGCTGCTTCTCTGTTCCCCAGGTGGCTGTCTCATCTTTCCTGCACTGCCTATGGACGGGTGACACATGCAGAGCAGGTCACCCTGTGATGGGCCTGCTTTATGCTGGCGCTCACCCTCCCCAACCCAATGGGCTGACACTATCCCTGGAAGGGAGCTGTGATTCTCTTTCCCTCCGTGCTGCTGAATACAAATTGAATTTAATGGCTTCAACTGAGCCTCAGCAGCTATTCCAAGCCAGCACTCTGGGGGGAGAGATTCAATTTACCGGGAGAGAGGGAGTCCAGCAATGGATGAGGGGAGCTAGCAGGGTGGGGAGAAAAGCAGAGACCAGGGGGAAGGCATAGAGCGTGGGGAAGAGCTATGGGGAGGGAGCAGAGGCAGGTTGGGTGTTATGGGGGGACAGGGAGCAGGGCAAGGACAGGAATTACTGTGGGGGATGTAATGAAGGTGGATGGGGGCTCCTGAGATGGGGGAAGGGTAGGAGAGTTAGTGCAGGCAACAGGGTGTGAACTGGTGCTGTTAAGAGCTCCAGGGACAGCACCCCCCTGGTTTCCAGGGGGACTGGAGAGTTGGATTTCACCTGTAACACTCTGCCTGGTTTGGATGCTGGTGGCCTGAGAAGCACGACGGGGGGAGCAGAGCTGCTCAGCATCAGTGCTAAGGGTGCTGGCCGGCGTTCTCCCCAGCTGGGAGACAGGCTACTCTGCTTGGCTCTCCAGAGCCTGGGGTTGCACCCCTTGCAGACAGCACAAGCAGGAGGAGGGCTGGGAGCTGGCGGGGTCGGCAGGCAGTGCTGGGCGTAGGCCCTTCCTCGGGGTCTCTTGGCTGAGTGACGTGGGGAGCGCTCAGAGCGCTCATTGGTATTGGTTTAATGTCACTTGTATTTGAAATAAGGGTAAAGCCTGGGCTGCCGGAGAAGGCCTGGCTGGAGCTGACTAGTTCAGGGGTTGGAGGCTTACTGACCCAGGTGGCTGGATTGGTGCTAGCTCCCTGCTGGCCCATGGGCTGGGCTCTGGACAGCTCAGTGCTGAGCAGGTGTCGCCATCTGGGATAAAGCTAGACTGACTGAGGCGGCTTCTGCAGAATGTAACGGAGATGATGCTTCTGTGCCAGGCACCGTGTCAGCCTTCCAAGCATGGCAGCTCGTCTGAGCCCCTCGGAGCAGGCAAGGAGGAACCGCGCCACCTACAGCCCTTTGGCGGGTGGTGGAAGTGGACAGGCTTCTTGCCGCAGACATCAGTGTCGGGATATTTTCTTTCTAGTTTTTTTTATTTAAAAACAGATAAAAAGGTTGCTTGAATTTTCTGCCCATCACTAGTCCCCCTACAATATGCAAATCCCTGCATTCTGACTGGGTAAGGAACAACAGTGGCCAATCAGAGTGCAAGGATTTGCATATTGCCCATATGGCTACTGAGAAATCCAGTGTGCCCATCCCATGGCTCATACCACTGCCCTCGGAATGCCCCAGCCATATGCCCACAACAAACATGGCTGCTCCAGCTTCACACCCCTTTTATCCTGAGCACTTCAAACTCTTGCTGGTGAGGGAAGCAGCTGCCTTCTCGCACCCCATCTCTTTCACCCCCTTTCCTCACTGCTCTCCCACTCCCCATAAAAGCTGATGGGAAAGAAGCACTGTGACAGCCCCCCATTCGTGATGTCAGCAGGAGAGGAGGCTGTTGTTCCAGTCCATGTGTGAAATGCTACTCAGAGGAGCCCCTTTCAAACCACCCCTTCGTTCCCTAAGAGCCAGCGCTGAGAAGCAGGCCTCTGCCTTTCCTAGGTGTCTGCTCCCCCACTCCCTGTAGGGTTGCCAGCTTTCTAGGATTGTCCTGAAGTCTCCAGGAATTAAAGATTAATCTTTAATTAAAGATTATGTCACATGATGAAACCCTCAGGAATAAATCCAATCAAAACTGGCAACCCTTTCCATGCCCTTCCAGTGGATGTGGTATTTCTCTGGTCTGCTCCCCGTTGGGGTGGGGTGGGGTTGAGGGGAGAGGAGATACAGCTAAAAATGAATGTAGTTTGATTTCAAACTTGCATGACTGATCAGAGGCTGGGAGCCTGAACTGTGGCGAGGAGCTGGGCTGAGCAGGGAGCGGGCAGCGTAAGAAGAGGTGGCGAGTAGGCAGCTAACTGGGAGAGAATCGGATCCTGAGCTCTGTATCAGCCTAGGAAATGCTGCTGTCACAGTGTTGCCAATTCTGGTGATTTTATTGTGATACGTGGGGGTTTTCTGGAAGGCCCAGATTCCTGGGAATACATGGGAATCTCTGCTTGCCTTTAGAAAAGGCATGTTTCTTGTAGTTGAAGGTAAAAGCTGAGACACCTAGACACCTAGGGAAGACTCAGGACCTAGAGGGCAAAGAACAACCTCAAACTTTGGGTTATGATTTGTTAAACACAAATGATTTTTGAGCCCTTGTTCCTGATTGCTGAAGGTTGGCCGTGCTGGGGTTACTGCCAAGCCATAGGCAGCACCCACCTGTGATCAGCTGGCTTGCCAAAGACATTGCTGCAGGCAAAAGAAACATTCTCTGCTATCCTGGCCGAGAGCCAGATTCCATAGAGCCCCTGTGCAGCCATGTGCAGGTGAAGGGCATGGATGTCACACCCAGCTGGCCTGAAAGCCAACCCGCGTTACAGGCTAGGCTGCCTCCGAGAGCACACCGGAGGGCCCCAGCTATCTGAAAGGCAGGGATGATGTGAGGGGCAGTGTTCCCACCTCTCCTAGTTTTATGGCAAGTCTCATGATTTTTGGCATTTCCTTTAACGCCCCAGCTCCTGGAGTCCCACACTTACATGAGAAACTCAGCTTTGTTCCTTTAGCATAAAAAAAAAAGAGTTTCTAGCCCCGGGCTTCCCCCAACAATTTTTTTAGTGGCTTCAAAGTGCAGCCACCAACTCTTGCTGGTAGCCTCTCTGACCAATTTTCCTAAAATACTTAATTAACTTTAGGAAAAACAAATAAATATGCAAATATCCATGTCCGAATCATTGTCATTTGTTTATATCTGGATGGGGCTTTTGGCAGACTCAATAATACAAATAATGTGCAGTTGTCTCTATTCTTTATTGGACCTAAACCGAATAGAAGCAAAACTAAGATGCTTTACACGTTATTGTCTTTTGTTGTTATTTCTTTTGCTTTTTTTGGTTGCTTTTTTCAGACTTGCTAGCTGGTAAGTCTGCTGCTAAATGATATTTGTATGTTTGTTAATATCACTTTTCACAGCAGTAGGCTTGCCAGCTACCTGGGAGGAAGTGAAAAGTGATATTAAAAAACATACAAATATCATCTTTTACAGCAAATTTACAAAACTGGGGACAAATTAAGCCCTGGATGGGGGGGTGAGCAGCGAGGCAGCAGGGGCCAGAGCGATAGATGTGGGGCTGGAGGACACAGTGGTGCTGGGGAAGGTAGTGAGGGCCAGCGGGTCTGGGCTGAAGCCCTTTGGCTGGGGACCAGAGCCCGCTGCCCCATGGCTGGAGCCTGCTGCCCACCACCTGCCACCTGAGGTCTGAAGCCAGAAGCCTGAGCTCCACCATCCCCAGGAAGGTGGGAAACTCACACCAGCTGCCTGCTCCTCCAGCATTTCTGGCCCCAGAGGCGGGCAGTGCCCAACCCTGCTGGTGGCCCCTGGGGAGGGGCCACTCTTCCCTCTCCTCCTTCCTCAGTCACCACCCAGGAGCCTGTGGCCTCAAGAAATGCCTCTGGTGTGTGCATTTGAGAAACATTTTTCTAGACCTCACATTGGCAGAGAAAAACTTGAAAATGTCACTCCAGTGAGACCTAAAGGCCCAGGAGGCAAAGATAAAGAACTCAAAATCTTCCGATTTTTAAGCCAGTCTCATGATTTGGGAGGGGTTGTGACTCAGGATTTGTGAACAGAAGGGATGGGCAATATTGCAAGGGTAGACTCAGGGCTCTGCCCCACTTGCACCTCGGGCAGTATGTGCCTGGGGAAGTCAGGTGCCCCGTCTCCCAGCATGGCACCCTGTAGAGGTATAGTGGCTTTGATAGAGCACTGAACTGGGGCTCAGGATACTTGTGTTCTAGTGCTGACTCTGCTTCTGGGTGACCTTGGGCAAGTCCATTTGGCCCCAGCCCCCAAAAGTGTTGGAGACCAGGCTGTGGGCAGTCAGGCCTAGGGGTCAGAGCAGGAACCAGCTCCAGTTCCGGGGCTAAGGTCAGGAACTAGTAGCCATGCCTGGAATCAGAGCCAGAATCAGGAACTAATAGCCAGGCCAAGGGTCAGAACAGGAGTCAAGGAGCAGGGTCAGGATGAGAAAGGCGGAGCCAGGAGTAAGTGGAGGTCTCAAGGAGTGAGCAGGAGCAAGGCAAAGGGCGGCAGGCACAAGGAGGATGCCAGCTGCAGACCTAGAAACATGGAGCCCTGAAAGCCAGCCAGCCAGCTACCCTTCCTGCCCAGTCAGGTGACACTGCTGCAGGCTTGCTGGGCTGCCAGGAGACATGACGCTGCTGCAGGCCCTGATCCCTTCCATTAAAATAATCGGCAGCTAGGAACCTGCACATCTTGACCACCCCTGCTCCGTGCCTCAGTTTCCCCATTTGAGGATAATGATACTGATCTTCGCAAAGTGCTTTGAGATCTATATAGGAGCTAGCTGCTGTTCAGAATTGCTGCCGAGACGTCCCTGTACACACCCTACAGTGCACAGGCTGGGATCTAACCCCGGCCTGTGGGGAACGAAGGGTAACAGGCTGACAATCGAGCTGTGAAGGGGCAAGTGCCAGCGCAACTGGATGAAATCCCCTCCCTGCTTTGGAGGTAGGGAGCCCACCAGCTCCCCTCAACAACCTGTTCACTTCGTGAGCTGCTCTGTGCTGGTTCTTGTCTCTGCACCCAGTTTAATGTCAATGAAAACAATCTGTATACACAGCAGCTGCTTGAGAGAAGCTTTCTCTTCAGTGCACAACTACGACAGAGGAAATTACAGAGGAAAAACGTGTTCTGAATTGGTTGGAGATTAAAAGAAAAAAATAGTCCTTTAGAGACTAATGCTTTTCTGTGGGAAGCCTGAGAGAAAAATCACCTCCAGAATGAGCTCCCGAGAAAGGTATTTTTTATTTAAGATCCTAAACATTATTATGTTTGCAAGCTCCCCTCCATCTGCATCATTACACTTAAACTCCTATTTAAGACATATGAAATAATTCTGCCTCCTTTAAAGATAGATGAGATCGGTTCCCATTGGGATAAAAGAGCAACATAAAAAGGGGGCAGCTCAAGTAAAACAGCACTGCCAGAGGGCATAATAAATACATAAATGACTCGCTACCACCAGACCCTCATCACAAAGTGCGGCGCATGGACTGGAGAACAGAGAAGTGTTTTAGAACACTGTGCAATTCCCCACCTCCCTGCCGGCTCCACTCTGAGCTCCTGGCCCCATGGATCAGGCGTTAAGGAGATGCTGTTATTGGCTTGTCTATTTTGTCTGGAGGAGGGGATGAGCCAGCCCCCCAGCTCCACAGAGTTGGGGACTCACAGAGGCGTTGCAGGAGCCTAGGCTTACTGTGGTCCTCATCTCTCACTGCAGGGCACAAGTAACTCCCAATGGTTAACCACTTGCTGGAGGGGCAGAACCAGGCCTCCTGGGCATTATCCTCAATCCAGGAGGAGGGAAGAGTGCTTGTGGCCCTGCCCCCTCTGGGGTGTAACCAGTGCAGCTGGAACTGGGAAGGGAACTCGATTCCTGCCTTCACTGACCTGCTGTTTGCCCTTGAGCAGGTCCCAGCACCGTCACACCAACTCCATGTGCCTCAGTCTGCCCAAGTACAGAAAAGGGACCAATACTCGAATAGCAATAGCCCAGCAGAGGGAGCAGAGACGGCAGACAGCCAGGTAGATTAGGTAGCTAATGGGACTGTCAGGCTTGGAGCCTGTCTGTACAGTAATGTCCGTAAAGGGCTGACAGAGCCTCAGCTGGAGGGCACTAGGGTGTGTTCGGCCTCCACCCCACCCCCTCACTTCTGCAGCCCCGCTGGCTATTGCCTCCCCTCTGTTAGAAAGCCTCGTTCCTCCGAGCAAGGATCCTCCGGACTGTTTGTCCAACAGACAGCAGGGTACAGGACAGCTGAAGTGACAGGAAAGCAGCTGGGACACTCTCTCTGTCCAAGCTACGGGCTGAGGGCTTGCTCACCTCCCTGCCTCGACTCTCCAGGCTCAGGATCTGGAGGGAACGTCGATCCCTCTTGGTTCGTTGGCTTCCCCCATCTGTCTGTCTGCACCCACGTTGTCTCTGCTCTTTGTAATTATTGGGGTCACTCCGCACCTCAGCCCCCTACGGTGCCAGCACTGTGCCTGCTGTACCATGCCTCAGAGGCAAGCAGTGTAGGCACTTCAGTAGCTACTGCTTGTAGGCGCTAGCCCAGTAACTGCTTGGGGAAAGGCGATTTTCCTAGGGCTGGCAGGGAAGGTTGCAGAGCCCCTAGGTGCAGAGGCTTAAGCAGTTACAGTTCAAAGTGAGCCGTAGCGGTTCCTGTTTGGGCCATCAGCAGTCAGGGCTTGGCAGGGCAAGGGTCCGGGGTGCCCTCTCCAGCCCAGTCTCTATTCCAGCTAATAAGCATTCCCGGGTTGTCAAGTCAGGCTCAGTTAGCATCTCTCACGGGGGCCATGCGGCATCGGCTCCCTGCCCAGCTGCTGCTCCCCCATATGGCGCACACAGACCTGCACCCGGCTGTAACACCCACCTGTCACTGCCTGGTCCACAGACGGCTCCTTCCACAGTTCTCAGAGCTTCTCTCCAGCTCCCTCCGGCATGTGGCTCCCACTCCCAGATTGAGCCTGGCCACCTCCTGGTTCAGGACCTTTCCCCTTGCCTGGCCTGGGGAGGGGGCTGATGGGAAACTCAAGCCCTGCTTAGCCAGAAGGAAGGGGATGTACATGGGGGAGGCGGCTGATGGCAGCTGTAGCCCGGCTTTGCAGATCCATCACCACTTAGACTGTCAGCTGCCTGGGGCAGGGGCTATTGATTTGTCCTGTGTTTGTACAGTGCCTGGTGAGGTGGGGTCCTAGCCCATGTCTAGGGCTCCTAGGCGCTATGGCAATATGGCTGCTACTACGACTAACAGTTCCAGCGGGCCCAGCCTGGCCCAGCTGTGTTGGAAAGCTTGGGCTGTGCGTTCTCAGCAGCTGCCAGGATGTGTGTGTCTGTTTGTAAGCCAGAAGCGAGTCTGGTCATCGAGCTCTGCAGCCACTGGACCCCTGCTAGATGGATCTCACCTCAGATGCATCCCTCTGAAGACATCCCCTCCATAGTCCCACACACAGTCATCTTGGGACTACAGGGGTGTCCAGCCCTTCACATATCTAAGAAGAACATGATTTGGCTTCACTTCTTTCTTCTTCCTGCCAGCTGCATGTCCTCAGCACACCTCCCCCCATACACACAACACACACACCATTGACAGTATCTCCTGAGTACCTGCATCTCCTCACATAGCTAAGGGTTCTTGAGTGTCTGTCCATATGTGGGCACTCTCCCCCCTGCAGGGTCCCAGAGCCCAGGCTCCAGCACGAGCCCAAATGTCTACACTGCAATTAGCCCTTTAGTCCGAGCCCTGCAAGTCCAAGTCAGCTGGCATAGGCCAGCCACGGGGTCTAATTGCAGTGTAGACATACCCTTCAGGACACCCAGAGGATAGAGATTCATCCCTGACCATATTGGCTAATAGCCATTGATGGACCTACCGTCCATGAACTTCTCTAATTCTTTTTACAACCCAGGTATACTTTTGGCCTCGACAAAATATTCTGGCAAGGAGTTCCACAAGTTGACTGTGTGTTGTGTGTAGAAGCACTTCTATTTGTTTGTTTTAAAGCTGCTGCTTATTAATTTCACTGGGTGACCCATGATTCTTGTGCTATATAAAGAGGTAAATAACACTTCCCTATTCACTTTCCCCGCACCATTCGTGATTTTATAGAACTTTTATCATATCCCTGCTCAGTTGTCTCTTGTCTATGCTGAACAGGCCCAGTCTTTTTAATCTCTCCTCAGATAGAAGCTGCTCCATATCCCTAATCAGTTTTGTTGTCTTTCTCAGTGTTTTTTCCAATTCTAATATATCTTTTTTCAGATGGGGTGACAGTATTCAGTGTGTGAGCGTACCATGGATTTATATAGTGGCAATATATAGTGATACTTTCTGTATTATTATCTATCCTTTTCCCAATGCTTCCCAACATTCTGTTCACTTTTTTGACAGCCGCAGCACATTGAGTGGATGTTTTCAGAGAGCTATCCAGAATGATTCCAACGTGTTTCTTGAGTGGTAACAGCTAATTTAGACTGCCTCATTTTGTATCCTTGGGATTATGTTTTCCACGGTGCACTACTTTGCACTTATCAACGTTGCATTTAATCTGCCATTTTGTTGCCCAATCACCCAGTTTTGTGAGACCTCTCTGTAATTCTTTGCAGTTAGCTTTTGACTTACCTATGTTGAGTAATTTTGTATCAAGCTCAAACTTTGCCACCTCACTGTTTACCAATTTTTCCAGATTATTTATGAATATGTTGAACAGCGCTGGTTCCAGTCCAGATCCTTGCGGAACCTCGCTATTTACCTCTTTCCAGCATGAAAACTGTCCATTTATTCCTTCCTTATCTTTTAAGCAGTTACTAATCCATGAGAGGACTTTCCCTCTTACCCCATGACTGCTCTCTTTGCTTAATAGCCTCTGGTGAGGGACCTTATCAAAGGCTTTCTGAAAGTCCAAGTACACCATATCCACCGGATCACTCTAATCCACATGTTTGTTGACCCCTTCAGAGACTTCTAGTAGATTGGTGAGACATGATTTCCTTTTACAAAAGTTGCATTGACTCTTCCATAATATATTTTGTTCCTCTGTGGGTCTGATAATTCTGTTATTTGCCTGATACTGAAGTCCGGCTTAATGGCCTGTAACTGCCAGGATTGCTTCTGGAGCCTTTTTTTAAAATTAGCATTACAGTCACCTGGTACACAGGCTGATTTATGGGGTAGGTTACTTGTTTTTCAATTTTACATTTGTGTTTCCTCAGAACTCTTAGGTAAATACCATCTGGTCCTGGTGACTTATTACATTTGAATTTATCAGTTTGTTCCAAAACGTCCACTATTGATACCTCAGTCTGGGGTGGAGCCTCAAATTTGTCACCTAAAGGAATAGCTCGTGTATGGGAATTTCCCTCACATCCTCTGCAGTGAAGACTGATGCGAAGAATTCATTCAGCTTCTCTACAATAGCCTTGTCGTCCATGACTGCTCCTTTAGCATGTCAGTGGCTCCACAGATTATTTAGCAGGTTTCTGATGTACAGAAAGAAAATGCTGCTGTTAGTTTTGTGTCTTTTGTTAGTTGCTCTTCCAATTCTTTTTTGGCCTGCTTAATTATACTTTTACACTTGACTTGCCAGAGTTTATGCTCCTTTTTATCTTCCTCAGCAGGTTAACACTTCCAGTTTTTAAAGGGTGTCTTTTTGTCTTAACTGCATCTTTTACTCAGTTGTTCAGCCTTTTTTATTTTTTATATTTTTGCTCCTCTTACTGTTTGTTTTGTTTGTTTTTGATTTGGGGTATGCATTTAGTTTGAGCCACTATTATGGTGTTTTCAACAAGTTTCCATGCAGTTTGCAGGCATTTTACTCTTCTGACTGATCCTTTTTATTTCCATTTAACTAGCATTCTCATTTTTGTGCAGCTCCCCTTTTGGAAGTTAACTCCTACTGTGGTGGGCATGTTTGGCATTTCCTCCCCAAAAGCAAGTTAAATTGAATTACATTATGGTCGGTATTACCAAGCAGTTCACCTATATTCACTCCTTGGACCAGATCCTTTGCTCCATTTAGAACTAAATCAAGAATTGCCTCTCCCCTTGTGGGTTCCAGGACTAGCTGTTTCAAGAAGTGGTCGTTAATGGTGTATAGAAATTTTACCTCAGCATCCCATCCTGAGGTAACGGGTTCCCAGTGAATCTGGGGATACTTGAAATCCCCCATTATTATTATTGAGTTGTCTGATTTCGTAGCCTCTCTAATCTCTCTGAGCATTTGACAATCACCATCACCATCTTGGCCAGGTGCTGCTACTCTTCTTATTCAAACACAGAATTTCTATCCGTAGGGATTCTGGGATACAAGTTTAATTCATTTTAGATTTTTACTGTACTTACTCCGTTCTTTCTTTCCCATACAGCCCCACTCCCCTACTAATGCAACCTGCTCTATCATTCCTACATATTTTACCCTGCTATTACCATGTCCCATTGATTATCATCATTCAGCCAAGTTTCTGTGATGTCTATTATATCAATATCCTCATTTAATTCCAGGCACTCACGTTCAGCCATCTTTGTATTTAGACTTCTAGCATCTGTACTTATAAAACTTGCCAGTATTTAGTTGTCTGTCTCCCCATGACATGATTGAATAGGACTCTTTTTCATTTGACTGTTTCTCTTCAATTCCTACCTGTACTCTATTAACTTCTGTCCTCTTCTCTTTACCAGGATATAGAGTATACCATTAATAAATCTTCTCTTTGGGATGTCTCTGTCTGACCCATGTGCTCCTCCACACCTGTTGGCTTTCCCCCAGCCCTTAGTTTAAAATCTCCCCTCTAAGCTTTTTCACGTGCTAGCAATCTGGTTCCATTTGGGTTTAGGTGGAGCCTGTCCTTCGTCTCTAGGTACCCAAGCCTCACGGGGATTCATGGATTTTATCTTCATAGCCCCTCTGGGAGGTCCCATTTTGCAGACAGTAGAGGTAAGGCCCAGTGAACATTCAAGGTCACACAGGGCACCTTGGGACTGAGCCAGTCCTCCTGAGTCACAGGCCACTGCCCCATCCACTAGGCAAGCCTTCCCGGCTGTTTCCAAGCCCTTGCACTAGGGGATGGCGCCGGTGGCTCTCTGCCTCAGACAAGCTCTGCTGTGATTTGTGCTGTTCATTCTGCACCTCCAGCCTCCCTCAGCCGAAAGGACCACGAAGCTGCCTCCTCCCACAGCTGCCAAGCACTGAGCCCCCGGGCAAACCTGGAGTGGGGTGGCAGGGGGGAAGGGGGTCTATTTCCAGCACAGAGAGATCCTGCCATTGCAGGGCTGCTGTGAGCATCCCATCTCTGCGGGAGGAGGCTGTGTGATCCCCATCTCGTCACCAGGCTGCCAACCCCATGCAGGGAACAGCAGTGGGTGCTGTGAGTGCCCCCTCAATCTCCTGACCAGCCCCCTGTAGCCCTCTATACAACACCTGCCCAGGCCCCGGAACTGCCAGGCATCTCTGAGCTGTTTCCATACTCTGCGCAAGCCCCTGAACCTTCCTGTCTGCTTCTGTGCTGCTGGGGGACATTTGCCAGCATATGGGACTGCTCCCAATGACTCCCTCACCTCTGTCCCGGCTGTTCTGGGGTGTACATGACTGCACTGAGGCAAGGGGTGGAGCGGGAGACGGAGCAGGCCGCCCAGCTCTGTTCATTTCCTAGAGGACCATGCTGATTTGCAGAGCTGGGCTCTCCTCTGTCGGATTGCTTTCCCCTGCCGAGTCGCCCCTGCAGAAGAGCAGGCTCACTGCGCTGTGTCTTGTATCACACATTTGTGGCAGCCCATCCTGACATTAGTATGGTTTATTATATTAGTTCCTTAATGCAGCCAGGACAAAGTGAGGCATCAGCAATCGTTACTGAGTCAGGGAGCGCGCTCCTGTTATTACCAGTGTAGGCCAATTCCCAGCCCTGCCCTGCACTGCCTTTTCTCTCCTCCTAATAATTTCCCTCAGTTTCCCTCACTGCCTTTAAGGTGCTTTATTTCAGCCAATCCCAACCTATCCAGGCTCTTACATGCTAAGATCTCAGCTGCATCGGTCAGTGTTAGGGTTGTCACCTTTCTAATTGCTGGTAACCGGACCACCAAGGCCCTGACCCCTGCCCTGCCTCTTCCCCCCAAGGCCCTGCTGCCCCTGCTCCACCTCTTCCCTCAAGGCCCTGCCCCTTTTCCAGCTCTTCCCCTGGCCCCACCTCCTTCTCCACCTTTTGCCCCAAGACCTCACCCCTATCACTTGCTGCTCTTTCTCCCATCACCACCCTTTGCTCACTGGATCGTCTCCACCTCCCTCCCCCCATGCTGGGCTTGCTGGGCTCCTTCTGCTCGAGGGCTGGGATGGGAGCTGCTGCAGCCTCACAAAAAGCCTGCCTGCAGGTAAGAGGCAGCCCTGTCTGAGCAGGGGGTGGTGAAGGTTAATGACCTTGCACCTCCCCCTGCCATGTGGTAACCGGGCATTTGGTGTCCGGTCAGTACATCTGACCAGACACTGCCAGGTCCCCTTTTGGATCATACTTTCTGGTAGAAAACCAGGCACCTGGCCATCCTAAATAGCACCTGGACACAGAAGCCAAAAACTGGACTGTCCGGGTAAAGCCCAGATGGGTGGCAACCCAAGCCAGTCTCCACTCCGCTGGCATGACCTGCTGCTTAGCTTCGGTTGAGCACGGGCTGACCCAGGATAGAGTAAACCCAGGTTGGAAAAGTCCAGCAGTGGCAGCTGTGCATGGGATGTCCTGCACACAGGACCCAAGGGACCAGTCCTGGGGGGCCCGTGTCAGCTACGGGGCCTGATCAACTCTGCTCCTTTACAGCTCCACCAGGAACGCTCAGACAGTGTCATCTGGATAATCTTTACTAAACCCCTTTGCAAGCATCTTTCATTAACAGTACCCAGGGTTTACTTATCCCCAGCTGAGCGCCTGGCAGCCAGCTTCTTTGTAGAAATAAAAAGTTGCGGCAAGCCTCTCTGTGTGCCAGAAATGATGCTGCCCAGTTTGAGCTCCCGTGGACTGTTTGGAATAGATCAGTAAACAGCCACAGTCAGATCCTCTCTGTCTCTTTTATCCTGTTTACAAAGCAGCCCCTGCAGCCTGAGGTTCCTGTGAGCCTGGACTGGGTTTGTAGATTAGCCCTTCCCCTCTAAAAGTGAACAAGCAGAGCAATGGTTGTAAAACAGTCCCCTGGACTGACGCATCCACAGCATTAGTGGGGCCCAGCCATGGCACTGTCTGTGCTGCTACATGACACTGAAAGCAGGAGGGATGCTGACAGGATGGGGGAGAGAGGGAGGTATTTTGCCCAACACACCTGAGCAGTCTCGCCAATATGCAGGGACTTGCAGGGTTGCTTCTGTTAGGTGGGGAAATTGATGTCAGAAGTGAGCTATTTCCTTGGTACAATCCTTTTTGTTTACAAAGAACACACACAAATTCCTGTTTCCCCGAACACAGTGGGAACAAACAGCAAGCAACTTATTTGCTCAGAAATCCAAGTCTGTCTTTCCAGCAAGCCCTGTACACAAAAACCCCACTGTCTTGCAGCTTCTTCCCAGGGCCACACCCATGACTACTTCTCCCACACACTGTAGGCTTTCTGGTTGCTTTCTGACTCTTACACACAGAGACACACACTGCTATAGTCAAACAAGCCACTAGTTCCTGCATTTGCAATCAGTCTCAAGAAAAACCATCAGCCCATTCAATTTAGCTCTGCTCAGGCTTTACCATGTGTTCCACTGCCTTGGATAGTGACTTCTTATTGTTCCCAGCTATCACTATGGAAACAGATAATTTAATTGCTCTTTCTATTTAGCCTGAATGAAGGATGCTTAGCACACTCATCAGCTTTAACTAGGTCTGTAATTATCTCTAGATGAAAGACCACTTGATGGCCGCCATCAACATCTTCCAGCACAACAATCTCTTATTTATTGCCCTAAACATAAGGCCTGGGTTTGACTCTCAATTATGATCTTCTGTATCCCAAGCTGGCAGATGCTGGAATAGCTGGAAGGTCCAGAGGGCAGAAGCAGCAATCCTCCAGCTGACTTAGGAGTTATGCTCATGGGCTCCCATTCAACGGTCTTCTTTTAGAAGTTAGGTTGGCATGTCCTGGGGCCTGTATCATTCAGGGGACTGGTAATGGAGCACATAGATCAAATCTGATCAGAGACCTGCTTGGTTGTCACACTCCAGCTCCTAGCAGACAAGTGTCTATATCACAGAACCTCCATCATGATCAGCACCAAGTATCCCTGCAGCTGGGAACTTTGGCAGAGGCCAAGGTTTTGGTATCCCCGCTAGGCCAGCCTGTTGGGCTAGTTAATTCATCTCTTGTGGCATAGGCTCCATGCACAGCTGTCCATGCAGACTCATGTGCCGGTCATGTCTCTCAGCCATGTCCAGCCAAGAAAAGCACATCCTGCTCATTCAGCCTGCTCGGTGAAAATGCTGACAATCACTTTTACTGGCTGGAGAAAGCTCCCAACCCCATCGAATGAGGTCTGGCTAAGCCTGTCTTTGCAGCATCTCCAGGACACTCGCTGTTCAAATCCCTTCTTCCCATTAGACAGAGGAGGGATGTGAGCTGGGGGTCTTGTACAGCCCAGGTGAGTATCCTGACCACCAGGCTAAGAATTATTAGGGTGGCCCATCTCATCACCCTCTTGTCCAAACAGGGTTCCTGGCTGTGAATGACAAGCAGGAATAGGCACCTTTCTCTTAGCAGGGCCTCTCTGGTCAGCAGGTCCCAGTGGCTAGCTTAGGCAGCTCCCTACCTAGCATGTGCCTTTCAGGTAGATGTTGCGCTGCTCAGTGTTACAATGCCTGACAATCACAGCCTAAATCGACGAGACAGGCAAAGGGCGGGGCCGGGAAATATTGTTATCGCCATAGAGTATTATTGTTACGACTGGAAGCTCTTCGGGGCACAGATCGTCCTTGTTCTGCATCTGTACATTGTCGCCCTGGTCTGTCTCTTAACTGCTACTGCAACACTACCACTAATCTGTAGCAGGCCTGTTATATAGATGGGGAGCTGAATCCCAGAAGATAATATGACTTGGTCCCCCAGTGTTTACATGGCAGAGGCAGGAACTGGACCCAGATCAGCGCCCTATCCACAAGGCCCCCTTCCCCTCCAGGGAGAACACACATTTTAGATACAGAAGCCAAATTATCCCAACCTGTCTCTTAAACTGCACACACAAATTTTGCATCACAGTTGCTTGTGCAAGTGTCCCCTTTGGGTTAGTCGAAGAGGTGCGAGAGCTGAAGTTCGCACCGTCAGCGTTCGGTGCCTGATCACGCAGACAAGCCCCACGGGGTTTTTAATTGGCACCAAAGGATTTCAGCGTGTTCAGTAAAGCAGCGTTCACACTAATGATTAGTGACTCCTCTAATGAGTCCTGTCGATGCTGCCAACCTCGTGTTTGCTGGACACTTGTTCTGTAGCTTTCCAGCCTGTCACTCCCAGCCTGACTGCTCCAGCTGTGGGAAAAAAGAGCAGATCAGTTTAATGATCCCACGGGGATATGGAGAGTCTCTTCAAAACTCCCCAGCCCTTTGCACTGATCAGCAGAGTGCAGCCTAGTGCAGGCATCAGGCCACACAGCCAGACCTGCCGACCCGGGTCGTTGCTTTAGCTGAAATTGCTTCCATTCTAGATAGTTTTGTGACCCAATAAAACCAGAGATTCAGGCCTGAAAATGACACAGGCTTGAAGCCCAGGACTTGGTGCATTCAGTGCTAGATAACTGCCAGAATAGCACTGCCACGCTGCAAAGAAGCCCATGAAAGTGTTCTGGTTTCTGTAGCTCATGATTCACCCAGGCTAGATATGAATGCTGCAGCCCAGGGGAAAATCTTGGAAAGCCATACTATACACTCCTTCTCTTTCAGTCCGGTCAGATCGAGATAGCAGCCCATTAAACCATTCCTTGCTACTGCTTCCTATTTGTGCTGTGGCAGCGCCTGGAGCCCCAGGCAGGAACTGGGGCCCCACACATCTAATGAACAGATAGTCCCTGCTCCAAAGATCTGACAGTCGAATTAGCCGGGGAGAGACAAGGGATGGACATAGCCAGAAGTTGGGGGAGGACCAGATAATCATTGATGTCATGGCACTGCAGCTGCCTGGCCATGTCAGACACTTTGTGGGCATCACAGCAATGGTGCATTTTGAGGAGGGCGATTTGATGGCTTTTCACATTCTTATGGGGGTGGCATGGGGGGAAGCAGGCAGTGTTTGAATAAAAGGCAATATAGGTCGGCATCATTGGCAGAGCAAAATCGCGCCCCTCCGATTACAGTCCTGCTTCGTCCCACCAGCCTCCCACATCAGTTCCTGCCTGATTTAGAAGCAGGTGTTGTTGAATGCAGCGAGGCAGCCAGGTCGGATCCTTCTTTACAATGCAGCTGTTGAGTTACACGGAGTGCTCAGAACTGCAGTCCATCAGCGCTGTGAGTGCACAGTGTCATAGTATCTTTCCCCAATCTGAACCTTAGAGTCCAAAAGTTGGGGTACCAGCATGAATTCCTCTAAACTTAATTACCTGCTTAGATCTGATAAGCTGCCATCAATCAGGAATTCCAGTGCCTGATACACTCTGGTCCCCCCAAAACCTTCCCTGGGGACCCCCAAGACTCAGACCCCGTGGATCTTAACACAAGGAAAGTAAACCTCTTTCCTCTTCCCTTCCAGGTGTTTCCTCCCTGGGCTCCTGGAGAGATAGACAGATTCACGCTCCATGAATCTAAAACAAAGGGATTCCACCCTTCTCCCTCCCTGTTAAGTACAGACTCAATTCCCTTGAGCCTTAACAAGGGGAAAAAATCCGACAGGTCTTAAAAGCAAAACTTTTAATAAAAGAAAAGAGAATAAAGAAAATCACTGTAAATTCAAGATGGAATATTACAGGGTCTTTCAGCTTTTAGAAACTGGAGAAAAAGCCTCCTCCAGCAGAGATACAATTTAACATACTTCCAGCCACATACACATTAGAACTCTACCAGCAAGATACACATTTGCAAATAAAGAAAACCAATTAAAAAAGACTATAACTGCCTGTTCCTTAATACTCACTATTCTGAATATATAAGAGACTGTAGCAGAGAGATTGGCAAGAAACCTGGTTGCACGTCTAGTCCCTTCCAGGACCCAGAGAGAACAAAGCCAAACCCAAAAACACAAAGAAAGGCTTCCCTCCACTGAGATTTGAAAGTATCTTGTCTCCTGATTGGTCCCCTGGTCAGGTGTTTGGTTTCCTGTTTGTTAACCCTTTACAGGTAAAAGAGACATTAACCCTTAACTATCTGTTTATGACACACAGCCCCTCTGACAGCCAGATCCATGGGGCCTCATACTGAGCTCCCCAGAAACAGTGGCCATGCTTGAGAGCTGATGGCTATGTGAGTTGCTGGAAAGCAGGCTTGCAGACACTGAAAGCAGCTCCACGCAGCTCTAGCCTATGGCCCTAACCATAAGCCCTACTTCCTTCCATTGAGGGGCAGAGGGTCCAGCAGCCAATGAGACCCCTGGGAAAAATCAAGGAAACAGCAGTGGATGAATGGAGCACAGAAAAGGAAATGTCACAGCTATCACCTGCTGGCCCAATGAACTGGGCAAAGGACAAACCTCTGGCCATGAATCTGGCAATGTGAGCAGAAGGAGGCCAGGCAGGGGACAGGCAGCAGCCCAGCTGGTGACCAAGAAGAAAGGACGGAAAGGTAGCCACCAGGAAGAAGGAAGAGGAGAGAGATCCTGCCTGGTGGGGCGCACACCCAGAGGCAGAAGCATAGGCACCATGGGAACTCTTACTGCAAAAACAGCGATGTCGAGTAGATGTCCCGATTGTATAGGGGCAGTCCCGATTTTGGGGTCTTTTTCTTATATGGGCTCCTATTGCCCCCCACCTCCTGTCTCGATTTTTCACACTTGCTGTCTGGTCACCCTAATGTCGAGTGAATTTAGGTACCTGCAGGGCTCAGTGGGAGTTTTGTGCCTCACATTGGTCCTGAGACTGGGACTTACATGTCCAACACAGGGAATGAGGCACCGACCCCTTTTTGTGCATCCAGGCCTTTCGCTCTTTGGGACAGGGACTACGTTACTGTCTGTACAGTGCCTGGCACAACAGGCCTTGATCTAGGCATGATGTCACAATAATTATATGGGGGTTGATCACAACATGACCCAAGGCCCGGGATGGAGCATTGCATGCTGGGATTCAAGGGGTCTGCAGGAATGATGACAGCTTCATCCCAGTCCAGTCATACCAAGCAGTCCAGCTCTTGGGCTGTGAGGTGGGGGCTTAGCCATGTAGTGACATGTGTGATTCCCCAGTTGTTCTCTGTGGGCAGGGCCGGCTCCAGGCACCAGGGCAGGAAGCAGGTGCTTGGGGTGGCCAATGAAAAGGGGCAGCACATTGGGGTTTTCGGGGGTGGGTCCATCAGTCCCTCTCAGAGGGAAGGACCAGCCGCCGAAGAATGAAGCAGTGCGGTAGAGCAGCCGCCGAAGTGCCACCGATCGCGGCTTTTTTTTTTTCCTCTTCACCACTTGGGGCGGCAAAAAAGCTGGAGCCGGTCCTGTCTGTGGGCCAACCATGTTGGCAGCAGGTAAGGCCAATGCCTTCTCTGCTCTAGACAACGTATCCATCAGCTCAATGCTATCAAATGATCCTCTGTTTTGTGGCTGCACTTTGCTAGAAGGACAAAAGGGCCATTTCTCTCACTTGTTGTTTGCCTTGGTACAACACACATCACCTGACTCCTGGGCACCGCTCCAGTGATTGTATGATACGCCAGGTAACCCTGGGCAGAGTCACCCACCCTGCTCTGCTCGTTAAATGGGGCATGCACTCTATGGAAGAAATACCTTGCAGTGTTTAAAGACGGGCTTGACTTAGGCCCGGTCTACACCTGAAATTGAGATTGATCTACCTATACCACTCAGGCTGTGGCCAATTTTGCACCCTGTGTGATGTAGTTTGAGTGACCTAACCCCAACTGCAGACACAGCTAGGTCAACAGAATAGGTCTTACATCGAACAGCTCCCACCTTTTAGTGAGGTGCCATAACTATGATGAGGGGAAAACCCCTTTCCTCAATGTAGGAGGCGTCTACACTACAGTGGTACAGTTGCCGCGCAGGAGTGTAGACATACCTAAGATTGCCAGGTAGCTGAGCCGGGTCAGATACACAGAATAAACATCACAGGGGCTCCGATGAGATGCATTCCTCCCGCCCCACCTCCAAGTATTCTTAACACTTTTGTTTTAAGATGTCATTGCAGAGATCCAGGCCCTGGTCCAGAACCCCCAAACTCCATGGAAAGACCCCACTAACCTATATGGGCTTAGATCAGGCCCCATATGCTGGTAGCTCCTGTCATGTTGCAAGCACTTCTTTTCACAGAGCCAACTCTGTTGGTCGGTCTCACGGCTCCCCCTAACTTTTCCCTCCACTCTGCAGGGCTGGTGGGCAAGCCAGCAGGACAGACACCCAGACACTCCCCAGCATGCCCCTTCTCCCTTACTGCCTTTGCTGTCATACCTCCACCGCCACCACCACCACTACCTGCTTGCTAAGAATTGAGAGTCTCTGACATGGTTGCACTCCGTGGTTTGGATGGTCCTATGTTTAAAGCACACACCACAAGGCATGGCTGCACAGCTGTTGGACTGGCACCTGTGTCAGCTGACTCGGAGTGTGGGACTGTTTAATTGCGGTGCAGACACTCAGGTTGCAGTCTGAGCTCTGGGAGCCTCCAACCTCTCGGTGTCCGGCAGCCCGGGTTCCAGCCTGACCACAACCATCTACATGGCAATTAAACAGCCCCTGAGCCCGAGTCAGCTGTCATGGGCCAGCTGCGGGTTTGTGACTGCAGTGTAGACATACCCTTAGCTACGTACCCCACTGTTTCCTAGCATGAGCATGCACGTACCTGTGCTGCAGAGATAACAGCACCAATGTGCAGGACTCCCGTTTTACGTATATTCTGTAAGGACAGCACCATCTCCTAGCACTGCGGTCAGGACTGACTGAAAGGGGAGCTCATTCCCTTCTGAGTCACTCAGTCACTGCAGCCCAGCACCCCTACCGCTGCTCCTGCCCATTGGGGTTAGTATTGACTAAAAGAGGAGATTCCCCCCTTCTGCATCCCCCTGACTGCAGCCCAGCAGCCCCTCACCCTATGCTAGCACAGTGGGGGTGGCAGAAACTGCATCACTCCCAGTGAGTCTCTGATACCATTCCCTGCCGATCCCAGCTGGTGAGATCTAATGGGGTGTCACTCAGAGGGGCTGTGCAGCCTGACAATATTTGAATTTGTTTCCATCCAAATAACCCTGGTGATTCCCCAGAGCTGCTCCACTGGCTGTTCTGGGGCTTGTGTATTGCACAGGAATCTGAATACTGGATCCAAAGCCCTTCTCTGCTAGTTCTGGTAATGACCTGAATTATTCAGTTTTTGGCTGAGACATAAAACTGAGGCCTTGACCATGTGTGGGCATCTTTTTTGCAAGAATTAGCTTGTTAACCCTGGTCAGATTCCAAACCAGGTTTTTATATTCCACCCACCTAAAATTCACCTGCAGATTTAACTGGAGAAGTTATTCTTGAATTCCCTTCCTAAGATACTGTTCAGCATGGTGTAGAACAGTGGCTCTCAAACTTTTTCCTGGTGACCCCTTTCACATAGCAAGTCTCTGAGTGCGACCTCCCTTATAAATTAAAAACACCTTTTTAATATATTTAACACCATTATAAATGCTGGAGGCAAAGGGGGTTTGGGGTGGAGGTTGACAGTTTGTGACCCCCCCATGTAATAACCTGACCCCCAGTTTGAGAACCCCTGGTGTAGAATCACTGTCCTGCTGCTCCTCAAAAGGGGCTGCATTGCAGTGGTGGGCAGGAATGTGACTGGGCCAGGTCACAAGAGATCAGTGACTCAGCTGGTCGCTGTCATGTTGTACATCTAATGTAATGATCTGGAGGATGGCGTGGACCTCCCTAGACACTAAACTGGGAGGAGTGGTAGATACGTTGGAGGGTAGGGATAGGTTACAGAGGGACCTAGACAAATTAGAGGATTGGACCAAAAGAAACCTGATGAGGTTCAACAAGGACAAGTTCAGAGTCCTGCACTTAGGATAGAAGAATCCCATTCACTGCTACGGACAAGGGACCGAGTGGCTAGGCAGCAGTTCCGCTGAAAGGGACCTAGGGGTTACAGTGGACGAGAAGCTGGATATGAGTCAGCAGTGTGCCCTTGTTGCCAAGAAGGCTAACGGAATTTTGGGCTGTATAAGTAGAGGCATTGCTAGCAGATCGAGGGATGTGATCATTCCCCTCTATTCAGCATTGTTGAGGCCTCATCTGGAGTACTGTGTCCAGTTTTGGGCCCCACACTACAAGAAGGATGTGGAAAATTTGGAGAGAGTCCAGAAAAGGGCAACAAAAATTATTAGGGGGCTGGAGTACATGACTTGTAAGGAGAGGCTGAGGGAACTGGGATTGTTTAGTCTGCAGAAGAGAAGAATGAGGGGGGATTTGATAGCTGCTTTCAACTACCTGAAGGGGGTTCCAAAGAGGATGGAGCTAGACTGTTCTCAGTGGTAGCAGATGACAGAACAAAGAGTAATGGTCTCAAGTTGCAGGGGGGAGTTTAGGTTGGATATTAGGAAAAACTTTTTCACTCAGAGTGGTGAAGCACTGGAATGGGTTACCTAAGGAGGTGGTGGAATCTCCTTCCTTAGAGGTTTCTAAGGTCAGGCTTGACAAAGCCCTGGCTGGGATGATTTAGTTGGGGACATCTCTGTTAGGGGCTTTCCCTTCACCCTCTCTCTTGGTTCTTGTCACACAGACAGAAAGCAGAAGACCAGAAGTCTGAAGTGCAGGCAATACAATGTTTATTGGATTAGTTTCAAGCAAGTATATCCATAGCCCTGACACCGCAAAGCCTTTATCTGTGTCCCTGTTCACCGCTTTAATGCCGCAGAGCCTTTACCCATGTTCCTGTTGCCCCCTCCTCTTTCTTAGCAGGCCCAAATATGCCTGTGGTGCATGCCCCTGGTCCCACCCCTTACAATTTATGGTCATCGTTTGGAGGGTCGTGAGTCTGGGGTCTTGGTATCACCTTTTTTGTATCCCATGGGAGGGGGAAGGAGTAAGGTTGTGTACTGGCCACGGCCAGGCTTTTTCTTTGGCTTTTAGTGTGTCTTATGTCTCCCCGCTCCAGCCCGCTGCCCCTTCTAACTGGTTGTTTGACCTTGGCTTGAGAGAGGAGCCAAGCAGCATCCCAGTGTATGCTTATATAATACTCTCCTACCATACCCAGTGACACTTTTAACTCCATCTCTTATCTCTTTTCATAGAATCATAGAATCTCAGGGTTGGAAGGGACCTCAAGAGGTATCTAGTCCAACCCCTGCTCAAAGCAGGACCAATCCCCAACTAAATCATCCCAGCCAGGGCTTTGTCAAGCCTGACCCTAAAAACTTCTAAGGAAGGAGATTCCACCAGCTCTCTAGTAACCCATTCCAGTGCTTCACCACCCTCCCAGTAAAAAAGTTTTTCCTACTATCCAACCTAAACCTCTCCCAAAATATAGAGACAAAGGGACTTTTGCCAAAAGACACACAGTAGGTAGCAAACCCAGGTCTCCTGATTGCTAGACTAGCATCTAGCAGCTGGGCCAACTGACTCTTTTTGCTCCAGGTGCTTGTGAGCAGATGTAACAAACTGTGTCTTTGTTCTTTGTTCACACACATTAGTTAGAATATAAGAGTATCAAAAGTCAAACCCAAAATTCTATCTCAGGCTAACAAAGAGGTTTATATACTAACAATCTCATTTTGATATCACAAGTGAAGCATAGACTGTTGCTGGAGAGCGGGCTGTGGGTGGAGCCTGAGGAAATTTTTCTTATTATTTTTTCCCAATTTGACTGGGTGTAGCTATCCCAGGCTGTACTGGGGATCGGTTGGAATGAGATGCATGGTATTCCTTGTGTTTGGCATGCTGTACAGTGAGGGTTCACACATGGCCAAAGAGAAGCACAGTGCTGCTAGCTCATGATTTTATCACGAGCCTATTTGGTGTTTGTCCTTAAAGCCCCAGCTCCTGGAATCAGAGGATCAGGTGAGAATCGCAGCTTCCATTCATACAAAAAGTAAGTTTCTACCTCCAACCACATAGCTGCAGGGAAAAGCCTGAGAATGAGACCCCTGTACACCCTAAGGGCTCAGAAACCAGGGGGCAAAGATCCCAACACTGATTATTTTTAAACAATCTCATGATTTTTAAACCAACCTCGCAATTTGTTTGGGGAAGTACTCAAGATTTTTGAATGCTTGGGGTTGGTGATGCTGGAAGGTGCCATCAGGCCGCCACCTTGGCCAACTCATGGGTTGCACAAGGGACTGCCATGGCGAAGAGCATGATCTGCTACAGCTGGAAAATCATCCTCCCTCGGTGGCACTGTAACAGCCTCCCATCCTCTGGATGGGCCCAGAGGGGGACACATAACGCACACTGACTGTGCTGTACAGAGCTTCTCGCAGTTGAGACAGAGGCCCACAGGACATGGAAATTTCTCAGTTCTAAGAAGTCAGACTCAGCTCCCAGCTGCACAGCACCAGCCTCTACAGGCATTACAGACACCTCAGTGCATTTGCACAGGTGGTCTTTAAAAAGACAGGGCCAAACTCATCCCTAGAGAAGGCAGCCCCGGTTCCCACTCACTTCAGCGGTAGTGCTCTCACTTACAGCAGGGCTGAAGGTCATCTCCAGGGTGAGCCGTGCCCCTGGGAGAAAGCCCTGTGGGTCAGGGCACCTGTCATGCGCTTTATCTCTCTGATCCTTTCTCCTGCACTCAAAAGACACTGAGGTGTTGGCTTCTCCTCACCCCAAGGGAAGGAATGGGCAGCCCCTCCTGAGACCATGCTCCCTTATGCTCCCCCAGCTGCTGGCCCCCAGCCAGCCTGTGGTCAGAAAAGCACCACCAGAGATGACATCTCTCCTGGTATTGTGGCTGGTGATGTGTGTGTTCTCAGTACAGTCAAGAGAGACACTCCCTGGCAGGAGTGTTCACCTTCCTTAAAGTGATGCCATTCACCAGACAAGTAATTATAGACTCCAGGGACAAACCGCAGGTTGTGCTTCTTCCTGCCAACTAATCTCCCTTGGAACAGAGTCGGACAGAGAGTGGCGGCACTCGCGGGGGGCTCAGTTTATTAGTGAGAACATAATTGAGCATAAATAGTATCCTGATGCGTAAATGGAATTTATTCCAGTTAGACAGGTGCAAAGGCTATTAGGGAAATGAGTTGGGAGGTTTCTGATAAGCTGCTACATTTGTTACACGTCCAGCATAATGTGCAGGCCCTATGTGAACCTAGTTCACCAAAAACATGTTTTCTTCTGCAGCGCCCCCATCCTCACTCTGCCACTTCCTCTTGCAAAATCCTCTGAGCACGGAGCTCCGGAGTGACCTCTCCCACACAGCACGATCATCCTGAACCCCGCACTGCAGCCATGGAGAGGACTGGGTGCCAGGGTGCTGTGGGCTTCCCTCTGATCCTTCCCCTTGCAGGTTCACCAAGAGGAATGAAAAGGAAAAGTCCAGAGAACAAAA
The DNA here is from genome assembly GCF_025201925.1 of Gopherus flavomarginatus. NCBI lineage: Eukaryota > Metazoa > Chordata > Testudines > Testudinidae > Gopherus > Gopherus flavomarginatus. The sequence continues at coordinate 5,018,331 of NC_066631.1, read as the reverse complement.
CAAAACAATAGACACCTGGAGAGAGGCCCAGGTGAGGGGAGACAGGGACTGCATAGCGCAGACATGAGACATGAGCAGATGTATGTCAAACAATGAATGGGCTAGAGAAGATGCATCAGGCGCTCTCAAGTCCCCTCTTTCCTAATACAAGAACAAGGGGACACTCATTGAGATTAAAAGGCAGCTCTCTGTCAAAATGATACAAGTCAACACTTTTATTTTGCTTTTAACCATGGTGCATAATTAACCTGTGGAAGGCACTGCAACAAGATATTGACACAATAAGCGTCACAGGATTTTTTTTAAAGGACTCGATGTTAAGAGCATCACTGGAAGTTACCATTTAATAAGACAAAAATATAGGGCATTTCAGCTTCTAGGATTTTTCATAGAATATCAGAGTGGAAAGAGACCTCAGAAGGTCACCTAGTCCAACTACTGCTCAAAGCAGGGCCCTTCCCCAGACAGATTTTTATCCCAGTTCCCTAAATGGTCCCCTTAAGGATTGAACTCAGAACCCTGGCTTTAGCAGGCCAACGTGCAAACCACTGAGCTATCCCTTTCCCTGTTTTTTGCTCTGAAAGTGTCTAAATCCCTTTGGAAAATGAGACTTAGGCTCCTAAATCCATGGGGTGGTGCAACGCTGAGTGCAGCAGCACCTAAATACCGTTAAAAATCTGGGCCTCAGTTCCCATCTGTTACATGGCGATAATAGCCCTGTGCTGCCTCCCAGGATGCTGTGAGGATAACTTCATTGAAGAGATGCTCAGCCATTGAAGTGGAAATCTGGCCCTGCCCTGCTGGGGTTTCTTGTAGAATCCCCGTTCACAGAGTTTCTCCTCTGTTCTGTGCAGTTGCTCAAAGTGCAGCCACGTCTCCAGACAGTCAAAGCAGCCGACACAAAGTGAAATCCCCTTTCTCCCCATGCCAGGGGTCCAGCCACGCAGGGCAGGATTGCAGCTCTGACCTAGAACACCCACCTTCAATCAGTCTGTCATTTTTTACTGCCCGTTACTCAAGTTGACAGGGCAGCTGAGGAGAAATGAAGGTCTCTGGGGACATGCAGAGATGTGGCTGGTATTATAAATGGGGCTTTCCTCCTTGGTGCCGAGGTCACGGTGCTGAGTGATGGCTGACCTCCGAGAGCACTCCGTTGGGTTTGGATAAACAGCCCGAAGCTGAGAGGTGTATGCGCCTGTCTCCTGTGGAAGGCTGCTTGCTGTCAGTGATCGGGAGCAGGCTGAATTCTGAGTAAGCAGGAATGGGGCAGTCGCAGAATGTCACAAGAAAAGCTAGTTTGTGGCATTAAGTAACCTAAGACCAGCTCCCCAGCACAGGCCCGCAGAAGCCCACGAAGCTGCTGGTGCACCCCACATGAGGACACCGCCCTGCTCACACTGGATGTTCCAAACAGAGAGAGATGAGCTGGGGCAGGCTGAGGAAGGTTCCCAGCAGGGATGGGGAGAGGGCAGGCAGGTTGGATTTGGTGCTAGGGGGCTGATCCATTGAACTGCGGGTGCAGTAGAGCTGTGGAGCATTTAGGCCACTCACTCTTCCAGCGGGTGGAGGCAGCTTTGTCTCTCCATGACTGGACCCACAGGCGCCGACTCCATGGGGACTCTAGGGCAGGGGCTCGTGGCAAAGCAGAGGTTGAGCATCCCCAGGGAAAAGGAAAAGTTGGCCCCTGTGACTGGAACACAGGAGAACTGTTCCCTCGCCACACCAGGGTCGCAAAATGCTGCAGACAGCAAAGCCAGTAAGAGCAGGGCTCTGTATGCCGCCTGCAGTGCAGGGCAGTGTGCCAGGAGCCTGACGCTGGGCCTGTGTGTCTCCAGACGGTCGGTGTATTTCTGGGCCTGCAGCGTGAGGGGGGTTCCTGGAAGTGGCAAGAGCCGGCAGGAGCTGGGCAGAGTGCGGAGCCAGGCAGAGAGATGCAGTGGGCAGGGGCTCAGTGGCAAGACCAGCTGCCCACACACACAGATCACCAGCCGCCAGGGACCAAAACTCACGAGCCAAACCCCAAAACATCTCGAGGCTGGGCCCCAGATCATGACATTTTGGTCACTTGACTTTTCCACTCCCCTCCACTCCTCCCCCAGGAGTGAGATCATTTCAGGCTGAAGAGACAAGCCATTAACGCACCCAAACACCCCAGCCTCCCCCGGCGGCTCAGCAGGACTCCACTCACCCTCTCCTCACCCCTACAGCAGGGGAACGGCCGTCCATTTCCTAGTGCTGTCTCGGCTCCCTTCCCTCCTGATTCCAGTCCTTTCCCCCATATTCCCCTGCTCCTCCCAGGCTCTAGTACCTTCATTGGTCAGACACAAAGAATAGTGATTTATTTCAGAGGCGCTGAGCTCTATTTCCCCCCAGCCAGGCCTCAAAGCTCACAGGCTGCCCTAGCTGGCCAATGTGCACTGACTTCAAGATGGATGCCTGCATGGGTGAGAGTTAAGAGGGGAAAAAAATAGTTTCAAGCCCCCGTTTGACATAACTACGCAACCTGTTTCGAGCAGGGTCATTAACTTTATAACCCTTAACTTTATTTTTCTTTAAATCAATTTTTCCCACATTCCGAGCACCACAACATTTATTTTAACCCACTCCACCTGATCAGATGTATAAATTATCCAATAATAATGACAATATACGACTGGAACTTTACAAAGGAATTTCATGATACCAAATAGTGCAAATAGCTAAAAAGACTTTAGTTCATTTTCTTTCTCCTTTCCTCCCACTGTCTGGGGCCTCCCACTCCCAGGACCCCACAGCCACTCTTCCCTGACTCCCCCCTCCTCAGTCTCCCACTGCCCCACAATTTTCTGCTTATCTATACTCACATGGGGGGCCCCACCTATAGCAGGGCTGTGGCATAGAGGGGTCTGTGACATGCGTCAACCAGCTTGGCAAGTGTCTTTCCAACCAACCCTGAAAATGGTGGGGTACAGGAGCTTCTCACACCACCCCTAGTTCCTCCTGCAGTCACTGAAATTGTGGGCTTGTGAGACAGAATGCGGACTCAGCTCCTGACCCCCTCTGCGTCGTGGCTAGGGAAGTGGAACCCACCCCCTGCAACCACTCTGGAAGGTCACCACCACCCAGGGAACCTCGCCCCGCCCCCATTCTTGTGGTTGATGTGAACGGAAGGTGGGTTCTCCAGCGCTGGGTTCAACTTGGCAGACGATACAGCCAGGGCCAGCTCCAGGAGTTTTGCCACCCCAAGCAGCCAAAAAAATAATAAAAAGCCGCGATCGCAATCTGCGGCAATTCAGTGAGAGGTCCTTCACTCAGAGTGGGAGTGAGGGACCCTCCACCGAATTGCCGCCGAATCCCTAAAAGTGCTGCCCCACTCCCGAGTTGCCACCCCAAGCACCTGCTTGATAAGCTGGTGCTGGAGCCAGCCCTGGATACAGCAGCAGGGGAGCTACCGGGGCTCAGCACACTAGAGGAACAGCGCTGCTGGGGGAGAGGGAGCTGGAGTGATACATGAAGCTGCCCAGACAGCACTGCATGGCTGTGAGCTCCACGGCCACTCACATGGCCCTACCCCACATAGGTCCCTTTCCCTGGGCTTCGCCCCAACACACTCTGCTCCCACAAGCCATCCCCCTCCACTCTCACATCTCCCTCCCAGCACGAGAGCTCGGTCTGGGCCTAGAGGGACCTTGCTCCTCTGGGGACTCCAAAGTGGCTCGGCAGGTGCCGGCTCTCACAACCCGGATACTAGCATTGACCATCAGGACCAGGGCTCCCTCCACTCTCTGTCCTTGGGCAGACAAGACCAGCTGTCCTCCCTGTCCTCCCCCTCCCACCCATGGGACACTGATCAGGCCCAGAGACCCCCCAGAAGCAGCATCAAACTCCTAGCCCATGGGCTGCAGCCTCAGGCTCTGGAACACACCTAGTGGAGAGGAAACACCAACTATTTGCTAGTTACTCTTTCATCGGGTGGCACCGGTTTACCACCCTGTAGCAGGGTGACCACGTGCTCCAGTTCATAATGGGTTGGAAAAGCCCTGCAGAGGGCTGAGGCTGGGCAAGGAAAAACCCTGAATGATTGAGGGAAGTGGCTGTAGCTAGAGCCATGCCCCAAACTGAGAAGCAAGGCCTTATAAGAAGGCCAGGGAAGCCAGAATGATCAGTCTCCCTCTGCGTGTAGAGGGAGAAGGGCCTGGCTGCAGGGAGCTAGAGACAGGACACCTGAGTGGAGCAGGGCTGGGGAAAGGCAGAGGCGCTGGGGAGCTCCAGCCTGGAAAGCCCCACGCTGTTGCCTAGCAGAAGGCCAATGGGTACTAGGGGTTGCAGAGGGCAGCCCGGGGTAGGCCAAGGCAGCAGGTCCAAACTCACCCTTGCCCGTGATGAGTGGCTGATACTGCAGCCTGCCCCAGGGAGTGAGGCTGGATAGTGACTGGCACTAGCCTTATACTGAGGCAAGGTGGGGATAGTGTGTGGGGGTTCCCCAGGGAGGGGAGACCCTGAGAGAAAGGGGTTACTGCCAGCGGGCAACACCCCAGATAAAGGGGCACCAGGTCCTGGAAGGAACACGGGGGCCAAGAGGCAGTGGATCACCGACCTGCAGAGGGCACTCCGGAGGCTGGAGAGCTAATTCCTGGAACAGACCAGCAGGAGGTGCCGCAGGGGTGAGTCCGCACGTCTACACCCCCACACACACATCCACCAGCAGGCAGAGAACCAGCTGGTCCCAGGCTTGGAGGGTCCAGATGAGGAAAGGGGACGTTACACAGGTCTCTGTGCTACACAGCCGTATGGGCTCCTGCTGGCCCCTGGGCAGCTGGGCTCCTACTGGAGCTGTGCCCAGAGACTCCCTCTCTCGTAGCTTCCTCCAGAGCCCTCCAAAGGGAGCTCAACAGCAGAGAGGCAAGGGCAGCCTCCAGCTCTACTGACCTGGGGAGAGAGAAGCCAGTATGGAGCTGAGCAGCCAGGGCCACAAAGCTGAGCGTGCATGGTCAGCAGAGCAGAGCCCCGAGTTGTATGAAGGCTGCTGTCATCAGCACATCGCCATCCATAGAGGCGTCTGTGACCCAGCATGTTCCCTGGTGTGTCTGCACTGCGAGTGGAGGTGTAGCTGGACCACAAGTAGGCATCTACCTAACCCAGGTAACCATGGCAGCATAGACGTGGGTTGGAGCATGGGCCAGCAACCTGAGTACAGACCCAGGGTCCCTAACAGGCTTGTACTCAGGTCGCTGAAGCCCATGTACCACCTCATCTACACTCCTGTTGTTACCTGTGCCAGCTTGATCACAGCCAGCATGGGCACTGAGTAGGCCTGCCTGAGCTACCATCACACCGTCCCCTTTGCTCTGCTCACTGCCACAGAGACTGCAGAGAACCAGCAAGCCAGCTGCCCAGATGGGACTCAAAATCCATTGCGCTGCCTTCCACCCTGCAGGGACGTGCTGAGAATGCGGGCTGTGGTGAGCAGATGGGCAGGCAGGAGTGGCAACAGCTCACGCTCTCTGTGATGGGCTGGATCACAGAAACCCCCTTGGGAACTGCCAACCGATGTGCCAAGACTACTTCTGCCCCTGCTTTCCTGCCATGGCAGCTCAGGACCCCAGCACCCTGTCTTGCTGAGCCAGACACTCCCATCCACTCCAGCACAGACCCAGGGTCTGAATCACATGTCCCAAAGCTGCAGACTTAACCTGAAAGCAGCTCACAGAAGTGTTCCTGTCTTTAACACCCCGATGCCCAACTTCCAGTGGGGTCTAAACCCCAAATAAATCCATTTTACCCTTGTGATGCAGTAGGGACTGTCTGTGTGGGGAGTGGGAGAGCAGGGGAGGACTTTAGGAGATGGACGATGCCAGAGCCTGTAACCTGAGCTAGGTAAGGGAGGGGAAAGGTCAACACCTTTGCCCGGGAAGGGGACAAAGGAAGGGAGTGGCAGGAGGGAAGCAGTTTGAGTTTGGGCTTGGGGCTGTGTGGGCGGAATTCAGGGTATCCTAGCTAGGATCCAAGCACCCTGAAAGCCCAGAAGGACTCGGTGGAGGGGTCCTGACTGTGCCTGCAAGCTCTGCTGTAACCTGTGTTCCTGTTGTCCAATAAACCTTCTGTTTTACTGGCTGGCTGAGAGTCACTGTGGGTCCCAGGAAGAGGGGTGCAGGGCCGGACTCCCCCACACTCCGTGACAACCCTGTATAAAACTTATACAGGGTAAACTCATAAATTGTTCACCCTCTATAACACTGATAGAGAGAGATGCACAGTGCTCCTCCTCCCCCATATTAATACATACTCTGTGTTAATTAATAAGTAAAAAGTGATTTTATTAAATACAGAAAGTAGGATTTAAATGGTTCCAAGTAGTAACAGACAGAACAAAGTGAATTATCAAGTAAAAATAAAATAGAACATGCAAGTCTATGTCTAAGAAAACTGAATACAGATATAACCTCACCAGTTCCAGTAAGCTTCCTTTTACAGACTAGTCTCCTTCTAGTCCGGGTCTAGCAATCACTCACATCCCCTGTAGTTACTGCCCTTTGTTCCAGTTTCTTTCATGTATCCTTGCGGGTGGAGAGGCTATCCCTTTAGCCAGCTGAAGACAAAATGGAAGGGTCTCTTAGGGGTTTAAATAGACTTTCTCTTGTGGAGGGAGACCCTCTCCTCTCTCCTATGCAAAGTCCATCTCCAAGATGGAATTTTGGAGTCACATGAGCAAGTCACATGTCCATGCATGACTCAGTTTTTACCAGCCAAGCCACATTCCTAGGAAGGCTCAGATGTGGTTTAGCATCTTCAAGTTCATTGTTGGCTTAAGCGATTTTTTGATTGGGCACTTAATTTGCACTTTTCTCAAGAAGCTGACCAAATGCTCTACTAAGCTAGTTAAAATCAAGCAAGTACACAGCCCATATTCCTAACTTCCAGTACAAAAATGATACATGCCTACAAATGGGATGAATAGATTCAGCAGATCATGTCCTTTACAGAGATATGTTACATGGCATATGTAGCTAAAACATATTCCAGTTATGTCATATATACATTCATAATCATATTCCCATAAAGCATTATGAGGTGTGCCGTGACACTCTCCCTGCCCCCTGCAGCCTGGCAGTGATGGATCTGCTCCTCGTGGAGATTACCTTTAAAATCCAATTTGGGGGCTGATGTGCCATTAACTAAAACCTGAGGGAAGCGACGACAAGGTGCAATAAGAAGCAAACGCTCCCCTCTCCTGCTTTCTATTCATCACCGTTCCCTTCCAATTTGGTGTCATTTGGAGGCCCAGACACCTGCGCCACATGGTAATACTCGCTGGCTGGAGCTGGAGCAGCGCAGGCAGGATTTATCACTGCGCACCCACCTCGGGCAGCTGTAAAATGAAAATGGAAAAAGACAGCAGCCCCCCCAGAGACCCGTTGGGATAGAAGATCTGAGCATCTATTGTGAAGATGGACAGTTTTAATACCCTACAAGAGCCCACAGACATTTGCCCTGCATGTAGCTTGTCGGACAGGGCTTCCAGCGCTGGCACAGGTCTGCTCTTGCCTCATGATCATTTTATTATTTTGCTGACAGTTTTCCTCCGCGGCTGCTTTACGAGCTAGACAGTTTTCATTTTGGTTTAAGCCCAGGAAGCAAGTGGCAGGGCAGGGGTTAAAGGTGCTCAGGAATCAGAGTGCGTTAGCCAGGTTGCTTTATGTTTTCCTTGGACCTCACTGCCGGCTTCCCTTGACATCGCCAAGTGATGGATTCGCTCTCGGCGCCTCGCCGGATGCTCGGACACCGAAAGCCTCCCTCAGCAATTAAGGCTGAGTTTGGGCAGAGGGCTGTAGTGTGGAATTCCAAAGCACCGATGGATGCAGACAGCAAGCGGCAGGTTGGAATGGAGCAGAGGATGGAGCATGCACTCGGGGCCCTGCTTGATGGGCAGGCTGCTCTGTTGCCCCCAGAGAGGCTCTGGCCAGAAGGCTCAGGCCTTGTCCTGACATGTGGTGACGTTGCAGTGGAAGGAGGGGGGTTGATCCCTCGTTCCCTCCAGGCTTTGAGATGGAATTACCTGAGCAGCAAATGCTCTGTTCTAACTCCTACTTCAAATCCGGGCTGCAGCAGCACTGATCCCACTCACCAGCCCAGCCCCGTCCTGAGGCAGGTCAGACAGTGACTGCCCTGCCAGGGCCTCTACAATCTGGGCTCCTGGGCACATGAGAGAGTTTTCAGCCTGGCACTCCTGATGCCCCTACACTCAGGGCCCGGCAGTACTTATCTGCGGTGGCATGCCTGTTTGTGCTAGAGATGGTCCCGAGCCATTTCTTCTAGATCCGAAGCCAAGGGATGAATGAAGGGGGTTAGATCTGGGTTCTGGGTTGAGCCTGTTAGGACAGAGGCATCATGCATAGGCTAGACTGGCCTCATCTCCATTTTTCTGCTCAATTCTTCCTCTGGGCAGGTGTCAAAGGCTCTGCTCACTTTAACATGGCAGTGTTGCTCAACGTGCTCCCCAACCCTCCATAAGGAATAAACCATGAACCCATTGCCCGGCCCCTGCCACAGAAATAGTCTAGGAAACCCGCCTCAACCTGCAAAGAAAAGCCAGGCTAGAGGATATCTCACACTGGACAAAAGGGAAACTACAAGGGTCCAGATACGGGGCCGACAGCTAACACCAAAAAACGCCAGAGGTGAGGGGGGAAGTTGTTGGGTACTGTGGGGCCTTGTCTCGATATTATTACATCTACTTAGCAGTAAGAAACTAGTATTTCTGTCTTAATCAAAATTGGAGTGACAAGGTGGGGGAGGTAACATAAAGACCAACTTCTGCTGGGGAGAGAGATGAGCTTTCAAGCCACACAGGGTTCTTCTTCCGGTCTGGGAAAGGTACTTAGAGAGTCACAGCTAAATACAAGATGGAACCAATTGTTTAGCATACGTAGTTAAGACAGATTTCAAAGGACCGTTCAAACCTTGAATAATCTCTTGAAATATGTTTTAACTATGTCTGCTGAACAATCTGTTCCACCTTGTATTTTGCTGAGACACGCTGCGGTCTGGTGTGAGAAATCCACACCCCTGAGTGACGGAGATATAGCGAGTGTAGACAGTGCCATGGCGGGAGGGCTTCTCTCAGGGAGGAGGATTAATTACGCCAACAGGAGAGCTCTCTCGCACTGGCGTAGAGCATCTTCACTAAAGCAGTACAGTGGTGGAGCTGCACCAATGCAGCATTTTAAGTGTAGCCCTGCCCTGGATAAGTTTCCCAGATCTGAAGAAGGGCTCTGTGTAAACTCGAAAGCTTGTCTCTCTCACCAACAGAAGTTGGTCTAATAAAAAGATATTTACCCCCCCCCCACATCATCTCTTTAATATCCTGGGACCGACCCAGCTACAACAACATCACGTTAACCAAGATTGCTCTTTTCCACTTGGGCTAAGCTCTTAACCCTTTCGCTACTGGCCCTCCACTTCATCCACCATGGTATTCATCCATTGATATTCTAGTGAAATCTAGTGAACATTATTATATAGGCAGAACATTCACAGCATAGCGGGTGAGTCCTACCATAACACTGCCAGCTTTACAAGTTTTGCTGTATCAAGACACACATTTGGCTTTGCTTGGATATTCCTGATACCTTCGGTACCCAAGAGGGGCCACCTATCTGGATTACATGGACTATTCGAAAGTGCAACAGAGTCATTCAGGTTGGAGAACCCTGCAGCTTCAATAGAATCATAAAATATCAGGCTGGAAGGGACCTCAGGAGGTATCTAGTTCAACCCCCTGCTCAAAGCAGGGCCAATCCCCAGACAGATTTTTGCCCTAGATCCCTAAGTAGCTCCCTCAAGGATTGAACTCACAACCCAGGGTTTAACAAGCTAATGCTCAAACCACTGAGTTATCCCTCCCCACACTGATCTTAGAAGGTGCTTTTTTTCTTTTGCACAGTCAGGACGTCACTGGTGCATGGCAGGATGGGTGGGTTCCACTTGGCTGTACCTGTGACGTTCAGACAAAGCAGTCAGCGGGCTATCCGTCTCAGCTCGCGGTGATCGGAAGCCGGCGTATGGTTTAAACAATCCATTTCTCTCCAGCGTACCTGTTTATTTGGATATGTGCCATCGCTCAGGTTCTTTTTCTGTTCGGTTTCTTATTATGACACATCAGTGCAGTCATTAGCACCTCGCATTCAGTGGCAATCTCTTTCCTATGGAAGCCGTTATGATGTGAGATTATGAGCCCAAAATCATTTTAGCAGTACTCAGTGGGGAGGAGACCATTATCTTGTCTAATGAAAGTTATTCTAACGTTAAAAAAGCACTGAAGGAACAACACATCAGAAGCAACACACTGTTCACAGTAGCACCTCCAGCCAAATCAGCTCAGTATTAGCATCGCTATCAGTGCTGGGCTTAGGGTCCAGCGGGACGGGTAGACAGGCCTGCATTAGTTCTGCCCGAGCTAGCTCCTGAAAACGGCAGTGTGGCCACAGCAGTGGGTAGCAACTCAGGGCAGGCATATCCAGGGAGCTGGGAGGGTTTGTGCTTTGGCCTGAGCTGTGGCCAGTGCTGCTGTGGGCACACCGCTATTCTCAGTGCACTCACTTGAGTAGAGCTGGCCCGCATCTGCCTACCAGGGCTGGGAAGCAGCCTCCCAGCTGCTCTGTGGTGGTAGGGAAGGGTGTGTGGGTCGGTCGGTTGGTTGGTTAGCTAGTTGCACCTTAACTTGGACAGCTTTCCTGGGCTGAGCTCATTCAAACATCTTATCTTGAATAAGGACAATCAATGTGTACTCCTGGAATTCTGAGGACATTTTGGGGGAAGCCACTGACTGGATCAAGAAGGGTGAATTCACAAATTATGGGCCTGATTCTCCACTGCTTCACACCTTGTTTAGTCATTCAGGTCCCGATCAGCATGTTTAACTAGAGAGCTGGTTGAAAATTGGAATTTTTGTTCCCAGGGGAAATTCCAATATTTCATTTGTTTATATCCTGCACTGGTCTGGAAAACTGAGAGGTCATAATTTTCACAGAACAGAAAGTTCAAAAAAAGTCAATCTGGCAATGTCGAAGGGTTGTGTTTGGACATTTGTAAGAGTAACAAAATATTTCAACATTCCCAAATCAAAACATTTTCATTTTGGCTGAGTTCAGCATTGAACTGTGGCTGGCTGGATTACATCTCCCATGATACACTGTGATTATGCAACTCCCATGATGCACCACAGCATTCAATCAGAAAAAAGACCACAGTGCATCATGGGAATTGCAGCCCAGCGAGGGACCCTGGCCCATAGAGGAGAATGGGATCAGGAGGCACCTGAACTACAACTCCCAGGAAGCACTGCAACAGCTCCAGGAGATGCAGGCTAATGCTGAATTGATCCAAAACTAAATGTTTCAGTTCAGTTTGATTCAGTCTTGGTGATGCTAAGGACTCTATTTCATTGTGATCTTCCATCAGCAAAACTGAAATTTTCCTGCATTCTCCATGGAAAAAACATTCCAATGGAAAATTCCCCAGCAGGCGGCTCTACTGCATTGTAAGTATGCATTTACTTCACTGAGGCTGCTCAGGAGCTTAAAGTTAAGCACGTGCTTAAGAGTTTTGCCTGACCCTGTTCAATGTGGGTGTGAAATGTCACTTCATTGTCATGGTACAGTTTTGCCCCCAGTTTGCAAAAGGCAGAGTGAACCAGTCCTGGAGTTTGGAGTTGCTAATGTAGCATTGTGTGAGTGACACTGGAGTTAAGGCTGTTACAGTTCTTTCATTCTTAATCCTCACTTTCAAGCATGGAGTCTTTTCCTGGCCTTTTCTCTGAAATGGCTTGTGCTAGGTTTCAGCACAGAAGGTTTTGTCCTTTGGGGAAAGTTTAGAAAAGAACCAATTGAGCTGGCTTTGAGTTATCTGGCAACAAGAAAAAAGATATTCCTGCTGTCAGAAATCTGGCAGATACTTCGTCTGAAGTCAGATCTGTTTTTACACTTCGGCAGAGAGGTGCCTGTGCTGCAGCTCTGGAAATTTGAATCCAGATATAAACTTCCCTAAGAATCTAGGGGGGAGGGGATGGTCTGATTTAGGGCTGGGGTTCAACCCATTGTGCAAGGGAGTCAGGAGCTAGGGCCCTGCCCAGAGATGCAGAACTGTTTCTTTTGACTCACTCTGGTTTTAGGTGCTAGGACCCTCCAAAATGATGTAGAGTGATTCACCTTGACAGCCAGATCAGGTAGATCCCGTTATCTTCAATTAAGGATTCCAAAAAGCTAAAGCAAAGGGAACTAGGAACAGGAGCAGAGGGGTCCTGCTGGGAGAAGCTTAGGAAAAGGCAAAGACAAAAGGCCTAGTTTTATATTTTGTTGTTCTAAACCTATGGAGGGGAAGAGTTTGGGGTATAAACCCCGTGTGTGCTGTGTTGAAAGCGAGGTTGGGCTAAGCCTCTTCACGCTAGGACAGAGAACAGGACTAGCCACATAATTCAGAGGTGCATTCAAACTTCCCCAAAGTTTGAGGGTTTTCAGTGCCCATGTCCACTTCATCAGCGCATGTATCTGCATACATGGAGACTGGTCCTGTGACTAACAATGCAGAGAAGAATTGTCTCCTTTTTCCCTGGTGCTCCCCCATCTGTTTGTCTGTCACCATCTGTTACCTCTTGCCTAAGATTCTAAGGCCCAGATCCTCAAAGGTATTTAGGGCTCTACAGGGGTGCGAACTGCAGAGCGCTCTAACGTGTTGAACTCTAATTGCCCCGTATAGATTTGGCTGATGCAAACTAAAGGGTACCTAGTGAACGCTGATGTAGTCCCATTTCAAACAGGACTTTGTTAATATAAGCTAAGTACCTTTCCGTTTGCACCAGCAGGGTCTACACAGGAGAGTCAGAACCCAGCACGTTAGAGGCTCTGCAAGTCGCACTCCTGCAAGCTGTGGTGCCATGTAGACAAGCCCTTAGAACTGCTTTCAATGGAAGTTAGGAGCCTAAACACATTTGAGGATCTGGGCCAAAGTTCTTTAGAGAGAAGGACTTTATTTTTGTTCTCAGTGCCTAGCACGATGGGTCCCTGATCCTGGCTTGGGACCTGTCAGAGCTACCATGATCCGATGCGAAGAATAATACATGCACACATTAATGGAGTGGAGCTATCGCTCTTCACTGCAGTGCATTTTGCTGTATGTTCACAAGCATCTGCACAGGTTTATTTGCATATACAATTGTTCCAGTAAAATACCCTCATGATTATCTGACTGCAAAGCCTGTTGCAATGTTGACAGGTGCAGGAGCAGAGATTCAGGGTAGTGTAGAAAGTTGGTTTCTGAATTCCCTGACTTTGGTGTGGATGATAGTTCACTCTTAGCATTGCATTAACGTACCACCTAGGCAAACAGACAGGTGTAAGACCCCAGGCTTCACAAGGGCTGCAACCCTGCAGTCAGAGCTGTAGCAACACCTGGGTGATGATTGGTTCAGCTAAATGGTTTCACATATATCACAAACCGTACATCAGGGCTGCCTTCAGGGAGCTGGGGTCCTATGCGACACTTCTGACCAAGTCCCACACCATGCCTGCATGCCCATGATATTGTACAACGTCGTGGCCAAAAGGGCGAACACAAGGTATAAAGGGGAATCTCAGGCAAGAATAGGGAGGTTATTTTATCTCTGGATTTGGCACTGGTGCGACTGCTGCTGGAATCCTGTACCCAGTTCTGGGGCCCGCAATTCAAGGAGGAGGTTGATATATTGGAGAGGGGTCAGAGAAGAGCCACGAGAATGATTAAAGGTTTGGAAAACCTGCCTTTAGGAGAGAGACTAAAGGAGCCTCATCTGTTACTGAACACAGAGATGGCCAAGTGGAGATTGGATTGAAGTCAATCAGTACCTGCCTGGAGAACAGAAATTAGATACCAGAGAACTCTTCAGTCCAGCCAATGAAGGTCCAATGAGATTCAGTGGCTGGAAGTTGAAGCAAGACAAATCCAGACAAAAATAAGGTGCAAACTTTTAACAGTGAGGATAATTAGCCATTGGGACAATTCACAAGGTGGATTCTCCATCACTGGACATTTTAAAATCAAGATGGGATGTTTTTCTAAAAGATCTGCCCCAGCTCCCTGGGATTAATTCAGGGCAGTTCTCTGGCCTGTGCTAGGCAGGAGGTCTGACTAAATTATCACAGTGGTCCCTTCTGACCATATAACCTCTGTATCTTTGGCACATACCACCCTTGGCCACCTCCCTCAGCCAGTGTCCTCATCCCTAGCCACCTCCTTGGACTCCCTCCCATGGCTTGTTTGAGTCTATGTTCCCTGGTCATTCTGCCCCCCACCCCCATCCCAAACAGGTCAGGAAGCAGAGGGCTGGAGCTCAAGAACAACATCCCAGGTAAGGGTGTGAGGCTGGGCAGTCAGGGAATCTGCCCCACGCTGGGACCAGAGTCAGACATGGCAGCAAGTGGGGTCCAGGATGGCATTCTGGCTGCTGTGACTGGGCCCACAGGCAAGTGGAATTTTGTGTGGCCCAGATTGAAGGCCATGGATGCCAGTCCAGGGTTTGTTGAGGCCATGTACCCAGGCAGCAAACGCCACTGGCATACCTGGGATCCCTTCGACTGGGAGCAGCAGGGCCCCTCAAGAAGGAGGTACAAAGCACAAGGACCTGCACTGAGAAGCTGAGCAGGCAGCACTGCAGCAGGAAATCATATGGGAGGAGGAGGGAGATGGCACTAGGACACACAATATTACTTATTCAGTAGGGCTTGGAGCTGTTTGCATGGCAGCGATGATCTTTCGTCAATTACAACAGGCTAAGCCCATCCCTCACCCGAGTTAGACTCATTTCAGCTCCACTGTCCTTTTCATTTTTAGCCTAACTACCATGTCATTAATTTCGTGTCCCTGGCAGACATAACATGTGCTGAGGGTCTCTCAGAGGACAAGCCAGGATCCACCCAAACAGCCTGGCGTTCAGGGAATAGACACAGAGACATGCAGAGGGGGTTTCTCTCTTATACCATCCAGATCTTTCTTACTTGCTTGTAAAGAAACATGGCCCTGCCTGCATTTTTTCTGAATGATTCACGGGATATAGAGACTTCGAATTTTTCTCTAGCTTGAAAAGCTACAATAGCTAAGTACGGATTTTAGATCCTGCCCCGTATTCCATCAGGTTTGATGGAGGGGCACATTTTCCCATATCAGTTTGTTAGTGTGGGCTCAAGATCTTTTAAATATCACATTAAGTCACTTGTAGGGGCTACTGGCTGCCATCAGGAGGGCTCAGACCACAGACAAGCACAGACCTTGTTAGTGCCAATGGCTGTGGCCAAGCATTCTCTTTCAGGCCCAGCGGAAGGAGCAGCCAAGCCTCTTTCTGTAGTAAAGACAGCTGCAAACAATGGAGGCAGCTGCCAATGGACTACGCCCATGGCTGGGGCTGAGCTAGATTGTGTGGGCTGAGGGATTTCCTTGGCTACAGACACGGGATAGCCTGTGTGTGGTTTGGGCAAAGAAAGCCAAGAGGAGGATTGCAAGCAGGACTCTGGGAGGAGACAGATGGAGAGAGCTTCTTGGGCACAGACCTTACTAGAGGGGTGGGCTTGGGAGGTTCTGAGCATGGACGGACACCATCTGCTGTTTGGTTTGTGTGTTTAGAGAAACAGAACTTTGTGGGCAGGGTTACTCCAAGCCTAAACCTGACTCATATCATCTATTCCTCACCCTCATGGAAACAACCCGGCAAGACCCTGAACACTGGCAAACTGCTTGGCCCAAGAAGCAACAGTATAAAAAAGAAGAGAGAACAGGGTGGGGGTTGGGGCAAGGGAAGCTGGAGTTGCTGCTGCCTGGCCTGTATCTGTGCTGTGGAGAGAGGACTTCGCTCTCCAGGGTTGTCAATCCATCACCTTTCACCAGCTCAAAGCAGAGACAGCGCCATGGGGGTCACGTGTCCCCCTTCTGCCCCGAGTAGCTGCTTGGCTTGTAGTGAGCATGCTCAGTAACATCTGCTGAAGCTACAGGCTTCACTCTGCACCCCTCTCCCCCCGGGCAGGTACAGATCATCTCTTGCTCAAAGTGTATTTTGATAAAGAAATGAACTATGCAATTGTAACCCATGTGCCCAATAGGGAGATCTCTTTTTAAGAGACCTATGGGGCTAGGGGGGAGTAAGAGTGAGTTGTATCTGGGTCATTGTTGCTAGGCAGATTTAGCCCTCCACATGCGAAGTTTCTGGAATTGGGTGGGGTAATTTGGGGTCTGCTCCAATAGGTTTCCTGTTGCTGGGAAGGCTAGCAGTCAGGGCTGCTCAGCTGCTTCGCAAAAGGCCCTGGGCAGGCTGGGAGAATCTGAACCCAGGAGCAGGCTGTTCTCCCTAACTTGGAAACATTTTGCCCCCAGCTAGTGATATTGTTAACCCCCAGCAGGGAAGCCTGGGCAATGTTAATGGTAGATGGGAAAATTGGGAGGGAAACATGTTTTTATTTTAAATGTATACTTGGAATGTTGTTTGATTTTAGCCAAACTGTTTAAGTTAAATTGTCTCAACTAGTGGAATTCACCAACTTTTCTTTAAATGTGATAATGAGGAAAGAGTCGTTTATATTTTGCTATTCTCAGGTTTGCATTTTCTTGTAACAGAGGGTTTTTTTAAATCTATACACTTAACTGGGTGGTTGGTTAATCAGTCATCTGGCTGGCTAACAGTGTTTGCGGAAGAGGAAGAGTGCATGGATTCTAACTGAAGATTCCCACAAGTTAGTGGAGGGAAGATGTTGCTTTTGACTCAGCCGATTGTAGATTTAGTGAGCAAAGACTCTGAAACTCAGGTGAACTCAGCTGAAGCTTTTGGGAACTCTGAGTTTCCTCTCACTGTACTTCTGTGGGGATTGACCTGTTTAGATTTCATTAGTTTTCTTTATTTGTTTATGTACAGCTGTGAAGATAATGTACATGGATTATAGAATAGCCTTGTCGTGTTGTAAAAATTAAGTTGTGTTTCTTTATCATAAGATTTTATAAAGTTGTTAATTAAATTCATTCCTTTTGTTGTTTTGGGGACTTGACTGTGGGGATGTTGACCCTGTGCAATTGCTGAAAATCCTTAGAGGCTGAATTCTGGGTCTCCAGCTGCTTTTCTATGAGAGTTGGGAGGGTTTTTCTGGCACTGGAAAAGGTCAGTGAAGTGAACGCTAACCCATAGAATCATAGAATCTCAGAGATGGCAGGGACCTCAGGAGGTCATCTAGTCCAATCCCCTGCTCAAAGCAGGACCAATCCCCAACTAAATCATCCCAGCCAGGGCTTTGTCAAGCCTGATCTTAAAAACCTCTAAGGAAGAAGATTCCACCACCTCCCTAGGGAACCCCTTCCAGTGCTTCACCATTCTTCTAGTGAAATAGATTTTCCTAATATCCAACCTAGACCTCCCCCACTGCAACTTGAGACCATTACTCCTTGTTCTGTCATCTGGTACCACTGAGAACAGTCTAGATCCATCCTCTATGGAACCCACTTTCAAGTAGTTGAAAGCAGCTATCAAATCCCCCCTCATTCTTCTCTTCTGCAGACTAAACAATCCCAATTCCCTCAGCCTCTCCTCATAAGTCATGTGCTCCAGCCCCTTAATCATTTTTGTTGTCCTCCACTGGACTCTTTCCAGTTTCTCCACATCCTTCTTGTAGTGTGGGGCCCAAAACTGGACACAGTACTCCAGATGAGGCCTCACTTACGTCGAATAGAGGGGAATGATCACATCCCTCAATCTGCTGGCAACACTCCTACTAATACAGCCCAATATGCTATTAGCCTTCTTTGCAATAAGGACACACTGTTGACTCATATCCAGCTTCTTGTCCACTGTAACCCCTAGGTCCCTTTCAGCGGAACTGCTGCCTAGCCACTCGGTCACTTGCCCGTAGCAGTGAATGGGATTCTTCTATCCTAAGTGCAGGACTCTGAACTTGTCCTTGTTGAACCTCATCAGGTTTCTTTTGGTCCAATCCTCTAATTTGTCTAGGTCCCTCTGTATCCTATCCCTACCCTCCAGCGTATCTACCACTCCTCCCAGTTTAGTGTTATCTGAAAACTTGCTGAGGGTGCAGTCCATACCATCCTCCAGATCATTAATGAAGATATTGAACAAAACAGGCCCCAGGACCGACCCTTTGGGCACTCTGCTTGGGGTAACCCAAAGGTTACACAATCATAAGATAATTGCAGATTGTGATAATAGCTTGTGAATTGGATGTAGGAGCAATAAACCCAGACTAAGTCCAGAGCTGCTTTATTTTGGAAGGATCCAAGGTGAAAACACTGAAAATGAAGTTCACGGGAAATGTCTGTTTTAAGGAAACTTTATTGCAGGGCCCGAGGACATACCCACTGCGGTGCACAGAAACTTTTTAAAAAGTTCTTTCACCTGGCCCTCACAGCTGCCAGCTGTGGGCAGGGGGTGGGAGGGGAGCGGGCAGGAGAGAGTCACATGCCCCTCTCCCCCCAACGTTGCTCCATCCTGCTGCTCCTGGGACCCTCCCAGGGGTTGCACTTGGCACGTGTCATTAACTCCGGACAGCTCCGCTCTCTGCAAGCTGTTCCCTATCGCTGCTGTTGCTGGTGGAGCTGCAGAGGAGAGACCCATGCAGCCACACTGCTGGCTGTCTGCTGCAGGCTCTGCCCCCTACAGCTCCCATTGGCTGGGGGAGAGGGACAGAGATACCATCACTAGTTGCTGGGCAGAGTCAGTCATGGAGGCAGCATCATTAGTTGCTGGGCAGAGTCAGCCAGGGCAGCATGAAGCCAAGGGAGTGAGGGAAAAGGGTGGGAAACGGGCTGGGAGGTGGCATGAACACCGTCTTCAGTGACCTTATTGGCCCACTGGGAGGATTTGAGGACTGGCACTGGCCCTAAGGTAAATTGAGTCTCAGACTCTGCATTAGAGTAAGTCCAACATGTCTGATGTCCTGACCCTGGGGCCCGGTCGTGCACTCAAGCTGTTGACTTCAGTGGGAGGCTGGATTCAAGGCTGCAGGACTGCGCTTACACCCAAATTAATTTATAATTAGAATGTTACAAGCCAATTTGATTTCAATCAGTCCTGAGCCTGAGGCCCCACCCAAGCGGAGTTGGGGAATATGCATTGAGGGAAGAAATGGTGGTGGTGAAGATAGCGCTCTCCTGAAACGAGGAAGATATTGTGAGATAAAGCGGGTGGGTGGCAGTTCTCTGAGCCCCAGATCCTCAGGCCCAGCAGTTGGGATGGGCAGTGGGCAGTTCTTCAAGAGATAGGGAAGACGAGCTCCTCCTCCACCACCACCCCTTTCCCACCACTGCACTTCGCAACTGTCCCGTCACCCTCAGATCTGCAGTGTCTGCACCTCACCTGTACAGGTGAGACTGGGAGGAGGATCTATTGAGTGATGGATGCACTAGTCTGCAGTCATTCCCTTGGCCTGGCTCTAAATCCCTGCTCTGCAGCAGCATGCAAGAAGCCCTCGAGGAGCTAAGGGCCACATAGCCTTGCAGAGACTCTGCAGTGGAAGACCACTGGTTCTGCAGCAACCATGCAGGATGGAGGAAGGGGCAGGGTTTGCTCCTTAGGTGCACGCGGGGAGGCAGGACTCTTCATACAACAAAGCGACTTCTTCCCACGTGCATCTGCATGCTCTGCTAAAAAACAGCGCCCAAAGTGTGGACTCTCTGTGCTCGGCGGCATGTCGTTCTCCCTGGCCTTGGAAGCTGATGCCAGCATCGCTGCCCTGTGATTGGACAGGCCTTTCCGGCCCAGCTGGGGTGAGCAGGTCCATGTGCACCACAGGCTGTTCTGGCTCCCAGAGCTCTGCAGAATAGTTGGGACCTATCCACACCACTCAACTGCAATGCCAGAGCATGTCTGAGCACCGCCTCAACTGCCGTGTCCGTGCCAACAGACTGGGAGGCAGCTGGTGTTGAGAGGCCTGTTCCCTGCTGCTTTGGTTTATGATGGGTGCGCTCCACAGGATCCCAGGATCACAGAACCATAGGGGAACCCCTGTCTGCTTATCTCTTCCCTTCCGCTTGGGTCTGGGTTCTTCTCGGGACTTTCTAGGGCTGTATCCAGTTTTGTTTTAAACATCTCAAGCACTAGGGCATCTGCTGTTTCCCCAGCAGAACAAGTCTCCAGAGAGTTTCCCAAACACTCTGCTTAACTGTCCTTTGCTCAGCTTCATTCCATCACACCTGGCCAATTATTTCGTTAGGATTATTTTGGGGAACGATGGGTATTCGATGGACCCTGTGTCACTCCAAACTGTGTATTATGGGCTGGGAATGTGGCTGGGAAACCTCTCACTGCAGATAAATAGGTAACTGTTTTACCTCTAAACACGGATAGCACGGCTGTTCAGCGAAATAATTCAGTCTGTCTGCTCCTCCCTGATACGGAATAACACCCTGAATCAAGCGGAAACATCACAAGGAACGGCCCATAAATTTCTCCCAACAGGGGGACACTGCCGTGGAGCTGGGAAAGGAGCAAAAAGACACTTTCCAATGTAACTTCCAGCCATTTCATAGAGTTTCAACAAAATCTTCATACCACCTGTTGTCTCTTGCATTAAAATTTGACACTGGAGCAGGGACTGTCTTTCTGTTCTGTGTTCGTAGATCACCTAGCACAATGGGGGCTGGATCAGTGATTGGGGACCCTAGAAATTACAGCAATCCAAACAACAAAATTACACGCCAGCCACCCATGCCCTGATTCCATGGTGTTGGGCCCAAGAAGCTCTTTTGATGGTACCTGAACCGAATCCAAAGCATTCCCTGAGAACAAATCACACATTTGTGCAGGCGCTTTCCCTCCTAGCCAACAATATGCACGCACCAGAAGCCCCTAAACACATGGTGTGGAACTGAACAGCTGGGGCTGTAATGTTTTTCTAGCACACGGTGACCCCTGGCAGACAGTAATGGCCTGTTACTGCAGTCTCACAAACCCTATCGGCAGAAGCACAAATAAACAGTCCAAACTCAAATGCGCAGCCTCCAAAAACCCAGAGAGGAGAGCTCTTTGTGCTAACACCCGTCACGCAGCAGAGAAAGAGGCTGGCGTGGCAGCTGGTAGCATCCACGTTGCTTGGCGAGCAGTTCACGTGTTCCAGTCCCATGCCAGGATGGGAACTGCGATCCAGAGTGGGCACCATTACAAGCGATGTCCTTCAGATGAGACATAAAGTGAGCGCTGCCGCTGGTGAGCTGCCCGGGTGGGTACAAACGATCCCAGGGCATTTTCTGCAAGGAGCAGAGCATAAACATTCCTGCTCGTCGTAACCATGTCCCAGGCTGCATGTGCAGCATTTCTCTGCGGTCACTGCACCGCAGTGTCTAGGGAAGGGCTGTGGGACAGCTGGGGGCTGAAAGCCTGTGTAGAAAACCCCCCATTCCCTTTGTGTGCCATGAGGGTCAATTCACATTGCTTTAAATGCCAGATTTTGTTATTTTCCTCCTTTGAGCTCAGACCGTCTCTGCTAATAGGCTGCTGGTGCCATCTGGCTCGAGGGAACCAAGGAGGGAGCGAGGGGCACTATCATTCAGAAGAGAGCCTCCAATTCAGCAACACTTCAATCCCAGATTGTCACCTTCCTGGAGATGAAAGGCCACTCTGAAGGGAAGAGCTGCTGTGTATTCCAAGGGGCGGCATGACGTGTGCACCGCTGGATGCTGTCTGAACTCTGCGCCTAGCATCTCCCCAGGCTTCCTGTCAAATTGTTCCTGGGTTTAGTCAGACAGCGCTGCAGGGACCGTACAGAATCAGGCTGTGACTCAGTGATGGGTCTCTGGGGGAGATCAATGGCTCAGCAACTTTCAAAGAGTTTCCTGGGTCAAAATGTTATAGGCTATTTCCACCAATCTGTTTATCAGTCCCACCACCAAAATCCCATGTGCACAACAGGCATCAACACAGGCTCTGGGCCTGATTCTGCTCTCAGTCGCACTGTTAGAAATCCCAGTGAACCTTACCGAAGCCAGCCACAGAGCGCCAGGCCCCTTGCCCAGAAGTGGATGGACCGGAGCCACCATAGCTTCCTTATTTTAGGAGAGGAAGGATGATCCAGTGGTTAGGTGTTAGTCTAGACTTTAGGAGCCGCAGCTTCAGTTCTGTGCATTGCAACACACTCCCTGTGGCCAAGCCACTCAGTCTATCTGGGCCTCAGTTCTGTGCTGGTAAAGTGGGGATATCATCCATGGCCTACCTCAGAGAGGTGCTGTGAGGAGAAATACGTAAAAGCTCTGATACCAAGGTGTCACGAAGTCCGCGGGCAATGCTCTGGAACTGCTCCCCACAAAGCCAGTCAGGACTCTGGGGAGCCTCCTCTCCCTTGGAGCAGACTTTTTCAGGGCAAGAAGCTCACATGGCCTCACCTTCCTGAGTCTGTCCTTGGAGCATTCAGCATGTGCCCCTCCGTGCACTTCCCGCAGCGAGTCCGCCCAGACAGGGTCCTGGGGAAGCCACAGAGTCCTGCACCCCCCACTTCGCAGTTAGATGTGACTCTCGGCCAGCCAGTACAACAGAGATTTATTCGATGGCAGGAACATGGTCTAAAAGAGAGCTTGTAGGTACAGAGAATGGGACCCCTCAGCTGGGTCCATTTTGGGGCCCAGTGAGACAGACAACCCTGTCTGTCCTCACTTCCTAACCCCAGCCAGCTCCAAACTGAAACCCCCTCCAGCCCCTCCTCCTCTGCTGAATTCCTTTCCCAGGCCAAGAGGTCACCTGACCTCTTTGTTCTCCCACACATTTAGCACCCCATTGCAGGGGGGAAAGGCCTGGGCCATTAGTTGCCAGGAGACAGAGTGTTGGCCAGAACTGAGGCCTCCACACAGTATTCAGAGGAAACATTAAGAACAGCCGCACTTCATCATACAAGGCAATGGAGGCCGGATCAGTACAGAGAACCACAAAACACAGGGCCTGGAGGGGGGCTTATGAATAATAATAATCCCATGACTATCTGAGAGACAAGGTGGATGAGGTAACCCTCCTCCACCCTGTCTCTCTAGTATCCTGGGACCCACATAGCTGCACCAGTACTGCATATGGCAGTCCAGAACTCCCTGACAGATGCCCAGAGTCAGCCACCCTCAGTCAATAAGTAACACAATGCCACAAAACACAGTCAATGGAACTTGTCCCCTTTATTCATGCAAACATTAGCGAACCTGTATTTTACGAGCAAGTGACCTGTGGCAGCTGCACTGGGGCTGTGAACTGTGTCTGTCTGAAATGGGTAACAATAAACAAACTCAAGATCTGGCTCTCTGCACCTTTAAACAAACAAGCAAATGCCAAAGGAGACCGTCCCCATGTTTCAGCGAGGCCCTAAACTGGCCCTACAGCGCTTGACTAGAGCTGAGCTCAGGTCCTGGCCCAGGCACCCTTAGCTCTGGCCTGTGAGGGAAGCAGACAAGCCTTCTTAACCGGCCTGTAAGGCCTCGAGTGGTCAGTGTCCCCTCCTGGTACTCCTAGGCCTCGAGACCAGTGGTTCTCCAGCTTATTTGATCGTGCCTCCCCCGCCCCCCCCCCTCCATTCATTGTGTCTGGAGTCATCTAGGCCCCACCTCCCACCAAGTACAGACACCACCACCCAACTCTGAAGGTACAGTAGAGAGCAGCAGCTGCTGGCTGGCCGCCCAGCTCTGAAGGCACAATGGAGAGGGGTGGCTTCTGGCTGGCCGCCCAGCTCTGAAGGCACGATGGAGAGGGGTGGCTTCTGGCTGGCTGCCCAGCTCTGAAGGTACGGCGGAGAGCAGTGGCTGCTGGCCAGCCACCCAGCTCTGAAGGCACAGTGGAGAGCAGTGGCTGCTGGCCAGCCACCCAGCTCTGAAGGCACGGTGGAGAGCAGTGGCTTCTGGCTGGCTGCCCAGCTCTGAAGGCACGGCAAAGAGCAGTGGCTGCTAGCCAGCCACCCAGCTCTGAAGGCATGGGGGAGAGCAGTGGCTGCTGGCTGGCCGCTCAGCTCTGACAGCACGGCAAAGAGCAGCAGCTGTTGGCCGGCCGCCCAGCTCGGAAGGCATGGTGGAGAGCAGTGGCTCCTGGCCAGCCTCCCAGCTCTGAAGGCACGGTGGAGAGCAGTGGGTGCTGGCCAGCCGCCCAGCTCTGAAGGAACGGCAGAGAGCAGTGGCTGCTGGCTGGCTGCCCAGCTCTGAAGGCACGGCGGAGAGCAGTGGCTGCTGGCCAGCCACCCAGCTCTGAAGACATGGCGGAGAGCAGTGGCTACTGGCCGGCCACCCAGCTCTGAAGGCATGGCAAAGAGCAGTGGCTACTGGCTGGCCACCCAGCTCTGAAGGCACGGTGGAGAACAGTGGCTTCTGGCCGGCCATCCAGCTCTGAAGGCACGGTGGAGAGCAGTGGCTGCGGGCCGGCCATCCAGCTCTGAAGGCACGGTGGAGACCAGTGGCTACTGGCCAGCTGCCCAGCTCTGAAGGCACGGTGGAGAGCACTGGCTACTTGCAGGCTGCCCTGCTCTGAAGGCAGTGCCGCCACCACCAGCAGTGCAGAAGTAAGTGTGGTATGGTACTGCCACCTTTACTTCTCTGCTGCACTGGTGGGGAATGCCTTCAGACCTGGGTGCCTGGCCAGCAGCTACCGCTCTCCCAAAGCTTTTAAAACACACACAGAATATATTCTGCTCCCCCCCATGAGGGCTGGCCCCCCAGTTCGAGAACCTCTGCTCTAGATGATTATAGTCATTTTGGTGGCCTGGCCTAAGTGAGTTTTCCTTAAGCAGGGGGTGTCAGGATGCCAAAGCCTCCAAGGAGGGCTGAGAAGGCCTGAGAGACTCCACCACAGACCCTCTCTAACCCACAGGTCTTGGTAAATATCCCATCTATCCAATGCACACGGTAATATCTAATAATGCACAAGTCCACCAAGGAACAGAACCGAGAAAGCAAAAGGAAACACAGCCAGGGAAAGAGAAGCCCTTCTCCTCCTCTGGATCTTTCCATTTAGCCCCCAGGAAATCCTGTAGCACAGCAATATGGGGCAGAGTGAGCAGAAGGCCATGATGATTGCTGTGTTGGGATGGAGATCTTAGAAGAAGCTTCAAACCAGGAAGAGACCAAGCCACCTTGGCTCCAATTCTCTGCCTCTCAATCAGATCTACTTCTCTAATGGGCTTGCTGGTGTGGGGATCTGGATTTTGAACCTCTGCATGTGGGAGTGCATGTGGGAGTTGCCACATTTTGCTTCACTTCAAAATAGAAAGATCCTGTTTGCTAAGCTATTCTCCCTCCCAAGTCCCAGGGCCATGCCACAGAACTTAGGGTGTGGTTGGCCACCCGGTGTACCAAAGACAGAGGGCAGAAGGAAAGTTGTGACTTGCAGCCTTATGTAGTGGGGTTGTCAGTGACATGCATCACCGGCTCAGATGGGAGAGCAAGAACGTCATTGCCAAGAGGTTAACAGGAAAAGCATTTTAAATAAATAAACTAATCTCTGGAAAGATTCCCCTCTGGGGCAAGTTACAAAGCATCTGCAATTTCATGTAATCAGTTGTGGAGCAAAACACAGCATCCATCCCAGCTCAGGCTCATGGGAATTGACAGCTGAATGACTAACAATGTGGCGAAATCAGGATTGCTTTCCCCAGAGTTAATCCCCCTGCAGTCAGGGATCATGGGAGCTGAAGTGGCCTTCGCTACAGCTTCTTGATCGCACCACTATAATCAAAACGTTTGGAGCAATTTCAGCAGCATCCTGCTTGCTGCCTTCCTGCTGAAATGCAGCTGCATGATGGCTTCTCACCATGCGCCAGACCCAGAGGCACTGAAACAGGGTGACTCAGAGGGACATGGCCCATCACTTTTAAAAGCGGGAGAGCAATGCCCTCTCACTTTTTACTGGCCATAAGGGCAAGTGATGGGGGAGGTGGAGGCAGAGAGCAGCGAGAAGGAGGCAGGGTCTTGGGGGTGTAGCCTGGTCTTTACCCACTCCTGCCCTTTGCGGCTTAAAACTGCCCAGGAGAAGGCTGTGGCTGAGGCAAGAAGCCTGGGCTGATTGGGGAAAGTAGGCTCAGCTGGGGCCATACCCCAGTCAGGCCCAGTTGGCCCCATAAAAGGCTGTGAGCCAGAGGCCCAGTCAGTGTTCCTCTGCTGGTAGAGGGATGGGCCTGGCTGTAGGGAGCTAGAGACAGGACACCTGAGTGGAGCAGGGCTGGGGAAAGGCAGAGGAGCTGGGGAGCTCCAGCCTGGAAAGCCCCAGGCTGCGGCCTAGCATAAGGCCAACAGGTACTGGGGGTTGCAGAGGCAGCCCTGGGCTAGGCCAAGGCAGCAGGTCCAAACACAACCTTGCCAGTGATGAGTGGCTGATGCTGCAGCCTGCCCCAGAGCGTCGGAGTTAGACAATGACTGGCAGTAACCTGATACTGAGGAGAGGTGGGGATAGTGGGTGGGGGTTCCCCTGGGAGGGGAGACCCTGAGAGAAAGGGGTTACTGCGAGGGGGCAGCACCCCAGGTAAATGGGGCACCGGGGTCCTGGGAGGGACACAGGGCCACAGAACAGGCAGATCACTGGCCTGCAGAGGGTGCTCCTGGCTGGCAGTGACCTAATTCCCAGAAGTCACCAGCAGGAGGCGCTGCACGGGTGAGTCCGCACATCTACAGGGGGAAGACGCAGCATGGGTGCAGAACCTGCAGGGAAGGGGTGACATAAGGATGGGGAAATGTGGGGTGCAGGGCAGGAGCACAGTTCAGGCACCGGTGGCCCCTCTACACTTTTAGGGAGCTTCCACCACTCCTGGCCAGACCATCATGGCCCATGAGGTTAAGGGAGGTGGGCTATGGAGTGGGGCTGGGGGAAATATTCAGAAGCAGCCAAGGATTTATGTCTATTGAGCCTGATCCTACTGTGTCTGCACAGGTGTAAAGCAGGAGAAACCGCACTGAAGTCAACGGAGCTTCGCCTGTGCACAGGTGGTGTGAGTGAGAGAAGAGAGGAGCTCTAAGAAAGATGAGACTAGCTCTGGCATCATCTGAAGTCATTCATTGTACTGGTTTTGGTTCATTTCAAACTGTGAGTGGTAGTCGGGAGGGGCCAGCAACCCCCAGCTGAGGGACGGGCTCTGCCCACAGCTACAATTCGTTCCAATCGTCACCGTGTGCCCTTCTTCCCACACTGCGGGCTCAGCTGGGGTAAAGTCGATGGAGCCCCATCAGTTCACACGTGCTGAGGAGCTGGCCCTTTCTGCTGCTTCTTTGTGCTGATAGCACTATCCAGCTCAAACATATCTGCCAGCCTCCGTGCCCGGCTTGATGGACAAAAACCATTCATTTCTTTTAACCCGTTGAATGCTGGTTTATCCTGAACATGGGAGGAAGGTTTCTGATATTGACAAACACAGCTCTTTTCAAATAGCACCAGATTCTGATAGTGCCCTAGCAAAGGCTGCGTTGAGTTTACCTGTGATGTGATGTTCAGATCCCTGCATTCACATCAATCAATACCACCCTCAGGCTATTCCAATAACGAACACGTCTTTCCTAGCAAATATTCGTCCTACGCTGCCATTTCTGATTCTCACGCGCGTAAGAGATCAAGCAGGGGAGGACAGTATAGCATGAAACTGGCTTGAGTCATTGCTTTCCAACAGATCCCAGAAAGCACCAAAGGGCAGCTGCTTCCCTTTCCCAAGAGCCCCAACCTCTAAAGTCCCACAAGGACCAGTCCTGCCCCCTCACTTTGAGGACTAACCATCAGAGGAGTGAAGTTCTGGAACAGCCTTCCAAGGGGGGCAGTGCAGGCAAAAGAGATATCTGGCTTCAAGACTAAGCTTGGTAAGTTTATGGAGGGGATGGTATGATGAGATAGCCTAATTTTGGCAATTAGTTGATATTTGACTATTAGCGGTAAATATGCCCAATGGCCTGTGGGGGGATGTTAGATGGGTTGGGATCTGAGTTACTACAGAGAATTCTTTCCTGGGTGGCTGGCTGGTGATTCTTGCCCACATGCTCTGAGTTTAGCTGATCACCATATCTGGGGTCAGGAAGGAATTTTCCTCCAGGGCAGATTGGCAGAGGCCCTGGATGTTTTTCGCCTTCCTCTGCAGAGTGGGGCATGAGTCATTTGCTGGAAGATTCTCTGCACCTTGAGGTCTTTAAACCATGATTTGAGGACTTCAGTAACTCAGACATATGTTAGGGGGTTGTTATTGAAGAGGATGGGTGAGATTCTGTGGCCTGTATTATGCAAGAAGTCAGACTAGATGATCATAATGGTCCCTTCTGACCTTAAAGTCTATGAGTCTATAAGTCACTGATTCAGAGCATTCCGGATTGCTTGATAAACTGGGCGCAAGCAGGGAACATGTGTTTTAATATGGCCATATGTAAATATATACATGTAGGAACAAAGAGTGCAGGCCATACTTACAGGATGGAGGACTCTATCCTTGAAAGCAGTGACTTTGAAAACAATGTGGAGGTCTTGGTGGATAATCAGCTGAACATGAGCTCCCAGTGTGATGCTGTGGCCATGAACAAGGGAATCGCAAATAAGAGTAGAGAGGTTTTTTACCTCTGTGTTTGGCACTGGTGCAACTGCTGCTGGAATCCCACGTCCAGTCCTGATGCCACAAGTGAAGAAGGATGTTGTTAAAGTGGAGAGCGTTCAGAGACAAGCCATGAGAATAATTAAAAGATAAGAGAACCTGCCTTATAGTGATAGACTCAAGGAGCGCCATCTATTTAGCTTAACAAAGAGAAGGTTAAAGGGTGACTTGATTACAGTCTATAAGTACCTACACTGGAAATCAATACAGTATTTCATAATGGGCCCTTCAGTCTAGCAGGGAAAGGTCTAACACAGCCCAGTGGCTGGAAGCTGAAGCTTGACAAATTCAGACTGGAAATAAGGAGTAAGTGTAATTAACCTTACAGGGAGTGTAATTAACCCTAGGAACAATTTCCCAAGGGTCATGGTGGATTCTCCATCGCTAACAATTTTTAAATCAAGACTGGGAGCTTTTCTACAAGATCCACTCTAGGGATTATTGTGGGGAAGTTTTTGGCCTGCACAATACAGGAGGTCAGACTGCATGATCAAAGTGGTCCCTTCTAGCATTGGAATCGAGGAATCTCTGTTCCTCAGTACTCAGGCAGTGCCAGGAGCAGGAGACATCTCTTTCCAGCTGTGGATCACCTCAAGTCTCCTCCAGTTCATCTCATAGGAGTATCTAGCGTCCATGATCCATTCGTTCATTGGACCAATGTTGCTACCTCGACCAAGTGCTGTTGGGAATACAAAAAACTGTTTGCTTCTGGTTCCTGTTCAAGATCTTGGCTCTCATCTGTATGGCCATCCATGGTCCGGTGCAGGACACATCAGAACTCAACTCTCCCACCTGTACCTCACCAAGACAAATGGGTTCTCCATTGGTGCAGGCACCAGTGGATGACCAGAATGCACCCAAGTGTGACCAGCTTGCAGATCATACTGTATCCCACCTGCAATAACCAGGGGATCCCAAGAGCACAGTTCATTTCAAATATGCTGATTATGTGTGTGGAGATAGTGTCTATGGGCCAAATCATGGGTCAGAGCCTCACTGCTAGGTGCTGTAGAAACCCAGAACCAAGGGCTGGCCCTGCCCCGAATTGTTCACAATTGAGGCGTAAGACACAGGTGGATACAGATAGAAAGACAAATAACCATCTGGTTTTCACAATGTTGTGTTTGGTGCTTTAGCCCTCTGTGGTCCCTAGAGCAATAAACTCAGGTTAATAGGCACAGAGATGAATTGAGAGCACAAAACCCAACCCACAGGAAAGTCTTGTGAAAAGAAAATGAGTCTTCCTTGCTGCTTGTGTCAGGCAGAAGGCACTCAGGGACCAGGTGCTAACTTGGCTCATTTCCCACAGACCTCGGCAAACCATAGAATGGCTCCATGGGGAGCAGCCCTGGACTGGCTAAGCAGGCTTGTGCAGTCTCTGATGTCTACAGATATGTCCACACCTCAAACTGGATGGTGTCAATTCCAGCTCGAGGCGACACTCACTCTAGCTCTGTTCAAGCTAAAGCACTAAAAATAGCATGTGGCCGCAGCGCTAGCAGCAGGAGGGGCTAGATGCCTGCAGTACGATCCCATCCAAGGCGCTGGGTATGAGCTCAAGGCGGCTAGCTGCTTTCACCACTCGCGCGGTCACGGAGACATTCATTTTCATGCAGCACTAGCTCCATCAGGGAGGGCACATCTCCTCGAGCTAGATCTTCCAGCTCCGAGTGTGGCACACCTAGGGCCAGTGTCAGTCCTTTGGGACTATTCTTTTGTGCTCTTCCTTAGCAAGCTGTTCATTTCCTTTTTGATTTTCAGGTCATTAAAGAGCTCCTCTTGGAGCCAGATTGACCTCTTACTATTCTTTCTATCTTCACATCAGGATAGTTTGAAGTTGTATCTTCAATATTGTCTCCTTGAGAAACTACCCGTTCTCCTGAATTCCTTTTTCCCTTAGTTTTTCTTCCCATGAGACCTCACCTACCGCTTCTCTGAGTTTGTGAACATCGGCTTTTAGAAGTCCATGGTTCTTATTGGTCTGCTCTCACTCCTTCTATCATAACCTTAGTCCCACATTTGGACCTTAGCGTCCAAAATATGGGGGTTAGCATGAAAACCTCCAAGCTTAGTTACCAGCTTGGACCTGGTACCTGCTGCCACCACCCAAAAAATTAGAGTGTTTTGGGGCACTCTGGTCCCCCTGAAAAACCTTCACTGGGACCCCAAGACCCAAATCCCTTGAGTCTCACAACAAAGGGAAATAATCCTTTTTCCCTTCCCCCCTCCAGGTGCTCCTGGAGAGATACACAGACACAAGCTCTGTGAAACTACACAGAGGGACTCCCCCTCTCTGTTCCCAATCCTGGAAACAAATAGTACTTTCCTATTCCCCCAGAGGGAATGCAAAATCAGGCTAGCAATCCAACACACAGATCTCCCCGATTTCTTCCTCCCACCAATTCCCTGGTGAGTACAGACTCAATTTCCCTGAAGTACAGAAAAACTCCAACCGATCTTAAAAGAAAGCTTTATATAAAAAGAAAGAAAGAAAAATACATACAAATGTTCTCTCTGTATTTAGATAATATAATACAGGGTCAATTGCTTAAAAGAATATTGAATAAACAGCCTTATTCAAAAAGAATACAAATCAAAGCACTCCAGCACTTATATTCATGCAAATACCAAAGAAAAGAAACCATAGAACTTACTATCTGATCTCTTTGTCCTTACACTTAGAAACAGAAGACTAGAAAGTAGAAACTACTTCTCCAAAGCTCAGAGAAAGCAGGCAGGCAGACAAAAGACTCAGACACACTATTCCCTCCACCCAAAGTTGAAAAAATCCGGTTTCCTGATTGGTCCTCTGGTCAGGTGCTTCAGGTGAAAGAGACATTAACCCTTAGCTATCTGTTTATGACACGCCCCCCAAATTGCAGACAGTGGGGAAGCTCACTGGCGGCGATTTCCTTCTAGAACTTGAAAATAAACAGATTAATACAACACATACACCTTTACATATACTCCTAAGTATATAACTAACAGACTTCTACATTTTAAGAACACTTTTTAACTACTGAATTCTGGGAAACTCTCATGGGAGAGTGCATCAGCTACTTTGTTAGAAGCTCCTGTGATGTGTTGAATTTCAAAATCAAAATCTTGGAGAGCTAAACTCCAACGAAGAAGTTTCTTGTTGTTCCCCTTGGCAGTATGAAGCCACTTTAGTGCAGCATGGTCAGTTTGTAGTTGGAACCGCCGTCCCCAAACATATGGGCGTAGCTTTTCCAGGGCGTACACAATGGCATAGCATTCCTTTTCACTGACTGACCAGTGACTTTCCCTCTCAGACAGTTTCTTGCTGAGAAACACGACAGGATGGAAGTTGTGATCTGTTGCTTCCTGCATGAGCACTGCTCCTATACCACGCTCAGATGCATCCGTGGTTACTAGGAATGGCTTGTCAAAGTCCGGGGCCCTGAGCACAGAGTCAGACATGAGCATCACCTTAAGCTGGGTAAAGGCCTTTTGACACTCATCAGTCCACTTAACGGCATTTGGCTGGGTCTTTTTGGTCAGGTCAGTCAATGGGGCAGCGATTTGGCTGTAGTGTGGTACAAATCGCCTGTAGTATCCGGCCAAGCCTAAGAAGGATTGGACCTGCTTCTTTGACTTTGGGACAGGCCACTTTTGGATAGCATCCACCTTGGCCTGTAGGGGGTTTATGGTTCCTCGACCCACCTGGTGCCCCAGGTAAGTCACTCTGTTTTGGCCTATTTGACACTTTTTGGCCTTAACAGTTAGTCCTGCCTGCCTGATGCGCTCAAAGACCTTTTCCAGGTGTAGTAGGTGTTCGGGCCAGGAGTCTGAAAAAATGGCCACATCATCGAGGTAGGCAACTGCAAATTCTCCCAGTCCAGCTAGTAGACCATCTACCAGCCTCTGGAAGGTGGCGGGTGCATTTCGAAGGCCGAAAGGAAGGACATTGAATTCATACACCCCCGCATGGGTGACGAATGCTGACCTCTCCTTGGCAGGTTCATCTAGCGGTACTTGCCAGTACCCCTTGGTTAAGTCTATTGTAGAGATGAACTGGGCACGTCCCAACTTCTCCAATAGCTCATCGGTGCGTGGCATTGGATAGTTGTCCGGACGAGTTACCGCATTTAGCTTACGGTAGTCCACGCAAAAGCGTATTTCCCCATCTGGTTTGGGTACCAGAACCACTGGAGATGCCCATGCACTGGTAGATGGGCGGATTATACCCATCTGTAGCATGTTCTGGATCTCCCGTTCTATAGCAGCTTGGGCATGAGGAGACACTCGGTAGGGTGGGGTTCTGATTGGGTGAGCATTACCTGTATCAATGGAGTGGTATGCCCATTCAGTCCGTCCTGGGGTGGCTGAGAACAATGGGGCGAAGCTAGTGCACAGCTCCTTGATTTGTTGCCGCTGCAAACGTTCCAGGGTGGTTGAGAGGTTCACCTCTTCCACGCCACCGTCTTTTTTCCCGTCGTAGTAGATACCGTCAGGCCACTCAGCATCATCTCCCTGGACTGTAAACTGACAAACCTGTAAGTCTCTGGAATAGAAAGGCTTGAGAGAATTAACATGGTACACTTTAGGCTTTAGTGAGGAATTGGGAAATGCTATGAGGTAGTTTACAGCTCCCAGGCGCTCTTGGACCGTGAAGGGCCCTTCCCATGATGCTTCCATCTTATGGGCCTGTTGCGCCTTCAAGACCATAACCTGGTCTCCTACCTTGAAGGAACGTTCTCTGGCATGTCTGTCATACCAGGCCTTTTGCTCTTCTTGAGCATCCTTTAGGTTCTCTCTAGCAAGGGCTAAAGAGTGTCGGAGGGTGCTTTGTAGGTTGCTTACAAAGTCCAGAATGTTAGTTCCTGGAGAAGGCGTAAACCCCTCCCATTGCTGCTTCACCAACTGTAATGGCCCCTTAACCTCGTGACCATACACAAGTTCAAATGGTGAAAACCCTAAACTGGGATGTGGTACAGCCCTGTAGGCAAACAGCAACTGCTGCAACACTAGGTCCCAATTATTGGAGAATTCGTTGATGAATTTTCGTATCATGGCCCCCAAAGTTCCATTGAACCTTTCCACCAGGCCATTGGTTTGATGGTGGTATGGGGTGGCAACCAAGTGATTCACCCCATGAGTTTCCCACAGTTTTTCCATGGTCCCTGCCAGGAAATTAGACCCTGAATCTGTAAGGATGTCGGAGGGCCAACCTACCCTGGCAAAGATGTTTGTTAGGGCCAGGCACACAGTGTTAGCCCTGGTGTTGCCTAGAGCTACTGCTTCTGGCCATCGGGTAGCAAAGTCCACTAAAGTCAGTACGTACTGCTTTCCTCTGGGCGTCTTTTTTGGGAAAGGGCCCAGAATATCCACAGCTACTCGCTGAAATGGGACCTCAATTATGGGGAGTGGCTGGAGAGGGGCCTTGACCTGGTCTTGAGGCTTTCCCACTCTTTGGCATACCTCACAAGACCGGACATACTTGGCAACGTCCTTGCCCATCCCCTCCCAGTGGAAGGACTTCCCCAACCGGTCCTTGGTTCTGTTCACCCCAGCATGGCCACTGGGATGATCATGGGCTAAGCTTAAGAGCTTCCCCTGGTACTTAGTTGGAACCACCAACTGTTTTTGCGGCTGCCATTCTTCCCGGTGTCCACCAGAAAGAATTTCCTTGTATAAAAGTCCTTGGTCTATAACAAACCGGAATCGATTAGAAGAGCTGAGAGGCGGTGGGGTGCTCCGTGCCGCCGCCCAAGCTTTCTGAAGGCTGTCATCCGCTTCCTGCTCAGTCTGGAACTGTTCCCTTGAGGCTGGGGTCACCAGTTCTTCCTCAGACTGTGGACTTGGGCTTGGTCCCTCTGGAAGCGATGTAGGTGAAGGGGTTGTTTCCGTTGCTGGTGAACCGCTCTCCGCTGGTGCACCTGAGGGTATTTCAGGCTCCGGCTGAGCCTTTTGGGTATGGCTGTCTGTTGCTTCTGCCAGTTCTGGCTCGCTGGCGCCCTCTGGCGTTGAGTTTGAAAATGTGGTTGCACTTGCTGGTGCTGGTTGCTGTTCCAGTTCCGGGCCTGGGACTGGAGATGCTGTGGCTGCTTCAGTGGTAGGCATGGAATCCGGGTCCACTACCTCTGCCTGGGTCTCTGGTAACACAGACGGGGCCTCTGTGGATGGCTCAGGAACAGGAATGGGTCTGGAAGCTTGCCTGGTTTGGCTACGTGTAACCATTCCCACTCTCTTGGCCCGCCTCACCTGGTTGGCCAAGTCTTCCCCCAGTAGCATGGGGATAGGATAATTGTCATAGACTGCAAAAGTCCACATTCCTGACCAGCCTTTGTACTGGACAGGCAGTTGAGCTGTAGGCAAGTCTACAGCTTGTGACATGAAGGGGTAAATTGTAACTTTGGCCTTTGGGTTGATGAATTTGGGGTCAACGAAGGATTGGTGGATAGCTGACACTTGTGCCCCCGTGTCTCTCCACGCAGTAACCTTCTTTCCGCCCACTCTCAAATTTTCCCTTCGCTCCAAGGGTATTTGAGAGGCATCCGGGCCTGGGGATCTTTGGTGTGATGGTGGTGTAATGAATTGCACTCGCATGGTGTTCTTGGGACAGTTGGCCTTGATATGTCCCAGTTCATTACACTTAAAGCATCTTCCATCTGATGGGTCACTGGGCCGAGGTGAGTTACTGGAGACTGGTGAGGTTGAAGGGTAGGGTATCTGTGGCTTTACTTGGGTGGTATGTGGGGTCTTTGGCTGTCCTCGGTTGTAGGGTTTATGGTCTGTGTGCCCCCTGGGGTAATCGTTCCCCTTGACAGTAGCTTTCTTGCTTTCTGCCAGTTCCATCCATTTGGCTCCAATTTCCCCCGCCTCAGCGATATCTTTGGGATTTCCATCTTGTATGTACCGTGTGATGTCTTCAGGAACACCATCCAAGAACTGCTCCATTTGTATGAGGAGGTGCAGTTCTTCCAAGGTTTGAATGTTGTTTCCTGTTATCCAGGCCTCATAGTTTTTTGCAATGTAGTAGGCGTGTTTGGGAAATGACACCTCTGGTTTCCACTTTTGGGTTCTGAAGCGCCGACGGGCATGATCTGGGGTTATCCCCATTCTGTATCTGGCCTTGGTTTGAAAAAGTTTATAGTCATTCATTTGCTGCTTAGGCATTTCAGCTGCCACCTCTGCTAAAGGTCCACTGAGCTGTGACCTCAATTCTACCATGTACTGGTCTTCGGGAATGCTGTACCCAAGACAGGCTCTTTCAAAATTTTCCAAGAAGGCCTCGGTGTCATCACTGCCTTGTAGGTGGGAAATTTCCTGTGCTGTGGAGCAAAAATGGGCGCCGGGTTGTTAGGGTTGGCTGGCACATGCAGCCCAGCTTTTGCCAACTCCAGTTCATGTTTTCTCTGTTTTTCCTTCTCTTCATTCTCTTTTTGTTGTTTTTCCATTTCTTTTTGTTGTTTTTCCATTTCTTTTTGGTGTTTTTCCATTTCTCGGTGGTGGGCCGCCTCCTCTTCTTCTTGCTTCCTTCTGTGGGCCAACTCTTCTTCTGCTTGTTTCCTTCGGTAGGCTACCTCTTCTTCTTCTAGTTTTCTTTTGTGTGCTGCCTCTTGGGCTGCCTGTTCTCTTTGGAAGGCTGCCAGTTTCATGCTTTCTTCCTTTTCTTTCATCTCCATCTCTCGCCCGTGTTCAGCTTCTTTGATTTGTTCTTCGGCCTCAATTTTTGCCTTAGAAGTCATGGTTCCTGTTTTCTTGTGTTGGGGTGCCCTCCGGTGTTTATCTTCTGAACTGCAGGTTCTCTGTTGCCTCCTGAAGTCTGCCTAGCAACAGTGCCTTTAGCTAATTTTCAGTGTTAAGTAAACCTGAAAAACCACTTTATTTGCATTCATATAGTGCTGGAACTGGAGGGCTATTGCATGACAAAAGACCCTTAACAGTTTGGTAATGGCTTCTTGCTTAACATGCAAGCCACAAACTGCCAGAGAGAGCAGAAAAAAAAATTCTCTTTGGTTCCCTTTTAAAACCAAACTGTTTCTCTCTGCTAAAAAGCCCTTAGCAGAGAAAAGAAAAATATAATATTCCTACTGGCTTCTGGATTCTGTCTAGATCCCACCCGCTGCTACACCATATCATAACCTTAGTCCCACATTTGGACCTTAGCGTCCAAAATATGGGGGTTAGCATGAAAACCTCCAAGCTTAGTTACCAGCTTGGACCTGGTACCTGCTGCCACCACCCAAAAAATTAGAGTGTTTTGGGGCACTCTGGTCCCCCTGAAAAACCTTCACTGGGACCCCAAGACCCAAATCCCTTGAGTCTCACAACAAAGGGAAATAATCCTTTTTCCCTTCCCCCCTCCAGGTGCTCCTGGAGAGATACACAGACACAAGCTCTGTGAAACTACACAGAGGGACTCCCCCTCTCTGTTCCCAATCCTGGAAACAAATAGTACTTTCCTATTCCCCCAGAGGGAATGCAAAATCAGGCTAGCAATCCAACACACAGATCTCCCCGATTTCTTCCTCCCACCAATTCCCTGGTGAGTACAGACTCAATTTCCCTGAAGTAAAGAAAAACTCCAACCGGTCTTAAAAGAAAGCTTTATATAAAAAGAAAGAAAAATACATACAAATGTTCTCTCTGTATTTAGATAATATAATACAGGGTCAATTGCTTAAAAGAATATTGAATAAACAGCCTTATTCAAAAAGAATACAAATCAAAGCACTCCAGCACTTATATTCATGCAAATACCAAAGAAAAGAAACCATATAACTTACTATCTGATCTCTTTGTCCTTACACTTAGAAACAGAAGACTAGAAAGTAGAAACTACTTCTCCAAAGCTCAGAGAAAGCAGGCAGGCAGACAAAAGACTCAGACACACTATTCCCTCCACCCAAAGTTGAAAAAATCCGGTTTCCTGATTGGTCCTCTGGTCAGGTGCTTCAGGTGAAAGAGACATTAACCCGTTCTCCTGAATTCCTTTTTCCCTTAGTTTTTCTTCCCATGAGACCTCACCTACCGCTTCTCTGAGTTTGTGAACATCGGCTTTTAGAAGTCCATGGTTCTTATTGGTCTGCTCTCACTCCTTCCTTTCCTTAGAATCATAACATCTAGCATTTCATGATCACTTCCACCTAAATCACCTTCCACCTTCAGATTCGCTACCAAGTCCTCCCTGCTGGTCAGAATCTAGTCGCTAATGGCTCTTCCCCAGGTTACTTCCTCCACTTTCTGGAACCAAAAGTTTTCCCAGCACATTCCAAAAACTTATGATGATGAATCTGTAGGTGATAAAAGCCTGGATAATAGCAGCAAGCGCTGCACCCAAAAACCAAGGTCACAGCCTGCTACTCAGATGCTGCTGATGAAAAGATGATTGGGCTCTGTCAGTCAAGTGATTGACCAACAGCAGCTGGGGGGACTAGAAACACTACAAAATCATGAACACTTGGAACTAACAGAGAAGGCTCTCCCTTACTCAGAGGGCCTGGCTGATGTTACCTCTGCCATCTCCTCCGGCTGTGTCCCCCATCGTCCCCTCCACCTTGACTGAGCTGTGTCAGCCAGCTCACTGGCATACGTAGCCCGGTCTCAGCTAGACACTGGCAGCTTCTGAAGCCCAGTGCTCTATGTGAGCTATAATTGAACACAGACAGGCTGATTCATTTGCCTGCACATTTGCTGTGCTGCTGGCAGCTAACGCGTGGCTGTGTAAAGTGCTTTGGGATCCCCCGGGTGCACGGGGGACGGGGGGGAATGCTGTTCTATATAACCCTAACCAAACATACGGACGTGATGTCATTGATAGCGCAGCAGGGACAATGAGATGCTTGTTTGTCTTCTAATTACCCCTGACCAAAGTGGGTTGTATCCTTTAAAGGACTCATTAAATTAAACGAGCCTCTTGCAGCTTTTCCTTTCTTGCTGCCTTGCCCACAGTTAATATGTTAACTTAGCAGGGGCAGCTCCAGACACCAGCGCACCAAGCACGTGCCTGGAGCGGCAAGCCGCGGGGGATGCAGGCCGGTCGCTGCGAGAGCGGCCGTCAGGCTGCCTTCGGCGGCATGCCTGCGGGAGGTCCACCAGTCCCGCTGCTTCAGCTGCAATTGGGCAGCGAGTACACCGAAGGTGCGGGATCGACTGACCTCCCGCAGGCATGCCACCGAATCTGCATTACCAGCGGACCTCCCGTAGGTGCACCGCCGAAAGCCACCTGCCTGCTGTGTCACTTAGTCACTTAGTCAATCCTCAGTGTCCCCTGTTAGCAGAATGTAGCCTGAAGCTGCCTATTCTACTGCCAGGTGCCAGTTGGGCCCGTTTTCCAGCTCACATAGGAGAGAAGCCAAGGCAGCAGGTGGAGATTAGAGATGAAGGTTAGGCACCAGCCAGTCACAAATGTCATTTAGGTGCATTGGCTTCTGCAAGGGCAAACCAAAGCAAGCGGCTTTGGGAAAGGTAAGCTGGCTTGTACATGCACAAGTGCACCACATGCAGCCTTTGTTGCACTGTGTGGGGAAATTAACAAAAGGGTAAGCCCTGGAAACATAAAAATCATTTGATGTGATCGTTTTTATTTTCCAGCTCAGCTGTAGGAGGAATTGTTTGGGCATGGAGCCGAGTGGAGGAATTAGCATTGTTAATTTGATGCAAGCCAGAGTAGCTATACGTGTTCAAAAAATGCAACACAATTAATTAGCCTCTAAAAAACGCATTTGAAGTGTTTATTGCAGGATCAAGCTCCTGGTTTTATAAGCAGATGGGGAAATAAAGTGCTGGGAATGACATGGAAAAAACAGCTGCACAGGGACCAGAAGCCTAATTCATAATTCAACAGACTAATCAGTGAACATCTTCTGCAGTTCCTCAGCTGTAATGAAAGAACGTGAGGTGGCAAATGATTAGGCTGCTTTATTTCTTAAGGAGGCTGCTACCAATTAGCTCCCATTCTTAGCTGCCCATGTATAAATCTAATGATGTGGCCCATGTTATTAAAGAGACACAGAAAAGTAGGTCAGCCTAAAATAATTGTCTTGATGATAAACACGTTGAGGCACAATTTCAATACAGTTTGCTGAGAATTAATTTAAAAAGTAAAGCTGGGTTCAAACTCACTTTCCTAATCTCTCTGTCTCTCCTGTACAGAGGGCACAGGCTCGCCTGTTGTCATTGCTACGGTTCATTCTTTCCATACCATCTGCCCCTCCCTTCAGCTGCAGGAATCAGCCGTGGTTGGTGGTTCACCTTTGTGTGGCAGCTAACAGATGACACTGATTTCGGGTGTACATAAGAATGGCCAGACTGGGTCAGACTAAAGGTCCATCAAGCCCAGTAGCCTGTCCTCTGACAGTGGCCAATGGCAGGTGCCCCAAAGGGAATGAACAGACAGGTAATCATCAACTGATCCATGCCCTGTCACCCAATCCCAGCATCTGGCAAACAGAGGCTAGGGCAGGGGTTCTCAAACTGGGGGTTGGGACCCCTCAGGCGGTCACGAGATTATTACATGTGGGGTCGCGAGCTGTCAGCATCCACCCCAAACCCTGCTTTGCCGCCAGCATTTATAATGGTGTTAAATATATAAAAATGTGTTTTTAATGTATAAGGGGGGGGGGCCACACTCAAAGGCTTGCTGTGAGAAAGGGGTCACCAGGACAAAAGTCTGAGAACCCCTGGGCTTGGGACACCATTCCTGCCCATCTCGGCTAATAGCCACTGATGGATCTATCCTCCATGAATCTAGCTCCCTTTTAAACCCCGTTTTAGTATAGTGTAGGTAGAATAGATGCAATCGGTACACATGCCGTCCACAGCCTGTGCCCCAAGGCCAGCACTCCTATTGCACGCAGCATGGGGAGCACTGGCATCATGTGAAGAGAGAGGAAAATGTTCCCATCACAGTTTCAGAGGAATTGCACCGTTGACCCCCTCCATAGCCTGCTCAAGGAATGCTCTCTTACCGTACATCTGCACTGCAATAGAAGACCCACCCAGGTCACGGGGCTAAACATTGCAGTGTAGCTGTTTGGGCTGGAGCCCTGGTTCTGAAACCCCACAAAGGGGGAGCGTCTCTGAACACAGGCTCCAGCCTGAGCTGGAGCGTCTACATTGCTATGTTTAGCCCCACAGTCCAAGCTCTGCAAGCCCGAGTCAACTGACCTGGGCTCTCGGCCTCAGGTTTTATTCTGCAGCGTAGACGCACCCTTAGTTCTCAGGCCTCTAGCTGTCCTCTCGCTCTGGGCAGGGATCCTAGTCCTTCTCCCTCCTGGCAGGTGGGGGGATTAGGCTGCAGCTGTCTGCAGTTCACTGGGTTTATCCCCGGCAGGTCCCACCTCTGGGCTTTGCTTTCTCACCAGTGGCTATGCCCAGTGCACACCTAGGGGTAATCACATAGCTCTTCCAAGCAATAGGTAATGACAAACGCATAGAGAGAAAACCTGTAAAACAATAGGAGATCTAAAGGCATACGTAAGCTGTACCTAATCCTCCATCAGTCCTAGGGAGACCCTGGGGTTCCAGTCCTTCAGCAGTGTTTCTCCACCCCCTTGGTCAAAGGTTCATGTCCACTGGTTGGATCAAAATGAGGGCCCCTCAGTCAGTTTCAACTCAGCCTTTTATACCAAAAAGCATTTTTTGTTTTCCTTGGCCTCTGGGATTCAGTATGAATTAGTTTATGCAATTCTCCCTAGAGGCGGTATTCTCTGGAGCCCTTTACCTGTCCCAGAAGTAATTACTCCCTGTTGTTTTAGCTCCTGGTGGGGCTGCGGTAATCCTCCCCTATGGAATAGAATACAATCCCTAGCCCACCATAATACATATAAGGCAGGCTGACATCATTACTAAAGTTAATACAATCGTCCCAAAGATCCCGCCTGCATCTGCAATATCTGTCACAGCTCCATGGTGTTACAATGAAACCATGTGCTGCAGATGAGTGACAGCTGTGCAACACATCACATTCAGCCATGAGGAACTGGGATTAGCACTCAGAGGCTACAGCTCCAAGAACACAGGCTTGCGCCGAAAGAGCGCTTCCATAGCCAGCCCTCGTAGTAGATCCCTTATCCTCTCGCTGGGCCCAGCCACTAGGGGGTAACTTCACTCACTCATAAGAAATGAGTGTTATTGGGCCTCTGCCCCTCAGGGCATGTGTGCAGGAGATAGCCGTAATGTGGATCTCTCTGCTCCCAGCTGTAAATGGCAGGCAGGGAGCAGGCAGGAGGCCATGCTGCTGGCAAAACTACAGGCCCTAGCAGGGACTTGTGGGGGATCCAGACCACAGGCTTCCTGGCCTGCTGACCTGATGTTCCAGACAGAGTCAGTTGGTCACTGAAGCCTTTGTCTAGGTTTGTTCTACCATGAGACAAAGGGGAGAGACTTGCTTGGAGCAAGTGGCTCCAATCCTCTGCTATGTGTGGGTCCCAAATGGCCCTGAAGCTTGGGTTAATTAAAGCAAATGCAAGGGATTAGGAGAGGCAGCTGGTGCCCCTTTCCCATGCAGTGACACTGATCCTTCCAGCTCATGCGCTCCCCAGGCACAGGTCCCAGCCGGCAGGGTTCTGTAGGCTTCTCACATTGCAAGGTACAACTCAGCCCGTCGGGGAGTAGAGAAGGTTGGGAGTTAGGAATAAGCAGCAGCGCAGACTCTGGCAGTTCAGCTCAAACTTTTCATACGTCTGATCTGGGCTGGAGGCGGCTGGATCTGGACATTACCTAAGAGGACCTGGGCTAATAGGTGGGACCTTCTGCTGCTGTCTCTTCACTGGCACGGTCTCTATTTCCATTTAAATCTTCTCTGCAAACAGAATGCTGGTCACTGCTGCAAACTCTTGTGATCTTGGCACTTAAACCTTTGGGAGAGAAGCAGGAGCCAGGGTGCCCTGAAACCAAAGGGATAGAGTCAAGACAGGACTGAATGGAAAATCTGTCTTATGAAAGGAGACTCAAAGAGCTTGGCTTGTTTAGCCTAACCAAAAGAAGGCTGAGAGGAGATATGATTGTTCTTTATAAATATATCAGAGGCATAAATACCAGGGAGAGAGAGGCATTATTTAAGCTTAGTACCAGTGCGGACACAAGAACAAATGGGTATAAACTGGACACTAGGAAGTTTAGACTTGAAATTAGATGAAGGTTTCTAACCATCAGAGGAGTGAAGTTCTGAAACAGCCTTCCAAGGGGAACAGTGGGGTCAAAAGACATAGCTGGCTTCAAGACTAAGCTTGATAAGTTTATGGAGGGGATGGTATAATGGGATAGCCTAATTTTGGCACTTAATTGATCTTTGATTATTAGCGGTAAATATGCCCAATGGCCTGTGATGGGGTGGGATCTGAGTTACTACAGAGAATTCTTTCCTGGGTGCTGGCTGGTGAGTCTTGCCCACATGCTCTGGGTTTAGCTGATTGCCATATTTGGGGTTGGGAAGGAATTTTCCTCCAGGGCAGATTGGCAGAGGCCCTGGAGGTTTTTCGCCTTCCTCTGCAGCGTGGGGCACGGGGCACTTGCTGGAGGATTCTCTGCACCTTTGAAGTCTTTAAACCATGATTTGAGGACTTCAGTGGCTCAGACATAGGTTAGGGGTTTGATACAGGCATGGGTGGGTGAGATTCTGTGGCCTGCATTGCGCAGGAGGTCAGACTAGACAATCATAATGGCCCCTTCTGACTCTAAAGTCTAAGAGTCTATGAGCATCAGAAGTCATGCTGGAATCCCAGAGGCCGCAGGATCCATCAGGGTCTCTGGGTCTGTCTACACTGCAGCTGGCCTCCCAACCCAAACTCACCCTAACGAGGCTGGAACTTGCAGCATGGACAGTGGGTCTTGGGCAGCAGCTCAGGCTCTCGAGCTGCCCCAGGTCCAAGCTTGGCTGGCCAGCCCAAGGCTCTGCCAGAGCTGTAACAGCCACACTGCTCTTTTCAGCAGAGTGTGAGTCTTCCATGTAGGCTGGGCGGCTAGCCCCAGCTGCAGTGCAGACAGACCCTGTGAAGCCCTGACAACCGTGGAGCATGGACCCTGTCTGCTCGGATACTTACACAGCCTCCATCTCCATACAGGTATTAACCCCCAGCAAGGGACGCACTACAATCCCCAAATGACAACAGAATTAGGGATCCCAACCCAAGTTGCAAAAAGCCCAAGCTAGAGCCTTAGCCACAAGACCAGACTTTCTCTCTGGCACCTGGCCTAGTTTGGAAGCAGGGGACTAAGCAGAGGATTATGGGCGTCCTACTGCAAGGTCACTTGGCCAGTTCCCATGCAGCAAGAGGAGTCTGCCAGGTGTTTCCCAGCAGCTGGCTGGGGCGAAGGGCTACAGTCAGATCCCCGCAGCTGCTAGAGTTACATACCGCAGCGACACCCTGATGGGGATGAAGGAGCGGTCCATTCCGTGGAAAGCTGGGGTATGCACAGCAGCGAGAGGGGAAAGAGAAAACCAGTACCAGGCACAGGCTTTCATTGAGCAACACATCCTTGTCAATGCGGCATTGATCATGCTCCTCATTTTAATGTTTAACTCAATAAGAACCTTCATTGCCGCTGTTTATTTCTGATACTCAGCCATCCATAAGTTAATTGGCCACAGACGCTGGTGCTGAGAGTGCACCCTCAGGGGCAAAGCCAGGAGGCACCATTGTCACTGGATGGGAGTTGACAGGGTTTGGTTTTGGAAGCTAGAGGGAGATGCATTGTGTGTGGCAGCTGGGTGCTGCTATGTCAAGTGGGGAGAGCTGGCAACTGGGAGGGAGAGGGGCCATCAGCTTGGGCCACTGGTGTGGGAAATTAGGAGCAGAGCTGGGCAGGAAATTTCCCATTCTCCACTGGAACAAAACTGAGACATTTGAAATAGACATGCAGAGAGAGATGCACAGACATGCACATCCCCCACAGCCTAGTGGTCTGGCGCTCACTTGTGGCTACATGAGACATGGTATAATGGAAGTTA
This sequence comes from Gopherus flavomarginatus, assembly GCF_025201925.1. Classification (NCBI taxonomy): domain Eukaryota; kingdom Metazoa; phylum Chordata; order Testudines; family Testudinidae; genus Gopherus; species Gopherus flavomarginatus. The sequence continues at coordinate 4,973,853 of NC_066631.1, read as the reverse complement.
GGAGCTTAAATACCATCCATGTGTGTTTCTCTGAATCTAGGTGGGAGTGGGAGGAGGTTGGTTTATTTCTGAATTGGTTCAAGGTCCATCACCGTGGGAAATGAATTCTGCCATTTTGGGGCTGCCTTTATTGCCAGCTGAGACAGAACACGCAGGGTTGGCATAAAGCCCAGAAGTTCTCAGCAGAAAGGGGTTGCAGTGAGGGAGCCTTCAGCCACTCTCTAAGCATTAGAGAGAGAATGAAGAAAACCCATAGGGAAAGCGGAAACCCCAGGGGATCCAGACCCTGAAGGAAGGGTTTGTCCAGAAGGGTGGTGGAGTGAAGGCCCGAGAGAAGCAGAGTAGACAAAGCCTCATGGAACTGGCAGATGGGACATTGCAGATCTTTCCCGATGATTGGAGGGTCCCTGAGCTGGAACCCAGAGTAGAGGGCAGGCTCGGGTTCCCCCACCAGCCACTGGGGAAGTGGCACACCCAGGCAGTCAATGGAGAGACTGCTTGAGACACTTTGTGTGGAGAGACTTTGATACCTAAGAAGGGGGAAAATACATAATGACCTGGCTGGAGGGTCAAGCCAGAAAGAAGGAACAGCCAAGCCATGAAGAGGGAGCACCCTGAGTCGCACACAGAGTGAGCAGAGGCGTTAGGGTGTGCAAACGAGCAACATAAGGGGCAGCAGACCTGGGAGGAGCTGCTCCAGAGAGCAGCAAGGAGGAGGTGTCCCAGTAGTGAGTGAAGCTTGTGACAATTCTGGTGGTGAATGCGAGCAGACAGTCACCTCTGATACAAGGCGAGTGTCATACAGAAGGCGCAAAGGGAAAATGGTGCAGCCTTGTGTGGAGGACTCCTTAGCTGAAGGCAAGTGCCCCCGAACGTGGCCCCCGAAGCTGCCGCTTCCACTGAAGGGGGCCGACATACAGCAAAGGGGGATCCAGACCCTACCCACGCAGACCTTGGAAAACCAGCAGAGTCAATGGGAGGCACAGCTGTGCCTGCAGGGGTACTTGGCGAAGTTGGCGAAAGAGCAGGAATATTTAGTCAGGCTCTTGCAGAAAGTGGACAGGTGCCATAGGGGCCATGAGTGGAAAAGAAACTCCAGGGCCAGGAGGCCAGAAGCTCGGCCAAGGGGATGTTATGCCTGTGGGTATAAGCCTGAAGGAAACAGGGCTAAACACAAGACTAAGCAGAATACCGTGGGAACTGAGACCCTGAGGGAAATAGCCTTGGGGGAGTCTGCAGAAAAAGGGGAAGGACTACACCAGAAATTCGTAGCCACTGAGCAGGCTTTACAAGGAGAAGTCCAGGGACAGCATGGAAGAGAAAGGCAAACTGCTTCTTATGGGAGGGTGACTTGGAGCAGGAGAGAGATGACCTGCGAGCCTAGCTTTGGCAGGTGCATGGTAGGAGACGTGCATACCCATGGGGGTGGCAGTCTTGCGGGGGCTGGAATGTGATGGCGTGTTCACCCCACATTAGACTAGGAAGGGTTAAGGAGGATGAGAAGTGGCCAGTTAAGCAGACAGGCCACAGCTGAGAAACCCCTGGTGTAGGGGGATAATTTCTGTATTTTTGTTCTGGCTGTTAATACCCACACGCCATTTTGAATCCCTGACAACAACTAGGAATCCATCTTGACCACCTTTCTTCCTGCTCCTTAGAGATAGTTTCCCAGCCTTTTTGCCGAAAGGCGGGAAACCGGGCAACCATGTGACCTACAATCTGCCCAGTAACAGCAGGGCATATAAGGGCTATCACATCTGAGGGACAGGGCTGCCCATCTGAGCGGCAGAGTGCCGTACTCAGGTGCGTAAAGCAGAGCACTGTGCCTTAGGGTTATGGGAGGTTTTAACATGCTTGCACGCAAGGGTGAGCTGCTAGCTCCCACCCTCTCATTCTGATCCTACTTGCACCCACGATGCCGCAGGGAAGAAGGAAGAAGAATCACCAGCACTAAGCAGAGTTACCACCTACCTGTCGCCTGAGGTCCACGGCTCGCCCTGCCGAGTCACCTGGTCGATCCCGGACCCGATCCGCGTCGTGAGGTCAGGGGGCTCCAGACAAGCTGCAAGAAATGGTAGAGACTTTTTGAGTCCTCCATACCCCTTACCTGGGCCCCGTCTTGGGGAGGGAGTAAATCCTTTTGGTCACAGTCAGTATAGTTATAATGTCACCTTTACCTGTTTGCTTTACTTACCTGTGTTCAGGGTCCTTTACCCAGTTTACTTACCTTGTTGAACTATTGTTAGTCTAATAAACGTACCTGAGTTTTACTCCTGCACTTCCTTATTAGCTTTTATTTTGGGCACTCTTAAACCCCGATGATAGAGGCAAGTGGGGAGACAAATCTCTCGACTGGTCTCTGGCTATTCTAAATCGAATCAACACTGGGGATCCAGGAAGGTGGAAAACACATAGTGACCTGACCAGAAGGCCAAGCCCTGGAGAAAGCACCCTGAGTTGCTCAGAGGGAGAGGGAGAGATTGAGCACAAGCAGGGCCTGTGAATAAGCAGCAGAATAGGGCATCAGAGCCGGAAGGAGCTGATCCCCAGAGCAGCAAGGAGGAGGCGTCCCAGCGATGAGTGAACCCTGTGAACTGTAACCTATCCGATGGGAAGGAAGGCAGGGGAGGGACTGCTGCTAAGCAGGGGCCAGGACTCAGTCGTTCCTCTGGAGCCAGCACAGCCCCCACCCTGCCCAGCTGGGCTCACCCTGCCCCATACTCAGAGCCCATAGCTAAGGCCACAATTTTGGCCTGGAAATCTTTAGTAAATTTCACAGCAGAGGTGCAGGAAAAAAAAACGATAAGTCATGGAAAGGCCACAGGGCACTAAAAGGTGAGGGCTGGGGGTGGAGAACCTGCCGACCTCACAGTCATGCCCCAGTGATGGCTCCTGTGGGGCTAGGCTTACCTCCCAGCTTCGGGTGTTGTGACCTGGCACACGTGGTCACAGCACCACTCGGACTCGACCCCTCCGCTTGCCTACAGATGGAGGATCCCAACCTGGGAGGTGCTGTGATCCCGGGCACCAGGTCGCTGTGCCATTTGGTTTCACGGAGTTCATTCAAAATCTCAACTTCCGCGATCTCTGTGACAAAATCAAAGCCCCACCCACAGGGATGGGAGCAGGGAGGGAGCTGCGGCTCCAGAGCCACCTGCCTGCCTAGCAGGGGCACAGAGCAACCCCAAGAGGCATGACGTGCAACTGCAACTGTCTCCTCCCTGCCCAGCCCATCAGCTTGCGCTCGCTCTGTCTGGAGATCAAAGGGCTGACTCATTCCAGCCAGGAAAATCGAGACACTTCCAGCCCAGTCCTTAGGTCACTATGCCCCTGCCTCTGGTTCAGAGATTTCCCCTGCCAGCATCTCACTCCGAGAGCTGGTCCCATCCCTACTGTGAGGCTGTTTGGGAGTCTAGCTGGTTATGTCTCCACTGCAGTTAGACACCTGCAGATGGCCTGTGCCAGCCGACTCGGGCTTGTGGGACTCAGGCTAGGGTGACCAGGTAGCAAATGTGAAAAATCAGAACGAGGGGACAGGGGGTAATAGGAGCCTATATAAGAAAAAGACCCCAAAATTGGGACTGTCCCTATAAAATTGAGACATCTGGTCACCCTAGCTTGGGCTAATGAGCTATTTAATTGCTTAGATTTTGGGTTCAAGCTGAACCCTGAGCTCTGGGACCCCCCGACCTTGCAGGGTCCCAACCCGAGCCCAGATGTCTACATTGCAATTAAACATCCCCTTAGCCCAAGCCAGCTGGCAGGGGCCAGTGGGTTTTTAATTGCAGTGTAGATACACCCTTTGTGCCCCAGGGTTGGGGCCTGTGCGTGGTGACGGGGCTGGCATGGATCTCTGCCTGCCCCGGGGATGGTGTTGCATACAGGACATCCCCGCCGTTAGCAGAGATGACGCCAGCTCTGCTCAAGGAATCCATCTCCTCGTGTCAGATCCCTGCTTCTGAAAAGCCCTCACGAATCACCAGGCTCTGATTAAAAGGAGAGGAAGTCATTTTCCGTGTCTCCATTCAGGAACTATATTACTGAACCTTTCAATAATTACTGAGCTAATCTGACATTCATGATCCTCTCTAACTTATGGACTTGATTTCAGTCATTCATTTGGGTGCCATATAGCAGCTGATTAATAAGATGTTACTTAGTGGAACGCAGTCTCTCCTCTCCCCCAAGGACATTGTAATTTTAGAAATCGTTTCAATATTACAAAGGATGGAAGGTAATTTGCGGGAGCGCTCACCATGCCCGGTTGCTCTTCCTCGTGGATGGAGGAGCGTTTCCCCGAGCCATCGTTTGCTGCCCTAGCCAGGCTGAAGGGTGCTGGCAGGGGGGGTTTCCGGAGAGAAGCTGACATATGGGACCAAGAGAGGTCAGGAGTCATTGGCTGAGCCCAATGCCACTGGATAGCTGGGGAGTGGTGGAGTGCGGGGCTGCTTTTTTCCTCTAGATTATCAGTATGGGCCTGATTCTGTCCCAAGTCATTGGTGCAACTCCAGGTAAGCTAATTACATTATTGCAGATTTAAACCGATGCCACAAAGGTCAAAATGTGTCCCTAGGCGCCTGCTCCCACTGAGGCCAGAAGAAAAACGCAGAGCGCAGGATGAGACCCCATATATTTAACATGTCCCTTCTCAGTCTCCACTGCCCCCCACAGGCATCCCATGGCTGGTGAGAGAGACTTCTCCTGAACAACTTCTACCTTGCCCCATTCCCTCCCATGGGGATGAGCCTGCTCTTTGTCCAATTCCCTGTGCATAGTGAGCTGCACAGAAACAACCTGTGGGTGCCGAGCAGATAAGACACCGCTGTCACTGTTTGTGTGCTTTCACTTCTGCTCTGCTCTGGCCCCAGATACTGGTAAAATGAAAAACTTGGCCCTGCCGCAGTCTTTGCTGTGCCTGGGACCTGCCCATCCCTCTGAAGCTTTGGCCAGGAACAATCTCCCCGGAGTTTAACTGAGCCTTGCACATCCCAGTGGAGTTTTATGAGCTGCAGCTATCCCTGGGGCACAAGCACATTAGCTGTCATTATCTAAAGCAGGGGTCAGCAACCTTTCAGAAGAGCTGTGCTGAGTCTTCATTTATTCACTCTCATTTAAGGTTTCGCGTGCCAGTAATACGTTAACATTTTTAGAAGGTATCTCTCTATAAATCTATAATCTATAATTAAACTATTGTATGTAGAGTAAATAAGGTTTTTAAAATGTTTAAGAAGCTTCATTTAAAATTAAATTAAAAAGCAGAGCCCCCCGGACCAGAGGCTAGGACCTGGGCAGTGTGAGTGCCTCTGAAAATCAGCTTGCGTTCCGCCTTCGGCACACGTGCCATAGGTTGCCTACCCCTGATCTAAAGCAAGCTCAGAGCCGGTCAGTGTTTGCATGGGAGAGCTCCAAGGATAATGCAGGGTCCCACATTCAGTGATGGCCATGATTCCATGACAGGTGCTCTTTAGTTCTGAGCCAGGGCCCCAGCATGGTCCCAGTGGCACTGCCTTTTGCACCGGAACTAAAACCAAAGTCCTGAGCACTTGTGCTCACTTTGGAGCTTTGGTATTTTGCAGAAGACTAAAGGGTTGAACCTGGAAGTCCTGGCTTCAGTCCAACTACATAACCTTATTCTGCCTCCTTGAACTCCCCCTGAAATGCAAACAGGAAATGGAATTCATCACTTCCTATCTTACACTACAGCTGGCTGAGAAAGTCCTTTTTCCCATGAAAAAATTCACATTTCTGTCCAAAAACCCATCGATAACTGATTTTTGTTTTTTGTTTTTTAATAACTGAGATCCTTCTGTTTTTTAATTGAATATTTTGGTTATTCATCTGCGGAAACCTGAAAAAAAATATTTTCTTTTGTTAGGAAAACCTGAATATTTACATTGAAATATTTCATTTTCAAGTTTCAAAACCCTATTTTTTTTCAATTAAAAACTTTTTTGGTTAAAATATTTCAACCAGCATTCTTTCCTTAGCTGTGGTGTACTGTTGTTGTATTCTGTCAAAGATCTGCCATGTTCCACCCCAGAGACAGCTGCATGTCAGTGCTGGGTGAAGTGATTCCTGTGTATCACAGAATCATAGAATATTAGGGTTAGAAGAGACCTCAGGAGGTCATTCAGTCCAATCCCCTGCTCAAAGCAGGACTTACACTAACTAAATCACTCCTGCCAGGGCTTTGTCAAGCCAGGCCTTAAAAACCTCTAAGGATGGAGGTTCTACCATCTCCCTAGGTAACCCATTCCAGTGCTTCACCACCCTCCTTGTGAACTAGTTTTTCCTAATATCCAACCTAGACCTCACCCACTGCAACTTGAGACCATTACTTCCTGTTCTGTCATCTGCCACCACTGAGAACAGCAGAGATCCATCCTCTTTGGAACCCCCCATTCAGGTAGTTGAAGGCTGCTATCAAATCCCCCCTCATTCTTCTCTTCTGAAGACTAAATAACCCCAGTTCCTTCAGCCTCTCCTCGTAAGTCATGTGCCCCAGCCCCCTGATCATTTTCTTTGCCCTCTGCTGGACTCTCTCCAATTTGTCCACATCCCTTCTGTAGTCGAGGGGGGAATCAAAACTGGATGCAATACTCCAGGTGTGGCCTCACCAGTGTCGAACAGAGGGAAATAATCACTTTCCTCGATCTGCTGGCAATGCTCCTACTTATACAGCCCAAAATGCCGTTGGCCTTCTTGGCAACAAGGGCACACTGCTGACTTACATCCAGCTTCTCTTCCACTGTAATCCCCAGGTCCTTTTCTGCAGAACTGCTGCTTAGCCAGTCGGTCCCCAGCCTGTAGCAGTGCATGGGATTCTTCCTTCCTAAGTGCAGGACTTGTCCTTGTTGAAGCTCATCAGATTTCTTTTGGCCCAATCCTCCAATTTGTCCAGATCACTCTGGACCCTATCCCTATCCTCCAACGCATCTTCCTCTCCCCTGAGCGTAATGTCATCTGCGAACTTGCTGAGGATGCAATCCATCCCATCATCCAGATCATTGATAAAGATGTTAACAAAACCAGCCCCAGGACTGACCCTTGGGGCACTCTGCTTGATACTGGCTGCCAATTAGACATGGAGCCGTTGATCACTACCCGTTGAGCCCAACGATCTAGCCAGCTTTCTATCCACTTTATAGTCCATTCATCCAATCCAGACTTTTTTAACTTGCTGGCAAGAATACTGTGGGAGACCATATCAAAAGCTTTGCTAAAGTCAAGATATATCACATCCACCGCTGTCCACAGAGCCAGTTATCTCATCACAGAAGGCAAGCAGGCTGGTCAGGACTTGCCCTTGATGAATCCACATTGACTGTTCCTGATCACCATCTGTGATGAAGTGGGGCTGTTCTTAATGTTTCCTCTGAATACTGTGTGGGTGCCTCAGTTTCCCCTATGCATTTCTTAAGTCTCTAGGGAGTGAGATTGTTGCAGAGAAAAGGGCCAGTGTGAATAATGGCCGGGCCCCTTCCCCCCTACAAGAAGATAGCTAAAGGTGTGGGAGAACAAAGGCATCAGGTGACCTCCTGGCCCAGGAAAGGGACAAAGCCCAGAGGAGGAGGGGCTGGAGGGGAAGTCAGTTTGGATCTGGCTGGGGACAAGGGGTGAGTGCAAACGTGGGTGTCTGGGTCACTGCCCCCCAGGATGACCCAGCTGAGGGGTCTGGTTCTCTGAACCTAAAAGCTCTGTTTTAGCCCATGTTCCTGTCTTCTAATAAACCTCTATTTTACTGGCTGGCTAAGAGTCACATCTGACTGTGAAGTGGGGATGCAGGGCCCTCTGGCTTCCCCAGGACCCAGCCTGGGCAGACTCGCTGTGGGAAGCGTACGGAGGGGCGCACATGCTGAATGCTCCAAGGTCAGACCCAGGAAGGTGAAGCCGTGTGAGCTTCTTGCCCTGGAGACAGTCTGCTCACAGAGAGGAGACTTCACCAGAGTCCTGACTGGCTTTGTAAGGAGCAGTTCCAGAGCATCGCCCGGGGACTCCGTGACACCTTCCTCTCCTCCAAGTGCTTCAAAATGGATTCCTTGAGGAGCTGCTCCATGATTTTGCCGGGGATTGAAGTGAGGCTGACTGGTCTGTAGCTCCCCGGGTTCTCTTTCTTCCTTTTTTTAAAGATGGACACTATATTTGCCTTTTTCCAATTGTCCACGACCTCCCCCAATTGCCATGGATTTTCAAAGATAATGGCCAGTGGCTCTGCAATCACATCAGCCAACTCCCTCAGCACCCTCAGGTGCATTAGATCTGGACCCATGGACTTGTGCACGTCCAGCTTTTCTAAATCGTCCTTAACCTGTCCTTTTACCAGTGAGGGCTGCTCACCTCCTCCCCATGCTGTGCTGTCCAGTGCAGCAGCCTGGGAGCTGCCCTCGCCTGTGAAGACTGAGGCAAAAAAAAAAAACATTAAGTACTTCAGCTTTTTCCACATCCTCTGTCGCTAGGTTGCCTCCCCCATTCAGTAAGGGTCCCACACTTTCCCTGACCACCTTCTTGTTTCTAACATACCTGTAGAAACCTTTCTTGTTATCCTCCACATCCTTGCTAGCTGCAACTCCAGTTGTGCCTTGGCCTTCCTGATTACACCCCGACATGCTCTAGCAATATTTTTATACTCCTCCCTAGTCATCTGTCCAAATTTCCACTTCTTGTAAGCTTCCTTTTTGTGTTTAAGCTCACTGAAGATTTCACTGTTAAGCCAAGCTGGTCGCCTGCCATATTTGCTATTCTTTCTGCACTTTGGGATGGTTTGTTCCTGCACCCTCAATAAGACTTCTTTAAAATACAGCCAGTCCAGGGTCTGTATTTTGCTACTCTCCTTTCTTCCTTATTTTCAGGATCCCGAACTCAACCATCTCATGGTCACTGCTGCCCAGGTTGCCACCCACTTCTACTTCCTCTGCCAATTCTTCCCTGTTCGTAAGCAGCAGGTCAAGAAGACCACAGCCCCTAGTCAGTTCCTCCAGCACCTGTACCAGGAACTTGTCCCCAACACTCTCCAAAAATCTCCTTGCATATCAATCGCATTTGTTTTGGTCATCCATATATAAAATCTGTCAGGCACTTTTGGAGGAAAGTTCCATCCAATATAATGACCTTCATCTCATCATCACCATCATCATGGTCTTTGGTCCTAAATCCTCCTGAGAAATCTTCCAAGAAGGAATGAGGTCTCTTGGCTTTCACGAAGAGCTGGGTTGATTAGCAGCCCCCTCAGTCTTCCTTTTGGCACTTGCCTTCTGTAGTTCACTATGCCTTACCTTACAAGGGGAAAGCAAGGTTTGCCACAGGGAGACTACCCAATGGCACACAGGCGGGTGTGGGTAGCAGCGTGGCATTGTTAATGGCAAGCTGCAGCGCTGCACTGGAGGTACAGTGCCATCCTTCATACACATTCTTGTTGCAAATCTAATCGCATCGCTCACAGTCCAGTCCTACACCGGAAACATGTCGTGCCTGCAAGGCCTTATAGAGGAGCTGGAGCATGTGGCTTTCTATTGTGCGGGCTCTGCTCTTTGGCAGGTTGTTCCCAACTTCTACGGCCTGGGAGGAAACACAAATTCTCCCAGGAATCACCATAGTGTCACCAACCCTCGCAATTTCATCACAGGGCTTGCAACATTTGGTGCTTTTCTTAAAGCCCCAGCTCCTGGAGTCATGTTAACACATGAAAATAGCTTTCATTATGGAAAAAAAAATTTCTAGACCTCATGGCTACTGAGAAAACCTTGGAAACATGAACTTAAAGAATACAAAAGGCAAATAAACGGGGCCCAACATTTATTAGTTTTAAAATCTCATGATTTTTAACCCTGTTTCATGATTTTGGAGAGGGCCCCAGTTTATGATTTCTGAATTCCTGGGGTTAGTTACACTGCACTGCAGGGCTCAGTTCTATCTCCACAAGCCAAGATCGTTACAAAGAGTTGCACTCCCAAAAGTTCAAAAATCATGAATCAGAACTGCAAAAAAATCATGACTGGCCCCAAAATCAGACTTTTTTTTAAAGAGTAAACAACATTTTTTAAGCTGCCTTCCAACCTTTGCCCTCTCCCAGCCCAGCTCCAGGGTGTATGAGACAGTCAGTGCTGCCAGTTCACAGTGGGAAATCTGGTGTTGGTCAGGGCACCTCCAACATCAAATAATTGTAAGCTAGGCCTGAAATGAGCTCTCCCCTGCCATCTAGTGGTGAGCTGAGGGAAAAGACTGCAGGAACAGACTGTTTGCATAAACACACCTACCCTGCCAAAGTATTCAGCAGCGGGAGCTGCTTTGCCAAAGTCATCAATTTTGGCTGCTGTTCGGTTACAAATCACTCTAGTACTGAGTGCAGGGATAATGAAATGTCCTTCTTCTTACTGTACAAGTGAAGGGCAGCAGAACTGTGATTAGCCTGCCCTCATTGAGGGGGTCACCCTAAACTTAACCTCACTTGCTAAGAAGGGGGTTGAGACTGAGGGGGTGAGGGACAGGTGTTCCCATTTTGTGTTGTGGGGTTGCTTGAAGAAGTTTGGGGTGTGGTTTGTTGTGCTCTCTGCTGTTTGAAGATGGAGCTGATTAGATTTAGTTGAGAGTCCTTGTTTTGTTCAGTGATCACTAGAGCTGAAATCACTGATAACCCAGGGGAGGGCTGAGTTTTAGAGCTGCTGTGGGGACAGTGTTGTAGTGAAAGAGACTGTCTGGTCTGCACTAGAAGTGAGATTTTCTGGTCTGCTGAAATCACTGAGAGCTGGCTAACATGGTTGGCCCTCAGGACATGGTATCACAGAGATCAGAGTAGTGGTGGCAGAGTGAATGGCAGCCACAGCAGTGGAGGCATTGCTCAATGTTTCCCCCACTCCTTCCTGAGGTGGGAGGTGAACCCACCTCTGAACTCTGGGTCGTTGCTGCCTACAAGGACAGCAGCTGTGACTGAGGTGCAGTGGAGGGAAAGGGGAGTGGTATGTTAAAGGACCATTTTCCAGTCACACTTTCACACCACATGGTGAGAAACTGAGGCAAATGACATTGCCCCAAGTACTCTGGGATGGGTATTGTTCATGGCCATGTGCTTTTGAAGAGTGGTTGTGGTGTTTTCCCTTTCTGTTAGATGTTTTCATTGTTATACAGACTCAGTGCTTGCAAGAGGGGAAGTATTGCCTCTTTGAGGTGCCCGGGGGTGCTGGTAGGTTTTCCATGATCACTGAGTGGGTCTCAAGCCAGTTCTGTGTTGTACTGTTAAAAGGACCACCTGGGTATTGAACCCAGCCTTGTTCCTGCTGACTCCACCTGGCAGAAGGATTACATAATTGTGTGCCTCCCGCAACACCCCCCCCCGATGACTCTACACCCTCCAAGCCCCACCTTTGGCCAGGGAGGGAGCCACAATCAAGGGGGTCTTCTCTCCCCCTTCCCAGGCCGGGCGTTGCAGGGGTGGGGGAACAGATTGACTCACTGTTGAGGGGGAGGATGGAGCTGAGCCCCCTTAGGACAGAGCTCTGCCTGCCCCTGCAACACTGCTGATTGGCTGCTCTTCCCCAGGAGGTGGGGACGTGGAGAAGGCAGCCAATCAGCGTCTAATCAACCAGGCCCTGGGGGATCCAAAGGCCAGCTCCTCCAGAATGCTACCGCCAGCCACTCTGAGCTTGGGGCCCGGGCTGGCGCGCACAGCGCTGCTCCTTTGCTGTGCAGCCTGGGGCAGCACTAGAGTAGTGGGAGGCGCTTGTGTGTTAGTTTAAACAAAACCCTTTGGACTGAACCTTGTGCTCAAAGGGAACAGTAGGAATGGAGTTTGGGGCAGGCATCTGCCGCAGCCAGAGCAGAGCTGTCGTATTGTGCAGGGGAACAGTCACAGCTGTCCACACATTGGAATGCAAAGCTGTGAATTTCCCAAAGTCCCAGGTGCTGCTCACGGATCTTCTCTGGGAGCTTTATTCAGCTCCACAGGTAACATACGAACCAAACAGCCCACAGGCTGGGGGTGTTCGATCATTTGACAAAGGTCCTAGTAAATACCTGCCCTTGGTGAGACAGTAGGGGGCAGTGGATAGGGCGCCATGCTGGGACTTGCTTTCTTTTTCCTTGCTCTGTCACCTTGTGCTGTTCAATCCTCCCAACCCCCATGACTCAGTTTCCCCGTCTGCTAAATGGGGATGATGACACTTGCCTGCCTGTATCCAAACTTACCATATGTGTTAGGTCTTGCTATTCAAAGAGCCATTGAGATTATAATGGGGAAATTTGCTCTCCGTTTCCCATGGAGAGAGAACTGAATAGCAGAACTTGGAACTGTCATTCAAATAGGAGGGCAGAATTTTCTCTCTAGGCAAGAGGAGACCTCACTGATCAGCAGAAAGGTAGGGCCAAATTAAGGCATGTAGAGATTATCTGCACACCATGACCTGAGCATCCCATGGTTTCTCTCCCACCCCCAATCTGTGGTCCCCAGCCCCCCTTCCCTCGCAGAGCTTGGGGGTAGGGCAAAGAGGTGGAATCACTGAATTCTTCTCCTGCGACCCTGTGTTGTCTGCTGGAGTGGTGTTGAAGGAACCCATAGAACAGTGGGTCTTAAAGTTAATACCTCCATTCAGACATCTCAGGGCTGTTGTTGCAGGCTCTACGCAGACTCAGGCAGACATTGCTGCATTGGTTTCACTGGGTGGTGGTTTCAAGCTTTTCTTCACAACCGCTAGGGCTAGAAAGTATCAGAGGGGTAGTCGTGTTAGTCTAGATCTGTAAAAGCAGCAAAGAATCCTGTGGCACCTTATAGACTAACAGACGTTTTGGAGCATGAGCTTTTGTGGGTGAATACCCACTTCATCAGATGCATGTCACATGCATCTGACGAAGTGGGTATTCACCCACGAAAGCTCATGCTTCAAAACGTCTGTTAGTCTATAAGGTGCCACAGGATTCTTTGCTGCTTTTAGGGCTAGAAACTTATTCTTTTTTTAATGAAAGTTGAGATTCTGGTGTAATCAGTTGACTCCAGAAACTAGGTCCCCAGGTGGGGGGCCTACAATGGCCCTTCCCAATGGGACTTTTGAGATCATTCATTCAGTGAAATCCTTTCTGTATGCCTGGTGATGCAAACAGAATTATCCCTTCCCATAACACTGCTGACTCAGTGCAAAATCTCCTGCCACTCTCACACTAGCCCTGCGGAAGATCTGGGAAGTCTTGGGGGCCAATGTTGAGATAAGCACCCCCATTTTCAGCTGTCAGTAGCAGGCCTGCCCAGTGACTGGTTTCCGAAATCTGCTTACTCATGTGCAGGGAGAGGAAATGGGAAGGCAGACTTTGCTCACCTTGTGCTGTTTCTCTCCAGGTGTTATGCGTGTGCTGACTCCCCAGCACGAGCCAGGAATCAAGCTCAAAATTGCATGGCTGGCGTGCATGTGCATGGAACATGAGACCTGCTCCCGTGTGGAACAGTGCCCTGTGCTGGTGCACACGCCGTCAGTGATTGGGGTCTGAGCCCTTAGCATCAGACGCTGCATGTCTGCAGTGAGCCAGGGCCTGCTCTACCTTATGTATATGCCCAAACCTCTCCCAGCCTGTGACAGAGATCCGGTAGTAACAAGCTAACACACAGTAACAGGAGACAGGCTAGGAGGCCCTGAGCAGAAGGCCTGTACCCAGCAGCTGTTTGGTGGCTTTAGTGGAAGGAACTAATGATTCTCACCATGCAATTCCTAATGATCGGGCAGCCCCATCCCCAAAGACCACACTTGGGGCTAACGCCCCCCTCGCCACAAATGGACCAATGGATGACTAGTCCATGGAGACTAAACTCCTCCCCTCAGGACAAGGTACATGGGAGGAGCAGGGCAGGACAAGCTGTGTTTGGGTAGCAATCCTGGGGGACAGTGCTTCTTCCTCAGAGTTGCTGAGCAGCAGCCCAGACCAGGCTTAGACGGAAGAGCTCAAACCCCAGGACATTGGCCCTGACCTGCATTCACAGGGTAAGAAAATAACATAAAATGGCCAATCAGCAGAAATGGGGTGCAGAGGCAAAAGAAAACGGCTGTGCCTGTCACCTGATCCCAGAAGAGTCACTGGCAGCCCAGCCCTCCCGCGGGGGAGAAGAGAACGGTTTTCTCAGGGGCTGCATTGCTTTTGTCCTCCACTTAGTCTCATAAAACATGCAGGCCAATGACACTCTTCCATTCTACAACCCTGTTAAAAATGCATTTGGGGCCCCATTTTCCACAGTTCAGCTCATGGAGAGGTCAAAGCTTTCCCAGAACTGTGCATGTGAGGGAACGCGCCACAAACCTTCAGCCGTGCTGCCCATTTGTTTTCTTTGTAACTTATGCAGATAAAAGCCAACTCTCCAGCGCTTAGATCCAGTCCAGGGGCAGGCAGGAGGCCACAGAGAGGCACTTGGTCATTCCTGCTGCCCTAGATTGGCGTATAGATTTTGCCAAGTCACATTATAGACTCCAGACAAGAGGTTTAAAATAAATTGAACATAAAAAATTTAAATACATTTTATGAATTTTCTGGCTTCAACAAGAACACAATGTTCAAAAAAACCGGGGGATGTGAAATATGCATGAGGGAATATTTCTGCTGGCCAGAACCGCCTTTCTCTATAACTTCTCTGTTGTATCTGGAGGTGGAATTCAGAGGAATTTGCTCAGCAGGGCTTTTCTATTCAAAGTGCTCACTGGTAGCCTTGCCTGTCAGTTTGTGTTTAGTTAGTAGAGGGTGCATTGTTTCCTGCTGCCTGGGAGTCCCTCCTGCGAGAGCTGACTGATCCTGGGCCCCCTTTAGCATGTTCTATAGGAGAGTGGGTAGGAAAGGAAATGGTTCCTCTGAGTAAGACTTTAACACACAGCATTGCAACCCCACGCAGTTAAAAATCGCGAGTAAGGCCCTGGGAAATCATGAAACTGAGCTTTAAAAAAATAATCTGGGGTTGTGTTTATTGGGTTTCTGAGCCTTTATGGTGCCTGTTTTCAAACTTCAAAAACCAAGAGGAGAGGCGAATATGTTTATTGCCATTTGAATGCTAAAAGCCAGACAATAAACGAGCACCTGCAATTCCAGAGACTTGGGCCAGTCCAGGCACAGCTGCACTTTGAAGTGTCCATGAATCACGTGTAGGGAAGCCAGTCTATTCCTTGCAGAAGAAGACATGATTAAAATTGTGTTGGAAAGGAAGTGGCTGGTGTTGCCCTCTTGCCCAGTAATTGTGGATGTTCGAGCCCAGCAGGTTGGTCTCCTGTTGGAGGAGAAATCACTGACACAGAGACTAGGTACTTTCTTAATGCAATTTATTTACATTATGGGCTCCAGTCTTGGCATAGAGGTGAGCACAGCTAGCCCACAGGCAATTCCTTCTCTCTGGAATCAGAGCACAAACACTCCAGCTGTTTGCAACACCTGTCCCCAAAGAGAACTGCATCACAAAACTAATCATGCTGCAACTCTTCCAAGACTGTACCCTGCTCCCGTGCTAAGAACACCAACTTGTGAAACTCCATGTGACAGTGCCATCTGGTGACCCCTGCCGGAAGACTTCCTACACTGATCCTATTAACAGCACAGCTGAGATCTCCGTGCAGGGAGGGAGGAGGTACCTATCTCATCATTTATCTGACGATGTAAGGATGATCCTGGTGCAGGGTCTCTACGGCATGTGCAACTGGGCAGTCAGTCCTCTCTGAGCTGTGCCATGTGTGCTTATGGCCGAGAAGGGCTTTCTCAGTTTGGGTTGCACGTCGCAGTGACAGATGGGGATCGACTACGTGGTAATTGGCCATTCTGTTTCCTTGGTAACTTTTCTGTGTGATGAATTGGTTCCTGGGCCGTAGCCTTTCTAAGGAGGGCTGCGGCTCATGAACTGTCTTCTTGACTTCATGGCTGATCTTTCCAGTGGTCGCCAGTGGACAGGGCCTTTTCCATGTTCACCAGGGCCGCCCAGAGGATTCCGGAGGCCTGGGGTTTTCGGCGGTGGGGGCCCTGCTTCGGCGGTCATTTGGCGGCAGGGGGTTTCTTCCGTTCCGGGACCCGCCGCCAAATGACCGCCGAAGCAGGACCCACCGCCAAAGTGCAGCCGGGTCTTCAGCGGTAATTCGGCGGCAGGAGCTCCCGCCGCGGGTCATCAGGGCACTTTGGCGGCAGGTCCCAGAACGGAAGGGCCCCCCGCTGCCAAATTACCGCCAAAGACCCGGCTGCACTTTGGCGGCAGGTCCCACTTCTGCAGTAATTCACCAGTGGGGAGTCCTTCCGCCCCAGAGCGGAAGGACCCCCCACCAGTGAAGACTGGGAGTGGAAGAAGCTCCGGAGGCCCAGGACCCATGAGAGTTTTCCGGGGGCCCCAGAGCAAGTGAAGGACCCTACTTCAGGAGCCCCAAAAACTCTCATGGGGGCCCCTGTGGGGCCCGAGGCCTGGGGCAAATTGCCCCTCTTGCCCCCCCACTCTGGGAGGCCCTGATGTTCACAGGGTACCTTGAATGCCTCACAAAGCCCTTCCACTCAACTTTGCCACACTGAAGTCCTCCATGAAGACTCACTCCTGCTGCACAGCCTACAGGGACCAGCGGACTTATCCGGACAGGTAGTTTTGTAAAGAGCTTTGCAACACAACCTCGACTACTCAGCTGCTGTGCCCCTCTCCCCGCTCCTGCCTGTCTGTCTGTCTGCCTACTACCCTTGAGGTTGTGAGCTTCTCAAGGCAGAGACCATGTCTACAGGTCTGGCTGGAACACAGCTGGCACAGCCAGAGCACTACTGGACAGAAATAATACTAATCAATCTTGGTTTTAATAGTCTACTATAAAGGAGAGCTTTGCAATAGCACCTTGCAATTGGCTGCCTAAAGGCCTTAATTACTTGAGTCATGTCTGGTGCTCAAGACTTCCTAGTGAGGAGCTAATATACAGTCAGAGTGTGTCTGATGAAACGCCAGCGACAGCTCTGTAGCTCTGGCAGCACCTGATTCGAGCGTGGTAGCTCATTTCTATTGATTTATCTGAGGAGGATAAACACGGCTTCCTTGTAGTGGTCGAAGGCCATTCGAGGTGGTTAGAGATAATTCAAGTGTTTGCAACAACCACAGTGAACAGCCTGGAAACACAAGAGTTCATTTGCATTTTGTGGGTGATGATAGTACCAGAGGAAGGGATGGGATAGCTCAGTGGTTGGACCATTGGCCTGCTAAACTCAGCATTGTGAGCTCAATCCTTGAGGGGGCCATTTAGGGAATTGGGGTAAAAAATCTGTTTGGGGATTGGTTCCCCCTTTGAGCAGGGGGTTGGACTAGATACCTCCTGAGGTCCCTTCCAACCCTGATATTCTATGAAGCAGTAAAGGAATCAGGCAATGGACCACAGTTTACTGCAGATGAATGAAGGACAGGGATACTATTCAGGAAGATCTGAACCACCTTGTAAACTGGAGTAATAGAAATAGGATGAAATACAACAGTGAAAAGTGCAAGGTCATGCATTTAGGAATTAATAATAAGAATTTTGGATATACATTGGGGGCGCATCAGTTGGAAGCGACGGAGGAGGAGAAGGACCTTGGGGTACTGGTTGATAGCAGGATGACTGAGTCGCCAATGTGATACGGCTGTTAAAAAAGCAAATGCGATTTTGGGATGCATCAGGCGGGGTATTACCTGCAAGGACAAGGAGGTGTTAGTACCGTTATATAAGGCATTGGTGAGACCCCATCTGGAATACTGTGTGCAGTTCTGGTGTCCCATGTTCAAGAAGGATGAATTCAAACTGGAACAGGTTCAGAGACGGGCTACGAGGATGATCCGAGGAATGGAAAAACTGCCTTATGAAACGAGACTCAAAGAGCTTGGCTTGTTTAGCCTGGCCAAAAGAAGGCTGAGGGGGGATATGCTCGCTCTATATAAATATATCAAGGGGGCTAACGTTAGGGAGGGAGAGGAATTATTTAAGTTTAGTACTAATGTAGACACGAGGACGAATGGGTATAAACTGGATATTAGGAAGTTTAGACTTGAAATTAGATGAAGGTTTCTGACCATTAGGGGAGTGAAGTTCTGGAATAGCCTTCCGAGGGAAGTAGTAGGGGCAAAAGACTTTCCTGGCTTTAAGACAAAGCTTGATAAGTATATGGAGGGGATGTTATGATAGGATCGTTAATTTGGGCAATTGATCTTGAATTACCACCAGACAGGTCTGCTCAATGGTCTGCGGGGAGATGTTGGATGCGATGGGTACTGAGTTGCTGCAGAGAATTCCTTCTTGGGTGCTGGCTGGTGACTCTTGCCCACATGCTCAGGGTTTAGCTGATCGCCATATTTGGGGTCGGGAAGGAATTTTCCTCCAGGGCGGATTGGCAGGTGCCCTGGAGGTTTTTCGCCTTCCCCTGCAGCGTGGGGCACGGGTCGCTTGCTGGTGGTTTCCCTGCAGCTTGAGGTCTTCAAACCATTTTTGAGAATTTCAATAACTCGGTCCTGGGATAGGGGTTGTTATAAAATTGGATGGGTGGGGTTCTGTGGCCTGCCTTGTGCAGGAGGTCAGACTAGATGATCAGATTGGTCCCTTCTGACCTATGAGTCTATGAGTCTATGAGTAATTCCAGCAATGTATGACGTTTAACCACATTGTAGGTGTACCTGTACCACCCTCCTGTCCTGCCTCAAATAGAACTGCAGGAAGATCAGCGCAGACACTGGAAAAGGCCTGAATTCTCCAAGGTTTGTAGTTTGCTGTGACACTAACACCAGGCCCAGCTGTGGGAAGACAACAGAGAAATCTTGAAGAGGTTCTGAAAAGGTCACAACAAGAGGGGTTTCAGGAGGCACCCCAGTACTATTTTTGGATAGAAACATTTCAGGAGTTTTATTTTTATTTTTTTTAATAAATATAGAAATTTTCAGTGGAAAACAGACACTTTTCATGAACAATTTCAGTAAGTTTGAAAAGTCAGTTTTTGTCTAAAAACAGTTTTGACAGCAAATTTTTAACTGATCTTGAATGAGGTATTGACCAAGGCAAGCTCTGTCACAGCCACAGATCTGTGCTGCAAACTACTCCATGGCCTCCTGAGCCTTGGCAAAGCCGGCACATTGGTCTTGGAGAGAAGAATAAACACACTTACTTCGCTGTGGCTGATGCTTTTTTCTAGGCAACCAGAAGCACTGCAGATCCCAAGCGCATTTGCTGCTTATGCTGCTGAGGCACTGAGGTTGTGTTTGCAGATGGTTTCAGATGATGGTACTTGGTCTGCGTGAGAAATTTCAGATTTTCCTTAAGAGGAATTCAGAAAAACACACTCGATTCTCTGTTAACCAGCCAGTATCAAGTGGGAACAGTACAGACACTTACAAGAGCGCTGCAGAAAAACGAGGGGAGAACTCTGCAACACTGAACTGCAAATGTGAGGATTGCAGGGCTTTGGATTACAAACCAACCCCCTGGCAACACCAGTAGAGCTAGGTCTTACACATCTGTTAAAAATTCAATTTGATTTCATTAGACCAGAGTTAGCAAGAGGACTAGATGGAAATGGCAGAAAACAAGATGACTCTGGTAATTATAGCCTGCCTAATTGACATTGGTCCTGGGCAAAATCATGGAAAAGCTGATATCCGGAAGTAACGACAGTCAACAAGATTTTATGGACAATAGATCTTGTTGAACAAACGATATTATTTTTGGCTGAGATCACAAATTTTGTTGGCCAAGTTGACTGTGTGGACATACTTAAATGTAGCTATCAGGCATTAGAAATTTTGATTTAAAAATTAACACTATTCAAAATCAATTCAACCCATATTACATGGATTATAAACCGGCTAACTGATAGATCATAAAATGTAACACCAAATGAGGACTCATTATCCAACTTGGGTGTTTCTACTGGGGTCGTGTAAGGATCTGTCCTTCGCCCAAACACTTTTCAACATCTTTATCAATGATCTGGAAGTAGATATAAAATCATTGCTGGCCAAGTTTGCACATGAACCTAAAGCTGGCGGGGTGGTAAATAAGGATGGGGATGGGTCAGTTCAGCAGAGCGAGTGGGTTTGCATGGTAAATAGGGCTCATTTGACCGGCACTCATTTTAATCCAGTTAAATGTAAAGCCGTACATTTAGGAACCAGGAGCACAGGTCGCACTTCTAGCATGCAGACTGTATTTTGGAGAACAGTGACTAGTAACAGGATTTTGGGGGAAGGTCATGAGCCCGCAGTGCAATGCTGTGATTAAGACAGCAAATGTGATTCTTGGATGTATAACCTGGGGCATATGGAGTAGGTGCAGGGACATGATGTTACCTCTCTACACAGCTCGTTACGGATTACTGTGTCTAAACTTTGAAAAGGCTGTTGGCAGATTGGAGAGGGGCCAGAAAGAGCAATAAGAATGAATCAAGGTTTGGAAAACCTGCTGTGATGGATTTGGGGCAGCTCTGTAATCATTTAGGAATGTCAGATGTTGGCCTGGTTATTGGGGTGCAGGAATAGCCCAAGGTGTTTTGGCGGCCAGGGCACAGAACGTTAACATTTCCCCCCCACCTCCAAGTGGCCAAGCAAAAATAATCCTCCCAAAATAACCAGCCAATCAGCAGAAGCATAGAAAAAGCTGAGCGGTATGGCCCCCCACCTTGGAAGTTGGCACGCAGAGGGATCACCTGCTCGCATGACCCTTGATCCAGCCCTGTTAGGCAGGTTTGGTTTTACTCGATACCAAGTCTGTCTGGAAAGCAGGCGGGAAGGCTAGTCATCTGTCTGCAAACACTGGAGAGTTGTTAAGTGAATGGTGGGAATGTCCCTGGATTCGCTTCTACTTCCTTCTCATTCTTGGCAAAGGAGAACGGTCAATGTCTTAGCTACCAGCTGCCTTCCCTGGGATGGTTCCTTTGGATTAACTATAGAGACAGGTGATCAACCCCTGGCTCGGGGCACTGGAAATATTCACATTGGCTTCAATGGGAGCTGGATCAGGCCTCCAGGAATTAGGCCCATCTCGTCTGCCCCCCTGCCAGGCAGCTGCCCTGCCCAGTGGTTTTATAAATACCCCCCAATGTGCAGTTTCCAGCACACTCCCTTCTGCCACATGCCCAGCACCCAGAGCGGGCATGGCCCTGGCTCTCCAGGGAAGGGAAAGCTCCAGCCCCTGGCCCTGAAGTAGCTAATTACAAACCTGACATCATGAAAAACAGCCCTTAGCAACCACCCAGCCAGACCCATGCTCAGAAGGGGCCCAGCCTGCTCTGCTTGCTCTGCCCCCCGAGAGCCCACCAGCCTGGCCCCACCCCAGCCCCAGCCCACCACTGGCTCCTCTCCACCCCTCGGCCCCACTCGCCGGCTCCTCTCCACCCCTTGGCCGGACCCCAGTGCACCTACAGCTCCGGGCAGCCTCTGTTTCCCACCACCTGTGGGGACCCCCTGTCTCCCTGGAGCTGAGCTGCCTGGGACTGGGGCAGAAGCCTGGCCAGTCTCAGCCAGTTGCAGGAGGCGACAGGGTGGGGGGCTTGGCTGGGCCCCTCTAGGCAAGTGGGCAGGCCCTGGCCTGGCTGATCGCACCACTCCCGAGGGACCGGAGCGATTCCCTGCCCCAGGACCAGCCTGGCTGCACTGGTGGCTCAGCCCGGCAGACACGGTCGCCTCCCAGCAGGGCCAGGGAGTGCAGCCAGGAGGCAGGGAATGGGGGAGTGGGTCTCTGGGGTGGGGGGTGTTCTGGGCTGTGAGGGGGCAGGGAAGATCTGTGTGTGCTGGGGCACTCTAGAGTGGGGGTTCTGTGGGGGATGCTGGGCAGTTGTGGTGGGGCTGGGGGTGCTGGGCAGGGGTGGTGTGCAGGGTGCTGTGCATTTGTGTGGAAGGGAGGAGGGGGGAGCTGGGCATAGCAGGTTCAGGGGCTCTGGCCTTAGGGAGTCAGGAGGGTGTTGCAGAAGTGCCGACTTTCTGATTTCCCTGGGGGTGCTTGACCCCTGCTCTCCCCCTGGCCCTGCCCTCACTCTACCCTTTCCCCCAAGACCCCACCCTGGTCCTGCCTCTTCCTGCCCCATTCCACACCCTCCCCTGAGCGTTCCCCCATTCTCGTTTCACCTCTTCCTGCCCCTGCCCCTCCCCCTCCCCGCCCTCCCCAGCACCTCCTGCCCGCCGCTGAACAGCTGATCAGCAGCAGGTAGGAGGCACTGTGTGGTGAGGGGGAGGAGCTGATCGGCAGGGCCATCAGTGGGACTCAGCGCATGCTATTTTTTTTCTGTGTGTGCTCCAGCCCTGGAGCACCCATGGTGTCGGCATCTATGGGGTGTTGAGCGGGGGCTGTGTGGCGTGGCAGGGGCCCACTGCCGAGGGGAAGGGACATGCTGGCATCACAAGGCCGGGCAGGCCACTGTGTATCTGGCAACTGTCAGTGTGTAAATAGTGCCCTGCACTGGGCTGGGCAGAGCAGAGCCGCCTCTGTCATGCCATGGCCCATTGCCCCTGGCTGGCCCCATGCTCTGGGGACTGACCTCCCTGCGCCATGCTCCATTGCCTCCATGGGGGCCCACAAATGTGTTTGGCTCTGGGCCCACAAAAGGTTAATCCGGCCCTGGCCAGGGCTTATTTTATTGCCTCTTTCCCTCTCCCCCATCATCAACCAGAATGAATCAAACCTCCTGAGGAACAGAAAGAGCGAGGGGTCCAAAATGTCACCCCGCTGAACACATCCCATGCACATCCGGACAGCTCCATCCCCCCGCAAACACCTCATTCCCACCAACCTTGCTCAGCGACCCCCTCCCTGCCTCAGTGCTGATTCCCCATCTCAAGTCACATGGCGACTTGCTCTCCTTTATCTCTGTGCCTGGCTTTTTTATGTCTTCATCCCTCCCTTTGTTCCCACCCCATCACCAAAGCTCCCTGTTTCTCTCCTATCTTACCTGGGTTGTTTGCTTCCATGCCCTGCCTCTCAGCTGGGTACACGCCACCTCTGCCACCCCGGGGCTATTTTCCTTAGCTTCAATTGCTCTGTTTGCTTTTCTCCAGCTCCTTCATTAGAAGCCTCTGGTTTCCTGGCTCTGCATTTCCACTATCCTTGCTCTAGCCCAGCTACCTGCTGCCAGCGCCCGTCTCCATCCTCAGCGTTTCATCATCATTCCTTTTTTTTCCCCCTCTGGCCCCTGATCCTGGGTCTCAAGACTGCCTCACGGACAGAAAAGAAACCAGCATTATTCCATATAACACAAACTCACTGTAAGGGACTAGTTAGCGATCAGCCACTGAGAAAGGCATGTTGGGCCAGATTTAGGCACCTAAGTGCTTTTTTTAAATGCCTCTAGGTACTTAGCTGCATCTTTAGGGGCCTAGAGTCTTTAAAATCTGGCCTATTGGCTCAAAGACCATCACTCCGCTGCTATCCCCATTCGGGTACTGTGTTCCCATGCAGTGGAGTTCACAAATGTTATTGCCTTTGTAATTAGCCATTAAGCCATTCAGCCGATGCTCATGCAGCCCCACGAATGACTATTCCTAAAGATATTGCCATTAGTCCAGCCGCATGTTTGCTTGTATGTTTTCTTTTAAGATTATTGATGTGTCCCTGATAGAAAGACCTCTCAGCCCTCATCTGCCATCACAGATAGTTGCATTAACTTTATCTAATGGGACATTTTAGCTATTGAACATGGAACAATTCCAGTTTAATTATACTTCCGAAAGTTAAGACATTAATTATAGCAACAAGCTTAAGAGAATTAAACACAGCTAATTGCTAGGCTGCTTCATTGCTTAACTTGGAAACGGTTCCTACTGAAGGTACCAGAAGTTAGGAGCAACTACAGGATAAATAATCTCCACGTTATAATGAAGTATGTGCTTCCAGAGAATTTAGCAATCTTGAGCAGGAACAAAATCTAACTGGAAAAACTATCCCCAAACAAGTCACGCCCAAAGCTGGGCCACATTTCCGAGTCTCGTTTTTATTTTCCGTTAAATTTCGGCATCTCTTCACAAACATATTTTTATTTTCTATTTTCTGAACATTTTCAAGGCAGACGCTTTGAGGGGGTTGATTTTCATTTTACATTTCCCAGCTTTTGTTTACCAGTTTCATCCTGAGTGTCTCGGTTTCAGTCCTCATGAGGTGGGATTGAATAGCCAAGTTTGATTGGCTGGTTTCGTCTCATGGCTGGATTCTACAAAATCGATGTTGTTATGAGATGGGTGAAACTTTGGCATGGGCTGAGTGAAATCCTCTTTGCACGGCTGCATGACTGAGTCCCACATTTAAGTCAGTTATAAGAGACAGTCAAGGGGCCACACTTAAAACAAAGCCTAATAAAGCCTGCCCAGAAACTAACACTAGGTGGGTAGAGGATTCCACTGGGGATTGTGACCAGATGTGTGTGTGGTGCAGCAGGGCAGGGGAGAATTCACAGACACTGAGAACAGACTGAATGGGACCTGGTCCACACCTAAAAATTAGATCAACCTAGCTACATTTCTCAGGGCTTGAAAAATGTCACCACCTGGTGAACTGTAGTGAGGTTGATCTAACCCCCAGTGTAGACTCAGCTAGGTTAATGGAATAATTCTTCCATTGACCTAGCTACTGCCTCTCAAACAAATAAATTAACTACTTCTATGGAAAATTTCCTGCCATCAATGTAGGAAGCATCTACACTAATGCGCTACAGAGGCACAGATGCAGCACTGTAGTTGTGCTGCTGCTGTGTAGTCATATCCTGAGAGAGGCAGGTTGAACGAGCTGGAAGAAACCTGGGGAGAGTTTTTCTGGGTGCGGGATATGGGCTGAAGAAACCACTCTTGGTGCTATGAGCACAAGAAGCTCTTTCCGGCCATGTGATTCTTTCTGTGTCCAGAGACACTGGATTTTGCACATTCTGTGTAAAACAACAAAGCTGCCTCAAGGAAATACCACCAACTTCTACTCCCACCTGGAACACCCCCAGGGCCCCAAACGCTGACTGGCTGCTCAGTTGAAAAGGGGCAACACTATTTTCATCAAAAATGGTGGTGTTTGAAATGGGACAGATTCGTTTTTGGAAATATGTTGTTTTCAGTTCCAGGGGCTGGAAGGCGAAGCTAGACAAATTTAAATTAGATAGGCTCAAATTTTTAATAGTGAAGGTAATTAACCATTGGGACCACTTAGCTAGGGACATGGTGGGATTCTTGTCACTTGATGTCTTTATATCAGGATTGGATGTTTCTTTCTAAAAGATCTGCTCTAGCTCAACCAGGTCTCAGGGGGAATCATTGGGTGAGGTTCCCTAGCCTGTGCAGTGAAAGATTTCAGCCTAGATGAGCATAATCAGAATTGTAGCGCTAAAAGGAACCTCAAGACATCATCTATTCCATCCCCCTGGCTAAGGCAAGACCATGTAAACTTAGACCATCCCTGACAGGTGTCTGTCTAACCTGTTCTTAAAAACTCCAAGGACAGGGAATACACAACCTCCCTAGGTCACTTGTTCCAGTGCTTAACTATCCTTAGAGTTTGAAAGCTTTTCTTAACATCTAACCTGAATCTCCCTTGCTTCAAACTAAGTTGATTCCTTCTTGTCCTACCCTTGATGATGATGGAGAACAGCTGATCACTGTTCTCTTTATAACACCTTTGTACATATTTAAATACTGTTATCAGGTCCCTGCTCAGTCTTCTCTTCTCTAGACTAAACATGCCCAGTTCTTTCCTCATAGATCATAATGGTCCCTTATGGCCTTGAATCTATGAGTCTTTGACATTTGGCAATCTTGGCATCTCTGGACCTTACAGTAGGTCTGAGCATGCTTGGGTAGGGTGGGCAGATGTTCAGACACTACCATGATGGAGTAGAATAGGGGCTGAACTCTTCACCCTGCAACTGAGATTGTTTGCTATGAATGGGTGCTCTGATGATCAGGTGTTAAAGTGATGGGTGTGGTCAGCGAGACAGAGAATGAGAACAAGAGCCCTGAGGCTGGACTCAGAATGAATCATAGAATATCAGGGTTGGAAGGGACCTCAGGAGGTATCTAGTCCAACCCTTTGCTCAGGGCAGGACCAATTCCCAGACAGATTTTTACCCCAGCTCCCTAAATGGCCCCCTCAAAGATTGAACTCACAGCCCTGGGTTTAGCAGGCCAATGCTCAAACCACTGAGCTATCCCTCTCCCCATGGCTAAGATGCATGGGTGGGTGAACAGGAGATGGGCTATAGGATGAGCATCCCCCTATACACTGGCTGACTCCAACATCCAGCAAATAGGGTGCATTCTGGGACCTTGCACATCCGTTGAGTTATTTACCTCTTGTTCTTCTCTCTACGTCACAGTGTCTCCCCAGTAGCTCTGTCCTGCTGTCACTGGGAATGATACTGGCAAACTAAACAACTGACGCTACAGGTGTAGCTACACTGCTAGTGGAGGTGTGGTTGTAGCATGGGCAGGCCTACCCATGCTGGCTTTAATCTAGCTGGCACAGGTAACAAGAATAGTGTGGATGTGGTGGCACGGGCTTCAGCATGGGTTAGCAATGAGATGACAAGCCGGCCAGGCTCCCTGCATACATACTGTGATCAATGAAGGGTGGGGAGCCCTCTTTTATGGACTGGCAGCCAGCCAATTAGCTGTAAAATCCCTCTTGGTAGCTGTTTTCTGCTTGCTTTACCAGTAAAGGGTTAAAAAGTCTCCCTGCATAGGTAAAAGGAAGGGAGTGAGCACCTGACCAAAAGAGCCAATGAGAGGGCTAGAACTTTTTTAAATTAGGAAAAAAACTTCCCTTTATCTGTTGTTCTCCGGAGAAGGAGACAGGGAGCAGCAGTGCTATACGCAGGAATGCTGTGTCAGGCTTCAGCCAGGTATGCAAATTCATCTTCCATACCTAGAAGAAATCATTGGGACAGGGAATGTTTAAATAGATGCAGTCAGGTTTATTTCCTTATTTTGGCTTGTGGATCTCGTCTGTGCTAACCCCCAGGTGCTTTTGTTTGCTTGTAACTTTTAAGCTGGACTCCAAGAAAGCAATTCATGGTACTTTGTGTTTGGAATTGCTCTTCTAATATCTAGCAAAAGCCCAAGTTCCAGGTATATTTTCTTCCTTTTTGTTTTTTAATAAAATCTCCCCTTTTTTAGGACAGGACTGGATTTTTGGTATCCTAAGAGGTTTGTGCACATGTTGTTTAATTAGCTGGTGGCAACAGCTGATTTCCTTTGTTTTCTTTCTCAGCTCTTCCCTGGAGGGGGGTGAAAGGGCCTGAGGGAACCCCACAGGGAGGAATTCCCAAGTGCTCCTTCCTGGGTCCAAAGGGGGTTTTTACATTTGGATGGTGGCACTATCTACCCATCCAAGGCAGAGAAAAACTGTAACCTTGGGGGTTTGATACCAGCCTGGAGTGGCCAGTATTAATTGCTAGAATCCTTGCAGGCCCCCACCTTCTGCACTTGAAGTGCCAGAGTGGGGATTCAGCCCTGACATGTACTCTGGTTGCTAGCTCATGCTGAAGCTTTTGTGACCATGTGCAAGGCAGATTAAAGCTAATACTTACCCGTCTGTACAGCAGCCCCCCCCCCCCCCGGAGGACAGGGCAGGGGGCGGGGCTGGAGGCAGTACAGCAGCCCCAGAGGAGCTGCTGACGTGGAGTTGTCAGGTGGCCCCATGTTCTGCTCCTTTCCCTGCTGTGGTTCAGGGCTGTCCCGGGAACTGCAGTGGGGAAAGGAGCAGAACCCCCAGCTGTGCCCCCTACCCTTCCACGGAGCTGCGTCTCCTCCGGCTCTGTTTGTACAGCAGCAGCCCTGCTAAAGGACGGGGCTAGGGGCAGTACAGCTGCTGGAGAAGCTGCAGACGTTCTGCTTCTTTCACCACAGGGCTGTCCCGGAAACCGCAGCGGGGAAAGAGCAGAACACAGTGCCATTGGGCACAGAGCTGTCCCTCGGGTAGGACAAATCAGGGTGACCGCCCTAGGCCTCGTGCTTTGGGGGGCCCCATGCTTCAATAAAATCAGGAATCTCCCGATATTTAGCCCTTTGTCCCGTGTCCTGACTGATGTACAATCGGGACGCCGTTTGTCCCGATATTCAGGT
Source organism: Gopherus flavomarginatus (assembly GCF_025201925.1). Lineage (NCBI taxonomy): Eukaryota > Metazoa > Chordata > Testudines > Testudinidae > Gopherus > Gopherus flavomarginatus. The sequence goes on along the minus strand of NC_066631.1, from coordinate 4,945,853 downwards.
GAGGAGGCGGGCGGGGTGAGGAGGCAAACAGAGAGGTGAGCAGCAGGTGAGCAGACGGGAGGAAGGTGACGAGGTGGGTGGGCAGATGGCAAGGAGGAGACGGGTGGTCGGGCAGACGTGGGCACGCGCCGGACGGATGGGGAGGAGATTAGCGGGGAGGCGAGCGGTGGACGAGTGAGGAAGTGAGAGGTGGGCAGGCAGATGGCGAGGAGGATACGGGTGGTCGGGCAGACGGGGGGTGGATGCCAGATGGACGGTGAGGAGATTAATGGGGAGGCGAGCGGCGGACAGGTGAGGAGGCGAGCAGTAAGCGGGCAGGTAGATAGCGAGGAGGTGAGCAGCGGGCCGGGTGGGTGAGGAAGTGAGCGGCGTCTGGGCAGGCAGGAGCACCGAGCAGACAGTGAGGAGACTAGCAGGGAGGCTGATTTGTGCTGGGCACGCCACCCCGCTAGGGACAGCCCTGACTGGGCAGCCCCACACCAGCAGCTCCTCCGGTGCGGCTGTACTGCCCCTGCCCTGTCCTCTGGCGGGGCTGCTGCCCAGACAGAGGAGACCCTGCGTGGAAGGGCTGGGGATGGTACAGCTGGGCTGAAGGAGCTGCGGGCATGGGCAGGGTCCCCAGTGGCCCCACATTCTGCTCCTTTCGCCGCTGCAGTTCCAAAGTCTCTGGCACAGCAGGAGGAGGACAGAAATCATGGGGAGGGAACGGGAAGAGCGTGGAGGCCGGGGCAGGGAGGAGTTACATGGAGGGTCGCATGAGGAGATCACGTGCCCCCCTGTTAGCTGCTGCTCCCACCACCATTCCCCCGTACTGGTCAGAAATGGATTCCATTTGCACCACTGATCAAGGCACCTATTTCTGAGCCTCACAAATATGCAGGAGTGGGTCTCTCTCACCCAACCATTGCGCTGTCACGCCCAGTGTTTTATTTGTGTGTCATTTGCTAATTACCAAAGCAAAAATAATTAGCTCTGCGAGCAGCAGGCCCATTGTGCAGCTGGCAGGGGTTCCCTTTCAGAAGGCAGCACACGATCCATCTCTCCACAGCTGCCTTTGTGCCTTTGCAGCAGCCACAATGAGAAAGGGAAGGAAAACATTAATTGTATCATTGCGCGGCATTAGGGCCTGCCAGCCCCTTGTATCTCCTGGACAATGCCTTGGCACGAGCATGGTGCTGGTGACCAGGCCGGGGTCCGATGGCTAGTGGGAGGTGCCAGAGCAGGAAGGTGCAGCCACTTGCAATAGACGTAAGCAGTTGTAAAGCCCCAGGTTAAGGAGGGATTAGCCGAATCTCTTCACAAACTGAGATCCTGCTTTTCACCCGTGCAGCCGATGCTGGTGCAAGGAGAAAAGAGTCAGTGTGCAAGTGGTGTCTTCCTGCTAATTGCTTCTTGCCCCTGTTCCTGTGCATTCCCTGCTCCATCAACTGAGCATTCCAGTTCCTGTTTGTGTGTGTGTGTGTCTGTGTGTGTGCATAGCATGGATGTGTGCATTTACTCAGGGCCTGCTGCTATGTACCTGCCATTTGGACTGTTTTCATGTGTTGTTCAGGCTGTTGCTGGCGTCACTGGGTCATGGCTGTTACATGTTTTATCAACCACCTCCCTGTGTGTCTTGCTTCGATTTCCTTGTGTTTTGGGCCTGCTGTTCTAGGCTGCTTCAGAGGGTACCTGGGCTAGGGGAGCTGGGAATCCTCCCTGCTGTTTAATAACTGGAACGTGATTTGCAGCACCAAGTAAGCCCCAGTGCTGATCGCACCGGAGCGGCTGGAGCTGCTGCCTGCACACACGGATGAGGAGATGGGAACTTTTCCTGATCCTTTTTAATTAGGAATGATTAATTTATGCTTATTAGCATATTTATTACACTCTGTCAGCCCTCCTAGTGCCTAAACAGGGTGCAGTTCAGCAGGGTCGGAAGGGGGATGAGGTTCGCTCACATCCTGTCTACACTATAGGTTGTGTGCAAACTAGGGGTAGCATGGGCTTATAGGAGAGAGATCCTGTTAGACTAATTGATCTCTTTTTGGAGGAGATCACAAATTCGGTTGCTATAGGTCAAAGCACAGTTGTCATATACCTAAGGTAGGCCTGGCTACCCTTTAAACTGGGGGTGCAGTTCCCAGCATGAGGAGACATACCTGCTAAAAATAAAGTGTAGCTGCAGAGCCACAAGCTGCAGGAGGGACAAGTCACCCCAAGTACATGCCTAGCATATAGTCTCTCCTGCCATTCAGGGCACTGTGGCTAAACAATGTTTTTAGTTTGCTCAGAGCTAATGCAGGCATGCCTCCTAGAGCTGAAACTGACACCCCCAGCCCACACTGTAAACATACGCCTAGACTTCTGTAAGGCATTTGACTTGGTACCCACAAATAATTAAAAAACTAGGAGAATACAAAAACAACATGGCATACATTAAATGGATTAAAAACTGGCTAACTGATAGATCTCAAAATGTGACTATAAACAGGGAATCATCATTGAGCGAGTATGTGTCTAGTGGGGTTCAGCAGGGAGCTGTTCTTGGCACTACTCTATTTATCATTTGTATCAATGACTTGAAAGAAAAAATTTGCAGATGACACAAAGATTGCGTGACATCCCTGGACTCTTTTTCCCTAGACTGCTATTTGCAATCATCCAAACCAGGAAATGCCAAGCTCAGATTTCCCCAGTAGCCTTCGCTTGCCCATATTGCCTGCAGGGCATTGTGTGGAATGCTTCGGGTCACTAGTTTGGTTGTTATATGGCTAGTGGTCGTTAGCACTTTGTTCATAGCATTGCAATTGCACATAACATTGCAGTTCATTTCATTACCACTCTAGGATATTTCTGTTTGGCCCATGGCTACAATGATTTGTATGACATTAGCAGCTCGACGTCCCACTAGGGTGGGTACTACACCCAGACAGAGTAAGAGACAGCTCTTACCTTAGCCATCTCACAGTTGAAACAGACCAAGGCAGTATCATGACCCCCCATTTGACAGTGGCTTGCCTGGGGTCAGATAGGAAGTCTGTGCCAACACCAAGGATCAAACCCACAGGCCCCTAGTCCAGCAACTTGGCCCCAGGACCACCCTTCCACGTTGCTAACCGAGGAACTTTGTGAGTGCCAAGCAATATTCATGCCATTGCCCTTGTATCCGCTAACTGTTCAGGCATGATGCCTCTGGACTTCAGCAGCCAATAGGACCCAAGCTGCCATCCTGTCTGCACCACGCAAGGCTGATGCAGTTACTGTAAGATCCTTCGTTTCTGCATTTCCTGACGAGTGCACGTCTGGGATTGGAACCGTTAGCGCCACATTAACCTAGTTTGGTGGTTAATTTCATTAGCATTTATTTACTTTTTCCAATGGCTTTTTTTATGCTTCAGAGACTCACTAATGGGACTCCAGTAAGACAGGGTTTCCATGTTATTCATGGCATCTCGGTTCCTAGAGACAGGAAATAGCTGGAAAACACCATCTCTCACATTATTTGGGCTCCATAAATGCTTCCTGAGATAACAAAAACAACCTGTGAAAAATATCAATGCAAACCCCACGTTAACCCAGGTCAGTGCCACTCCGTAGGCCAGCCACTGCCCCAGGTGATTGATGAGTCTGCCACTGCTAGCTGCTGGGGGGTAGTTGCTGTAGCTGAAGCGGTTGGGGTTATGCTTTTTAGACCCAGAGGGCTGAGACTCAATGACCCATGCAGGGGCTTGTCTCCTAAACGTGAACACAAGCTCCCCATGGCCCTGCACTGGCTCCCCTAATATATGCTGCTATTTCAATCGCTGCTGGCCTGTAACCTGTCATTAGCACAGCACAGGGTCTGAATGCAGCGCAAGAAGGAGGCAGCATGTTCTCAGGATGCCTGTCGCTTTAGCCAGCTAAGATACCAAGGACAGCATGTGCTTCCCATTGTAAAGGTCCCACTTAGAGATCTCCTAGGCCCACGTTTGTTGAGCTCTTGTTCCTTCCTGGGCTCTGGTAGCAGGATACGATCAGCTCGGTACAATCCACAGAGCGCCAGGGAAGTCACCTCCTCAGGTGTAATTAGCCATCTGCAGCCATAAGGGGGCATTTAGCAAAAAGAGCTAATGATCGTAGGGAGGCGGCTTGTGCTGAGACCGGCTGGCAGCTCTTTGTTGTTCCCAGTCACACCTGTGTGTTGCGGAGAATCACAGTTTTGGGCAGCATCACATGGAGTCAAAAGAAACAAGGTTGTTACTGCGTACACACATACATACTGCAGGAGGATGGATAGAGAGAGAGATTAGATTAGATGATGATCTGTGTGTCTGTCAGACAGACATTCATTTCTCAGCTCCTGGAGAGTGAAAGAGTGGAGCCATATCTCATCCCACTGGGGTGACCCACTCTTCAGAGGCTACTCCACAGGGGATCTCACAAAGCTGTTTCCCACACATGGGTATATCTGCGAGGGGGGAGCTGGAAATCCTTTTTATAAAAGCTCTGTGGCCTGAATGACCCCCTCCATGTGGGAAAAGGACCACAGAATCCTCACAGCCACAGTCCCCTTCTCCAAGAGGTTGTTGTGCACTGAGCAGCATCAGACACCATACAGCTGCCTGCACCAGAGCCCCCAACTCACTAGCGCCAGAGCGACTGCAACACGCAGCCAGCCTGCACTGATTGCCCCACCATCACACTAACCCAAAATCTCTTTTTGATGAGATTGCAAGTTTGGCTGATAAAGGTCACAGTTCTGATACTGCAGAGCCTTTTGATTAAAAAACCGAGAACAATATAAAATTAACATGACACACATTAAATGGGTTAAAAACTGGCTAACTGACAGGTCTCGAAATGTAACTGTAAACAGGGAACGGGCATTGAGCTGGTGTGTTTCTAGTGCGGTCCCATGGAGAATCTGTTCTTAGCCCTATGGTTTTTAACATTTTTTATCAATGACCTGGAAGAAAACATAAAATCACCACTGATAAAGTTTGCAGATGACACAAAAACTGGGTAAAGTGGTAAATAATGACAAGTGATCTGGATCTCTTGGTAAACTGCACATATACAAACAATATGCATTTTAATATGGCTAAATGTGAATGCACAGAACTAGTAACAAAACTCACAGGATGAGAGAACGCTACCCCAGGAAGCAATGACTCTGAAAAAGATTTGGGAAGCATGGTGGATAATCAGCTGAACCTGAGTTCCCAGCGCGATGCTGTGGCCAAAAGAGCTAATGCGATCCTGGGATGCGTAAACAGGGGAATCTTGAGTAGGAGTAAAAAGGTTATTTTACCTCTATATTTGCCACTGCTGTGACCACTGCTGAAAAACTGCTCCCAGTTCTGATGCCCACAATTCAAAAGAAGTTGAGAGGGTTCAGAGAAGAGCCATGAGAATGATTAAGGGATTAAGAAACATGTCTTATAGTGACAAACTCAAGGAGCAAAATCTATTTAGCTTAACATACAGAAAGTTAAGAAGTGACACAATCACAGTCTATAAGTATCTATGTGGGGACAAATATTTGATATTGGGCTCTTCACTCTAGCAAAGAAAGGTCTAACACAGTCCAATGGCTGGAAGTTGAAGCTAGACAAATTCAGACTGGAAATAAGGTGTCAATTTTTGACAGTGAGAGTAATTAACCCTTTGAGCAACTTATCAAGGGTTGTGATGGATTCTCCATCACTCACAATGTTTAAATCAAGCTTGGATGTTCTTCTAAAAGATCTGCTGTAGGAATTATTTTGGGGCAGTTCTCTGCCCAGTGCTATGCAAGAGGTCAGACTAGGCCAGTGGATCTCAACCTTTTTGGGCTCAGGACCCATTTGTAAATGTTCGTGCCCTAACACGACCCAGTAAATACTCTGGAGTGGAGACGCTGAGGTGGTTTTGGTCAGGTTCTGTCCCCTGGGAGGGTTAGGTGCTGCCTGGCACTCACCCCACAGTGACGGCTCCTGCAGGTCTGGGCGGTGCAACCTGTGGGGTTGCAGAACTGCTCAGGGTTGGCCCCGCCCCTCAGACAATACCAAATTTGTGTGAGTGAGGTTGTGAGCTGGGTTAGGGGTTGCAGGGCCATTCGCTCAAATTTGGCCTACCCAGACTTCCCTCATCATGACAGCGGGGCCAGACCTGAGTGACATTGGGACCCCAAAGGTTGCAGTGCCTGGAGCAGGGAGATGAGCACAGCCAGCCCTCTCGGACAGGAGCTGCCATCATAGGCCCCACCTCTGCCCCCGTCTCACCCCACTCCACCCCTTCCATGAGGCCCCACACCAACCTGCCTCTTCCCACCCCTGCCCACTCCTATTCCAACCCCTTCCCCAAAGTCCCCGGCCCAAGTCTGCCTCTTTCCTGCCCCCATTCCACCTCCTTCCCCAAATTCCCACCCCAGCCCTGCCTCCCCTGAGCACACCAGGTTCCCGCTTCTCCCCCATCCCCAGAGCTATTTGGCGGTGGCCGGGCGGGAAACACTAGGCGGAGGAGCAGGGATGTGGAGCGCTCGGGGAGGAGAAGGAGGTGGAGTGAGGGGAGCTTGGCTGCCGGCGGGTGCAGACCACCCACTAATTTTTCCCCTTGGGAGTTAAATGGCTGCCATGCGACCCTTTGAAACATTCTGGTGACCTAATTTTGGGTCCTGACCCATGAGTTGAGAAACCCTGGACTAGATGATCACGGCAGTCCCTTCTTGGCCTTGGAATCTCTGTCTCCACGAATCGTTAGCACTGGGGACAGTGCCACATACAGCTGCCTGCACCAGCACTCCCACCTCACTAGCATTGGAGCTAGTGCAAGGAGGGAGATTTCCTGTGAGCTGCTAGTGCGGGCGCAGCCTGTAGGGGGAGTTAAAGCCCATTGCCCAGGGACTGAAGCTCTTTCATTTGCATTCGGATGCTGTTGCTGTCAAATCTTGACTCTGCTAGCCGCAGACTATGCCCTCCCAGACCATAACATTAACAGGCAAACAGCTGGGGAACAGACAGAAATAGCCCCCTGGTCCTTTCAGGCAAGGACTGGCCCTCACGTCCTTATGACAGCATCCTCTCCTGCCCTAGATCCAACTAAACTGGTTCAGGGACACCTGGTGACCCAGCATCAGGAGTAGCATCTCTGCTCCCAGTACTGGAAGCTCCCACAGCATGTGTATCACAGCAGCCAATGATTTTATTTTCATTGTTAAACTTCTTCTGTCCTGTTTCTTAAGGAGAAAAAGAATAGTCCTACCCATAATGCTTTGCAAAGCCAATGACACAAAAGGCAACTCATTGATCTCCTGCCTGAGTGACCTACTTTCTGTGTCTGTGGCGGAGATGACTCTTTATGGTTTGCAGCCTTGTCATTATTGTGAAGGTGAGTGCCCCTGAAACAGGCTGAGTGCCAGGTGAAACTACAAAGGGCGCGAGGCCACAGACACTCCCAGGAGCAGTGAGTGAAACATGGAACTGGAGAGCAGGAATATGGAGCTATTAAAACCAAGTTTCTTGTGGATGCTGTCAGAAGCAGATAAAGGGGCGGGAGGGATCCACCAATCTGTATATCTCAGTCCTGCTCACTCCAAAAGGCCCATAACACCAACACAGGCTTCCCCTCCATCCCTGGGCACTGTCATTAACCCTCCTGTAATAAAAGATGAGATGGTAATTAGGTTTGGTACCTTTAAGACCCTCAATCCAGCTGATAGCATTGGCACAAGCTCTCAGGCCTGGAAAGTTTGTGGTGATTTGATTTAGGGTTTTGTCTGTGTTTCCCCAGAGGTTTGTAAGATTAGTGAGATCCCATCTGGGAGCTTCATGTCTGCCCGCTACTGACAGAGCAACAGCAGGCTTTAATCCCAGCCTCCTGCCCAGAGTAATTGGGTAATTTCATTCAGTCTCCTTATATTTCCCCTGCCTTGTCAACTGGTTACAAGCTTCTTCTTCTTTTCTTAATATCAGTTCTTGTAACATGCTGCTGAATGCTGTTAAACAACTGCCAAGCTTTACTTCAGAGGTGGCTGCTTTTCAGTGGTGGGTTTAATGGATTGCTATACTGTATTTTACAGTTCAGCCACTAGGTGTAAAATACCTTATTCAAGCTAGCCTCAGTCATACCTAGCAGAGCACTGAAGGATTTTATGATGAACACATCTGGTGTGTCGCTCATTCGGAAGCAAGTGATGTAGCCAGTCCATATTTCATATAGTAGCATGACAGGATGTCAGAAGTAAACTAGTGCCAGAAGGGAACAAAAACAGAAGAAAAATAGCAATAAAGTTTTCAAGCAGAAGGAACAAAGGTTTCAGGATCTCATCAGCATGCCACTCTTCAATGCCCCAGAGAACTTCAGCTCTGACAAAGCTTCACAATAGACAGATGGAGCAGTATTTTGTAAGATTTCAAATGGCTACAAAGCTCCACCTGGAAACTGGAGCAATCCAGGTATCTTCTTTAGTTTGTGCCATGGGGAAGCAGACAGAGCATATCAGGATTAGAAGAGACCTCAGGAGGTCATCTAGTCCAACCCCCTGCTCAAAGCGGGACCATTCCCCAGACAGATTTTTGCCCCAGATCCCTAAATGGTTTGAATTTACAACCCTGGGTTTAGCAGGCCAACGTGCAAACCATTGAGCTATCCCTCCCCCCTTTGATGTTACTGAAGACAGTCACAAAGATGACTATGAAAGGGTTCTGGCTACATACCTTTATAACTCAGAGAAACATGGCTTATACAAGAACATGTCTGACAATGAGTGAGGTGATAAATGGTTTGTAGACACTTTGGGGGTCTTTCAGGATGACAGATGATTGTGTTTACCTTGGCTATTTCTCTCCTTTCTGTGCTCAGGGAATATGTTCCCATATTTTTCTCAGGAATGTACCCAGTTGGATCTCCTGGTTAGCTGGTGTCTAGCAGGATAAGTCCACATCCCGTAATGTTTCCCTGGGGACAACATGAAAAAGGAAAGCTTGGTATAATTGGAATGGATCCCAGATCTCCTCCTGCAAAGACAATAATCTCCAGGAGGAGACCTAGTGCCCCAAAGTCCAATCTGCTGAAACAGAATGCACATGAGCATTCTGTGCCCTCTCTCTCTCATGCCCTTTGGATGCACAGTGTCCCTGTACCAAAGCCATCAATGCTTCTGGCTTTTTTTGTAGCTCAACCCCCACTTCCACTGTCAATATACATCAGCTCTACCTCATTCCCAGGCCTTTATCTGACATCAGTCTACACTGGACAGGGCTGCTATCCAGGTAAATAACAGAACTGCTTGGTGTCTTTTAGAATAATACCCACTGACCAAGCTGGAATTAGGAACATAGCCAGAGCTCCTGGACAAACCACCTTTCCCAGGGTGCTGGAGCAAGGGGGAGGTGGGGATACTAGCAGGAAAGTCAGCCAGGTTCCTGCCGTCCTGCCAACTTTCCCCTGCCATTTTCATCACTGGGACTGATACCGAGGATCCATCTAGCTGATACAGTGGGTGACCTCAGCTCAGTGCTGTAGAGAAAGATGCAGTAGGGGTTCCTGCTGATCTATCCAGGGGGGCCCCAAATGCGGAAATGACTTTAACATCTGAGCACATCACCATGGTTACTCATCGGATCCCATTACATCCTAGGACACCTTCTGTAGCTGAGAAAGGGCACACATTAGCCGTGAATCTCAGATACCTCAGGGCTCCATTCATCCCTGAAAAGCTACATTCCTATTGTCATTTGTTCTGTCTTTGGAAAAAGCATTTGAGAGAGGAGACGGGGTAGTGAGAGGCTAGTGGAGACTGAGTCACAGGGCTAGAAAAGGAGGCTGAGGTTAGAAGCTGACCTTGGGTCAGACATATAGCAAAAGTGTTTGATACCCCCACAAGTAGTGGGAAAAGAGGTGATGACAAGGTTCAAATTCATGTCATCCATGAGAACTGGCATTTACTCAGGTACTATGGTGATGGGCTGGTCGTGAATAGAACTGAATAGAATACCTTTAGCCTATGGCCCTGGGGGCTGTGAGGGGCTGACTTTGGGATTCAAAGTTGTTTGCAGCATTGCAGCAGTTGTGTTGGTCCCAGAATATGAGAGAGACAAGGTGGTGAGGTAATATCTTTTATTGGACCAACTTCTGTTGGTGAGAGAGAGAAGCTTTCAAGCTACATGGAGCTCTTCTTCAGGTCTGGAAAGGTACTCCAAGAATCGCCGCTAAACACAAGGTTGAACAGATAGTTTAGCCTAAGTAGTTAACACATATTTAAGGTTAAAACTTTGTCATGATTATCTTTAGTAAAAGTCATGGACAGCTCAAGGGCTTCTGTGAATTTTTGTTTATTGCCCGTGACCTGTCCGTGACTTTTACTAAAAATAACTGTGACAAAATGGTGCTGACAGAGGGATGAAAGTCCAAGCCCTGCTGGGGAGGAGGGGTCCAGCACCCGCCGCTGCTACAGTGGACAGTGCCAGGGTTCTCCCACTGCCTGTGAGGTCTGGGGTCCCCTCGCTAACCATGACGTCTCAGACTTCAGGGGCTCCTCACTGCCCATGGGAGCTTGGAGCTCTGGAGTCCCTGCTGCCACCCACCATGTGTTTGGGGTGGATCTCTGAGGGTTGTCCATTGTCTTGTAGATATTTGAGGCAGGCACCAAAACCATTATTGCAAGGGATGTTGGTGTTGAGGGAAGTGACATTCACGGCAGCAAGGCTGGTGTTCTGAGGGAGGTTGTTAATATTGTGGAGTTTCTGGAGGAAGTTGGTTGTGTCCTGGAGGAAGCTAGCTCTTTGTGTCATGAGTGGTTTGAGGATGGTTTCTATGAGTCCCAATAGCCCTTCAGTAAGAGTGCCGGGGCCTCTTGAAGGGTCTGCCTGAGCTCCCATGTTTGTGTCTCTTAGGAATCACTCAAAAGGTCTGTGGGGTGGGTTTGTGGAAGATGCGGTTGGAAAGTTTCTCTTGGAGTTTTGGAAGCAGATAGTGAACAAGCCTGCCCTGGATAAAGGAATGTGTCCTTTCTGACTACATGGATCAAGTTAACAAGTGAATGAGAAAACAGCATGGCTCGATTACTAGCAAAGGACAATGAAAGTATGTTTCCATCTAAGACAGGGGTTCTCAAACGGGGGTTGGGACCCCTCAGGGGTTCACGAGGTTATTACTTGGGGGGTCGTGAGCCGTCAGCCTCCACCCCAAACCCTGCTTTGCCGCCAGCATCTGTAATGGTGTTAAATATGTAAAAAAGTGTTTTTAATTTATAAGGGGGTCACACTCAGAGGCTTGCTGTGTGAAAGGGGTCACCACTACGATAGTTTGAGAACTACTGATCTAAAATAAACAAAGTGATCAAACCAATAATAAAAGCGAATTGGCCAGAAGATGAAGAAGAGGCTTGGTGCCTGCACCCTGAAGAACTAGCAGCAGGGGAGAAGAGCTTTGTCTGGGCCTGCTTTTCAAATAATGCATTTCCAAGGTTTTCTGGACTATAGAAGGGAAGAAAGGGGACTCCTTGATTATCTATCACTTAAGGCCCAAAGGGCCCAGTGCTCTTGGAATCTGTGAAAGATGAATCCCCCAGCCACAAAGAGTGAGAATTGCTGAGGACTGACTAGAGGCGAGAAATTGCCCGAGACTAGGGCTGTCATGTGCTTGGTTTTACACACTAGAAAGCAGGTTTTCTTCTTGTTTTATCTGTAACTATTTTCCATATATATATCATCTCTGCTCAGTATCACTTCAGGCTCTGGTCTTTATTAATAAACTTCATTGTAGCTGTACCATAAGTCATGTCTGTGCTGTGAGTCCTCAGCTGAGGCAGCAGGAGGGTGTACTCTGTCTCTTTGGAGACAGCAGAATTGGTAGTTCTGTGGGCACCCCTGATGTGGGCTGGATGTTGCTGAGGCACATTCTTCCAGGGGGGTCAGGAACTGCGGGTTCACTGAATGGCACCTACAAGGCAAAGTTTAGACTGGCAGAGCCTCAATCAGTTTTCTGGTGAGGCAAACAGCTGATATACCTATCTCACAGAGCTGGAAGGGACCTTGAAAGGACATTGAGTCTAGTCCCCTACCTTCACAGCAGGACCAAGTACCATCCCTTTCCCCCCCATTCTGATCCCTAAATGGCCCCCTCAAAGATTGAACTCACAGCCCTGGGTTTAGCAGGCCAATGCTCAAACCACTGAGTTATCCCTCCCCCCTAAACAGATAAACACTTTAAGCTCCAGGAAAGCTCTTACTGGCTGAGGCAGTGGTTGGTGGTTCTGGAGAACTCAAGAAAGTGTCACAGCCTGTTCTTTTGGTAACTAACAGGAGAGGGTGAATAGGGCATCTGGGGTGTCGATGGTGAGTCCTATTAACTGAAACATATTTAGGCCACCAAACACTATCAGCCTATTCACCCCTCATCTCCCATTGCTCCTTCCTCCTCCCGTCCCATGCACCTTCTATCCACTCTGCAGGGCTAGTGCTGGGATCCTCCCCCCATCCCCTCCCTGGGCATGCAGAGGTTGATGTAGCCACGGGGGTCTCACAAGAAACATTTTAGTGGCCTCAGAATGCAGCCACTAACTCTTGCTGGTGGCCGCTCTGACAATTGTCCTAAAATACTTAATTAACTTTATAAAAAACAAACAAATGTGCCCATATATACATCCAAATCATTGTAATTTCTGTATACAGGTTTTTATTGAAGGCTCAATAATAAAAATAATGTGCAATTGTCTCTATTCTTTACTGCAACTAAACAGAATAGAAACAAATAAAGTGCTTTGCATGTTCTTGTCTTTTTGTTGGTGTTGTTTCTTTTGCTTTTTCGGTTGCTTTTTTTTTTTTAGACTTGCTAGCTAGTAAGTCTGTTTCTGTGAAAAGTGATATTTATATCTTAACACTCCTTGCCGCTGCCCACCCCAATCACCGCCCACAACTCTGTGGCTGCAGGAAAAGCTCCTGGTGGCCACATTTGAGAAACGCTGCTCTAGCCTGTCTTCTCTCCATGGCCTTTCTGGGATCCTGGTGTGAGGGGAACTTTGCCTCCCAAGGAGTCCAGTGGAGGAGGACATCAGGCCAAGGGGATCTCCTCCCCCATGCTATGGTAACCAGGGATGAGGAGAGGCACAGACTATGGAGATTTCCTCCCCCATCTCCATGGTAACCAGGATTGAGGGGGGCACCAGGCCAGAGGGATCTTATCCCCCATCCCCATGGTAACCAGAGATGAAGGGGGCACCAGGCCCACAGGGTATCCTCCTCCATCCCTATGGTAAGCAGCATAAATTGTGATACTTGGTAACAAACCGCTCCCTAAAAGCATCTCCAGCACAACAGAAGCACATGGGTAGCATGAGATCTGACAGGAGATAATCAAATATAACTCTAACAGATGCGGTAACGGCATGAGATAAATGGGTGGGCCTGGAGAGAGGAGCAGCAGTGATGTTCAGGGGGCTGGTGGGATTGATGGATGACGCAAGATACAAAGAGATAAATATGTACCTATCGGCTAAATGAGGAGTAATGGATGACAGGGCCAACGGCATATATTAGAAGGGTGTAAACACTGAGGTGGGGAAGGGAGGTGTTCAATGAGAGGGGAGTAGCAGTAATGAGAGGGAATGAAGTGATAGAAAATCTTGACTGGAAAACCTGATGATGAGCGTATAAGGCTGGGGGGTTCGTCTGGAGGTTTATAAAGACCTGAGAGACTCAACTGGAGTGTGGGAGACAATCTGATGCTGCCTACAGGGGATGACCTAGGAGACCTCCCAGCGCTTTGCATCCCGATTCTGCATGGCATAGCGGGGAGTCTGTGACTTTGATGCCATTGGTGCCGTGGAATCTAGATCCCCACCAAAGCAGCTCCTATGCACAAGGCACCTCCTGCTGCCAGTTAGCCCCGGAGAGCAGCACTCACCCCCGCTGTCCTAGGGAGGATGAAAGAGCAAGTCCCTCATGAATACAGGCTCCGCCATTCATGGAAAGTCATTTCCCTTCCCCCCCAAAGGCAATTAAAGCTAAACTCCTGTAGAGACAAGTTACCAGGCCCTGGGCCACGGTGAAGCGAATGAGATTACTGGCCATGGCCTCCTGATCTCTGAGCCATTTTGCCTTCATACGAGGAAAGTTTTAGGGGACCTGGGTGGGGGCATAGCTACCTGTGTCGCTGGGGGAGGCCCTGCCTGTACAGAGCCATGGTCCAGGGAGACCTGTGGGAGGGGGCCCAGCTGCTGAGATTGTGGGAACCTGGGGCCTTCTAGGAGAATGGGATGCAGCATTCTCTTTCCTGGTAGGGTTCGGCCTTCCTGAGCCAAGGCCCATCGGGAGCAGTTACCCTGGGGCCTCTCTTCCTGGCAGGGCTGGATTCCCCCTTTGCTCTCTGATGAAGGCTCCTGGTGATCATTGATTGGGCTCAGCTTAGGCTTTGGGGAATTCTCTTCCTCCTGCATCTCAGGAGCTTTAGGGGCAGCACTGACGGATTGTGAACAGAGCAGAGGCGTGACAGAGGTGGCTCAGCAGGCTCTTCGTGTGGTAATACAGTCTGGGGCTCCAGCCTAGGAGTTAGAGACGTTGTGTTCTAACACTGGCTGTGCCCCGACCCAGCTGTGTGAGCTTGGGTAGGTCACTTCCCCTCTGGAGCTTAGACTACCTGGCCGTATGGCTCCTCCTTGTCCTGGAATCTGTGAAAGGCAACTCGTCTGCTCTACTATTGGTTGGAGTCATTTAAAGCAGGAACACAGGGTGTTGCCAACTCTTGTGATTGTGTCCTGGGTCCCACACTATTTGGTGCCCTGCTCCAGAAGGCAAGGGATCAGCTTCCACTTTAAAACAATGTTTCTAGGCTTCATGGTTGCAGAGAAAAGTTGGACAACTCTTGCTCTGTGTCTATGTAACCTACCCACCCTCTGGGTGTAGTGTTCTGTCCTATCTAGTGGCACCGAGACCACTTAGAGAGATAAAAATGAATCTGCTCTACATCCCAACAGGCAGTTGGTTTTTAGCTCACGCGGTAAGGCTCATGCACTAAGCTCCAGAGGTCCCACATTCGATCCCGCCTGCCGACAACCGGGGTCTGTCAATGTTACATCTGTACAGCCTCTAGCACAATGAGGCCCTGCTCAAGAACTGGACTCCGAGGCTCGACAGTAATTCAAATAAATAATAATAAAAACCAAAAGGCAAATAAAAAGAACCCAAGATATTTATTATTTAATTTCATGGTTTTGGGGAGCCTGATGCATGATCTATGAACACTTGGGCCTGGCAAAGCTTTATACTCGTTCCCAGAATTCAGAAAGTATGTGTATTTGGTGTCCACTTGTTAGGGGTTGCAAATGACAGAGATACACTCATGGTGGGAAGTGGTTGTCGTGTCCCAAGAAGAAAATCCAGGCTTTTTGCTTTCCCCTTGGAGACAAGGACCCCTGGTACATTCTTACCTTCATCCTTGTCTCTGGAGCCCGCATAAACCTGTCCTGGATCTGCCGGCAGGGAAGAGGCTAAGCACACCGGATTCCCAGGGAGAGCTGAGCACAGGGAAGGAGGATTAATATTCAGTTAATATTACAGAATGCCATGATTGTGGAGTGCCTCGGAGAGCATTCTTTGTACTGCAGAGAGACAGGGGAATGCCAGGCTCTGTGCTCAGAAGCAATCGCATCTTTCTTTGAGCTGGCGATGAAATGAAACACCAGAGTCTGAGAGTGTGTGTGGAGCAGGGCAGGAAATTAATAATACAAAGAAGGAGCAAGAGAGGAGAGAAAAATGGGCAGGAAATAAAGTGAGATGCTGCCTGGAAAACAGCAAGCTAACGGGGGAACTAGTCTGAGGTGCTTGCTGGGCAGAAATGGGAATCAGGAGCCCTGGAAGAGACCTCTGGGTGATAGCAGGGAGCAAATTACATAGGAAATGCACTATGGAGGTTAATGAAAGAGCCTGTGATCTGGGGCTGTTTTGTCTACACTGCAGCTGGGAGGTGTGATAGTCAGATCAATGCTAGCTTGAGTAACAATAGCAGTGAAGTTGCAGCAACACAGGTAACTGCACAGGCTAATCCCATCTGCCCAAGACCCTGGGTCTGTACTCGAGCCACCATGCGTTTACACATGCTGCAGTCATAACTCCCGACTGCAGTGTAGACAAACCATGTCCTGGAGCAGAACCTGCTCTCTGGCTCTGGCATCACCCCACGTGAATGCTGTCTGCAGTTCTAGCACCCTCACCCCTCAGAAAGGGGTCTGCAGAGCGGAGGGACTTCAGAGAAAAGCAACTCAAATGACCACAAGGCCGGAGAGACTGACAGGTGGCAGGGGTGGAATTGAAAGAGTCACCTGTGTGAAGCTGGGTTAATCAGAGTGGGAGGAACTGCTGAGGGGGCGGAGCCTCATATCCAGGTGTTGAGAGGGTTGGTTTGTACCTTGGGAGTTACAGACAGCTCCTGGGGGCAGGGACTGGCTCTTAGTTCTGTGTTCACACAGCGCCTGGACAGCAGGATCCTGGTCCATGGCACAGTAAATAATAATACTACACCCCGTTTCTCTTTTGTTACAAACCACACACCTCAAACCCCAAGAGAAGAGCTAGCTTGGGGACGGCCATTTGCGGCCAGAGCAGGTTCACAGGATTTTTCTTGGAATGATTAAGGTAAATCAGACAAAAGCCCTTGTATGGCGCGGGGAGTTATGGAGCAGCAGAGAGGGACGCAGGCATCAAATTGAAAATTTCAATTACCTTAAAGGAGCCTGAAGACAACGAGACAAAGTAAAGGCGAAAATCCAGCCGAGACGGGTGCAGCCAATTATTTCGTCTCTAATGAAAAGTGCCTGGGGCTTTGCACTTCCTCATCTAACACCACCGCAGTGTCCTCTGCATCTCGTTCTACTAACTCACAGGCTTTGTCTATGCTAGCACTTTTGTTGGCACAACTTTTGTCAGTCGGGATGTGAGAAAACACCCCCCTGACTGGCGTCAGTTTCACCAACAAAAGCGCCGGTGTGGACAGTGCTATGTCAGTGGGAGACACTCACTGTGGGTGGTTTAATTTTCCAGAGGGAGAACTCTCTCCTGTCGACATAGAGTGGCTGCATGGGAGACCGTGCAGCGACGCAGCTGCAGCGGTACAGCTAGGTAAGGTCCGTAGTGTTGACATAACCTAAGTCAGAGGAGTTATTTATTGATAGGTTATACTCTGGTGCTCATTATCCTCACATCCAAGAGCCTCACACTCCCTAAGAACTAGCATTGCAATGCCTGTATGTGGTAGGGGAAACTGAGGCCCAGATTGGCTAGGGTCCAAATTTTCAAGCGCCCATTATTTCTGCTGCCTTATTTTTCAGGTGCCTAACTTGAGACCTCTTGCTTGATTCTCAGAGCTGCTTCCAGCTGGAGCTAGTGAAGCAGTAGGGGCTCCACATCTCTGACGATCACACCCTAGGCCAGGCCTGCACAACTTGTAAAGTGGCAAGGGCCACATTACTCCAAAGAAACCAGCTGAGGGCCGAAACCCCCAGGCCCCGTGGAAACATCCCGCCCCAGCACCGCCCAGCCCTGCAGAAACAAACCCTCCACCAAAACAGCTGTGGGCCAAAAAGGAAGGTTGCGGGTGGGGAGGTGATACTTGATTTTAAATCAACCAGGGGCTCCCAGCTGAAGAGGTGGCTGGGAGCTGTCAGGGGCAAATTAAAGGGCCCAGGGCTCCGGCAGCTGGGGGAACCCGGAGCTTTGTGAGGCTGGGGCAGGGATTTAAAGGGCCCAGAGCTCCTGCTGCTGAGGGGAGCCTGAGCCCTTTAAATCCCAGTCCCAGCCCATCTGCTGGAGCCGTGGCCAAGATTCAAAGGGCTCAGGGCTCCCCGCATAGATTCCCAGCCGTGGCTGAGATTTAAAGGGCTCTGGGCTCCCCGTGGCTGCGGCCAGCCCCGAGCCCTTTGATTCCCGGCTGCAGCTGGGATTTAAAGGGCTCTGGGCTCCCCGCAGAGATTCCTGGCCGCAGCTGGGATTTAAAGGGCTCTGGGCTCCGCACCACTGTGGGCAGCCCAGAGCCCCTTGATTCCCTGCCGCGGGATGCACAGTGAGCCTCCACGGGCCGTACATTGTGCAGGCCTGCCCTAGGCGGATGCAGCAAAATTAGCTGCTGCGTTTGAAAACTTTGGCCTCGGTGATTTATCAAACCTTTGGAGCAGAGCCAGGCTTGGATCCCAGCACTAAGCCAGACGCTCATGTGCACGTCTCTCCTTAAACCATCCCTGGCTGCCTGCCGACTCTGCATGACACACTGTCCATCCAACAGGAGCAGGGTGCACAGATTTCTAGGGTTTGGGCATAAGGACGACTCATACTTTGGCCAAGAGTAAACCTCTGCTCATGTACAACTGTTTAATTCACCTGCCCTTTACTCCATTAAGACCAGCTCTGGAGCCGGTCCCACTGGGGAAGGTGGCAGGAGGAATCAGGGAAGCAAAGCTGGAATGTCTCCTCTAGAGTGAACTGGGGGGGATGATCCCACAGAAAAGGCTGATGCTTTTCTATTCCCCTCACCAACTACCTTTATTTTCCTCACCTAAGGTGCTTACACGATGTCCATAGAGTACCTGAGCGCCTACAGTCATCAGTGTGTTTATCCTCCAGTCCCCTGCGAGGTTGGGCAGTGCCCTTAGCTACACTATACAGAGCAGGGACCTGAGGCCCAGAGAGACTCTGGCCTGAATGCACAAAAGAAGTGAGGCCTGGTGGTACTCAGTGTCACTGCAACATGCTGGATAAATCATCACCACAGCAGGGGGACTGCACCCTGGGGTCCCACCTCCTGGGTGAGTGCTCTAACCCTAGGATATATGTGAGGAGGGAACCTTTCTCTCTCCTACCCACCCCACCAATTGGCCTGCGGTGCCCTCTAAGCATGGTCATTGAGTCATGGAGCCTTAGGCAGCTCCTGTCTTCCCCTGGGTCTGTGAATCGCCCTGGGGCTGAGGTGGGAGACAGGCACCTGGAGGCCCAGGGGGAGGCAGGAGGGTGCATGCCCAGAGGCTGAAATAGAGGTGCAGAGGGAACTTCTACTGCTAAAGGTTAGGCACTGAGGAAGTTTGGGAATCTACAGTGGTTCAGTGGGAGTTTTGTGCATCGCCATTGTCCTGATATAGAGACTCAGGCACTTAACTCTTTTTATACATTCAGGCCTCAGTGACCCATCTGGTCCCACAGGAGCTCTGGGGAAGGGCAGAGAACTGAACTTAGACCTTCCAAGTCCTAGATTCCTAGCCAGCCTTCTTACCTGAGCACTATTTTCTCTGGGCCCAGAGGGTGGAGGATGGGAAAGGTGTTGCCTCTTTCGGCTCCATCCTTGTGTTTTTTCTTCTGTTCTTGCTCTGGAGCCTGAAAGCTCCTCTGCCCGCACAGCAGGCTCTGTCTGTGCTTGTGTTCACTTTGGAAGGACTCTCTATACTCATCTCCAAGATGGTTGAAGCAATGGGCATTCCTTCCCTGCAGGAAACAATGGGTCTATTATTTGGCTATATTTCCATCTTTATTTAGCCCTTCTTTAGAGCTTAAGGCATAGCATGGACTCTGTGAGCATCCCCATTTACAATGCTCAGCCACTGGCCAATGCTTTCATTCCATTAGGCAATGTTCCTACTGTCAGAAATCGCCTATCAGAATAAAGCAATTATGAGATGGAGCCTCTGTGAGTTCATCGTTAGCTGAGTAGTATCTTCTCTGCAAAACCCCAGCCTCGCTGTAATGCATCACACAGCATTATCTCTCAGCTGCAAACACATTCAAAAAATGAAGATGGAGCTCTTTTCTTAATTGTTCAAAGGCCATAGGGCTACCATAGTACAGTATATCTCTGCCATTGCGCTGATCCCCATGGCTCTCTCATTTTCTTGATAACCAATTGCCAGTCAACCTTAAAACCCAAATTTCTCCACAGCCGTGTGGGTTTTGCCACGAGCCACCTCCAACATCCACCTTCTTCTTAACTTGTTGCCTAATGAAAACGGAACGGCTCATGAGGAAAGTCCCTTTACAATTAATGGTATTACTAGCACATTCTAGACTAGAGAGAACTGTATTTATGGTTTTATTAGATGCATGAGCCCTTTCCAACACCGCTGCTGAGGGAGTGTTTGTCCGAATTGAAGGGTAAGATAGCAGATGTGGCAATCTGGAACCATCAACCTGTCAGCCACTGCTTTCTCTTGGGAGGCAGAGCAGGTTTGGTAAAGTCCTTGGCTTTTTAGGATGCCAAACAACAACTGAAAAGGCCTTTTGGCAATCTCAGAACCAGCCTGTGGGTCCTTATGTGGGGAAACCTTAAAACTAACCAGAAAAGGACACAGATGATGAGTTAGTCTATGTGTGCTGGGGTGCATAAAGTCCATCTAGAGGCTAGCACAGAGACTGTTAGCATGCTCTCTCTGACTAACGGAAAACCCGTAGCTGCATGCTCTGCCCAGGCTAAAGCTGATCAGAATTGGTCCCTAAATGCGTTTCCTTTTCATCCACACTGGATTTGGTGTTATCTCAAATTTAGAGTCAAGTATCACGAGCCTTAACCATCATAATTAAAACGCAAGATCATCTACGGAGCTGTTGAATGAGAGACACGCACAAACAGAGAATGCAAGAACTTTAACGTGATTCTTACAGTAATTCTTTAATACACCAAAAATTAGACCCGCAGGAGCCTGTATGCACTTGAATCTCTTATTTATTTAGATGTAGAGAGCACCTATCCATAGCAGCACCACAAATTAGAAATACAAAAACAGTGATAATCCCACAGGATAAGGCTCCTACTTATCTCAGAGTCTGTTGTAAGAGATGAGCTGCCTGAAAAGATTTCTCCTTTCTTGAGTGTTCTGGCTGTATTTGATTCTTCGCTTTGTGTGATAAAAATATTCCATACTCTTATTAACCTCCTGTCATTAAATCACCCTCACGTGGTCTCTTGTACAGCGTAGCATTTGAAACGGGGGGCTGGGCATCACCCTTGAAATGGTGTGTGCCAGGATTGTGCTCAGGACAATAAATACGAACAAAACATTTTTAACAGATAGATTTCTCTCTTTTCCCTGACATCTCCAGAGTTACTCGAAAGCAAAGAAAAGAACTGCTGGCTTTGTGCCTGGAATGTGTGTCTATTGGATTGCAATCCTCTTGGTTATTCCCTGCAAAATTAGACTAATTAAGGATCAGAAATTCTCTCTCTTGTTTTATTACTCCTCCACCGAAGCCACCTTATTATCTCAGCTAGGTAGTATGGTAGTTCATTCCAGGCAAGGAGAGCGTCAAAGGCCCTTTGAAGATGTTTTCGATGCTACCTGTAGAGCTCGTTGAAATTTTTCCATCAGCACTATGTATTGACAGGAAATTGGGTTTAGATTAAATTATTTTTTTTGGTGGGAAAAGTGTCTGCTTTCTGAGGAATAGTTTGATTTTTTTCACTGAAAAACTGAACATGCAAAAAACAAAATATTTCAGCAGAAAATGGAATATTTTGATTCAGAAATACTGCTGCAATGCCTCATGGGAGTTGTAGTCTGGATGTCCCACATTCTCCTTCTCCTCTATAGGCTGGAGTATCCGCTGGACTACATCTCCCATGACGCATCACAGCAAGGAACTCCCTTGAAAGTACCATCTCCCCTCTCCAAGAGTGGTGCATGATGGGAGATGTTGCACAACCAAGGAGCTCAGCCTATAGAAGAGAATGGGACCATGAATTTCCCCCAAAAATCAATTTTTTGCCTTGAAAATTTAGACAAAAATGATTTTTTTTTTGTCACTAAAATTTGCCTCAGGAAAAAACTCCATTTTCTGACCATCACTAACTGCGTGTTTCCTGGGTATAGCATGGGGCACTATCTGTTTGCTGGGCTTTGTTCAAAGCTAGAACTGATCTAAAGTGAGTGCCAATGAATTGCCCCCAGATGTCTCATTCATGCCGTTTGACCAGTACTCTCACACTCTGGAGTGCTTTATCTTAATTTCTTGTGATGCTTTCCATGGCATTTTGGGGGCCTATTTTGATAAGGATTTGTTTGCAGCATACCATGGAATGCAGAAAAGAGTGTTTTGCACCTTATCTGGGGTTCATGAGATTCGTGTGAGGACTAGAACTTTCTTAAGAGAAATAAACATTCATTAAAAAAGAGATGATTTTAATTGTAAACATCTCCTGATCCAGTGATTCAGAAGGACTCTCGCTGGGGGTCTGCAGGGAGCACTGGGGATGCAAGACAGAATGGCCGATCCCTTGGGGTTAACCGTACCCATGTCCCACACAAATGCCCCAGGCACCAGTGTGAGATCCACCTGGATACAGGTCTGGTGCAGAGCGATTGAGTGGAGCAGGGCAGTGCCTTGGCTAGCTGGGCTGACACAAAGAGGTAAGTAAGTAGCCCCCAGTAACATATGAGTTGCCATTTACTCCCCCTCCTCACCTCTCCGTCAGGGCAAGTGGGACGTGAGGGGGGTCAGGAGTGTTGTATGTGAGACGCAGGAGGTAACTGCCCGCTCTGCTCAGAACTGGGGAGGCCCCAGCTGGAGTGCTGTGTCCCATTCTGGGCACCATACTTCAGGACCGATGTGGATAAATTAGAGAGAGCCCAGAAGAGAGCAACCAAAATAGTCAAAGGTCTAGAAAGCCTGACCCTAAGGAAAGTCTTCCAGTGTGTTAAGGGCTGTTATAAAGAGGATGGTGATCAATTGTTCTCCATATCCGCTGGTGGTTGGACTAGAAGTAATGGGCTTAATCTGCAGCAAGGGAGATTTAGATTAGATATTAGAAAAAATGTCCTAACTCTCAGGGCATAGGCACTGACTCCGTGGGTGCTGGAGCACCCACAGGGAAAAATTGGTGGGTGCTCTGCACCCACCGGCAGCCAAGCTCCCCACCCCAGCTCACCTCCACCTCCGCCTCCTCCTCTGAGCGCACCAGGTCCCTGCTTTTCCCCCTAGCTCCCACCACTTGCTGCCACGAAACTCCTGTTTTGCAGCGGCAAGCGCTGGGAGGGAGGGGGAGGAGCGGGAACACAGCGCGCTCGGGGAAGAGGCGGGGCCAGGGCAAGGATTTAGGGAAGGAGTCCAATAGGGGCAGGGAGGGAGCAGAGTTGAGGCAGGGACTTTGGGGAAGGGGTCGGAAGCGGGGGTGGCTCTATGTATTTTGCCGCCCCAAGCACGGCAGGCAGGCGGCTTTTGGCAGGACGCCTGCGGGAGGTCCACTGGTATCCCGCGCCTTCAGCGTCCCCACTGCCGAATTGCCGCCAAAGTCGCAGGACCAGCGGATCTCCCGCAGGAATGCCACCGAAGATAGCCTGAATTCTGCCGTCACAGCGACCAGCAAGCCACCCCCCGTGGCTTGCCGCCCCAGGCAAACACTTAGCGTGCTGGTACCTGGAGCCGCTCCGGGTGGGAATGGGGGCAGGGGTGGTGTCGGGGCAGGGCCGGGGTGGGTGTCAAGCACTCGCCGGCACTGTAAAAAGTTGATGCCTATGTCTTGGGGTAGTTATGCTCAAGAACAGGCTTCCAAGGGAGGATGTGGAATCCCCATCACTGGAGGTTTAAGACCAGGATGGACAAACGCCTGTCAGAGATGGTCTAGGTTGACTTGGTCCTGCCTCCATGCAAGGATCTAGACTCAGTGACCTATTGAGGCACCTTCCAACCCAACATTTCAATGATTCCATGGCTTACTGAGCCACAATCCTTTCCCAGACCGCTTCTTGGGTGGCACAGCTACACCTACCCCTTACTCTGCGCAGAGTGTGGCAGCTCAGTCTGACCCCCTACATGCTCCCTTGCCACCCCTGAGAGTGAACATCTTTGCCACTGTGCTCCTCTCACTCTGTCCCTGACAACTGAGATCTCTCCATTGTCCCACCTGGCTGTGGCTCACCCTGAGGCTGTAGCAGGTAGACACACAGGTTGAGCCAGGAGTGGGTGGGTGGCATTGCCTTACTGCACCAGTCACTGGCTTGGCTGATGATGACATCACAGGCTGTTAACATCCCTGTGTCACACGCCCCCTCTGCATCATTTATCTGTGCAAAGTCATGTACGTTCTACCTGCTCACACCATTTGCCTGTACATCCTGTGTATCTCCTGTAATATATCCTTTTAAGTGCAAATGTAAATGATTGTAATCAAACCAAGTCTGGCTGCACTCTGCTCTTCAAAATGTTGGCTTGCATGGGGAGCCTGTGCCTTGGCCACATAATTTCATCATTGTCGGCAGCCGTGTTCAGAGGATCTGTGTTAGTTAATGTAATCTGTGACATCTCTGTAACCTCTCCCTTTGCATGCTAATGCTTCCCTCTAGATATGAAACCTGCTTGTTAGATTGGACTAGGGCACGGATTGCAAATTCAGATCATCACTCTCTGCATTTACAGTTTTAAGAGGAGCAAGTTACTTGATGGCTTCATTATCTTGAGGGCTTCATCTTCTGTTGGATTTCCTGGAGAAGTACTGGGTCACATTTGATCTCTTTAGGTACTGTAATAATTCATGCCTTTCGTGTGATATTTAGCTGTCTTTTTATTCCACGAGAGAGCTGCAGGAGCTTGTACAATCTTTATACTCAATTTGCTTTTTGCTAAAGGTGTTTTCTAAGGCCGGGGTTTGCCAAATTTGTTGTCATGTCATAAAGAGTTTGTCTATTAAAGAAAATTTCAGAAATCCAGATTGTGCTTTAGTCTTTCTTTGGTGAGGGTTTAAATTAACATTGGAACCAGAAATTCTGTCAAACACTCTTATGTAGCATGAATCATGAATCTGAACATATATAATTGTTATGCTTCTATTACAAACGGGCTTGTGTTATGTTTACATTTTGAATTTACTGGTGGAAGAATACTACTCATTTGGGGTCAGAATTGAGGTCATTGTACTGTGATGAAATATGCATGGAAAGAAGAATTGGTTTATCGCCTGGATAGTGCGAGATTTAACGCACTTATCTATTTACTCAGTTGCTTTTAAGTACCCAGGTTGTGTGAACGGTGTGATAGGTAAGTACAGTGTTGTTACTCAGCTGCCATAATTGGTTTTTGAAACAGATTTTTTTCTGGGGGGGTGGAATATTTACAAGCAAGTTGTGACATTTTCAACAGATCAGGCAAAGCTCCTGACTTGAAAAAGCTTGTTTCTGCAACAATTGGCAATACAACACAGATTGAAAAGAAAAAGAAGTGACAGCTCTGATTAAAGCTGACAATGGGCCTCCACATTCCTTTTCAAACTAACAGCACATTTCATCTGCAACCCCTTAGCAGAGGCTGCAGTTAAAGGGATAAACTTGACTGCTGCATACACTCTCCAACACGGGCCAGCCAGAATTTTATCTAAGGAAGTTCATCACCATTATTAGTCACTGAATGCAAACATACAGTGACTCAACCAAGAACAAATTTTATAGGTCTTCTCCCTGTGCCCAGAGAATTTTAGGAAAGGAAGGATGTCTGATCCACTGTCACCCCTGAATAATGAAACATTCATGATTTAAGTGGCATTTCTTCACAATATCAGCAGTCATATGAATACGCTTGACCTCCAGCTACAAGGAAAGAGCCCAGTTCTTACCAACTTTTCCAAGTGATGTTCCACCATTCAAAGCTAAAACAGCTTTTGCTTATGAGCAGCTTCTTAACAGTGATTTCAGATATTTCCAAGCCCTGCAATTGGAAATAACCAAATTGCATGACCCTGCATCATTTTTACCACAGCCATTTGTGGAGTAGCTTTCTGAGTTGTCTCAAAAGTTCTCATCTCAATTCTTAGATGTGAAACCATTAACATGGGGACTTTCACCTGTTGAGAATCCATTTTATGTTGCTATCTGTAGTGGAATGCTAATCTGCATTATACTGTTCAGCTACTAGATGGCAAAGTGTGTAAAAAGCCTTTTTAAAGCGAACCTCAGCCGGACCTGGCAGATCATCAAAGGATCTCATGCTGAACACATCTGCTGTGTATAAGCACGTTCTGTGGCCAGTCCATATCAAAGTACAGAAGTACATGACATGGTGTCAGAAGTAAACCTAGAACAGAAACAGAAGGAACAGCAACAAAGGTTTCTGGATTTCATCAACATGCCACTCTTCAGTTCCCCAGATAACTTATGATCTGACAAATTTTCACAATGGACAGAGTGGAAGCAGTGTTTTGCAAGATTTTGAACTACTACAAAGCTCCACCAGGAAACTGGAGATATACAGGGCATCTTCTTTAATTTATGCTATGTGGAATCAGGCAGAGCATATCTTTAAATCCTCTTACTTTACTGAAGACAGTCACAAAGATTACTATGAAAGGGTTCTGGCTATGTTTGATGCATACTTTATACCTCAGAAAGATGTGGATTATGAATGACCATGTTTTCACCAGAGAATTCAAGCACCAGGGAAAAATCTTGAATGTTTTATAAGAGCCCTGGATACATTGGCTGAAAACTTTGATTTTGGGAACGCAAAACCTGAAAATATAAGAGAGAGTCTGGTTAGTGGGTTAACAGGTAAAAACCTTCCACAGCAGCTACAATTGAAGAGAGATTTAACCGTAGCCACAGCTGTTGAAATAGCAAAACAGTGAAACAGCAAAACCTACAGAAAATTGACAAACTTGAAAATTCTGAAACTAACTTAGAAACTGTACACAGACACTTGAGTGTAAAAAGTATTTACCATAAAATCCCTGGGCAGAGAGAGAATGCCCAGGCTAAAAGGGACCAATTCCAGGCTACATGCATAAGGTGTGGAAAAAGGCATATCCCAAGAGATGATCTATGTCCAGACAGAGGCAAATATAGGCATTTTGCAGCTGTTTGCTGCACCAAAGCAGTCAGGGAGTTGACTCAGATTACAGACAATCAAGAGCCATTGTTTCTATGATCTGTCACTTGTGATGGCATAGAGCCTGCCTGGGAGTGCATATTCATGGCCAAACTATTTACTTTAAAATTGACTCAGGAGCTGACATCACAGTCATCTCAGAAGTGACTTACAATCACCTTCAACCCCTCCCAGAACTAAAATCACCTGACACAGCCTTGATTAGCCCTGGAGGTATTCTGAACTGAATGGACCAGTTCACCATAGAAACAAACTAACAAAGACAAATGGCTTGTCTACACTATAGGTGTGGCATTATGCCCCATATTCTTTGTAGTAATATTATTATGGTATGATTATGGCATTACTATGATGTATTTTATGCAAGACAGGTCATGTAAGATAACATTGAAAAGGTTATGATTTACTGAATATGATTATCCTATTTGTATGCATGTATCATTTTGGTATCTGAAGTTAGGAATATTGTCTATGCATCTATTATAAACGTGTTTGCACCTGGGGAACACCCATTAGGTAGAATGCAATCAGTCGAGATGGTTGGCTGGCAAGGGCCATTAGGGAGAACAATAGGTCTTAGCAGATGCTAATCTCCCACCGGGCAGTCTTCCTGGGGAGTCTTCTGAAGACTCTACAAACAGCCTCAGAGTCATGGCTGCTGTAGCACTACAGGGGCATGTGACCGGATCATCTGGTATTGGATTCCATCTTTGAATACCAGTGTTATTCCACTGGGAACCAAGCTTGGAGATGAAGGGTTCCCACCATATGCAAAAGCTATTTAAGGCAGGGAAGTGACATTGAGGTTCTTCACTGACTCCCCACCCAAAGGAGACTCCTGAAAACACCTGAGGAAGAAGGACTGAACTGGGAGGGAAGGGCTGAACCAAGGCTAGAGGGATTTCTAGCCTGTGAAAGGAATACCTGGGGTTTTAAGCTGCAAGAAAGTGCAGCTTGCCCTTCATAATCCCTGCAACCAGCTTAAATTGTCATTTAGGGTGAGTATTTGCTACTCATATTCAATCTCTTTAGTATATTAAGCTTAGATTGTGTTTTTGTAATCTGCTTTTATCAGTTTGCTATTCCTTATAATCACTTAAAATTTATCTTTTGTAGTTAAACTTATTTTTGCTCTGTCTAAAACCAGTATGTGGGAGTCATAACTTGGGGCAGAAAGCAGTGTATATTTCTTCTCCACATTGAGGGAGGGGGTGAATTTCATGAGTTTATGCTGTACAGATCTCTAAAACGCTATAATTTGGAGTTTACACTCCAGAGGGGGGTGCGTGCCTTAGCAACTGGGAGGTGCCTTGGCTGAGCCTTCCCATGCCAAGCTGATCTCAGCATCTATGTGTAGCTGCACCTGGATGTGTCCCTACCTGTGTATGTGCTGGAGTGGGCTTGAGGGCCTGTCACAGCAGTACAGTGTAACAGGAACCCAGGCTGGTGGGTCAGGTGGGCTCAGTGGTACCCCAGTTCCAGGTGGCACCCTGGGGAGAACTTGTCACAATAGGTTATGTTGGTGTAACTTATGTCACTCGGGTGTGAATAAGCAACCCCCGAGTGACATAAGTTACACTGACCAAAGCGCTGGTGTGGACAGCACTATTTCAGTGGGAGAGCTTCCCTCACCAACATAGCTCCCACCTCTCAAGGAGGTGGATTTATTATGCCGATGGGAGAGCTTCTCGTCTACACTAGCAGCACTACATCAGCACATTGGGGAGGGATAGCTCAGTGGTTTGAGCATGGGTCTGCTAAACCCAGGATTGTGAGCTCAATCCTTGAGGGGGCCATTTAGGGAATTGGGGCAAAAATCTGTCTGGGGATTAGTCCTGCTTTGAGCAGGGGGTTGGACTAGATGATCTGAAGTCGCTTCCAACCCGAATATTCTATGATTCTGCAGCTGCACTGCTGTAGCACATCTAGTGAAGATGTTCTGTGCCAACAGGTCCCATCAGCATGGAGTGTCTTCACCGGCTGCACTACGTGGTACAGATGTGCCGGCATAGCACTTCATTGTAGACCAGCCCAGAGCTTTGCATTCAGAGTATGTAATCAATGGACCACCGAAAAAAGCCTTTTCAGTCACAGCCACAATGGGCCTAATGCGAAAGGTGGAAGAACTCGATGGAATATTTGGTAATATTAGACTTTTATACAGTACAAATAACCTTAAGAGACAATGTTGAATGGTATAATGTACATATATCTTTCAAGATTCTATCCCATTACTTCATAGAGTGGAAACTGAGTTAAGGAGAATGAAGCAGATTGGCATAATCAAGAAAATCCCTGAGCCAAAAGTTTACTGTGCCGCAGTGGTACCAGTTGTAAAGAAACATGAGAAAAAATAAATCTATGTGGATCTAGAAAGACTTAATGAAGCAATTGTGAGAGAAAAATATGTTCTCCCAACACTAGATGATTTCCTTCCCAAAGTGAAAGGACCTGGATGCCTCAAGCAGATTCTGGCAAATTTGTTCAGCTAAAGAAAGTGATAAACTGACTACATTTAACCATTGGGAGATTTTGCTTTCAAGGATGATCTTTTGGAATTACCAATACCCCTGATATTTTCCAAAGAAAGATGGCAGAATTGTTAATGAACATAAATGATGGTGTCATTTTTATGGATTATAATCTGATATATGATCTTTGATGGAAGAACACAGCAAAACCATCAACAAAGTCCTAAATCGAATCAGTTAGTCTGGATTGAAGCTAAACAAGGAAAAATGCATTTTCTGCTGACCCCCAAACAAGTTTTTGAGACAGACAATAAACAAAGATAAACTCAGTCCTAGCCCTGAAAAAGTAAAAGCAATTTGATAATTGAATGCACCAACTAATATACCAGAACTGAGGATGGTAAATTGCCATGGTCAATATCTACAGTGACAAAACCACGGAATGAACTTTTAAAGTCCAACCTCCCTTGGCTATGGGGGCCAAATCAACAAATTGTCTTCAAAAAGGTAAAATAAATTATCTCCGCAGCTCCAGTTCTCAAGTACTGCAATGTGAACACACCAACCAACCAACCACGGTCAGTCTGAATGCAGGCTGCTCTGGCCTCGGTGGTGTATCATTGCAATAGCATGATTCTGAGTGGAAGCCGGCTGCATTTGGCTCTCACACTCTTACAGAGGCAGAAAAACCATACGCACCAATTGCAAAGGCGTGTCTGGCAACCATATGGGCATGTAAGAACTTTTACAGATATCTGAGTGGACTGAATTCATTTACACTGATAACAGATCATAAACCACTTATAACCCTCATCAACAGCAAAGACCTGAGCAAACACCACTAAGATACCAACGTCTATTTCTAAGGTTAATGTGATTTAACCCAAGTGCTAAATACGTTCCTGGAGGAAGTCTGGTAGTAGCAGACACTCCATCATGGTGCCTAGCATCACACTCAACCACCCCTGACCACCCTCAAACACAATGCCAAGGCATACATGGATGCTGTGGACACATACCAATCAGTGCCAGAAAAGAGACTACTCCAGCTACAAAAAGCAACCTCAACAGACATGCAACTTTAGGAAGTTCTAAATTACAATGGGGTGGCTGGCCCAAGTATCTGAAAGACAGTAAGGAAGTGACAAGAGATGACTTTAGGGAGCAGGGACAATTAAGCGAGTCAAATGGACTCATGATTAAAGGCAAATTGCCTCATAATTCCAAACAAAGTGAGAGGAGAAATCTAAACCTCATCCATGAAGGATGTCAAGGATTAGCTAAATGCCACGAACAGGCCAACCAGTCAATGTAGTGGCCGGGCATCGGCAAGGACATAACAAATAAAAGTATCTGCTTGTGAATATCGCAGAACTAACAGACCAACATAACACAAAGAACCTTTGGTAACAGTACTTCTACCAGACAGACCTTGGAAGAGACTAGATGCAAATTTATGTGACCTCAGAGGACATCATTATGTGGTCATTGTGGACTATTTTTCCAGATATATAGAAATAATGTACTTGAAAGAGATAACATGTTGCAGTCCAGATATTAAAGTGCACTTTTGTATTCCAGAATAACTAATGACAGACAGCAGACCATAGTTCACTGCAGCAGAATTTAAGTCATTCTGAATGGCATATGATTTTAATCCTATTGCTAGCACCTACATTAACCACAAGCGAATGGAGAATCTGAGAAATCTGTACAGAAAATGTTACAGCAAGAAGATCCATTCCTTACTCTTCTGAGTTATGGATCAACCCCAGTATCCACTACTGGATATAATCCAGCACATCTCCTGATAGGAAGACAACTCAGAACTACTGTTCCAACTTTGGGAAAGAATCTATCTCCAAAGTGGCTAGACATGAAGAAAATATCCAAACTGATTAAAAAAAAAAAGCTAAAAGAGCTTATAAATGCTTTCACAACAGACGTCACTCAAAGAACTACCAGATCTAGAACCTGCTGACCGTGTTCCTGTCAAATTGGATAGAGAAAAGAAATGTACAACTCTCTAATTGTCACGAAGAAAAAGAGTTCAGCACCCAGATCATACGTGATCGAGACAGACAGTGGAGAGTTCAACAGAAACCATCAACATATACAGTTTGTTCCTCAGAAAGAACAATCAACGGAGCAAACGCTACAGACTGCAGATGCAGAACAAGAAGACAATTCAGATTCCAGACTGACCACAGCCAGTCATTGCAACTAATGGATAGCCAGATGACCAAGCGGTTAAGCATTCAGCTCACGTAATTGAAAAAAAACAGTACGATTCAGAGACATTTAACAGGCTGGTACGTACTGAACTTCAAAGAGAGCATGATAATGTAAATATTGTAAATGGTAGGAATATAATGGAATGCCATTCAGTCATCAGGTGGCCCCGTGTGTAAAATACCCTTTTTAGCAAACCTGAGCCATACCTGGCACTGGCAGAGCATCGAAGGATCTTATGATGAACACAGCTGGAGCATATAAACAAGTTCTGGAGCCAGTCCATGTCTGGTACAGAAGTACATGGATGCTATCCAAGCAGCTACTGGCACTGCAAGAAATTTTGGAGTAATAACAGCTGGGCCTGTTTTCCAGAGACGCTGAGCACCTACAGCGCTTAGTGATTCCAGCAGAGCTGATGGAGTTCAGCTCCTCTGAAAATCAGGCCAGAATTTAAGTTCCAAGAAGAAATGATCTAACTTCAGCATTAGCAATACCCCGAAAGCTAAACGCCAGGCGGTAACCATAGAAACATTCCAGATGGCCTATGCATAAGGTTAAATGTTGCAAGAAGGTGTGATCCAGCTCTGGATTAGCCTATATTTGTGAGAGAGCATTATCCTGGCAAGGGGTTATTAAATCGAAGCTTTGCACATTCCTATTTTACACCTTTAAAGAGCCATCTCCATGCAGCCAGTGAAAGAGCGATGAAAGGAAAAGCAAACACTCACATGAATAATGTACAAGGCCACATTGCACAAATCTTGCAATGGCATATTATTAAATGCGCGTCTCAGAGCGGTGGGCTCCCAAGCAGGCAGCTTTACTGTGAGCATATTAATACAAACACTTTCAGTGTCACTGTCTTTGGCTTTTGATTTAAAGTTAATCCCCAGTGTGGGGGAAGGGCAACCACTTGCTTTCAAACATGGACAGGGTTTGAACCTGGAGGGTGAGATTTTGAGCAGACAGCTTTGTTTTTAAAGCTGGCTCGCTGTGGGGGTTCGCTGGGCAGAGAGGAAGCTCAGCTGTCATGGGGGGTTGCATTGTCCATTCTTTGTCTATGGTCAGGCTGGCCATTTCCTGCTGGCCCCATTAGATTCTGCAGAATACAAGAGCTTGTTCTTTAGAAAGCTTTAGGTTCTTTTGGGCCCGACTGTGAACCCCTTACTGGTGAGTAAGGGAGCAGTTTGCTGAAACTATTCATGCAAGTTACTGCTCACCAACTGGAGTAAAAGGCTCACAATCAGGCTCTGTGACTGTCCAAAGACCCAAGCAACCCAAAACTTTCCAAAGGTTAACGAATGGGGTGATCTCTTGGGCCACAGTCTTGCCAAGGCGTCTGCACATACTTAGCTTTCTGCCCGGTGATCCTTCAGTGTGTAAAGTTAAGCACCGCCAGCATTCTGGGTAGGCTTGAGGCCTTACTGAGTCTGTTGAGGACACAGGCAGTGACTTTATTCTTTCCAGGTGGGTGCCCCAATGCCCCATCCCCACTCCGTCCCATCCCGCACAGTGCCTCCCGCCAACAGCTGATCAACGGGGAGTTGGTGGGTGCTCAGCGCCAGAGCACCCACGGACTCAGCACCGATGGATGAGGGTCTGAAACGACCATCCTAAGAAGTGGCGCTGGACGGTTCATCTCACTGGAGTGTAACAAGGGCTGTGTCTATGCTGTCAAAAGTTAGATTTTCGCTCACCCCGGTGCAGCTGCACTGGTGGTCGTGACAGTGGAGTCTGCGGCTAGACACGACAAAGCTTCTGTCACGTCTAACCGTGACTGCACAGCAAATGCTTGCATCCTGTCCAGGCGACAGCTTCTGCTGCTGCTGACGTTGCTGGTGAACTATGCAGCTGTGGGTGCACCTTGGGAGCAATGGGGTGCAACGAGGAGCAATTTAAAAAATGGAAAAGTTCTCCTGGCTCTTTGGAAAGGCTCCCTGACTGTGAGATAAGTCAGGAAATCTGCCAAAGGGACCAATCCTGCCTTGGCCCCTGGCAGATGGGCTGGAGAACATAACCGGCCTTTTCCATCTCTTTGATGGCTTTAGACAGCTATGGCCCTGACTCTCCATAGCCCGGCACCACGTGCTGACGTTCACAGGGCAAAGTGGGGGTGACAAACGGGAATAATGGCATTAATGCAAATGACAAGCCCAGACACAGGGACATGGTGACCCTGTTCCAGGGCAGCCTGTCCCCAACTTTCACTAGCACAGATAATAATTATTAGCAATTAAACACCATCTACTGTTATAGTGAAATCCTGTAGTAATTAGGGAGTTATAATAAATAACTTTAATGTAGGAATTCTACGAGTAATAGTCATTTAATATATTTCATTGCAGTCCTATAAGGCTCCAGGTATCTTTTAATGACATTGAAAGCCGAGAGTAATTATTGTAAACTGACAATTAACTGGTGTCAATGGAACTAGGCAGAACCATGCACCTGACATTAAATTAACCCTTTGTCTCTTGTTTCAGAATGCTCGCAGCCTGATGGGCTCCCCGGGCACAGACCCCGCCGGCAGTCCTAGCACCAAGCAGAGCCACCGGTGGTGATCCTGGTCTCATGAGAAAGCTTGCACGCACCATCCTGGGGGCTAGGGACCAGCAGCCAGAGAAATCACACTGCTTCTGGGCTGCGGTCATTAGTCCGGGGTATGAGGAGTAGAATGCAGGCTGCCCACAGCTCCTTCCGTGTCAGGGCTTGGGCCATGTGCGCAGACCCGTTAGTTATATGCCAGGCCTGCCCTCACAGCCCCACCTCCACTATGTTGCTGTGACAGTGCACGGTGGGTGGCAGAGGCCCCCTGGGTGAGTTTCCTGCTGTCTGATCCCCAAGCTGTGGAAATGCAGCTTGTCTCCTGGGGCTGGGGCCTTGTGGCCGCGGGGAGAGACAGTGAGTTGCCGACAGCATGCTGGTGACACTCAGCTGTGTCTCGTTCTCCACTGGTGCAGCCCACCCCACTACTGACACCTCAGAGTGCCTAGACGTTAGCCCTTTGGTGAAGCCTGGTAAGCGCAAGGTGATGGTGTTCAGGAGAGGGAAAGGTCTGAAGAGCTGGCCAGGGCATTGTCTCCACCTCCTGGCAAACTGATCCAGCCCTATCAAAGTGGTATGACACTTAGGAACCCTGTGTGCCTCCTCGCTAGGCTTGAGTGGCCAGGTACCATCACGTCTTTCATCTCCAGCACTCTAGGAAGCAGCACTTTAGATGAAGCCATGGGCCCAGTGATCCCTGCATTCCTCACCTCCTGGCTGGGTCACTGGAATCACTGGAGCTGAAGCTGAACGTCCAGACGATGGCCAGGCTCCAGCTGGTACTGACTGCAGCTGCCTGCCTTCACCACGGCTCAGGCTGCTGTGAGCACATCTGGCCCATGTTCCAGTCCCTTCACTGGCTCCCAGGTCGCTTCCAATGCCAGAATGATGCCTTGGTCCTAATCTGTAAAGCAGGAACTGCGTCAAACCCCAGCTACATCAAAGGCCAATTTTTTATCTGTGAACCACCACCTCCTCCCCACTTGACAGCTAGGCTCCTAGGGGACAATGCAGATCTCAGAGCCCAGGACCAGAGCAGGTGAGAGCTGGGACAGACATTCTCAGTTGAGGGGACCCGGCTATGGAACAAACGCCCATAAAGTGAATCCAGGGCCTTTAGGGAACGTTCAAAAAACTTTCCTCTTCCCAAGTGACCTTCTCAAAACAAACACTCCTTCTAGTCTCAGCTCCCTACTAACTTCCTCAAACAACCAGCCGCCCCAAAGCCTACTAACCTTACAGCACTCAGAGTCTGACCTCAAAAAGGGACAAGAGCCAGAGGCTCCCCTAACTGCATCATTGCTATGGTGATGAGGACAGGATCAACCCCCCCCGCCCCCGCCCCCGACAGCTAGGTAGATAATGTCAGCGGGGGGCAGATCTGGAACCAGGTGCCAGGCCTGAGGCAGGGCATTGGGAAGCAGAGCTGAATCTGGCCATCACCAACCACTAGGGGCTCTGATGCAGTCTCTGGACCTGCCCTCCTTTAGTTATTATTACTGGTTGGGTGGTCTCACCCCCATTAGCCCACTAGGTGTTTTGCAGCCCTGTCCTTGTGGAGGCAGCACGCTGTGCCTGGTGCCTTTTGTCCTGCTCTCTCAGTCTGTGTTGGACAGAGCTGCATGGACCATGCAGAACTGCCCACGTTCTGTCCTGCTTCCAGGCAGTGCTCGGGGTGGGGCTGCTGGGGATGAACCCTCTAGCTTCAGCTCTGCACTCCCTTCCCCTCCCCTGCCTTGCAGAGAGCACGGGGGCTTGGGCTAGGAGGAGGCGCCTTGCCCAGGGGCTGGCGGGCATTTCAGACTGGAAAGGGTGAAGCAGGAGGAAGTGCCAGGCCAATGCTTGATTCTCCAGAGGGGAGGCGGGAGCAGATCCAGTCTGAGCTGCTGGTCTTTCTCCCCCTTCCCTTTTGTGGATAAGCGGCAGCCTAGCTTCTCCCTCTCCTCCCCTCTCTGAAAACTCCTTTTGGCTCCTGAGAGCCCCCCGACCCCCACCCTCTCTCTCTCTCTCTCTGATGTTGAGGGGAAAGGCAACACATACGGGAGTTCCTGGAGGGTGAGGAAGCGGGAAGATGCTACCATGTCTTCCTGCTCTGCCCCCAGCTAACCCTAAAGTGCAGAAGGCCCAGCCACAAGTAACCATCTGGGGAGGATGGAATCCTGCATTAATTGAGGGGGGAGGCTAGTCAACATGAATGTAGGATGGGGGTTCATTGACTGGCTTTGGGAGCAGCCTGGATGGAGCTCACCCCTTCCTCCCTAAACTTTTCCTGCCTGATGCCCCCGCAAGAAGCCCAGGCAGACACCCCATCCCTGGCCCCCAGCAGCCTAGCCAGGGGTCACCCCATGCCACCCACCTGGGCCCCAAATGTACACCATAAGCAAGAGATTATAAAGGGTTTAAGGAATGGAACCTGTGTTAAAGGGCATTTTCTGTGTGTGAAACAAACCAGTTTTTCAACCTTTAATAGGCCACCACCCTCACACTCCTTCCAGTTATCAACTGCAATGTTGATTTGCACCCTGAAAAAATCTCCTTTAAAACATATTTTTAACTTTAAAACTGATGTAATCTGCAGCTGATGGCCTAACAGACCACGAAACACAGGTGTTCCCCACGTCAGTCATTTATCACTCCCTTTCACGGCTTGTGTCAAAGAATTCAAAAAGAGATCAGACAGAATTAAAATTGGACATGGTGGACCACGTGTCCCAGTACAACATTCAACTCTGTTGTTCATCTATTTTAGGGTTTTACCCTGCCACCCATCACTGCAGTATACACACACCTTCCATGAAAAATCGATAGCAACAACAAATTCCCTAGTGGATTTCATGGAGACTATGGCCTTTCTCCTTTCTCAGGGTCAAAAGTTTGCTTGGGGTAGAATTCTTAGGGCTAAAGTGAACTAAGCTGGGCAGAGGATGGAAATGTCATTTCACAAAGGATTTCCAGATTTTGAAATGTGGCATCATTCAAAAGTGGAGAGAAAAATGTCTAAAGTCTCCACAAAGAAAAATTCTGGGGGGAAAAAATCATTTTGGGGATGTTCAAAATGTTTCATTTCAACAAAATTGATTTGAATTTGGACTTTTGGGTTCAGTTATGACTTTTTTGAAATGTTAGAGTCTAACAAAGAATTTCAGGCTACATTTTAAACATTCAAAACCAAAAGTGAAGTTCCGGAACAGCCTTCCAAGGGGAGAAGTGGAGGCAAAAGACATATCTGGCTTCAAGACTAAGCTTGATAAGTTTATGGAGGGGATGGTATGATGGGATAGCCTAATTTTGGCAATTCATTTGGCAATTGATCTTTGATTATCAGCAGGTAAGTAAGCCCCATGGTCTGTGATGGGATGGGATCTGAGGTACTACAGAGAATTCTTTCCTGGGTGCTGGCTGGTGAGTCTTGCCCACATGCTCAGGGTTTAACTTATCGCCATATTTGGGGTCGGGAGGGAATTTTCCACTGGGGCAGACTGGCAGAGGCCCTGGAGGTTTTTTGCCTTCCTCTGCAGCGTGGGGCATGGGTCAATTGCTGGTGGATGCTCTGCAGTTTGAAGTCTTCAAACCACAATTTGAAGACTTCAATAACTCAGACATAGGTTAGGAGTTTGTTATAGAAGTGGATGGGTAGGATTCTGGCCTGCTTTGTGCAGGAGGTCAGACTAGATTATCATATTGGTCCCTTCTGACCCTGAAGTCTATGAGTCTAAGTCATTTGAAAATGAAAAATTAAAATGTTCCATTCCAAACATGTCAAAATGGGATTTATCAACTACCCCACTCCACCCTGCTTGGCTGCATTTCCTTTTCCTGCATGAAATTCCAGGAGCATCAACCCATTATCATGAAGCATTTACATTTCAATGGATCACACCCAGCAACCTGGCATAGGGGGCACACAAGGCCCCTGGCGTGAGGGAAGGTGGGGGTGTGATGGGTTAAGTCACAGAAACCCCTTGTGACTGCCACCTCATGTGCTGAGACTACCTCTGAGCCCCTTTTCCCTGGCAGCTTGGGACTGCAGTACCCTGCCTTGTTGAGCCAGACACACTAGCCTGCTGCAAACACAGACCCAGGTCTGAACCATGCCCCTCAAAAGCTGCAGGCTTAACTGAAAACTGCTTAAGAAGTGCTCCTGTCTCCAGCACCCAGACACCCAGCTCTCAATGGGGTCCAAACCCCAAATAAATCCATTTTACTCTGTATAAAGCTTATACAGGGTAAACTCATAAATTGTCTGCCCTCTATAACACTGATAGAGAGAGATGCACAGCTGTTTGCTCCCCCAGGTATTCATCACTTATTCTGGGTTAAGTTCTAAGCAAAAGTGATTTTATGAAGTATAACAAGTAGGATTTAAGTGGTGCCAAATAATAACAGACAGAACAAAGTAAGTTGCCAAGCAAAATAAAACAAAAAACGCAAGTGTAAGTCTAATACATTTAAGAAACTGAATGCAGGTAAATCTCACCCTCAGAGATGTTTCCAATAAGCTTCCTCCACAGACTAGACTCCTTGCTAGGCTGGGCCCAATCCTTTCCTCAGTACAGTCCCTGTTCCAGATCAAGTGGTAATTAGGGGATTTCTCATGACTGCAACCACCTTTCTTCTGTTACACCCCTTATATATCTTTTGCAGAAGGGGGGAATCCTTTGTCCGTCTCTGGGTTCCCACCCCCTCCTTCTCAGTGGAAAGACACCAGGTTAAAGATGGATTCCAGTTCAGGTGACATGACCACATGTCACTGTAAGACTTTATTGCCCACTTGCCAGCATACCCATATACAGGAAAACTTACAAGTAACACAGAGCCATTTACAACCAATTTTCCTGGTTAATGGGAGCCATCAAGAGTCCAAGCCATCCTTTAGCCCACACTTTGCATAACTACAATAGGACCTCAGAGTTATATTTTATATCCCTAGTTTCAGATCCAAGAATGATACATTCATACAAATAGGATGAACACACTCAGTAGATTATAAGCTTTGTAATGATACCTTACAAGAGACCTTTTGCATGAAGCATATTCCAGTTACATTATATTCACACTCATTAGCATATTTTCAAAAAATCATATGGAGTGCAACATCACAGGAGGGGTTGCTGAGATTCTATGCCACAGAGGGGGATGGGAGGGTGGTACCCAGGGAGCTTTTGGAGGGATGCAAAGAGCCCTGGCACATGCAATGAACTTGGCTGACAGAAGCAATACAGTGTGAGACCCTATGGCCTATAGCCAGTGACAGAGGTGGTCGAAGCTCTGGCTCTGTTTTCCAGATGGAGGACTCTGTGCGCCCTCCATTTCCGCCTTTCAGTTTTTTCTGACGTTCACCAAAATCAATAGGGTTCTGGCCACTGAAGTTTAGAGCGTTCCCTGACATTTTGGCTGTGGCGTTCAAGTCATGTTCCGGACAGGCAGATAGACAGACAACTGCCATGGGGTTGAGTGTAAGGCCTCACTTCACTCGGCCAATTGCATACACTACGGTAGCAGCCAGAGGCTCCAGCCAGACTCAGGAATCTGTTGCGCTAGGCATTGTACAGGTGAACCAGGAGATTGTCCCTGCCCTGAAGAGCTCAGAGCCTCATTTAAGCCATTGGGGAGAAGCAAGTAGTGTGAAGGGCCAGAGAGTAATGGAGGAGGCTGATGGTGCTTTCTGTGGCTTGGGAGATCGCATGCACCCTTCTCTGTACCATGGTCCTCCACTAACTCCAGCAGACTTGCACCAGCTGAGGTACTGGCCTTGCCTGCTTAGTCTCTCTTGATACCTTTCCAGTGCTATGGTCCTCAGCAGTGTAGATCGGTTCCATTTGGCGGCACCGTGATTCCTGGCAGTTCCAAAGAATCGTGAATGGTTTACAGGGCCATCGGGCCTGAGAGCTATTAATGTTAACCATCACTTGATAGATAACTAATAACTATTAGGCTGTCAGGCCCTAAAATCAGGACACAGTCAGCCTGTTCCTCCTCTTCACGGCAACCAAAATCACAGCTAAGCACTGCTGTACCTTTTCCAAACTCTAGACTATCATAGTATAATTCCCAGATCTGAACCTTAGCGTCCAAAATATGGGTACTAGCATGAATTTCCCTAAGCTTAGTTACCAGCTTAGATCTGATATGCTGCCACCAATTAGGACTTAGGTAGAGCGCCTGATAGACTCTGATCTCCCCCAAAACCTTCCCTGGAGACCCCAAGACCCAGATTCCCTGAGTCTCACAACAAAGGGGAATAAACCATTTCCCTTCCCCCTCCTTTCTTCCTCCCAGCTCTTCCCACCCTGGGTACACTAGGAGACATAGACAGATTCAAGCTCCGTGAATCTAAACAAAGGGATTCCCCCTTCACCCTTCCTCCTTCCCCTCACACAGGGGCAATACAGATTCAAGCTCCGTGAATCTAACACAAAGAGGAAATTTATCCTTCCCTTCTCCCCACCAGTTCCCTGGTGAGTACAGACTCAATTCCCTTGAGCCTCAACTGGGGAAAAAATCAAACAGGTCTTAAAAAGCAAAACTTTTAATAAAAGGAAGGAAAAAAAAGTACAAGTTATCTTTGTAATTTAGATGGTAAATATTACAGGGTCTGTCAGCTTATAGACAATAGAAAAAAAGCTTTCTCCAGCAGAAATACAATTTAAAATACTTTCACCCAAATACACATTAAAACTCTACCAGCCAGATACACAGTTGCAAATACAGAAAAACAAGTAAAAAGACTAAACTGTCTTTCTACTTTTGTACTTACAAAATTGGAACAGAAGATTAGAGAGCCTGTAGATATGTGTGGTCACTCTCAGAGCCTAGAGAGAACAAAGCAAAACCCAAAACTACAAACAAAGGCTTCCCTCCACCTAGATTTGAAAGTATCTTGTTTCCTGATTGGTCCTCTGGTCAGGTGTTTTGTTTTTTTTTGTTCCCTGTTTGTTAACCCTTTACAGGTAAAAGAGACATTAACCCTTAACTATCTGTTTATGACATAGCCAATGGGGGATCAACATCCATATCCCCCACATGTGAGACACCCTGGCTCAGGAGCCCCAGAAGACAGAGGCTGGAGGCTCTGTTCCCCCAGGAATGGGGAAAGAGGTGCTTAGGAAAATGCTCCAAACTACTGTTGCTTAGGCAGGACTTTTCAGGATTTGCATGTAATCAGAGCTGTCTGTCCCTCTTTGCCTGGCTACGTGGCAAACAAAGAGGAACACCTTGTTTTTCAGTGCAGTGTCCACCACTGGCCTGTTCTGTCCTGGGAAGGTATTAAGTGCCAGCAGTGGGAGAAGTGGAACCGTAAGTCAGATCAACTGTTTAGGAATAGCTTGCTGTGAGAGCCAGAAAACTACCCTTTACACAGATCAAACCTCCTGATGCCCCAAGAAGCCCCATACAGCTTTCATCCCAAATTATAAACGATTTGCATGCCTTAGGACTCAGACACACGTCTCTCTGTATGCAGATAACAGGAGAGCAAAAATCACGAGTCAGACTCCCAAAATCATGACAATTTTTTAAAAGATGACGCTGTGTTTTTCAGTCATTCTCTTGATGTTTGAGTTCCCCCAGCCCATCCCCAGGGAGTGGGCATGTGACATTACTGTCGCCTGCTCTCCCACGTGTACTGGGTAAGGGGATTTTGGCCCCTGCTCTCACCCACACATCTGCCCATCTCCTGCCCAGCAATTCATCCTGTGCCTCATCTCACCATCAGTTCCGTCCCCACCCAACCCCCATCCACTCAGACCCCCTCAGTTCAACTCACCTACCCCATCAACCAACACTGCTGTCAGTTCACCCTCCTAGCACTCACCCCATCTGCTTAGCACCCACCATCCATACAGCTCCCCACCCCATCAGCCCCCACCCTCTGCACTTCAGACCTCCTGCAGTCCCCAGGCCATAGTTCAGCCCTC
Source organism: Gopherus flavomarginatus (assembly GCF_025201925.1). Taxonomy (NCBI): domain Eukaryota; kingdom Metazoa; phylum Chordata; order Testudines; family Testudinidae; genus Gopherus; species Gopherus flavomarginatus. The sequence continues at coordinate 4,903,910 of NC_066631.1, read as the reverse complement.
CCAGCCTCACCTCTGCTCCTTATGGTTCTTCACCCTTCCCAGGCCTGGGGAGGGCTGCATATTGAGCTAAACACACCCTAGAATAGCCCAGTAGTTAGGGAGACTTAAATACAAATCCCTTCTCCAAACCAGGCAGAGCACAACATCCCAGGAGTTCCCTAACACACACACTACACGGTCGGGGTGGGGGGGGACAGGCACTATCTTGTCCTCGAATGGCACGTAAGTCTCCTTGTGAATCTAGTCCTGAAAGGAAAAAAATTGTCCAACACTATTCACAAATTCATGTCGAATTCGCCTTTCAGCTAACGCAAAACTGTTGTCCAAAAACATTAATTATTTGTTCCAAAAAAGTGCCATCTGCTAATTAAATACAAGAAGAAATCTTGGGGATTTGTGTCGCTCTCTGGTATAACTGTTTGGTCTCAATGCTCTTTATGTCCCTCACTTGCAATACAGTCTGTTATATTCAGCACATGCCGAGCACCTCTGATATCAAAATTTAATCTATAAAACTATTGATTATGGTAGTTATATAATGTGGTTCTTGGTGAAATACTAGACTGGTGATTGGCTAAGAACAACTAAGTGTGCTGATGTGAAAAGTGCCATCCAAGGTCAAAGTAGACCCAAAAAGAACCTAGCGTTCAAATTAGTGAACGAACACTGCCTGAACTCAGTAAAAGGGGTTGGTGTTATTCAATTCCAGTTAAATATTGCCTGGAACGTTTATTGCCTTGGCATGTCCAGTGTGTGAGATTTCAGCTTTTAAAGCTAACTGGAACCTCAGCAAATTCAGACAATTGCCCCTTTCACACTTACATGGGGGCACAGTTACCCACACGCCTCGCCTCATTTCCATCCAGATATGCAGCCTGGGCACCAGCCAGCCCATGAGGTCAGAATTAGCCATGCTGGGGGGTTCAAGGATCACTGCTTGTCGGATGGCAAAGGGATGCCTGGAGGGTAGGGAGGAAAGCCACCATCCCACAGCCATGACAGCAGCTAAAAATTTGGCCCAGCTACCCCTGGGCCCCACCTCAGCAGTCCTTCTGGTGCCCATAGGCACCGGGCACCCTCAGCCCCTGAGGAGAAGTGAAGCAGGGGGCACATTGAGCAGGGAACCACAGCGGGAAAAGGAGCAGAACGTGGGGCCGCCACTCCCAGGAGCCAATGCCCCATGCCAGCAGCTCCCCCAGCGTGGCTGTACTGGTACTGCCCCCGATCCTGTCCTCCAGTGGGGCTGTACAGACCCCACCCCAGACAGGAGACAAAGCAATGTGGAAGGGCTCAGGGTGGTACAGCCACGCCGGAGGAGCTGCCGGCCTGGGGCTGCCCAGAGGCCCCATGTTCTGCTCCTTTCACCGCTGTGGTTTTAAAGCTAACTGGCCCCCACCTCAGCAGTCTTTCTGGTGCCCATAGGCACCAGGCATACTCAGCCCCTGAGGAGAAGTGGAGCAGGGGACACCAGTGACTCCCAGTCCCTATGAGGGGAGCGGGGTGGATCCAGGCTTTTTGTGCTTCCTGGGGAAGCAGAGACGCAGACAGAGGACGGGGCCTGGGGCTCCTAGAACTGCCCAGCCCCTGGTGGGGATAATGCTCCTCAGCCTGACCGCCTCGCTGGGTCTGAGCTCAGAACTGGGTATGGGGGAGCAGCAAGGGGAATGCTCAGACAGGGTGTGGGGGTAGGGTGTGGGGCCAGGTGCAGGGGAGGGGTAGGCCCCCTCCTGAGGAACATTCTGATTAGGCCCTTCCAGGAAGGTGTGCAGGATCAGCTGACGATGTGTGTCATCCCCTCGCTGAGTCATGAGCTGCAACCTCAAAGTTCAGACCCAGAGACCGTGAGTGTCTGCGATGGGTCCAGGACTTGGGTTCAGCACGACCCAACCCCTGAGATTCCAGAACAAAGACTTTGCATTTCACACAAGCACAGAAAAGGAGACACCAAGTAGGGTGTAGAGTGCATGCAGCCCTTAGCCAGCTTCTAGGAGCAGCTCTGCAGCACGTTCTTTTCTCAGCAGCTCTGCAGACTATTTAAACAAACACAGGTGCAAGCTAGAATGTCCGTTGCAACAATGTATTATGTTTGAGTGCCCCCAGGTTCCTCTAGACAATAGAACCACAGTAGCGCTCATCTACCTATAACATAAGATATATTGTCTAAGACAAGTGCTGGGATTGTCCCTGACTCCTATGCCCCTCTGTATCTCCTATGGCCTAGTTACAATCTAGCTCTGTGTCTGCAGTTTATCCTAAAATAAAACCTCTGTTTATCGTGTTTTCTGACATTCTTTTGCCCCCTCAGGTTCAGAGAAACTGATACTCCTGCACTTGTGTTTGAGTGGGAATCCCGTGCAGATGGGAAATCATAAGACTTCAGTGTGTTGCTGTTTGGCTGAAGTGCGGGCTTGCTTGAACTTTTGGCTTTCATCTCTGATTTCTTAACTGTAATCTTGAAAGATCATTATTTTCCTCTTTGTACTTTCCCGCTATCGATCCCCTCTGTCTCTGGCTGGCTGCAGGATATATGCTTTGGTTGTGTATTTAAGTCGTCTCACTCCAAAGGGCCGTGATCTTTGGTTGAAGAGGTTTGTTTTGATATCCTGGAACAGTGCTCTCATGTGGTCTCCAAAGTCAAATCATCAGGTAGTTTGGTCAGTTCTCTGAGAGCTTTTTCCGTGCTAGCACTTACATCTCCAAGTCATCGGCGAAACCTACACATTTAACCACATCAGTGCTGCCTGAGAGGCATGGGGTAGACAAAAGAGTGTATGTGCTGTTCTTTTAAATGAGTATCAGGAAAGAACGTAAGCAGCATGGACGCTGGAAGAGGGTCTAGGCAGAATCTCTGCAGTATAGCAGAGTAGGTCAGTGACAATATCTTCTGGCCCAGCTCCTAAAATGGAGTGAGATGGACGGACCTACACTGATTTACAGCAGCTGAGCTGAGCATCTGCTTTTCCTATTCCAATACAACTACTTGTTCAGCGTTAGAAGAAAGCAGATCTTTCTGGACTCCCTGACCATTTGTTGCATGATGGGGACAGACAGGACCTGCTTTCTAGAAGACCCCACACCCCATGACTTCATCAGGATTCGTGGGTGCCAGGCACCTATGGAAATCAGGTCCATACATAATTGGACATACTGTACCGCTTACGAGATCACCAGCAAATCTGAGTCCCAAGTGTCTTCACTTGGATTTGGCAGTGAATGGGTTAATAATGTTTGCAGATCCGAAGTGTTCCTGTATCTGGCTGGTTTTATCCTTGATTGTTTTTCATCCTCCCCACACGGTGATCTTGCGCTGCTCAGATTTTGCTGCCTCCTCCTCCTGTTGCAGTGATGGGAGGTTTTGTTAGGGTTCCGTCACTTCATGGGGCGTCTCTGCTCACATCTCCAGCAGTTTGTTAATCTAATTGACCGGGGTGTCACTGCTGAGCTTCTCTGTTGTGGAACCAGCCACTGGAGATGGAATCCACCTGCCTCCCCTTCGCTCAGGGAGAGGGAGAGGGAGATGAGCGCCCCCTGCTTGGCTGACAGCCTTTGGAAAATCCCTGGAGACTGTTGCAAGAGAGAGCAAAGACAGGCAGAGCACACCCCGGGGCTTGCCTCTCTCTGCAGGATAATGAACACACCTGCACATTTCAGAAAGAGGGGCTAAGGGGTTTCAGGTTCTCCCAGGCATTCGCTCTCTCCTATCCTGAGCCTCCTGCGCTGTCTAGTTTTGGAGAACCAGGCTGGGTGCAACCTGCCCTCCAAAGCTGCAGTTCATGACTAGACTAACAAGGTATCCCAAGATAAAGGGTGAAATTCTGACCTGTGCCTAAGCACCACTACTGTTGTTTGGCATAAGCAGGAAACCTTGCACTAGCCCTGAATTTTACCCAGAGGGCTTCTGGCCCTCATCCCTACAGTCCCTGAGTGCCTCACAGTGACTGACACATTTTGTCCTCCCAGCACAGCTACACTGCAGTTGAGGTGGACTTCCCAGTACAGGCAGACGGGGGTGGACTAGCTCTGATTATTCTGGAGTGTTAAAAATAACCTGTGGCTGCTACAGCAACGCCTCCAAGATCCTAGGTGTGTCATGGTCATGGCCACCTGGCTGTTTTTACCACACTAGCATGATGACAGCCTGCACGTGTACGTCCGCCCGACCTAGGAATTGCATGTTCCAGCTGCATCGCAGACTTACCCTCCGTCAAAGCTAGTTTGAGTAACACCTGTATTGAAGCCATGGCGGTGCAGACTAGCCCCAGCCACCGAGGACCATGGGTACAGCACGAGACGACCATGCTGCCCCAGCTTGTGTGCTGTCATGACCTGAGCTAGCTCTGAGCTAGCTAGATGGGGTTCGTCCGCTCATGTGGCCATCACACGCCGGCTGCAGTGCAGAGCAGCCCTCAGAGGTAAGGATTCATTGTTGGCATTCTACAGCAGGAGGGCTGAAGCCAAGCGTGGATTCAGTGACTTCCCCAGGCGATGTCTATAGCTGAGCTGGGACTCAAACCGCAGTCTAAGTGCCGCATCATACCCACTATCCCAGTGATTCTCACTCTGATCACCTGGGTACTCCCTCATTCTAAGACCAAAATGATCATTTCTCCCTCCACCTCACAGTTACTAGAAGAGTAAAAAGCTGCCTCAGTAGGGTTGCCAGGTATCTAGTTTTCAGCTGGAACACCTGGTCGAAAAGGGACCCTGGCGGCTCTGGTCAGCACCGCCAACCAGGCCTTTAAAAATCCGGCTGGAAGTGCTGCAGAGCTAAGGCAGGCTAGTCCGTACCTGTCCTGGCACTGCACTGCGCCCTGGAAGCGGCCAGCAGGTCCGGCTCTTAGGTGGGGGGCCATGGGACTTTGCGCGCTGCCTCCACCCTGAGCACTGGCTCCGCACTCCCATTGGCCAGGAACCATGGCCAACGGGAGCTGGGGCGGCAGTGCCTATGAGCTAGAGCAGCACGTGGAGTCACCTGGCCCCCACACCTAGGAGCCAGATCTGCTGGCCACTTCCAGGGCACAGCGCGGTGCCAGGACAGGCAGGGAGCCTGCCTTAGCGCCGCTGCACTGCTGACCAGGAACTGCCCAAGGTAATCCCACACCCCAACCCCGAGCCCCAACCCCCTGCCCCAGCCCTGAGGCCCCCCAAACTGAGCCCCCCCTGCACCCCAAAACCCTCATCCCCAGACCCACCCCCGAGCCTGCACCCCCAGTGGGAGCCCTCAACCCCTCTCCAAACCCCTGCCCCAGGTCAAAGTCCCCTCCCACACTCCGAAATCCTCAGCCACAGCACGGAGCACCCTCCTGCACCTTGAACCCCTCATTTCTGGCCCCACCCCAGAGACCACACCCCCAGTCAGAGCCTTCACCCTCTCCCACACCCAACCTACTGCCCTCAGCCCAGAGCCCCCTCCCATACTCTGAATCCCTTGGCACCAACCCCCAGCCCAGACTCCCCTCCTGCACCCCAAACCCCTCATCCCTGGCCCCACCTCAGAGACCACACCCCCAGCCGGAGCCCTCACCCCCTCCTGCACCCAACCCCCTGAGCCCACCCAGTGAAAATAAGCGAGTGAGGGTGGGGAGAGCGAGCAACAGAGGGAGGGGGATGGAGTGAGTGGGGCAGGGCCTCGGAGAAGGGGTGGGGCATGGGCAGGGCCTTGGAGGACGGTGGGAGCAGGGGCAGGGCAAGTGTGTTCGGTTTTGTGCGAGTAGAAGGTTGGCAACCCCTATGCCTCGGTGCTACCATTGATCAGCCATAGAACTGATTTGTATGCACGTGTCCTGAGAGGCAGACAGAAAATACTTGACCTTGAAGGGGAAGGGTGGGCAGGGATTGAGGAAGCAAGATTGTCTTTGTTTTCGATTGTAATAAGATTTTCAGTGTCTCATGCCCTCCCCCTCTCCCAATTGCCTTTTGTGACCCCCCGTGGTCACAACCCACCAGTGGAGAAACACTGCATCAAACCTTCCTTCTGCCCATTCTCCACAGGCGGGCGCCCAGCCTTCCCCACACCTTGTGCCTGCAAGGATCCAGTGCCCTCGGCCCTGTGACCGTGCAGGGAGCCCACTACAGCTCCACTCACTCACCAGCCCAGAGTGTGGGGGTGACACCCAGACAGAAAGTGTTCAGCTGCAGGGTGGCCGTCCCTGTGGCCGAGCGCTTGTCCTCCTCCTTGCGGTCCTGGCTGGGGGGGTCTCTGCTCTGCCAGGCCAGGATCACAGCCTCCCATACAGCTTGTGTCCAGGCATCTTGGGTGCCTGGGTGCCAGCAAACCCCTGCAGCCCTGAAAAACCTGCTTTACAGCACGACTAAAGCACCACGGCCTATTTACCTACATGGGGAGCAGGTTTCTGATGTGAGAGGGCTTCTTAATCTAGTGGACCGAAGCAGACTGAGACCCAATGGGTGGAAGCTGAAGCTAGATAAACTCAGACTGGAACTAAACTGCACATTTTTAACAGTGAAGGCAATTAATCATCTGAACTATTTACCAAAGGGTTAATGTGTCCAGCAGGGGTGGCATGAAGCCCAGGGGTCTGTGTCGATTCGTTGCAAGAGAGACGTTTGGACTAAGGGCTTGGCAGCTCTGTGAGCCCTTTGCACAGGAACAGGTCTGAGGCCCAGGGGCTTGCTATGAGGTCAGTACCCGGAGATTGGTGCAAAGCCCTGATGGTGTCTGTGAGGTCATCTCCTCAGGCAAGGATGGTGTCATACTCTCTAGGAGGCCCTGGCATCAGACTGGGTTTGTGTGAGGCCGTAGTGTCTCCATGGGGGTCGCTGCCTTGGACACCGATCCTAGTGCTTTCTGTGGGGTCACTACCTGAGGGAAAGGAGGTGTGAATCCCTAGGAGTCTCTGCTAGGAACTGCCCCAAGCAGAGTGTGTGGTAAGCTCAGGGTTCGCAGTAAGGTTGAGGCTGTAGAAGTTGGTCTTAGGCCCAGGAGTCTCTGTTAGTTCAGGGTTGAGCAGGATTGCTGTGAGGCCATAGAGACTGCTTTGAGGTCATTGCCTCAGGCACAATTTGTCTGATGTCTCTGCCACTCAGCGCCTTTGGTGGGGTCCCTGTGGCGATCCTGCTGCCGAATAGTGGAACAATTTATCCAGTGACACAGTGGATTCTCTCTCTCTCTTGGGATTGTTAAAGCACGACTGGATGCCTCCTTCTAAAAAGCTGTGGTTCAACCTCAGGACATGGGCTGTAGATGATTATAAATATTCCCATCTGGCCTTAAAATCTACTGATCTGTGCAATAAGCCGAGCTCGCTAAAGCTGAGGCCGAGCCGTGATGTTTGCCTTGTTCACCCAAGAGGAAGGCCTGCCTCCATGGAGCTCTGGTAATCCTGAAACCAGGCCACGACTTTACCAAGCAAGCCTGGGAGTGTGCGTGCAGAGAACCAGTCCCTTGTATTAATCCCTCTCTAGCACCTTTCCAGGCTGCTGCAGCAGCAACACAGCGTCAGGGTCCGTAGCTTTTATTTCTCATTTCTGTCCGGCTCGAAGTTTACCTCAGTGCTGTTGGAGGGGGAGCACGGAGCCAGGGGAGAGTGCTACTAATTAGCCGGCTCTGCACAGGTGAGCATCGTTGCTGTCACATCGGTGCTTGATCTGTATTCAGTGCCTTGTATTAAACGTAATGGGCTTTATCAAAGGATCGGCAGGAAATATATAATTAAAGCACAGTAACAAAGGGAAGCCGGCAGGTGGCTGTCATGATAGGATCACAGTGAATCATATTTCTATTTACCCCATCCCAAAACCACTGCTATGAACAATAGGACTCTGATCCTGGGTCCAGCCATGCTGCGCGCAGCACAGGACCTGAGGGGTTGGTGCAAAGACACCTTTCTCTTCCCCTGATCCCATGAGGTCAAACTAGATGATCACACCGAGCCCTATCTGTGAGTAAGTTAGAGCAGCCCCAAGGTGTTCTGTGTCCCTCGGGTGCTGACTGGTCACAAAGGCAGCTAAGATATTTTATATGGATGCTGGGTATTTTATATGGGATGTTGGCCCCTCACCAGAGCCCTAAACCTGACTAGGATCTTACCACACAGCCTTTGCAGGTAGCCCTGGGCATCTGCATTGCTGCCCACTGTTCATGTGTGTTATGTCCCCCCAAGCAGATGAGTCTGTAGCAGCTCTCAGTCTGAGATCCTGTCTGTAGAGACTGCTGTGTTTAGCCCTGCAGGTCCCACAGAGTTGCCAACTCTTTTGGTTTTTATTTAATGAGGTAGAATTGCACTTACAAGTCTCATGTCTCTAGTGTTCTCCATGGAGCCCCAGCTCCTGGAGTCATGTGACTATGTAAGACCCTCAGCTTGCATTTTAAAAAAGTAAGTTTCTAGTGCTAGTTGCAGAATAAAGTTGGAAAAACTGACTCCTGCAGACTCCAAAACTAGATAGCCTCCAAAACCAATAAACACAACCCCAAACCTATTGATTTTCAAAGCTAGTCTCATGGCTTTTGAGCACTTAGGTTTGGCCATAATGAAGTTACCTCCCCTGCCACTGCATTACTGGAGTTTGATCCCAGGAGTCAGCCGAGCTGGCAGCCATCACAGTGTCATGGAGTCATTGACTGGCAGTGACCAATAGCAAGTGGAATGTTTCATATGTAAGGAAACCTGGGGACAGAGCAGGGTGCTGGGAGAGAGCGAGCTGGAAACTTCTCACCAGAGCCCTGGCACGAAGGAGGGTAAAAGCACCAGACAAGGAGCTGACCGCACCCGTTGTAGCCAGAACCACACCCATAACTGCAGAGAGGAAATTCAGTTAAAACTCTGCACCCAGCCAATGAAGCTACCTGTAGGGAGACTGGTGGATGGGACCTGGATAGCTCAGAAAGGAAAAGGTTTAAGCTTTTCTGAAATGCCCTAATCCTGTTCATCTGCTCTCTCCCCAAGGCCTTGTCCTCCCTACAAAAGAGGGGTTCTCACACTGGGGGTCCCCTCAGGGGGCTGTGAGTTATTACGCGGGGGTAGAGTTGCCAACTTTCTAATCACACAAAACCAAACACCAGAGCTGTAACAAGGAATTTTTGCGCCTCAGGCAAGGGGGTCGAAGAATGAATGAAGTGGCAGCAGCAATTCGGCAGCAGGTCCTTTCCTCCGAGAGGGACTCAGGGACCCGCCGCCAAATTGCCGCTGAAGAAGCAGGGGCAGTAGAGCAGCCACCAAAATGCCGCCAATCACAGTAGCGCTGCACCCCTCGGCTTTGCGCGCCCAAGGCAAATACCTCACTCACCTCACCCTTGTTACGGCTCTGCCAAACATCCGCGCCCCACCCCTTCTGCGAGGCCCCACCCCCACTCGCTCCATCCCCCTCCCTCCATCGCTCAATCTCCCGTACCCTCAGTCACTTTCACAGGGCTGGGGCAGGAGGTTGGGGTGCAGGAGGGGGTGAGGGCTGTGGTTGGGGGTGGAGGCTCTGGGCTGGGGCTGGGGATGAGGGTTTGGGGTGCAGGAGGGGGCTCCAGGCTAGGGGTTGGGGTGGGGAGGCGCAGGCTCCAGGATGGGGTTTGGGTGTGAGAGGGGATTCTGGGCTGGGGCAGGAAATTGGGGTGTGGGAGGGTGTTTGAGGTGCGGGGTCCAGGCAGCATTTACGGGCATTCAGGGTGGAGGCAGCATGCGGAGCCTCCCTGACCTAGAGGCTGCAGGGACCTGGTGGCTGCTTCCAGAAGTTGCACGGAGCCAGGACAGGTAGGAAGCCTGCCTTAGCCATGTGCCCCTGCTACGCTACTGACCGGACTTTAAACAGTCCAGTCGGCAGTGCTGACCGGAGCCACCAGGGTCCCTTTTCAACTTGGTGTTCCAATAAAAAAATTGATGCTTGGCAACCCTACGTGGAGGTCACAAGCAGTCAGCCTCCACCCCCAAGCCCCACTTTGCCTCCAGCATTTATAATAATGTTAAATATAAAAAATGTGTTTTTAAATTATGGGGGGGGTCACACTCAGAGCCTTGCTGTGTCCCAGGGGTCATCAGTACAAATGTTTGAGAACCACTGGGTTAGAACATGGCTGTGCAGAGTCAAGTTAGCTCACACTCTACTGACCATGACTTGGGGGTCAGCAGAGACCAGCCTGAGTAGCCTCCCACTGCAGGTCAGCTACCCACAGCAACCCCTCACTGGCCCTAGGAGAGCCATGACTGGAGAGCGATGCCTGGTATCTACACCAAGCACTTGGAAGGACTCGTGGGGCCCATTCCTCTGCCACAGACACGCTAACTTTCCTGATTGTTGAGAGAGTTGATTCATTCATGTTGGTAACCACAGTAAGACACTACACAGTCGTTACCGTGATGGCACAAGACGAGTTGCCTCCGGGGGCTATGGGGTTCTCTTATTTGTGTTCAGTCTAGAATCGGTGGGCCTGATTCTTACCTCATGTGCCATCATCCCACCGACATCAGCAGAGGTGCTTCCGGTTCACACCAGTATAAATGAACTCTGGATGAGATCGCACTGCTCATTGAGTTGGAATCTGCGGTGCTTCAGGGCCTAAGTGTTTGAAGGACAGGATGGGGAAGTGCCAGAGAATAAGTCACTTCACTTCCTTTGGAGTAATACTTATGGGTCATTATCCTCTTCTCTTGGTCTCATTGGGAGTATGCAGCACCGACACTAAAGTCCAGAGTTTCATAACAAACATGCAGGCAAATGTGTAATTATTGTCTAGAGAATTACATGATTATATTACAAAATGGAGATCTCCTTGTCATTAGCAAATCTCTCCATAGGCATTCTTTTTACAGGGCAGCTTTGAAACTATTAGCATAATAAGCTGTTCCTCAAATCCTGATCACTAATTAAAGCCATATATTATTGTCAGCTCCCCTATTGGTATGTAAGTGCAGTTCTACCTCATTATATTGTAATAAATGTCTTTATTGTTTACTTAGAAAAAGTCAAAAGTTGCAGGAAAACTTTTTATGAAATAAACCTGGACTCTTCCCACCTCATCTCTTCCTCCCCACTCTACCCGGGGCCCAATCCACTCTCAGTTACATAGCGGTTTTGGCATATTTTCACAACTGAAGCAAGGCATTTGTCTACAAACGCTCCCCACAAAAAGAAATTCTGCAGCTTGAGGACAATTAGCACTAGGTTTGTATGAAGCTTATTGCAGAGCAGGATGAGCACAGCCAACAGCAAAATAGTCAACAATGACCTTTTTTTAAAAACAACACACACAGACAAATGGGGAAGCTAGTCCAAAAAAGAAACTGAAGTCCTTCCACGCAGCATGGAGGCTATTTAAACAACTACAAGAGAGTCCCAGAAGGAATATGTATCCCTGAACTATAAAGGCAGCAGGAAGGGAACACATGGACCAGTGCTAAATGACAAAGTTCAAGAGCTTATTTGAGCCTAACAGGTGTCCATCAGAGACTGGAAGTCCAGCCCCAGTGCAGTCAATAGAAAGGAGCATGAAAAGTGAGATGGTCGGGAGGAGGCCAAAAGAGAAGCTGAAGAGCAAGACATCAAAAACCTTAAAACAAATCAGAAGACATTCTTTAAGCAGCTTCTCGGAAGCAGGAAGCCTGCAAAAGAATCCACATGGCTGTCAAACTATCTGGAAGTAAAGGGAGCAAATAAGGAGGATACGGAAATGAGAGAATCTGAAAGGAAATGAACCTCCCCAGCGTACTTACAAATGGCGCACACAGCATGTCAGTGCAACAGCATGCTCATGTTACTGCTAGTCTGGCCTACGTCTCTGTAAGCTTCGCCCATGTGTTGTATCTTGTCTTCAATGGAGACTCTAAGCTCTTTGCGGCAGGCCCATCTTTTGCTGTCTGAACGGGATGTGCTAGGGATCGGAGCCTCTAGCTCAAACCTGGACACTTGAGAAAAAGTGGGGGCCCGGTTCTGTGCTCTCATAGCCTGCTGTAAATCTCAGGTAGCTGCTTGAATCCAGTGGTGTTACCCTGGCATATAACTGGCGCTAAGGAGAAGAGAATCAGGTCTTTCATTCTTAGTTGCAATGTGCTACCCTGCCCCTGGCACTGCTGCTCACAGGAGTTCCTTTGAGTATGGAACCTTCCCACAGCCTTGACAAAAGAACTTTTTTAAACCACTTCAGGACCCCTGAGAGAACTATCTCAGGGCAAGGAGGGTTGTACCCTTATGTTATTTGGTATTAATAGGACGCATATGATAACCACAGCCCAGCTCCTGACAAGCCCCAAGCAGCACCTTTGCTACAGAACTAATTTCCCAAACATCACTGCCACTTATGATTGGGAGCCTATTCTGCGAGAAAGTGAGAAGCCCAAGGAGTATTCAATATGCCTCACTTAAAACCATCTCATCCATCTGTCTCATTGAAGACCAGCAGCTTGTTTGGTGGCAGCTTTATCTGGAGAGAAGCGAAGCTGAGAAATCACCGTTAAAGTCATCTGGAAAGCAGTGAAAGTCCTTGTGCTTCCACCAGGACTTTACCACCAGATCCCTGGTTCTGTACACCATGCAAAGCTGTGCCATTTTCCACCAGTGACATGATTTAACTTCAGTTCATCCCAGCACTAATTAACATTCATAGTGCCCAGACACACGTTTTCATGGGATTTGAATGCAGACATTTTTCGGGCCTCTGTTATTTTACTAAATAACCTTGTCTGAGGCTGGAGAATGAAACACCTCAGATCAATGTTATGATCCCTGCCCAGAAAGACAAATCGACAAGCCTTTGCCAGTGGAGAGGCCCGAAGGGAACTTGTAACTTACAAATCCAACAGAACTTGTAGCTGTGGCAAAAGGAAGCTTGTACCAGATTTTAACGCCTTTTTGAGATCCCAGGTAAGTGTCAGTCAGGGAAAAAATACTGTTAAATCTTACACGGGAGGAAACAGAAACAGTCCTGGAATTGACTGGAAAGATTCTGTATACAAGGGAAAACATATTCCCTCTTAATTGAAACAGATTTCAACCCAGGGCCCTTCTCAGGGGGACTGTTCATTGACACAGCAGGAGAAGAAGGTTCTTTGAAACAGTCTCCAAGGGCTGAATGCACGGGGCTGGTCAACACTGAGAACTGACATCCGCTTAGCCACACCCCTGAAAGATGTCCTTAAGCCGACCTAACGCCCATTGTGGACAGAGCTAGGCTGAGGGGAGAATTTGTCCATTGACCCAGCTACCATCTCCTGGGGAGGTAGATTCATTGCAGCGACCGGAGAAGCCCTGCTATCACTGTAGAGCAGGTCAAGGCTGAAGTGCTGCAGCAGTGCAGCTGTAGTTTGTACGTGCAGACATAGCCTCAGGAAATAGGGCCAGACCGGTCTGTGGCTCTGCAAACTCCCTTGCCCTGAGTGGCCGGGCTGAACCTGGCAGCACTCACATTACTGGGGGATTGGCACTTCAGCCACACCTGGTAGATCAGATGAAGGCAAATACCACCTTGCCTTGGTTGCTATGCCCCTCCTTGTCATCTCCAATGACCAGCTTAGACGCGGCCCTCCCCCTTTCTCCCCCAGCTTCTATGGGAGACCGCAGTGCAGACAGTGGCCCTGAGCACAACTCTTAAAGCATCAACTACTCCAGTCAAAGCTCTGGGGCATTATAGCTTGCAGGGAGGAGGCACTCTGCTCCCATGGCTCCTCCTTCTCTTCTCAGCGCTGGGCGGGGGCACTGCTCCACTAGTGGCCACGCTGGTCAATGCAGCACAGCCCACGTTAGCTCCTTCTCTGAACTGGGTGGGACAGCCCCAGGCTTCACACACAACACTCGCTGGTAGGGCCACCTCCACCTCTGTGGGCCATGTGCTGGCATCGCCGCCCCATCGCTGCATGAAGCTACTTGGCTTTGACCCCATAAAATGGTCTGATGTGCCGACTCTCAGCCCTGCCCCCCTTCTGCTGCTGCTGCCTCCTACAGTCCCAGAACTGGAGGATCCTCGTTCTAAAGGGTCCGTGGGGGTCTCCTCCCCTTCTCCCTTGGGCTGCAAGGAGTGTGTGGCTGGTGCTGCTCTCTCCTTGCTGCAGATCTGGAAGAGTAAAGCCGGTGGACTGAGTGTAGGCTCTACATGCCCCCTGATCTTTAATAACATGGGGGTTAACATATTGCCCTTGATTATTGGCCCTTTTCCAGTACTCATTTATCTCCTTTTAGCAAGTTTAGTGCTGCTGAGAGGTGTTTGCCTGACAGTCCTGCCGAGCAAGGGCCACAGCGCAGCTCCTACCACACCCCTAGTCCCACCCAATAATAGGGCAAAAGGGAAATGAAGTCTCCTTGCTCCACTTGTCTGTGGTCTCTCCTCTCAAACTCCCAGTGAGGGATGGGGGCTTTATGATGCCAACACCAGGCCCCAGACCCACTTCCATATTTCAACAGGCCAGCTGGCCACCATCAGGGTGAGAACTTTCAGCCAGTACAGGACACAGGCTGGATTGCAGCTCATGACCAAGCGAGCGGTGCAGGGTTTCATGCCGTCCTGCTAGCCTCTCTGCAGTGTTGTATTCCTCTGTCTTTTAGCATCTTATCTGCAGTGTCGTCCAAAATCCAGTACAACACCGGCTGGAACTGGAGCCGAATACCAGTAGCCGCAAGATAAGCATGTTAGCACAGTCTGAGGGACGCTACATCCACTTCATTCTTAGGGTCAGGCTCCAGGCATTTCCATCTGCAACTGCTTGCGCCCAGTTGACAAGTCTTTTGAATGCACCAGAGCTTAAAGGGATCAACAACCAGAGCTTTCGACCCCACCTTGTCCAGCCAGAGCCCGCCAGGCAATTTGGAGAAAAGATGCCTGATAGAGCATGCACTCGAGTAGTTCAACACGCACAACAGGGCGTGTAAAGAAGGGTGGTGTGGTGACTAGAGAACTAGGCCTGGTCTATGGTAAAAAGCTCGATCAACCCAGCCATGTCACTCAGGAAAGTGAAAAATCCACACCCCGGAGCCGACCTAGCCCCCAGTGTAGCCAGCTCTAGGTCAGCAAAAGAGTTTGTCCATCGACCCAGCTACTGCCTCTCGGGGAGGTGGATTCCCTGTGCTGATGGGAGAACCCCTCCCGTTGATGCTGGTAGTGTCTACACTGAAACGCTGCAGCTGTGCCACTGTGACGTTTCAAGTGTGGATAAGCTCTTGCTTAGGACTCAGACTGTAGGATTAATTTCCTCCTCCCTCCCAAACTACTTGTCTGGCATCGGGCTAGTCGCTTAAGGTATGTCCACATGACTAAAGCTGCAGCAGGTCTCAGAGTCCAGATCTACAGCTTCAAGCTTGCACTACAGCGGGGCAGATGTTCCAGTGCTGGCTCTAAAACTCACACTCTGTAGGCATTCGTTTCCCATCTGCAAGTAAGTTCACAGGAGGGTGATGAAGCTAAAGACTGTGAGATACTCAGAAATTAAGAGAATAGGGGCCAGCTAGATGTATAATTGCATGTCTGTTAAGACAAAGACACCTGCTTACCCTGAGCAATCTTAACAATGCTCCATATTTTTCATTTCACTTCCTCACTGCACCTAAATTACATTTGTTAAAATGCCCTGTGAGGTTATTCATCATTGACTAATTATTATCTAATTAATACTGCATTGATTAATGGATGAATTAATAATTCTAATAATTGTTACCATTTAAGCTATTATTAATAATACTTAATAAATGCAAATTAAATAGAAGGACTTGATTCAATCAAAGTTCTCTCTATGGAGCTAAGAACGAATGCTGATTTGAAAGGGAGAGAAGTAAGAAGGATCCATAAATTCCAAAGACAGGGCGGATAAGGTAATATCTTTTATCTGACTGACTTCTGTTGTGACAGAAACAGGTCTGGTCCACACTAGAAAACTAAGTTGGTTTAAATACATTGGTCAGGGGTGTGAAAAATCCCCCCCATGAATTGTGTGGTTAAGCTGACCTAAGTCCCCATATAGACAACGCTAGGTTGATGGAAGAATTTTTCTGTTGACTTAGCTAACGCCGCTCGGGGATGAGGATACCTCCACTGGCAGAGAATCCCTCCCATCAGCATTGGCAGTGTCTATACTGAAGCACTACAATGCCACAGTGTAGACAAGTCCACAAGTTTTTGCGCTACACAGAGCTCTTCTTCAGGTCTGAGAAAGGTACTCAGAGCATCACCGCTACATATAAGGTGAAACAGCTGGCTTAGCATAGGTAGTTAACACATATTCAAAGAGCTTGTCTACGCTTCAAATGCTACAGTGGCACTGCTGTAGCACTTCAGCATAGACACTACCTATGCCGACTGGAAGGTTTGCCCATAGGCATCCACCTCCCTGAGAGATGGTACCTAGGTCAACAGAAGAATTCTTCCATTGACCTAGTGCTGTTTTTCACACCAATCACCAACATAGTTAAACTGACTTAATTTTCTAGTGGGGACCAGGTCTTAGGCACCAGTCAAGGTGAAGTGGCCCGTTACCCCTGCTGCAGTTACAGGACAAAAAAGGGGAATTAGCAAATTACAGATTGTTGTAATAAGCCATAAATCCAGTGTCTTTATTAAGTCCATGAGTTTTAGTGTCCCTGACAGTTATGAATTTAAGCTCCCAGGCTCCTCATTTGAAGGTGTTGTGCAGGTTTCCTTTAAGGATGAGGACTAAGAGGTCAGATCTGGAGTGATCATTTTGGGAAAAGTGATCGCCCACAGCTGACAGGGTGTTTGTGTCCTTTATCAGTTTTCTATTTGTGTCAGTTCATTTGAGAGCAAAGTGATTGTTTAGTTTTACCCACATGGTTGCTCCTGGGGCATTTAGTGCACAGGATGAGGTACACCCCATATTATGAGAGGCAGGTGTAGGACACATGGATCTTGTGGGGGGTGTGAATCATCATAGCAGGTTTTGCATCTGTTGTTCTGGCAGGGTCGGGTGTTAGTTTGAGTTGGCGTAGCCTGGTCTGTGGGGAACATGCTTCAGAGGATGAGCTTGGTGAAGTTGAGGGGTTGTTTGAAGGCCAGAAAAAGGGTGTTCAGAAAAGATTTCAGGATGGGGTCCCCACTGAATATGTAATTGTTTTATGATAGCCCATTGGCGTTCCAGCTTGGGGTGGTGGGAGACAACTAGGGATGTGCAGCTGGAGACACACAGAAGCAAACTGATTGGTCCAAGATTACACAGGACGCTTATGGCAAAGCTGGGTCGAAGTCGGATCTCACAGCTGCTGGCCCCATTACAAGTCAACTCAAGCTCCCAGCTGAGATGTGGCTAGTTCTGGTCCTGCCAGTGACTTGCTTTCATTATACTTCACACTCAGGGCACTTATTAGTGCCACACAAAACCCTGGGGAGTTGAGGGATGTGGTTTTCCTGCTTCTATTGATGGGGAAAGGAGAGGGCCAGTGCCACTCTGACAGCCAGTGTTAGGATCAGGTCTAGCCCCAGCCCCCACTGTCACACCCCTGCACTAGACACAGCCACGCTTTGGCTTGCTGGGCCTCCGCTTGCCCCTCTGTGAGATGAGCACTCAGTAATCAGCTACCAGGTAGCAGTCCTGGCAGGGTGATGTTATCATGGCTGTGCAGCGCGTGACACTATATGAGCATTGTTACGTGTCCTCCCAGAACAGCAAAGGGAACAAAGACACCCCCCCACACACACACCCCTTCCCTGGATCACGGCTCCCGTGACTTTTACCCTTTCAGGGGCTGTAACAAGATAGAAAGGAAAGGACAGCACTGGAGGAGGAGAGAGATTTGGCAAATACATTTTCTGCAGAGAGAGGCTGTGAATAGCACCAGGGCCTTTACCTTCTCTGTGAGGGATGGCATATCAGCGGAAGCATCAGGTGAGCAGAGATTGCTCAAGCTCGAGCCACAGCCCCTCGCCTCTGATTATGTAACGAAGGGCCGTGCAATTCATGGGGTGGGTTTTTCAGACAAGACCTTAAACATTGCAATTCTGCCTGCTTGGGGGAGGGATGTCAGGGCCCAGGTGTGTTTATTTGGAACAGGTTTTTGTCCTGGTGTCACTGTACCTCTCACCTGAGAGACTGCCACAATGAAGTGGTGATGTGAGTTTAGAGTATCTACAGTCCTTGAGGACAAAGGATCCAGGATACATTGCCAAATATTATTCCTTTATATTCCAGTGTCAATGCAAAACCAGGACTGAGATAGCAAGCACAGACATGGAGAAATGCAAGTTAAGGGCGAAAGTCCAAGCCTCTCTCTGCTGTCTTGCACTTAGTCCTTAAAACATGGTCTGTGTCTGCATTACCATAATTTATTTGCTAAATACCAACACGTACTAGAACAGTAACCAGAGTTTCTTATACAACAAACTGTACATAGAGTAAACCACAGCATTGTACACACAGAGGCACATTCTCCTTTGGCTTCACCTCGCGCGGTTACTCTTACCAGTGAAAACTGGGTGTAAATTGCTACCGCTATGCAGTAGCTTTCTACTCCACTTTGCACTGGTGTGTGTGACTACCCGAGATGCAGGGGGGGCTGAGAATCAGGCCCAAATTCTTCAAGCTTGGTTTGATTTTCAAGTCTCAATGAGACCTACAAAACAAGCCAAGTCTGAAGTGAGTTGGCTCAGTAGTTTGAAAGGTGCCAATGATTACAGTGAAAGGGCACAAGGTCTGAGACGGTCCCAACATTCATATTTAATAGATATTGCCAACTACATCTGAGTGGGCACAAGTGACGGAATATCATAGCCCAGGCCCAGTGGACTGGAATTTACAAACGCCTCCAAAGCTGTACTTGGCAAAGCCTAACAAGATCATCCTTGTTCTCTAACCAGTTGCATACATCCTCCAGGGGAAAGAATCAGGCAGCTCCAGGGCTCATGTTAACCTCTTGCTGTGGGCTCTTGCAGAATGTGAGTTCTTGACCTGTATTTCATTTGCCTGAATCCGTATACTGCCAATAAAGCCAGGCACTCAGTCAATCGCCCTTTCAGAGATGGCACAAAGGCCAGCTGTTGTGACCACTGCTCTCCTGGACACAGAGGGAGGAGGAGAAAGGCTGAGTGCAAGCACAGCAGTTGTTTATTACAGGTTTAGCCATTATTTCTGTTCAAGGATCAGACCATTCGATGCACATCGTCTGGCAGAGATGAGATCTCCAGCCAGTCGAGAGGAGAAGAGACAGATTAAAAAACCAAAAGATGCCCCATCAAAGGGCAGGCACCAAACACAATGGAGTGGGACAATTTGGATTCCAGATTCCACATGCCCTGTGGCAAGACGAGAGGAATGTGTTTATCCACCTTGAGAGGAAAATGGAGCCCTCCTGGCATTATAAAAAGGGATCATTCTTCTTGTGCTGCAATAGTTCAAGGAAATCAGTGGTACCTTAATTACCTCTTTGGATGATATCAGAAAATGTGTATCACTAAAGAGAAAATGGGGCCCCAGGAAAGGTTACTGGAGAGTAATTTTTGTCAGTCACAGTTATTTCTGATAATAGTACAAAGTTCAGCAGTATTCATAGCACAGCCCGGGTGCCCATTGATTTTGTTAAAGTTCAGACTAACACTTCAAACCTGTGCCTGTGGCAGTTTTCCCTAGGACTTTCACGGCTGCTCCTTTAGCATTCTAGCCATGTAGCTAAGGAGATAGCAGCTCGGAACTGTCTGCTGGGAGGACACACTGAATCTGCAACAGCCGGAGTTTGTCTCCCGAGTGCAAGGTATTTACTTGGCAGTAATTACAACTTTACATTCGAAGTGGTGATCTATGGTGGTAATATCATGTGTTAGGCAGAGGTGTTGTGGCCAAAGGGGGACAAGGGAGAGAGGATGGCAAAGGAATTAGATTAACAGGGAAACAAAGGCAGTGCAGTGAAAATGAAAAATGAAAGGAGACTTGACCAGTGGAGCATGGCTGACTTAACCTGCCAATCTGTCAAAGCCAGAATAGACATGCAGCCTGTCCATCTCCTATTTACCCACTGAAATACGAGTTCACACACACTCCAGCCTAAGCCACTGCAAAGTCCGAATGGATCTCATCGCCATAAAGAATTTATACATTCCAGGAGGTGTACGCTGAATATCAGGCTAGTGGAGACAGTCTTCAGATCTTCCCCTGCATGGAGCACTGAAAGCAGATGTCACAGCAAAGTCACTTGTGTTCAGGAACAGGGTGGATGCCTTCTAGCCCTAGACACTTAGCTAGTGAGTACTGAACAATGTATCCAGCAGCCAGCGTGGCTCTTGGGATTGCTAGCGGCCCTGAGAACTGTCCACTGTTAGGTCATGGGTAGCTCCAGCCTGTAGCAGCTCGGAGCTGCATACCTTCAAAGGTGGACTAATATTACATCGACACCTGCTAAACCTCTAGAACTGGGCATCTCAGAACTAAGTCACCCAAAAATCAGAGAACTGCTTGGAAAAGTTGGGCCTAGTTACTTTTGCTGTCAGTAGATTCAGGGTTGTTTTTTTAATTAGCTATTTATTCAGTAGCATCTACAGTCCCTAGTCAGGGCACAGGGCCCCTTTGGGCGAGGTGTTGCACACACAACAAAAAGCCAGTCCCTGCTCCAAAGCGTTCGTAATCTAACTCAGCTCAAAGCCTGGCAGGGACAGACAGAGCTGCTGAAGCGGACTCTGAGCATTTCTCTCTGATAAATCCCAGAGGGTTACAAAGGTCAACTCTCCTTATTCCCCAGGGCGCTCGCCTGTGGAGTCCACAGGGCTCTGGCCTATTGCTCACCATGGTGGTCACTTTCCAAAAGTGACTAATGATTTGGGGAGTCTCAGCTTTTGCATTCCCAACTTGACACCCTAAAGGAGCCAGATTTGCAGAAAGTGCTGAGCATCCCCCTCTGATCATCAGGCCCTTTAAAGGCATCTGAATTTGGACTCCCAAAATCACCCACAGGCCCTCATGTTTAGCATCTTGCTTCTCCAATGGCAGAGATAAGATGTCCCAAGCAACTGGGAGGAGGAATTTTTCTCCTAGTCCCCTCAGAGCTGTAGGGTATAAGTGGTGCACTTCTATCCCGGGTCACTCCCTTCCAGCACACCTGCCATTCTATATCTCACAGCACCTCCACCGAGCACTCACCATGTATGCCATGAATATTCAGTCTCTTCAACCATTAGATCAGTTGACCCTGTGTAACCCAGGCGTAAGCCATGTGGCTATGTTGTAATGGTATGAGTTCATCAGGATTCACTGACTTAGAGAATTGATGGAATGCAACATGAACACTCCTGCTATCACCAAGGACATCAATAATGCACATCGTCCTTGCCAAACGGCTTCCCACAACCGCAGAGAAGGATTGGTCAACCTGGGAGATGTTTAAATTGCCTCCATACAAGAGTTGGCAGCTGAAAAGTCAATATAGAATCATAGGACTGGAAGGGACTTTGCGAGGTCATCTAGTCCAGTCCCCTGCACTCGTGACAGGACTAAATATTATCTAGGCCATTCCTGACAGGTGTTTGTCTGATCTGCTCTTAAAAAGCTCCAGAGATGGAGATTCCGCAACCTCCCTAGGCAATTTATTCCAGTGCTTAACCATCCTGACAGTTAGGAAGTTTTTTCTAATGTCCAGCCTAAACCTCCCTTGCTGCAGTTTAAGCCCATTGCTTCTTGTCCTAATCTCAGAGGTTAAGAGAAACATTTTTCTTCCTCCTCCTTGTAACAACCTTTTAGATACTTGAAAACTGTTATGTCTCCTCTCAGTCTTCTCTTTTCCAAACTAAACAAACCCAGTTTTTTCAATCTTCCCTCATAGGTCATGTTTCTAGACTTTAATCATTTTTGTTGCCTTTCTCTGGACTCTCTTCAATTTGTCCACATCTTTCCTGAAATGTGGCGTCCAGAACTGGACACAATACTCCAGTTGAGGCCTAATCAGAGCGGAGTAGAGCAGAAAAATGACTTTTCATGTCTTGCTAACAACACTCCTGCTAATACATCCCAGAATGATGTTCGCCTTTTTTTTGCAACAGTGTTACACTGTTGACTCATTTAGCTTGTAATCCACTATGACCCCCAGATCCCTTTCCACAGGACTTCTTCTTAGGCAGTCATTTCCCATTTTGTATGTGTGCGCAACTGATTGTTCCTTCCTTAAAGGAGCACTTTGCATTTGTCCTTATTGAATTTCATCCTATTTACTTCAGACCATTTCTCCAGATCATTTTGAATTTTAATCCTATCTTCCAAAGCACTTGCAAACACTCCCAGCTTGGTATCATCCACAAACTTTATAAGTGTACTCTGTATGCCATTATCTAAATCATTGATGAAGATATTGAACAGAACCGGACCTAGAACTGACCCCTGCGGGACTCCACTCATTATGCCCTTCCAGCGTGACTGTGAACCACTGATAACTACTCTCTGGGAATGGTTTTCCAACCAGTTTTGCACCCACCTTATAATATCTCCATCTCACCAGCGCTACAGGCCAGGCCATATCATGTGTTCAACACTGAACAAATCTAGGATTGTAGTGGAAGGACATGAGACTAACACAACACTGCTCTTGGTCCCACTTTAGTGGCTGCACCACAAAAAGCTTGTGTCTGCTACTGCCTTTGAGAGGGAGCAAAGGGTTATACTTTTAGACACAGTGGTTCCCACGTTCAGTCCTCACTGCTGACAACTTAACTGGGAGAGGCAGGGGAGAGGTGCTGCGTGTTTACATTATATTTGTTAATTTGAAAAAGGACTTTTACTGTAAGAGTTGGGGAGTCCACAATAGACAGGACAGCAGACAGGTGTCTTTTCTTTTAAGGATGGTACAAGAAAGGTGGGCTTGATTCTCAGTCATTGACTTCCTCCCCGTGACATCAGCAACATGAAGTCCCTGCTGGGAGCTCACCCAGAGCAGATGGTGCCTGGAGAATCCCTACGGGACACAATGGTCTGCTCCCAGGAGGAGAGGGAATTGGTCCTTGAGCTCAGCAGAAGGATCATCAGGGCTAATTTGGGCTTGAGAGACTCAGTAGCAATGAATGATTTGTACTGAGCCCCCAAGGCCATCCCATTCATTTCACACTCCAGAAGGATGTTCAATCTTAGTTAAAAATAAATAAGTTCAGTTATTGGAAAGGGAAAAATAGCAGTGTATTTATTGCAAGTAAATCGAAAGTAATTACTCTGGGAAAAGTTCTATTTTGGGCCCAAAAGTGCAATACATTAGCTGTCATGATTCTGAAAGTAACTGGCAAAGAGAACCTCAATAAGTCATTCTCTGCAAGTCAGGACAAGACACAACGTAGTCCTAGTGGGGCCTGATTCAGTTACACCTTGGGCTGCAGCTGACTTACTCTTAATTCCCAACAGCATCAGTGACAAAACGATCCCAAACTGTTTCATTGTCTTGCTCTAGCCCCTACCCCTCTATTCATCTAGACCTTCCTCCTTTCTGTCCCTTCCACAAGCCCCACCCTCAGGGTTGGCATAAGAGGAAAACATCTAAAGCCAAAATCCTTGAGGTTTCTCAGTCCAGACTGTCTTTGTAGTCAGTGGGAGTTTTGCCTACATACGCATGGAAGGTAAAACTGTCAAAAGCACTTAAGTGACTTAGGAACCTAGGTCTCATTGAAAGTCCATGAGTGCCTGAGTCACTTTCAAAAATGACACACAGGCTGCTAGTGTGACCCTTAGTGAAAACTGTACAAGGACTTAAAGCATTTGAGATCTACAATAAATGGAATCATGAACAACACTGGGATTTTGTAAGGAACATATGAGATTTGCAGCTGTATTATTGTTTATATATTACAGCAGTGCCTGGAGGCTAGGGTCTCATTATGTCAAGCACTGCCTGCACATGGAACAATGTGTATTGCATACTGCAAGCGTCACACTGTAGCCTATTTGCATACTAAGCCAGGTGTGAATTAAGCAAAGAGAAGAAATTTACAAGCTAAAACATAGCAGGGGCTGCCCTGTTTATGAATAAAGACAAATGAATGGTCTGGTATTTCTTGAAGTGCAAAGAGACATGCTGAATCCTTCACCGAGGCAGCAAACTGACAGCATGCATGTCTCAAGAAAGAAGGGTCATAGCCTGCTTGGCTGCAAAGTGCTGCAGGGATTTTAGATGAGCAATACTTTATTAGACATGTGAACATCTTGTTAATTAAATCTCAGCTCTAGAATGCCTGTCATGATTTTATATAGAGCCCTTTGTTTTCAGCATTTCTACTCGCTATTATTTGAATCCCTGTGCTTTGTTAAATAAATGCATACTTGATTTCACTATCAACCTACCTAAGTGCTGCGTGTTAAGTGGAGTGCTGCTTTGAGGTGGAACTGGTATGCTCGGGTGTATTATTTCTTTGTAAGCAAGGATCAGTGAATTCTGAGAGTCCTCTGATCACCCCCCCGAACCTCCGCCCCATCCAACCACCACCTGCTCCCTGTCCCCTGCCCCTTATCCAACCCCCACCCCTGCTCTCCACCCCCTTACCATGCCGCTCAGAGCAGCATGTCTGGCAGCCGTGCTGCCCGGCTAGAGCCAGCCACACCACTGCGCTGCCCGGCAGGAGCACGGTGACCTGAAACTGTGGGGAAGGGGGAAGCTGCAGGGGAGGGAGCTCAAAGGCCGGGCAGGATGGTCCCACGGGACAGATGTGGCCCGTGGGACACAGTTTGCCCATCTCTGGATTAGAAGAATAGACAGAGAAGAATGAAATGAGATCCAGTTTGGAATCTGTCTTCTAATATAGCTTGAGAACAATAATGCAGAGCATACAGTATGAGACACTGCTCCGTGAAAATAAGGTACCTTGAAAGCTGTAACAATGAAAGAGGACTAGGAGAAGTTTCAGTTAATAAATTAAATATGAGCTTGCAATATAGTGTAGCACCTACAAGGCCATGGTGACTTTGGACTGTTCACATCACACTGCACGGATGTATCAGTCTCACTGCTCTCAATACAGTCAGTTATGGGTTCCTTGTTAGCCAGAGGATACTGAGAACCAGAAGGACCCCTGAACGTTTCTGTTGCTTTTTCTCAGGGGGCTGGAGGGACTGACTGACAAAGAAATAAGTAGAGCCTGGTGAAGCTGCAGCTAAGGGCTTGAGGGTGCTGAAAAGAGCACGTGAATCTTTGAAAGGAGGTAAGAACCAAGAACTGAAAGGAAGCATTTAGTGTGAGATAACTAGGAGCAATGGAAATGTACAACTGAGAAAGAGGAAACCCCCCAGCAGTGAAATGTGTCCAACTGGGGGAAGGTCTCCCAAAGAAAGGGATGGAAGTATCAGACCTGGGACACAGAGCCTGCTCCAGAGCTCTTTGAAATCCATGGACTGATTCCTACTGATTTCAATGGGCTTTGATCAGGCCCACACTATATAAAGCTGGACTGGACAATACACCAGTGAATTGAATGTACATGAGGAAGCAATCTTGCACTGATGGAATAATGAACTGGATGTGTCAACAGGTCTTTTCTGTCTCCATTACCTGTGATTTGGCAGCTTGTAGCAGCTGAGATATCTGCCCTATATCTCTGCCTTACTGATTCCTCACTCAGGCAAGGACTAGGCAGGGACACATGCATCCTGGAGATGAATGCAAGGCTGCACCGATGGTGTCAACAGGAGAGCTTTGGCTTCCTCAACCATGGGAAGCTGTTCTGGGAAGGTCTGCTGGGAAGAGATGGGGTCTAATCTCTCAAGAAAATGATGACTATCTTTGTACATTGACCCAACTTAGAGTCAAAGGGGGCAAGGGAAAAAAGCCCACAGGTAAGTATAAAAAGATGACCTTAACAGAGATGTAGATGTTGGGAAGGACATGGAAAATTACAAAAGGGTCGTAAGAGCAACGAGTGAGGCAATCTGCTCAACAGCTTAGATATCTATACACAAACACAAGCAGTATGGGGAATAAACTAATGTGAAGCAATAGTCCATAAGCTAAAATATGACTTAATTGGCATCAGAGACCTGGTGAGATAAGCCTTATGACTGGAATATTGGGGAATAGCTTGTTCAGGAAGGACAGGTAGGGTAAAGAGGGAGGAGGTGTTGCATTATACATCAAGAATATATATATATACACACACACACACACACACACATACACATTCTGAGGTCCAGAAGGAGTTGAGAGGCAGACCAGTTTAGAGTCTCTGGATAAAGATAAAAGGGCTACAAATTAGGGGTTCATGTCATGGCAGGGGTGCACTATAGACCACCAAAGCAAGAAGGAGGTGGTGGATGAGGCATTTCTAGCCAAAGAACAGAAACACCCATAACACAGGGCCTCAGAACAATGGGGGATTTTAGCTAACCAGACATCTGTTGGAAAAGTAAAACAGCAAA
This sequence comes from Gopherus flavomarginatus, assembly GCF_025201925.1. Classification (NCBI taxonomy): domain Eukaryota; kingdom Metazoa; phylum Chordata; order Testudines; family Testudinidae; genus Gopherus; species Gopherus flavomarginatus. The sequence continues at coordinate 4,877,676 of NC_066631.1, read as the reverse complement.
ACAGAAAATTTCCAAGAAGTTCTCGGAACGCATTGGAGACAACTTTGTATTCCAGAAAGAGGCAGAAGTAACCAGGGGACAGCCATTTTAGACATGATTCTAACCAACATGGAGGAATCCATAGTAAATCTGAAGGTCAACAGCAATTTTGGTGAAAGCAATCCTGAAATAATAGATTTCATGACTCGAAGGAAAGGAAGGAGTAAGAGCTTCAGAATAAGGACAATGGATTCAGAAAAGCAGACTAACAAATTCTGAGAACTGGTAGGAGAAGAAAATCTAAGGGAAAAAGGAGCTGGTAGTTTCTCAAGGAGACAATAGTAAAGACAACTGCAAACAATCCCAAAGGAAAAAAGAGACAGGAAAAATAGTAGTAGTCCAATACGGCTCTATCGAGAACTCTCTAATGACCTGAAATTCAAAAAGGAATTGTAAAAAAAAATAGAAATATGAACAAATTGCTAAGGAGGAGTACAAAAGAATAGCACAATCACGTAGGAACAAAATCCGAAGGGCAAAGGCACAGTCCTTTACACCGTGCAACAGACATAAAAGACAACAAGAAGAGGTTCTTTAAATACACTAAAAGAAAGAGAAAGTGGGAAGGAACTTGTACATCCTTTACTTAGTGGGGAAGGAGAGGTAACAACTAATGACATCAAGAAGGCTGATGTGTTTATTGACTAGTTTGCTTCAGTCTTCACTAAAAAGGTTAGTGGTGACCATACACGCCACACAATTAACATTAACAAGGGGGAAGGAATGAAAGCCAAAATAAGGAAAGATCAGGTTAAAGAATATGTAGATAAATTAGATGTATTCAAGTCAGTAGGGCCTGATGAAATTCATCCAAGAGTATTTAAAGAACTAGCTAAAGAAATCTCAGCTAGCAAACACATTAACAATTATCTTTGAGAATTCCTGGAGGACAGATGAGGTACCAGAAGACTGGAAAAGTACAAACATAGTACCTATTTTTAAGAGGAAGAACAAACAGCACCTGGGGAATTATAGGCCAGACAAGCCCAACTACAATACCTGAAAACATACTGGAACAAATTATCAAAGAATCAGTTTGTAAGAACTTGGTGGATAATAGGGTTATAAGGAATAGCCAGCATGGATTTGTTAAGAATAAATCATGCCAAACCAACCTAATTTCCTTCTTTGAAAGGGTTACTGGCCTAGTGGATAGGAGGAAAGCAGTAGATGTGGTGTAGCTTTATTTTAGTGAGGCTTTTGACACAGTCCCACATGACACTCTCATAAGCAAACTAGGGAAATGTGGTCTAGATCAACTTACTAGAAGGGGAGTGCACAACAGACTGAAAGATCACACCCTACAAGTAGTCACCTATGGTTTGCTGTCAAACTGGGGTCCCACAAAGGTCAGTCCTGGGGCCAATACTACCCAATATTTGTATATGCAGATTCTCCATTCCATTACCCAAGTCATTAATGAAATTTGCAGATGAGATCAATCTAGAAAGGATTGTCAGCATTTTGGAGGACAGGATTAGAATTCAAAATGACCTTGACAAATTGGAGAATTGGTCTGAAATCAGCAAGATGAAATTCAATAAAGACAAGTGCAAAGTACCACACTTAGGAAGGAAAAAGTCAAATGCACAGCTACAAAATGGGAAATAACTGTCTTGGTGGTAGCCCTGCTGGAAAGGATCTAGGGTTTATAGTGGATCAGATTGAATATGAGTCAACAATGAGATGCAGATGAGGAAAGGGTATTATCATTCTGGGCTGTATCAACAGGAGTGTCAAATGTAAGACACGGGAGAAAATTGTCCCGCTTTATTCGGTGCTGGTGATGCCCCAGCTGGAGTACTGTGTCCAATTCTGACCACCACACTTTAGGAAAGATGTGGATAAATTGGAGAGAATCCAGGGGACAGCAATAAAGATGGTAAAAGGTTTAGAAAATCTGTCCTGGGGGGAAAGATAAAACACTGGGCAGGTTTAGTCTTAAGAAAAGACGAATGAGGGGGAACCTGATACAAATACATTAAGGTGTGAGGAACTGGGAATGTTCATAATGTTCCCTCTGAATACTGTGAGGGGGCCTCAGTTCCTGGCCGACCCTTTAGCATTCCCTTGCAGGGGGAGAAGGGCCTGGCCGACCCTAATGGCCAGGCCCTTCTCCCCCTGCAAGGGAATGCTAAAGGTGTAGGAGACGAAGCAATGAGGTGACCTACTGACCCAGGAAAGGAACTGAGCAGAAAAGGAGGAGCTGAAGGGGGTTTGGGAGTCTGGAGCTGGCTGGGGACAAGAAGTGAAGTGCAGATGTGGGTGTCTGGCCCACTGCCCCCCAGAATGGACCAGGCCGAGGGGTCCCGTTCGCTGTACCTAGAAGCTCTGTTTTAGACTGAGTTCCTGTCATCTAACAAACCTCTGTTTTACTGGCTGGCTAAGAGTCACGTCTGACTGCCAAGTGGACGGTGCAGGACCCTCTGGCTTCCCCAGGACCCCGCTGGGGCAGGCTCGCTATGGGAAGCACACGGAGGGGCAGAGGATGCTGAATGCTCCAAGGAGAGACCCAGGAGGAAAAGACGTGTGAACTTCTTGCCCTGGGGACAGTCTGCTCCAAGGGAGAGGAGGCTCCCCAAAGTCCTGCCTGACTTTGTGGGGAGCAGTTCCAGAGCATCGCCCAGGGACTCCGTGACATAAGGGCTGTTCTAAAGAGGACAATGAACAATTGTTCTCCACGTCCACTGAAGGTAAGAAAAGTAGTAATGGGCTTCATCTGCAGCAAGAAAGATTTAGGTTAGAGAATTTTCCCTAATTCAAGCTCTGGAATAGGCTTCCAAGGGAGGTTGTAGAATCCCCAGCACCGGAGGTTTTTAAAAACTGGTTGGACAAAACACCTATCGAGGTGGTCTAGTTGGTTCTGCCACAGCACAGGGCACTGGACTGGATGACTTCAGAGGTCCCTTCCAGCCTGATGTTTCTATGATCTCATTGCAAACCTTAGCTGAAAAGCCTCCTGCATTTTCATTTTCCTCTGCGTCTGAATTTCTCACTCTAGAGCTGTAGCAGAGTGTGTGCTGTTTGACTATCGAGGCTGCACTGGGGGGGCCCAGCAACTTACCAGGGCACCCCTTCACCAGGCTACATGCTATTGGAGAACAGTTCCTTTGACATTTACCTTCTTAAACCCATTCTTTGGGCACCATGCTACTTCCCTCCACTGGAAAGCAGCTCAAAGAGAAACCCTGGTACAAATAGGCCTCTCTCAGTATGGCCCTTCTATGCCCCCCACACCCCATCACCATCATATCTAGCCCTTCCTTGCTGCACAGTGGGTTGGGAGGGGAGGGGCTCATTGTACCCATTTTACAGATGGGGACCAAGGCACAGAGAGACCAAATGACTTGTTCAAGGTCCTATATGAGTCTGACTATGGGTAGTGAATTGATTCTGTCTCTAGGGAAACAACCTAGAATAGAGGTTTTCAAACTTTTTTCTGGGGACCCAACTGAAAAAAATTGTTAATGCCCAGGACCCAACAGAGTTGGGGATGAGGGGTTTGGGAGGTGCTCAGGTCTGGGGCAGAGGATTAGGGTGCAGGAGGGGGTCAGGGATGAGGCATTTGAGGGCTCCAGGCTGGGGCAGGGGTACAGGAAGGGGTCAGGGCTCTGGGCTGGGGGTGCATGCTCTGGGGTGGGGACAGGAATGAGTGGTTTGGGGTGCAGGAGGGGTTCTTGGTTTGGAGGGCTCAGGGCTGTGGCAAGAGGTGGGGTATAGGAGGGGGTCAGGGATGAGGGTGCAGGCTGGCACCCCCTGTAGGTTGCTAACCTCACTAGGTAGGGCTTCAGTGGCTCAGCCCTCCAGCCAAGTCACCCAATCAAAACTGGATAAACCCCTTCCAGGATACTAAAGTCCAAAACAAAAGTCTTCCAATCACAGGCACCAGCTGGGCTCAGCCCCTCCTTCCTGAGGGGGCATCGCTCTTCATTTCCCTCAACTGCAACTCATTGTTCCAGGTTCAAAAGGAGTCTTGTCCCCTTCTCAGGGCTTAGGCCACTTTCTCCGTGGCCGGTGCAGGAACCCAGCCCACCGACTGCTCTAGGTCCCAACCCAGGGACCCTGGAAACAGCAGCCATGTACCACTGCCTCCAGTTCACCGGGCCTTTGCCCACATAACCCCTCTACCTCCACCCATTTCCTTTGGGCCACGGATCTCAAGGCCTCTCTCCAAGACCCAGAAAATCACCCCATCCAGATCCTGTGGCCAGAACAGCACACCCATCCTCACCCCCCTGCTCCCACTTAGGAACTGACCAGCTCAGCCCTGCAGCTCCTTTTATCTGAGCCTCCTGGGCTCTGATTGGCTTGCTCTGCAGAGCCTCTCTAGGCAGGCCTGGAGGACCCACCTTTGCTGCTCCTTCCTGTGGTGAGATGTAGTAGGACTGCAGGACCTCCAGCAGAGGGCCACATAGTGACAGATGCACCCTTCACATAGGGAATCGGAATGCAGCTTAGTGATCTTTTTTAACCCTTTCATAGAATCATAGAATATCAGAGTTGGAAGGGACCTCAGGAGGTATCTAGTCCAACCCCCTGCTCAAAGCAGGACCAACCCCAACTAAATCATCCCAGCCAGGGCTTTGTCAAGCCTGACCTTAAAGACCTCTAAGGAAGGAGATTCCACCACCTCCCTAGGGAACCCATTCCAGTGCTTCACCACCCTCCTAATATCCAACCTAGACCTCTCCCACTGCAACTTGAGACCATTGCTCCTTGTTCTCTCATCTGCCACCACTGAGAACAGTCTAGATCCATCCCCCTTTCAGATAGTTGAAATCTCCCCTCATTCTTCTCTTTTGCAGACTAAACAATCCCAGTTCCCTCAGCCTCTCCTCACAAGTCATGTGCTCCAGCCTCCTAATCATTTTTGTTGCCTTCCACTGGACTCTTTCCAATTTCTCCACATCCTTCTTGTAGTGTGGGGACCAAAACTGGACACAGTACTCCAGATGAGGCTTCACCAATACTGAATAGAGGGGAATGATCACGTCCCTTGATCTGCTGGCAATGCCCCTACTTATATAGCCCAAAATGTCATTAGCTTTCTTGGCAAAAAGGGCACACTGTTGACTAATATCTAGCTTCTCATCCACTGTAATCCCCAGGTCCTTTTCTGCAGAACTGCTGCCTACCCATTTGGTCCCTAGTCTGTAGCAGTGCATGGGATTCTTCCATCCTAAATGCAGGACTCTGCACTTGTCCTTGTTGAACCTCATCAGGTTTCTTTTGGCCCAATCCTCTAATTTGTCTAGGTCCCTCTGAATCCTATCCTTACCCTCCAGCGTATCTACCACTCCTCCCAATTTAGCGTCATCTTCAAACTTGCTGAGGGTGCAGTCCACACCATCCTCCAGATCATTAATGAAGATATTGAACAAAACTGGCCCCAGGACCGACCCTTGGGGCACTCCTCTTGATACCATCTGCCAACTAGACATGGAGCCATTGATCACTAGCCGTTGAGCCCAATTATCTAGCCAGCTTTCTATCCACCTTGTAGTCCATTCATCCAGCCCATATTTCTTTAACTTGCTGCCAAGAATACTGTGGGAGACCGTATCAAAAGCTTTGCTAAAGTCAAGGAATAACACATCCACTGCTTTCCCCTCATCCACAGAGCCGGTTATCTCCTCATAGAAGGCAATTAGGTTAGTCAGGCATGACTTGCCCTTGGTGAATCCATGCTGCCTGTTCCTGATCACTTTCCTCTCCTCTAAGTGCTTCAGAATTTATTCCTTGAGGACCTGCTCCATGATTTTTCCAGGGACTGGGGTGAGGCTGACTGGCCTGTAGTTCCCTGGATCCTCCTTCTTCCCTTTTTGAAAGATGGGCACTATATTAGCCTTTTTCCAGTCATCCGGGACCTCTCCCGATTGCCGTGTGTTTTCAAAGATAATGGCCAATGGCTCTGCAATCACATCCGCCAACTCCATTAGCACCCTTGGATGCAGCGCATCTGGCCCCATGGACTTGTGCTCATCCAGCTGTTCTAAATAGCCCCGAACAGTGGTGAGCTCAGCCAGTTCACACCAGTTCACAGGAACCGGTTGTTAAATTTAGAAGCCTTTTTAGAACTGGTTGTTCCAGGACAACCGGTTCTAAAAAAAATTTTAAATTTAACAAAGGCTCAGGCAGCTGTCCACCTGGCCCCTGGCCCCAGCTCACCTCCCCCTCTCCCCTGAATGCTCCTTCCTCCTTCTCCTCCCCATCTCCTGCTTCCCGTGAATCAAATGTTTGCAGGAAGCCTGAAACAAGGAGCAGGCAGGTAAGCTGGGCGGGGGGAAAGAGTGGACTCGCAGAGTGCTCCAGGGAAGCACGGCGCTTGAAGCCCAGTCCGGTTCCCCCTGGCCCTGGCCGAGCACTGCCAGCTCGGGCTAGTCCTGGCCGCGCAGCTCCAACCCGGCTTGGGGAGTCGGGCCCCGCGGTGCCGGTCCCGGTGCCGGCCGAGCGGTTCCGGCCCACCCGGCTTGGCTCGGGAAGTCTGGCCCCGCGGCGCCAGTTGCAGTCCCGGTGTAGCGGACCCGTTCTGGGCACCAGGCAGTGTGGTAAGGGGGCAGTGAGCAGGGAGGGAGTGTTTGGTGGATTGTGGGGGAGTGGATAGGGGTCGGGGCAGTAAGAGGGCAGGGAAAAGGGGAATTGAATGGGGGCAAGGGTCCTGGGGGCAGTCAGGAAGGAACAGGGTTTGGATGAGGTGGTGGGGGGCAGTCAGGGACAGAGAGAAGGGGTGGTTGGATGGGGCAGGGGTCCCGGGGGGCCATCAGGAATAAGAGGAGGGGTTGGATGGGGCAGCAGGGGGAGTTAGGGGACAGGGAAGGAGGGTGGATGGGGCAGGGGTCCTGGGGGTGAGGTGTCAAGAAACGTGGGGGGTTTGATGGGGCAGGAGTCCGGGGGGGGGCACGACCCCCTCGTGGGGTGAGAAGGAGGGAACCGGTTGTTAATATTTTGGCAGCTCATCACTGGCCCCAAACCACTTCTTTCTCCACAGAGGGCTGGTCACCTCCTCCCCACACTGTGCTGCCCAGTGCAGCAGTCTGGGAGCTGACCTTGTTCGTGAAGACAGAGGCAAAAAAATCACTGAGTACATTAGCTTTTTCCACATCCTTTGTCACTAGGTTGCCTCCCTCATTCAGCAAGGGGCCTTTGAGCCTCCAGCATTCACCAGGCCCCTTCTCCCCCCTCCTACACCACACAGGTCAGGCAACCCAGCCACCAGCACCTTTTGGTCCAGTAGCCACTTTCAACTCACACTTCCCTTTGGAAAGCAATAGGCAAACTGTGGCAGGTGCTGTGCAATGACGGGGGCAAGGAGGAGGGCATGAGGTGCCTCTCCCAGCCTTGCCTTCAAGGGCCAGCCACAAACTCCTGGGGAAGCAGAGCATCCCTCTGAGCTAGCTCATGGAGTGCTCCTACCCACAATCAGATGGAGGAAGGCAGGGTGCTGGCCTGTGCACAGCCAGCAGAGCTGAGGCCAGCTGAGAGTGAGGGGAAAGTCCCTGTCAGAGGCATCCTGAGTGTCTCTAATGGCTTCTGCTACAGCATGGCTCCACCTCGTCCCTCCCAGCACAGGCAATGGCTCAGAGCTCCATTATGGCCCTGAATGAAGAGTCCGGTTTAGTTTCTAACAAAGGTCTCTGGTCACCCACTCTGGGTGAACGGGTGCAGGTTGGAAATTCAATGAACAGTTGCATGGAGAGCAAAGGATGTGTCATTAAAACACCCATGAAGCACATTTCCTCTTTTCCAGCCATCTCTAGATACAAGGGACTAGTGGGCTTCAGACTGCACTGAGTGGGCTCTTAGTCTTATGGGTAAGCAATGTGCAAAACGGGGAGTTTCTTTGCTGAGTAGGGCTGGGCTTGGAGAGCACACGGCCAGCCAGTGGCCAGATTTCCAAGACTGCTCAGCGCCCAGAAGCTCCCAATGTGCACAGTGGAAAATTCCCACCCTCCCCTTCCACCCTCCATTGAGAACAATGGGTGCTGCAAGACGCTGAGCATCCCCACACTCTCAATCATTCTAGTTTGAAATATGCAATGGCAACTACAGTGTGTGTGATAGGCACAGGAACCCCACTGCATAGTAATGGCCCCAGGTGATGGTCAAACCTATAGGAGTTTTCTAGGATGTTGGAGGATTCGGAGGTTGCTATGGAATCGTGGCAGATGCCAATGATGTGGAAGAATGGGCTCTCTCCTTAAAATGTCTCTCTGAGGATGTGGGAGGAATTTGTAGGAGGGAGAGACAGACTTGCTTTGGTTAATTGTGAATCCACTCAAACGTTGCACTGAAAAGCTCCGCTTGGCCATTGCTGGGTTCTCATGCAGTGAGGGAAAGAGGAGCAGAGGAGGGCAGGAACAAAGTGAGGTGAAAACGAAGCCGAGAGCAGAGAAAATAGATCAGATCAAAAGAGCAGAATGGGAGAGAGAACGGTCCTCGGGCTGGTCAAATAATGTTCCCCAGGACATGTTTTCACATCACTTTCCCTCATCAATTGTCTAATAAGTCATTTGCAAATATTTGTGTTCTGCCAGCTCTGCAGACGGCCTGATAACACTCGCCAGATATACTCTTCTCAAGTTTTCCCGTTAAGTGTGGAGCACGTTGTCTGAGAATCACTTTTTCCACATTTCACCAGCGCTAGATTCTCATGAACTGCTTCAGAAGACGGCCATTTTCAAAAAAAGGTGTTTGAAAAGGTGTGTGTGGCAGGGCTGCTGCTGGGCCCTCCTTGTTTCTGCTCCTACTGCACCCACAAATCAGCCAGAGACCTCTGCACTGGTGCAATCACCATGCTCTTTGTTTACAGTGCACGTTCCCACCACCTTCTAGCTACAAACCGCTTCAGTCTCACAGACCTAGGGACTGCTAACTCCTGCAACCAGCAGAGACACACTCTCCCTTTCCTTCTCCCCCTTGGCTTCCTTCCTGCCAGCCTTTATGTAGCCCCTAGCTAACAAGGCCAGCAGCTATTCCCCGTTTGCCACTCAGGCCTGGGCTTACTCAGCCAGCTCCAAGTCCCCTTTCTTGATTGGGGCTGGTGTGACAGAGGCCTGGCTCAGAGTTCCTTAGCCAGCACCCTGTCATAGTAAGGTACACACCTTCCACCAGCCCCTTCCCTGCATGCCAAAAAGCAGTTATCCCTGAGCGGATTAGAACTCTGCATCACACAACAAGCGCCTGGGTATCTCCCAGGGAAACGAATGGCCAAGCTCTCACTGGCTCCATGATGGAACCCCCGTTTGTCTTATCTGTTCTTGTTATATCTTCAGTGCGGAATAAGTTAGAGCCATATTCACTACAGAAAAGACGGGCAAGTTCAGGCCAAAGGAAGATTCATCTTTTTAAAGCCAGAAGGGACAGTTGTAATCATGTAGACTGATCTCCTGGACTCCAAATCTGAGTTTCTCCATTAAGGAAACTCTATAGGTGTGCATAGCCTGCAGCTTACAGCACTGGGCTGGAAAATGAGATAGACTTTGCTCTGATTAAGGCAGCGTTTTTCATCCCAGATTCAAACATTTTAAGGCCAGCAGGGACCATTATGATCATCCAGTTTGACCTCCTGCCTAACACAGGCCAGAGAACTTCCTTGAATTAATTCCTGCTTCAAGTCCAATAGATTAGGTAGAACTAGAGCATCTTTAGAAAAAGACCCAATCTTTTTAAAATTGCCAGGGATGGATAGTCTACCACAACCCCTTGATAAGTTGTTCCAATGGTTAATTATGCTCACAGTTAAAAATTTGTGCCACTTTTCTAGTCTGAATTTATCTAGCTTCAACTTCCAGTCACTGGATCTTATTTTACCTATGTCTGCTAGTTTGAAGAGCCCTCTATTATCAAATTCCTGTTTGCCTTGTAGGTTCTTATAGACTGATCAAATCACCCCTTAACCTTCTCTTTGATAAATCAAATAGATTAAGCTCCTTGAGTCTATCACTATAAAGCAGGTTTTCCAATTCTTTAATCATTCTAATGGCCTTTCTCTGAACCCTCTCCAATTTATCAACGTCCTTCTTCAAGTACAGGCACCAATAGTATTCCAGCAGTGGTCGCGCCAATGCCAAATGCAGAGGTAACAGAACCTATCTACTCCTACACAAGACTTCGCTTGCCCTTTTGGCCACAGTGTCACACTAGGAACTCATGCTAATTATCCACCAGGTACCCCAAGTCTTCTTCAGCATCGCTGCTTCCCAGGATAGAGTCCCCAGCCCTGTAAGTATGGCCTTTAGTCTTTGTTGCCAGAAGTCTGACCTTGCATTCGGCCATTTTAAAACATGCATTGTTTGCTTGTGCCTAGCTCACCAAGTGATTTACATTACTCTATATCAATGAAGCTTTCTTGGGGCATCCAGAACTCAGACTTTAAGGCCAGAAGGAATGATTATGATTATCTAGTCTAACCTGCACATCGCAGGCCACAGAACCTCGCCCACCCACTCCTGCAATAGGCCTATAACCTCTAGCTGAGGGCAAGGCTACACTTCGGGGCTCAGTGGACCTAAGTTACACAACTCCAGCTACGTACCTTAGGTTGACCTCCAGTTGACATACCTTAGGTTGACCTTTTGTGATGTCTACACCGCACTGGGTTGACAGAAGAAACTCTCACATGAATTTACCTTATGCTTCTCGTTCTGGTGGAGTACCAGAGTCGATGGAAGAGCGATTGGCAGTCAATTTAGTGGGTCTTCACTAGACTAGCTAAATCAACCCCCAATGGATCGATCGCCACACGTTGCTCCCTCGGTAAGTGGAGACAAGCCCTGATTTATGGAAGTCCTCAAATCATTATTTAAAACGTCAAATTACAGTGAATCCACCATTTACCCTAGTTCAGACCTGCAAGTGACCCCTGCCCCATGTTGCAGAGGAAAGCAAAAAACCAGTAGGGTCTCTGCCAATCTGACCCAGGGGAAAATTCCTTCCTGACTCCAAATAGGGTGATCAGTTAGACCCTATGTATTTGTATGAGACACACCAGCCAGACATCTGGGAGAGAACTCTCTGTAGAAATTCAAAGCCGTCCCCATCTAGTATTTCACCTCGTGCTGTGGAAGATATTTGCTAATAGCAGCCATGAATAGGCCATATACCACTGTAGGCAACCTAATCATACCATCCCCTCCACAAGCTTATCAAGTTCAGGCTTAAAACAAGTTAGATTTTTTGCCCCTTCCCTTAGAAGGCTGTTCCAGAGCTTCACTCCTCTGATAGTTAGAAACCGCCATCTAATTCCAAGCCAAAACTCTTTGATGGCCAGTTTATATCACTTTGTTCTTGTGCCAGAGTTGACCTTTAACTTAAATAATGCCTCTCCCTCCCTGGTGTTTATCCCTCTAATGTATTTACAGAGACCAATTGCATCTCCCCTCATCCTTGTTTGGTTAGGCTAAACAAGCCAAGTTCCTTGACTCTCCTCTCGTAGGGTAGGTTCTCCATTCCTCTGATCAGCCTAGTAGCCCTTCTCTGCACCAGCTCTAGTTAGAATTTGTCTCTTAAACCCTGTAGTTGCCTTAGCAAAAGAGTTCCCTACCACCCCAGTCTGTTAGCCAACCAGCCAAACTCCTTAGCATTCTGTCAGCCCTTACCCAAGAGGCAAAATGACACACAATACCCAGTTCCCGAACCCCCTGGCAGAGCATTCCTGTTGCGTGCCTGGATGCTCTGCAAGGACGAGGTCCACACACACAGGTGAATTAATTGACTTTAATGAAGGTTAAGTGACACACCCGCAACAGGGACTCCACGCGTTGCTGCCACTGGTTTGGGGAGTCCAACATCCAAACAGCTCGGTCAGGTGCGAAGTCCAACGCGCAAGCTCCAGCCCATAGCAATTATAGCATCATGCTAATAGCATGCAAAGCAGCCTCTACATATGCAATGGGGGACTTTCCAACAGCAATGGCCACCTCCCCTGGCCTCGGGCCAGGGACTTTCTGCAGTTCCCCAAAACACTGGGGCTTCCCACACAGGGCAGTTCTAACCGGTTAGAAGCAGCAGCTGCTAGCAACTTCTGTCCGCTAATAACCTCTCCTTGAGAAAGCGCAGGCCCTAGCTAAACCGTAACAATGTCTTCCGGGGTCCCTACAATTCCTCTGCAATATCTCTTGGACACTCACAGAAATTACCTCTGTCTCTAAAGAGACAGGAAACACGCCAGCCTGTTGGCTCAGCTGAGGATGCAAGCATCACTTTAATGGAACATCAATTTGATGAGCCTAGAATAAAGCAAGAGTATGTTTATTTAAAAAGAACAGTTTGAAGTGATACTAAGCTGAAAGTATAAAAACAGAAAATGGTTACAAATAAAACTGAAGTATAATCAAGCTCTCTAATCACTAACACTTAACTCCAGAGCTGCAATCCTTGCCTAAGGTTGTTTTCTGTCCTACAGCCTCTTCTTAGCATCACCAGCCCACCTGTGTCATAAACAGATAGCTAAGGGTTAATGTCTCTTTCACCTGAAGCACCTGACCAGAGGACCAATCAGGAAACCGGATTTTTTCAACTTTGGGTGGAGGGAATTGAGTGTCTTTGTCTTTTGTTTTCTGGCTGCCTGCTTTCTCTGAGCTTTGGAGAAGTAGTTCTACTTTCTAGTCTTCTGTTTCTAAGTGTAAGGACAAAGAGATCAGATAGTAAGTTATATGGTTTCTTTTCTTTGGTATTTGCATGAATATAAGTGCTGGAGTGCTTTGATTTGTATTCTTTTGGAATAAGGCTGTTTATTCAATATTCTTTTAAGCAATTGACCCTGTGTTGTATCATCTAATACAGAGAGAACATTTGTACTTATTTTTCTTTCTTTTTATATAAAGCTTTCTTTTAAGACCTGTTGGAGTTTTTCTTTACTTCAGGGAAATTGAGTCTGTACTCACCAGGGAATTGGTGGGAGGAAGGAATCGGGGAGATCTGTGTGTTGGATTGCTAGCCTGATGTTGCATTCCCTCTGGGGGAATAGGAAAGTACTTTTTGTTTCCAGGATTGGGAACAGAGAGGGAGATTCACTCTGTTTGGATTCACAGAGCTGGTGTCTGTGTATCTCTCCAGGAGCACCTGGAGGGGGGAAGGGAAAAAGGATTATTTCCCTTTGTTGTGAGACTCAAGGGATTTGGGTCTTGGGGTCCCCAGGGAAGGTTTTTCAGAGGGACCAGAGTGCCCCAAAACACTCTAATTTTTTGGGTGGTGGCAGCAGGTACCAGGTCCAAGCTGGTAACTAAGCTTGGAGGTTTTCATGCTAACCCCCATATTTTGGACGCTAAGGTCCAAATCTGGGACTAAGGTTATTACATGGTGTGCAGCTGGTGGGAGATAGACAGAATCCAGAAGCCAGTAGGAATATTATATTTTTCTTTTCTCTGCTAAGGGCTTTTTAGCAGAGAGAAGCAGTTGGTTTTAAAAGGGAACCAGAGAGAATTTTTTTTTTCTGCTCTCTCTCGCAGTTTGTGGCTTGCATGTTAAGGGTCTTTTGTCATGCAATAGCCCTCCCATTAGGAGGCAAGTAGCAGCACTTATAGGCATGCAAATAAAGTGGTTTTTCTGGTTTCCCTTCATTGAACATTAGCTAGAGAGAGAAAAGGAAAATTAGCTAAAGGCACTGTTGCTAGGCAGACTTCAGGAGGCAACAGAGAACCTGAAGTTCAGAAGATAAACACCGGAGGGCACCCCAACACAAGAAAACAGGAACCATGACTTCTAAGGCAAAAATCGACGCCTAAGAACAAATCAAAGAAGCTGAACACAGGCGACAGATGGAGATGAAAGAAAGAGAAGAACAGATCAAAGAGGCAGCCTACCAAAGAGAACAGGCAGCCAAAGAGGCAGCCAAAGAGGCAGCACACAAAAGAAAACTAGAAGAAGAAGAGGTGGCCTACCGAAGGAAACAAGCAGAAGATGAGTTGGCCCACAGAAGGAAGCAAGAAGAAGAGGAGGCGGCCCACCGCCGAGACATGGAAAAACACCAAAAAGAAATGGAAAAACAACAAAAAGAGAATGAAGAGAAGGAAAAACAGAGAAAACATGAACTGGAGATGGCAAAAGCTGGGCTGCCTGTGCCAGCCAACCCTAACAACCCGGCGCCAAATATTGCTCCACAGCACAGGAAATTTCCCACCTACAAGGCAGGTGATGACACCGAGGCCTTCTTGGAAAACTTTGAAAGAGCCTGTCTTGGGTACAGCATCCCCGAAGACCAGTACATGGTAGAATTGAGGTCACAGCTCAGTGGACCTTTAGCAGAGGTGGCAGCTGAAATGCCTAAGCACCAAATGAATGACTATAAACTTTTTCAAACCAAGGCCAGATACAGGATGGGGATAACCCCAGATCATGCCCGTCGGCGCTTCAGAACCCAAAAGTGGAAACCAGAGGTGTCATTTCCCAAACACGCCTACTACATTGCAAAAAACTATGAGGCCTGGCTAACAGGAAACAACATTCAAACCTTGGAAGAACTGAACCTCCTCATACAAATGGAGCAGTTCTTGGATGGTGTTCCTGAAGACATCACGCGGTACATACAAGATGGAAACCCCAAGAATATCGCTGAGGCGGGGGAGATTGGAGCCAAATGGATGGAACTGGCAGAAAGCAAGAAAGCTACTGTCAAGGGGAACGATTACCCCAGGGGGCACACAGACCATAAACCCTACAACCGAGGACAGCCAAAGACCCCACATACCACCCAAGTAAAGCCACACATACCCTACCCTTCAACCTCACCAGTCTCCAGTAACTCACCTCGGCCCAGTGACCCATCAGATGGAAGATGCTTTAAGTGTAATGAACTGGGACATATCAAGGCCAAGTGTCCCAAGAACACCATGCGAGTGCAATTCATTACACCACCATCACACCAAAGATCCCCAGGCCCGGATGCCTCTCAAATACCCTTGGAGCGAAGGGAAAATTTGAGAGTGGGCGGAAAGAAGGTTACTGCGTGGAGAGACACGGGGGCACAAGTGTCAGCTATCCACCAATCCTTCGTTGACCCCAAATTCATCAACCCAAAGGCCAAAGTTACAATTTACCCCTTCATGTCACAAGCTGTAGACTTGCCTACAGCTCAACTGCCTGTCCAGTACAAAGGCTGGTCAGGAATGTGGACTTTTGCAGTCTATGACAATTATCCTATCCCCATGCTACTGGGGGAAGACTTGGCCAACCAGGTGAGGCGGGCCAAGAGAGTGGGAATGGTTACACGTAGCCAAACCAGGCAAGCTTCCAGACCCATTCCTGTTCCTGAGCCGTCCACAGAGGCCCCGTCTGTGTTACCAGAGACCCAGACAGAGGTAGTGGACCCGGATTCCATGCCTACCACTGAAACAGCCACAGCATCTCCAGTCCCAGGCCCGGAACTGGAACAGCAACCAGCACCAGCAAGTGCAACTACATCTTCAAACTCAACGCCAGAGGGCGCCAGCGAGCCAAAACTGGCAGAAGCAACAGACAGCCATACCCAAAAGGCTCAGCCAGAGCCTGAAATACCCTCAGGTGCACCAGCGGAGAGCGGTTCACCAGCAACGGAAACAACCCCATCACCTACATCGCTTCCAGAGGGACCAAGCCCAAGTCCACAGTCTGAGGAAGACCTGGTGACCCCAGCCTCAAGGGAACAGTTCCAGACTGAGCAGGAAGCGGATGACAGCCTTCAGAAAGCTTGGGCGGCGGCACGGAGCACCCCACCGCCTCTCAGCTCTTCTAATCGATCCCGGTTTGTTATAGACCAAGGACTTTTATACAAGGAAATTCTTTCTGGTGGACACCGGGAAGAATGGCAGCCGCAAAAACAGTTGGTGGTTCCAACTAAGTACTGGGGGAAGCTCTTAAGCTTAGCCCATGATCATCCCAGTGGCCATGCTGGGGTGAACCGAACCAAGGACCGGTTGGGGAAGTCCTTCCACTGGGAGGGGATGGGCAAGGATGTTGCCAAGTATGTCCGGTCTTGTGAGGTATGCCAAAGAGTGGGTAAGCCTCAAGACCAGGTCAAGGCCCCTCTCCAGCCACTCCCCATAATTGAGGTCCCATTTCAGCGAGTAGCTGTGGATATTCTGGGCCCTTTCCCAAAAAAGACGCCCAGAGGAAAGCAGTACGTACTGACTTTAGTGGACTTTGCTACCCGATGGCCAGAAGCAGTCGCTCTAGGCAACACCAGGGCTAACACTGTGTGCCTGGCCCTAACAGACATCTTTGCCAGGGTAGGTTGGCCCTCTGACATCCTTACAGATTCAGGGTCTAATTTCCTGGCAGGGACCATGGAAAAACTGTGGGAAACTCATGGGGTGAATCACTTGGTTGCCACCCCGTACCACCATCAAACCAATGGCCTGGTGGAAAGGTTCAATGGAACTTTGGGGGCCATGATACGAAAATTCATCAACAAATTCTCCAATAATTGGGACCTAGTGTTGCAGCAGTTGCTGTTTGCCTACAGGGCTGTACCACATCCCAGTTTAGGGTTTTCACCATTTGAACTTGTGTATGGTCACGAGGTTAAGGGGCCATTACAGTTGGTGAAGCAGCAATGGGAGGGGTTTACGCCTTCTCCAGGAACTAACATTCTGGACTTTGTAAGCAACCTACAAAGCACCCTCCGACACTCTTTAGCCCTTGCTAAAGAGAACCTAAAGGATGCTCAAGAAGAGCAAAAGGCCTGGTATGACAGACATGCCAAAGATCGGTCCTTCAAGGTAGGAGACCAGGTTATGGTCTTGAAGGCGCAACAGGCCCATAAGATGGAAGCATCATGGGAAGGGCCATTCACGGTCCAAGAGCGCCTGGGAGCTGTAAACTACCTCATAGCATTTCCCAATTCCTCACTAAAGCCTAAAGTGTACCATGTTAATTCTCTCAAGCCTTTCTATTCCAGAGACTTACAGGTTTGTCAGTTTACAGTCCAGGGAGAGGATGCTGAGTGGCCTGACGGTGTCTACTATGACGGGAAAAAAGACGGTGGCGTGGAAGAGGTGAACCTCTCAACCACCCTGGAACGTCTGCAGCGGCAACAAATCAAGGAGCTGTGCACTAGCTTCACCCCATTGTTCTCAGCCACCCCAGGACGGACTGAACGGGCATACCACTCCATTGATACAGGTAATGCTCACCCAATCAGAACCCCACCCTACCGAGTGTCTCCTCATGCCCAAGCCGCTATAGAGCGGGAGATCCAGAACATGCTACAGATGGGTATAATCCGCTCATCTACCAGTGCATGGGCATCTCCAGTGGTTCTGGTACCCAAACCAGATGGGGAAATACGCTTTTGCGTGGACTACCGTAAGCTAAATGCTGTAACTCGTCCGGACAACTATCCAATGCCACGTACCGATGAGCTATTGGAAAAGTTGGGACGTGCCCAGTTCATCTCTACAATAGACTTAACCAAGGGGTACTGGCAAGTACCGCTAGATGAACCTGCCAAGGAGAGGTCAGCATTCGTCACCCATGCGGGGGTGTATGAATTCAATGTCCTTCCTTTCGGCCTTCGAAATGCACCCGCCACCTTCCAGAGGCTGGTAGATGGTCTACTAGCTGGACTGGGAGAATTTGCAGTTGCCTACCTCGATGATGTGGCCATTTTTTCAGACTCCTGGCCCGAACACCTACTACACCTGGAAAAGGTCTTTGAGCGCATCAGGCAGGCAGGACTAACTGTTAAGGCCAAAAAGTGTCAAATAGGCCAAAACAGAGTGACTTACCTGGGGCACCAGGTGGGTCGAGGAACCATAAACCCCCTACAGGCCAAGGTGGATGCTATCCAAAAGTGGCCTGTCCCACGGTCCAAGAAGCAGGTCCAATCCTTCTTAGGCTTGGCCGGATACTACAGGCGATTTGTACCACACTACAGCCAAATCGCTGCCCCACTGAGTGTCAAAAGGCCTTTACCCAGCTTAAGGCGATGCTCATGTCTGACCCTGTGCTCAGGGCCCCGGACTTTGACAAGCCATTCCTAGTAACCACCGATGCATCTGAGCGTGGTATAGGAGCAGTGCTCATGCAGGAAGCAACAGATCACAACTTCCATCCTGTCGTGTTTCTCAGCAATAAACTGTCTGAGAGGGAAAGTCACTGGTCAGTCAGTAAAAAGGAATGCTATGCCATTGTGTACGCCCTGGAAAAGCTACGCCCATATGTTTGGGGACGGCGGTTCCAACTACAAACTGACCATGCTGCACTAAAGTGGCTTCATACTGCCAAGGGGAACAACAAGAAACTTCTTCGTTGGAGTTTAGCTCTCCAAAATTTTGATTTTGAAATTCAACACATCACAGGAGCTTCTAATAAAGTTGTTGATGCACTCTCCCGTGAGAGTTTCCCATAATTCAGTAGTTAAAAAGTGTTCTTAAAATGTAGAAGTCTGTTAGTTATATACTTAGGAGTATATGTAAAGGTGTATGTGTTGTATTAATCTGTTTATTTTCAAGTTCTAGAAAGAAATCGCCGCCAGTGAGCTTCCCCACTGTCTGCAATTTGGGGGGCGTGTCATAAACAGATAGCTAAGGGTTAATGTCTCTTTCACCTGAAGCACCTGACCAGAGGACCAATCAGGAAACCGGATTTTTTCAACTTTGGGTGGAGGGAATTGAGTGTCTTTGTCTTTTGTTTTCTGGCTGCCTGCTTTCTCTGAGCTTTGGAGAAGTAGTTCTACTTTCTAGTCTTCTGTTTCTAAGTGTAAGGACAAAGAGATCAGATAGTAAGTTATATGGTTTCTTTTCTTTGGTATTTGCATGAATATAAGTGCTGGAGTGCTTTGATTTGTATTCTTTTGGAATAAGGCTGTTTATTCAATATTCTTTTAAGCAATTGACCCTGTGTTGTATCATCTAATACAGAGAGAACATTTGTACTTATTTTTCTTTCTTTTTATATAAAGCTTTCTTTTAAGACCTGTTGGAGTTTTTCTTTACTTCAGGGAAATTGAGTCTGTACTCACCAGGGAATTGGTGGGAGGAAGGAATCGGGGAGATCTGTGTGTTGGATTGCTAGCCTGATGTTGCATTCCCTCTGGGGGAATAGGAAAGTACTTTTTGTTTCCAGGATTGGGAACAGAGAGGGAGATTCACTCTGTTTGGATTCACAGAGCTGGTGTCTGTGTATCTCTCCAGGAGCACCTGGAGGGGGGAAGGGAAAAAGGATTATTTCCCTTTGTTGTGAGACTCAAGGGATTTGGGTCTTGGGGTCCCCAGGGAAGGTTTTTCAGAGGGACCAGAGTGCCCCAAAACACTCTAATTTTTTGGGTGGTGGCAGCAGGTACCAGGTCCAAGCTGGTAATTAAGCTTGGAGGTTTTCATGCTAACCCCCATATTTTGGACGCTAAGGTCCAAATCTGGGACTAAGGTTATTACAACCTGGCTGGGGATCCACCGTTCATGGATGCAAAGAGCACAGAGCTCTTTGCTCCCTCAGTGATGGATAACCAGAATGCCTCTTGCTTCTCTTTGTATTCCCCACGTGTCTTGTATGTGTCGCCAGAGTCAGGATGTCACCAGACTCCAGCCTCTTCCCATGCTGATCTCCTCCCTTTTACCTCCAGTGCAAATGAACTGCCCAGTGTTTCTGGTGTCACCATGCTCAATTTACATTAGAGACAGGGAAATATCCTCCCTCTTGTCTGGAAGAAAACATGTTTCTCCCTTTGGTTACAGCAATGGTCCATAACCTTTTAAGGGTCATGCCCCCGCTTAGCCCTGTCTGCTCTCCCCTCCCCCCACCCAAAGCCAGGGCCTGGAGTGGGGCCACGGCTGGGAGGGACATGGACAGAGGTAAGGGGGCCAAGGCTGGGGCCACAGCTAGGCATGGGTCTCAGGCCAGCAGTGGGGTCAGGGACAGAGCCACAGCCAGGGCTGTGGCTGGGGGAGAGGTCAGAAGTGGAGCCACTGCTGGGCTGTGGTGGGGGCCAGCAGCCGGGCCCATGGCCAGATGCAACTCTGCCCCCGGCCCTGCCCCCATACCTAGCCTGAGCCCCGGGCTGAGAATGAAGGCACAGCCTGTGGTGCAGGCAGGGGCAGGGCCAAGAGCAGAGATGTGCCAAGCCTCGGGCTGGGGCCAGGTCAGGGCTGGCCCAGCCCCACCGCACCGCTCCCTCATTTTTTCTCCATGACTCCCTAGTTAAGGCTATTAGTTAGCCAGTTTTTAATCCATTTCATGTGTGCCGTGTAGATTTTGTATCATTCTAGTTTCTTAATCAAAATGTCATGTACCAAGTCAAATACCCTATCGAAGTGTATTCCAGTAACAGTATTACCTTTGTCAAACTTGTGATCTCATCAAAAATGATATGAAGTTAGTTTGACAAGATGAAGTTTCCGTAAACCCATATTGACTGGCATTAATTACATCACCCTCCTTTAATTCTTTATTAACCAAGTCCCATATCAGACACTCCCTTATCTTGTCCAGGATCAATGTCAGACTGACAAGCCTATAATTACTTGGGTCATCACTGTCACGCTGTCTGGGGTGGTTCACGACTGTGACTGCCAACCTCATGGCAGACTGTCAAGAAGCCGGGTGGAGAGCCCAAACTGGCTGTATGTTCTATAATTACAGTTCATTAAGCCAGTAACAAGTGTGAACTCCAAGGTAACAGCCTTACCATGGAGTCACAGACAGTCCCCGTGGACATTCCAGTCTCTCTTGCCACCCAGGCAAGCTGGACTTAGTGATAGATGGTTGCTATACTCCAAAGATCACAAACTATTCAGATTGTTTCCAGTCCCAAGAGACCAGTCGCTTACCCTGGGTCAATATGTACCTTTGGTCTCACCAAAGACAACGCTTGTAGACAATCCTACAGTAAACCATCTAAGGATTTATTAGCTAAGAAAAGAGAGGAGAATTATCACAGGGTTAAAACAGGCAAACATAAATACACAAATAAGTTGCAGTCTATGGTTTCAAAAGGTGACAGAGTTGTAGCAATTTGTCAGCTCTGAATGACTTTTAGGGCCAGCCCAAGTTAACCCTGGGGCTCTCCACTTCTGTTTCATAGCTCTGTGAGAGTCCAAACGGCAAAAGAAACGTAAGGTTTTCTTGTCAGCTATTTTTATTTCTTTCTTCCAGAATTCAAGCTGATGGGACGAGTCCTTTTGCACTTGTCCCTTCACAGCCATGAAGAATCCCCCCCATCTCACACCCTCCCCTTCAAGACCGCACCCAAGGGTGGGCAGGTATTCTCCTACTCTAAATCACCTACCCTACACCTGCTGCAGCTGGCCTTTCAGGTCACCCCTTTCCTGTCTGAGACACCTGACCACGAGCTGCAGCCTGTCCAGAGCACTGGAACTCCAGGTCCTGTGCAGCTCCCTTGCAGGCCAGTGCCACAGTTGGCAGCTTCTCCGTCAGCTGGTCGACCTGCTACACTGAGTCCTCCAGCACCCAGGCTCCCAGAGTCTGAGTCCCCACCGGTGTTTGGCTTATCTCAGTGTTAGCCCCACATTGATTACTTTCCTCCCTGGTGGTCTCTTGTCCCCCGCACTTTCACCTTACATGGGTCTCCACCATTCTTGTGGGCTCCTTTCAGGCCCCAGGCTCTTCCTTTCCCTCTTGCCTCGGACCCTGGCCCTTTCCCTGACTCTCTCTTTGGCCTGTGGGGCAATGCCTTGTTCTAGGGCCCTTCCCCCCACACTGAAAGGAGGTCCTCCTCCAACCTATTCACTTACTGGGTTGGACTCTCTGGACCCTTGCCTCAGTCCTGGCCATCTGGTGTGATTCTTTTCTTCCCTCCAAATAGGGGCAATCCCTTTCTAGGTGCCCCTGCTCCCACAGCCATAGCAACTTTCAGGGTAGACCTCTGGCATCCTGGTCCCAAAGCGCTCTTCCCATTCCTGGACTTTATGACGCTTCTTGCTTCTCTCCTGCAGGACTCTGTCCAGCTGCTGCTATACACCAGCCACCTGCATCAGACAGTCTTGGAAAAACATTTTGGCTTCCCACAGTCTCTACTGGTTCTCTAATATTTGCCCCATAGGGCAGGGACTCACCCCTGCTGCTTCTCAACTCCCCTCTGTGGGAGCAGGAACTCCAGCATCCCCTTTAGTAGCGTACAACTTCCCTCAGCAAATAAAGTCTGTGCTGGGGCATTTCCACTTTTGCCTTCCCTTAGAGGCTCTGTCTCTGTTGTGGCTCCTTGGGGAGGGGTTCAGCTGCTTTACAGTCCCTCCCTACCTTCACCTTAGGGTTCTTGTCAGGACCAGTTCATAACAGACCCCTTTTATCAAAGGCGACCATCCTGCCCACCAAGTGTGACAGGTTGCTGTACTCACTGCCAGACGGCACCTCCTCCTGGCAGTTCTGGGGATTAGCTTGGACAGACAGACGGTTGCCTCACTTGTTTCTCCGATGCCCCACTTGCTTCTCCTTTATAACCCCTCTCTCACTCCAGGAGCCCCAGCATCCTGTTTGTGAATTAGTCCTCCAGCCACGTCACTAGCATAGTTTCCCCTTCCAAGATGCATGTCTCAAGATTCCTGCTCTCCAGCAGTTTCAGGCAGTCTTCCACTTCACTGCCTCACAATGCCGTTCCCACAGTAGCTGGAAGGGGAACCTAGGCCCACTCTCTACTCCGGGTTCTGGCTCAGGGACCCTCTAAACAGCAGCCAAGATCTGTTCCCTGCACCTTGCTGCCTTTCCCTGAGCTGCTTCCATACCTCCTGGCCCTCCTCATTCCTCTGGGTTTGCTAGTATCCTCATTCCCTTCTCCCAGGGAGTAGCTGCAGGCTCTATGTCTCTGCAGCCTCCAAACCCTCTTCCCTAGAAGTAACTGCAGCTTTTCCCAGCATCCCCCTTTGCTTCCAATTTCCAGTCTTTTTGTAGAAGACACCGCCTGTCCCTCACCGGTGAGCTTCTCTCTAATTAGCTGCCTCGAGCCTAAAGCTCTCCCCACTCCCATTTACAGGCTAGTCAGTTCATTGAGACCACCTGACCTAATTCAGTTCTTGCAGGGCTAATGTGGGGAGCACACCCTATCACAGGGCAATTGAAAAGTCTTTGTGTTATGATCTCCCATGATGGCCCATTTTAGTTTTAATAGCCTTCTTGATAAGCAGGAGATGAGTCCTCATGACAGGTTCACATTTTTAGAGTAAACATTTCTTACAGTTATAAAGCAAAACTTAAAAGATACCTTACAGTATGTGATAAAGATATTATCAGTGAGATTAATGCATGCAGAAACTTCCAAGCATTTCATAAAATTTAAACATTAAACACATAGTTAGAACTCCAATACCCATCTTAACCAGCCTAACACACAGATGTAACAGACTGGTTTCCAGCAATTAATTTTTCAGTGCTCAGCTGAAACCTAAAGCCTTGGCAAGAACTGGCACCTGGTTTGCCAGCATCACAGTCATGTTTACCCTTTTAAATATTGGCACAATATTAGCTTTCTTCCAGTCTTCTGGAATTTCCCCAGTGTTTTGAGACTTAACGTTGATTTTCAGTATTGCTTCAGAACACTCCTTAGCCACCTCTCTTAGAACTCTTGGATGCAAATTATCAGGACTTGCTGGTTTAAAAATGTTTAACTTTAATAGCTGTTGTTCAACATCTGCCTCAGTACAGCTGCACTGCTGTAGCACATTAGTGAAGATGGTCCTACACCAATAGCAGAGTTCCCGAGAGGTGGTAGCTCTGTCAATGGGAGAAGCGCTCCTGTCAACACAGCACTGTCCACATGTGGGGGGATTAGGTCAGTATAACCATGTCACTCGGAGCTGCGGATTTCACCCTGAGTGACATAGTTATACTGACATAGGTCTGTAGTGTGGACCTGGCCTCAGTTATTGTTGGAATGGAAAGTATTTAATCATCATCAGATCATGGAAATCAGCTGCCTTTTTTCCACATACAGAACAGAAATATTTATTGAACTTTTCTGCATTTTTATTGATAATCTACCATTTCCACTTAAAAACCACTTTCTTTTCGAATTGCAGGACTGAGACTCTGCAAAGCCTATTGTTAGAACCCAAGCGAGAACCATTTCCTTTAACCTCAACTGCAGATTAATCTCTTACTGCACACACACAAAGATACAGAATTGCAATGAGCTGCTCTTCCCCTATGGCTCATATGTCATTCCTTTGTTCTCCTCCACACCCCCAGCTTACCTCTCAACAGCAGCTATGAACCCATAAAGACCAATGTCTTCTTGATGGCTATATATCACTCCCCTGCCAAACACTCTGACACAAAGTTCTGAAACAGTGAAAGCTAACATGTCCCCCGATGGCTATACCTCACTCCCTGGCCATGCAGACACACAGTGGTGCAAAGCCATGAAGACCTACGCCTCTCTAATGGCCACATATCACACTCCTGCCCCACACGTGCACCCAGAGCTCTGAAACAATCAGGGCTTTTCCCAAAGGCCCCATCACTCCCTTCCATCAACACACAAAATAGGCAAGAGCATTAAAACACCACCTCCGCATCTTTCTGGAGCATGCACATTCATCCCCCACCACACAACACACACACACACAGAGCTCTATGAAACAAGTAAGACCTATTCTTCCCCATCCACTACCTATTCCCCATTATGCACACATGGCTTCATGGGTCTGTGAGGACCTTCTGCTGCTTGGCGGCTCTTCTCCCCAACCATATTAAGTTGTGTGACGCCACAAAGACCAAATCTGCCTGGTTGAACTCTCCAGGGTATTTATCTTCCTCCCATCGCTGTATTATCTGAACTTGTCACAGTCTTTAGTGTATTTATCACCACAACTACCATGTGAGGTAGGGCAGGCCTTTTATCCCCACTACACAGATGGGCTCTAAGTAGAACCTAGCCATCAGGAGATGTCAAAGCACTTTGCA
The DNA here is from genome assembly GCF_025201925.1 of Gopherus flavomarginatus. NCBI lineage: Eukaryota > Metazoa > Chordata > Testudines > Testudinidae > Gopherus > Gopherus flavomarginatus. The sequence continues at coordinate 4,852,809 of NC_066631.1, read as the reverse complement.
AAGCAGGACAATCTCATTATCCTCATTTTATAGATGGGGAAACTGAGGCATGGCACAGTGAAGTGAATTGCCCAAAGTCACCCAGCCAGCCAGTGGCCAGAGTAGAAGCTAGGTCTCCTGAGTCCTAGCCCAGTGCTCTAGCCACCAAGCCACAACGAGTCAATAGTAGAGCAGGAATTGACCGCAGGTGTCCCAAGTCCCAGGCTCCTGTCCTAACCACTGGGCCATCCTTCCTCCCTAGTGAGTGTGTAACATACATGTCCAGCTACAGTGCTGGGCCAAGTTTCTTCATCTAGCTGAGGAACCCCACAGGAACTCCCCTGGGGCAGTGTGTCGTGCGTGTCATCTCTGAAGGCATTCCTACCTCTAGCTCCGTCGTGTTCCAAGAGGTTAAATACAGGAATCAGGGAATGGAATGATACAAAGGGGAATTTAGACTGACTATTAGGAAAACCTGACGGGCCCCTCAGGGCTGTGGTAGGACCCACACCACTAGAGTCATTGAAAGCTGCAAAGGACGAAGCACTGAGAGCACACTGCAGGAGTCCTGCCTGGCATCCCAGGGGCCAAACAGGACTTTCAGCTCTGATTTTGATTTCTCCTTTCCAAGTACTCACTTTTTAACTCTAAACAAATCCCTTCCTTGTGGCTAGGGTTAGTCACAGAGCCAGGACCTGCTTGGCACAGGAATTTCTGCCAGAGTGAATGTACAGAGGCTGCCAGCCACTTTACTCTTTTCACAGGCAAAGTCTTCTTTTCTGGCTGCACAGCTCCCTTATTTCTGTTCTGTGGAGAAGAAGCAGGACGTGCCAGTTAAGAGACCATTTCATTGTGCCGCTGATCCTCTTGTCAGCCATGAGATCCCTGCTGACTCACTGCAGCATTCTCTCAGGCGTGGATTCCGTGCAGGAGGCAAGATGCTCGGTGTGAGTCATGGCACCGTCATCCCCACTCAGAACAGCGTGTGACGCCAGGGCTCCTCAGCAGCTCCTCAGCGACGGACAGAGGCATGTTTTTAGTAAAATGCTTTTAGAAAGTGCCATAAAGCAGAGGCAGGCGAGTGTGATGAAAGAGCCTCGGTGGCGCATAACTCTTGCGTGTCGGGATTTTTTCAAAGAGACATATTTCCAGTTTACAAGCACAGTGTTACACAAGAGGACTGCAGGCCAGGGGGAAAAGAGGCCATCATACCTCGCAACCCCAGCCTTTGAAATGAGGGACAAGGAGGGACACATACCTTGAAATGAAGGATACAATGAGGGACATCAATATTTTCCTGAACACCCTTTTTTATGAAATAGATACGCACAAGCATGCAAATAGCCTAGAGCTTACTACCATGAAACTAAACAATGATTCTGTGTACCCAATGCCGACAGATGCTGCGGTGAAAATTATGCAAACTCTTTGTTACTTTAGAGACTGGTACTTCGCTGTAGCTGTTTACCTTCAACCATGGAAGTCACAGGTTTGGCAAGAGCAAAACATTGAAGCAATTTGTGATTTTCAAAAAAAAAAAAATCATGCAATAAAATAATAAATAAAAAATGTGCGCACCACGTCCTTGCAACTGGGGATGGGCTTCCCAAAGCAGGGCTGGAAATGTGCCTCCACCGGGCTGAGCCCCTGGAGAAGCCCAGCAAGCCAAGCTCCAGCATGGTCATCTACATGTTCCACTGCTCAGGGACGCAGGTGACTAAGGGTTTGCCTACACTACCGCATAACTCAACGTACCTTATGTCGCTCAGGGCTGTGAAAAAGACACCCCCCACTGAGCGACATAAGTTACAGCAACCTAAGTACTGTCCACACCACACTGTGTTGATGGGAGACACTCTCTGGCCAACATAGCTTCCGCCTCCCGCAGAGGTGGAGCAATTATCCCAACGGGAGCGCACTCTCCCTTCGGCACAGCACGTCTTCATCAGATGTGCTACAGCAGCACAGCTGCACCTGCCCCGATATAGTGCGGTGGTGTGGACTTGCCCTAAGAAGCAGTCCAGCAAGACGCTGAGTGATTGCTTGGCCACCCTTTCCTTGGCTCCGGGCGGCAGCACAGCTGTCAGGGACCTTCGCCCAGCACAGGAAGCCAGGAAAGTGTCCTTTATTCCACTGGCTTGCTGGGTGGTTGCGAGCATGAGATCTGATGACACCATGCACCAAGACATTCAGCTCATAGCCAGGAAAACTTGCTGAGCAGAGAATCAGGATATTGCAATGGCAATGTGGGGCCACAGGGTAACTACAAATTGGGGCCAGATGCAGGATGTCCCTGAAAGTTTTGTGTTTCAAGGGAGAAAGTTTCTCTTTTGTCAAAACAATCATTTTCTCTTCCTGCGAACACTGATGGACAACCAAAAAAAAATCAATTATTTATCATTATTGTGAAGATGATGATGATGATGAAGAATGTGTTCGTAGCACCATGACAGCCAGCCACTTAGTCACAAATATTAACCAACCAGAAATTACGGTTCCTTGTAATTATTTCTAAATGAACCACTGGAATTCGAAAGCAGAACGGGCTGTTACTCAACATTCTAAAACATATTCCCTCTGGGCAGCGCCCACAACTTTATTGGGTTCATTTCCTGTGAACATCCAACCAACCCCAATTTCTGCTCAAGGAGGCTGAAATTAACCCCTTGTGCTGGGGATCCACATAGGTATCACTTAGGACTTGTCTACACAGAAGCTGCACCGTTGAAACACATATAGTTACTGAGGCACAACCCCCTCCACTAATGTGGACATAGTTATAGCGGTGTAAAGGGAAGGGAAATAAACTGGATCAGAACTGCAGCTAGAACTGCATCCACGGTAGGTATTGTACTTGTGTAACTTTTTCAGCAGGAAATCAAACCCTTAACCAACACAGTGAAATTAGTGTGTGGCATGAACGCAAGTGTGGGAATGCCACTTCTTGTGCATGCACACACATGTGCAAGGTACAACTCACTCTCAATGCACTCTTAAGTAATGTGAGCTCCATTCTCACTTTTGGAGGGAAATCCCCTCCTCTCCCCCAAGTACAAAGGGCCAGCACACGGTGTCACCAACTTCCACCAATCACTGAAGTCAGCAATTTTGGCATCTGCAGGAACCAGTCGGTCACTGACCCCAGAACAGAAGTTCCCACCTACATGCAGCTTTTAGACTACCCACAGAAAAACCCTATCTGACTGGCTTCCTTCCTCCCTTCTCCGCCTCCTGCAGAACAGTCAATCAGAGTAGCTGCAGGAATCAGGCAGAGCTCTCTTCTCTCTCTTCCAGAACTGTGGGACTAGAATTGGGTCTGCAGAGCGTGGGATGGCTCACAGGAGAAGAAAGAGCCCTGAAGCCCTGCCCCTACTCCCCCTCCCCTTCTGCCCTGCAACACAAGGCCTGGGAAAGGGGAGAGGAGAGCCCCTTGGTGCTGCCCTGGCAGGGTGTAAAGAGCCCCCCAGCTTCAGGAGGAGCAGAGGGAGCTGAGGGGCAAGGAGCGGATGTGGGGCAGAGGGGCAGAGCTGCTGAGGGGCTGGGTGGACAGAGTTGATGTGGAGGATAGGGGGCACAAAGCTAATTGATGTCAGAGTACAGTGGCCATGGTCCCATTTCTGTCCAGTGCTGGCTGCACATGCACATGTGGGCAGGGCAGGGAGAGACCAAAAATCAGAAGGCAGCTAAAAAACTTTATTTCGTCTTTCAAAGAATAATCCCGTGATTTTCTGGGGGTCTGATTCATTATTTTTTTAACATTGAGGTTCAGCGATACCCACTGCCTACATCCCACTTCAGGACCATTTATCCCCTGGGCAATTTGATATTAATGGGTGGCAATACAGCTAATGCTAAGCATTCAAAATTCACGAATCAGGCCCCCAAAATTCATGAGATTGGCTTAAAAATCCCTTGGGGTTATTTTTATTTTTGTTCTGGTTTGTGAGCCTCTAAGGTTATGCCAAGGTCATGTTTTCCAGATTTTCTCTGCAGCCACCAGCGCTAAAAACTTGCTATTTGTTTTTAAATAACAGCTGAGAGTCTCATAATCACAGGAATTCAGGAGCTAGGGCTTTAAGAACACCACCAAATATTGCAAGACTCATGATAAAATTGTCCAAGATGGCAACACACGGGTGAGGAGGAAATTAAAGTACTTCAGTTCCCCTCGTACTGGATCAGGTTACCTGTCAGCCCATCTTCAGGGCCCAGTGATGTCAGAGCCAATTGATAATGGCCGTGATGTTTCACTATATGCAAAATGAAACTGAGCCACTTACTACATTTTGTTCACACAGCCTGAGGTTAGCCACACTCCATGCTCTGCTCACTGCTTCCCCTAGGAGACCATGGGCTAGTCACACGTGGAGCTGTGCGCAGAGGCTGGTGACTGGGAGCTGTCTCGGTTAGCTTCACTCCTGTGACTGAGTTATACAGGTTGGGGCGGGGAAGGATCTGCTGATTCATTTATCAGCCCTTGCTCTGAAATAGCTGAGCGGATTAAAAGCCATTGTCGTGCAGAGAAGAGCTCAGATACCACTGGGCCGTGCCCTGTTAAACTAATTGTTACACGACAGGGGGAGATTATCCCATCAGAACAAGCAGGAGTCGACGAGGGCCCCAAGAACTGCTGGAAACAGAAATCGGAGAGTTTGGGAGACAGTAACAGGGACCCAAAATGAAAACGGAGGCAAAATTCTGACCCAGCTCTCCAGCCTCCCATAGTGCCCGGGGGCTGGTGCTGCTGCCTGACCTTAGGGCGCCTGCTGGGTCTCGTCTCAGGCAGAGCACTCTGCTTATCACACTGCGGCACCTCCAGTACCCCGCAGCCATAACCCCCAACGTCGCCTGACCTCATTGTCCTCCTCCTGGCGCTGGCCAGGGCAGCTGGGCACTTGCCAGGAGGAGGAAGCTGGATGGGGAGGTGCTATGCGTCTGTGGGGTGTGTTTCTGCTCCTCTCTTAGCTCATATAGTCGGGCAGAGTTCCTCAGAGTCTGCCCGCTCCCTGGACACCTTTGCAGAGCAATGGGCACTGCCCAGGGTTCTCTGCTCAGTGTCCCCCTCTGGCTCCCTATTTTTGACCCTGGGACCCTCACTCAGATCCCTGTTCTATCATTTGCTGTCCTCCACACTCTTTGGATGCCTGGGTCCCCTCAGGCTGGGAAGGGGCCTTTAGACATGATTAGGTGCAATCTCGGACGATTCAATAGGTGCAGCGCCTCCTACTGGCCTGCTCTGGCAGTGATGTCTAGTTGCTTAAGGCCCTTGTGTTCTTTGGGTGGGGTGAGGAGGACACTCAATGGAGAACAACGTGAGAGAGGATGTGGGGAGAGATGCGGCTGCAGGGATTTGAGGGAAGAAGGATCGATCAGGGGCATTGGGCCCTCTCAAGAATAACCAAGCTGAGATCGCCCAGAAGCCAACCCTGGCAAAAGCTATCCAGCAAGGGAAAGGCAGGTTGAAAAGCAATGCCAGCTCTAAGCAGAGAGGGAGAAGAGAGGAGGGAAGATCAAGAGAACAAACAGCAGGTAGGACTTGAAAAGAGCCACATAAATATCAATAGATAAATGAATCTAATGGGTCTCAAATTAAAAAGAAGTGGTAAAATCTTAATAGAGTGTTACTGTGGAAACGAAATGCAAGGCCATAAATAAGAGAAATTCAATGAGAAAGTGAGCCTGGCTTTTCTGCATGTGTCTGTCTGTACTTACCAGTATGCCACACTCCTCTCCATTGTACTTGAACAGAAACACAGGCAGTAGGGTAATGGGTACGTGACACACAGAAGCACTGGAAAGAATCTGGTCTTGTTTTACTGGCTCCAGTAACATGGCAGGGGGCAGTCTCCACCAGTCCCAGGGCCTGCTGCTACAGGTCCCGCACCACCAATCCATCCCCTCCCTCACGCCTTCTATTTCTATTTTGCAATCAAATGCAAATACAATGTCATAACAGCCCACATCCGTACCCATAAACTAACACAGTTATCGAATGGAGGTCAGAGGGTTGGACATGTGACGGCAATGGCTGCCTCTGACCCTGGCTGGCTTTCGAAGCCACCAGCCACTTTTCATTCCCCAAACAGCTCCTTCTGAAGAAGACCTGTCTAGCTGCTGGGGTGAATCTGCTCCCTGGAGGCTGGGTCTGCTGTGCCTGGTGCTTGCCATTGTCAGTGACTGGGTGGACGTGTGTCAGTTCTCTGGGGATGTGGCCGTCAGCGGCGGTCTGGATAGCCTCAAGGAACAACGAGCCTGAGTCACCTTGCCTGTGTTTAGTTGTCTTTTGCTCTTCCCGTAGGCCTGGTGGTTGTGCTACATGGTGTTGGCAAGGATGGTACAGCTGCTGCCTTATGGGCATATTCTGTTGGGTCTAACATTCTCCCTCACCGGTGATGTGGGGAGCTACCTGGCACTCCTGCCATTGTGTTTCTTCTGCTCTAGTTCTCGTGGTATTTTCTGCCAGAACAAGAGCATCCTGGTCAAACTCCAGCTTGGGTCATTGCACCAGGTTTCCCTGCACCTCCCTCAAGGTTTCAGGTGGATACAATATTCTTCTGCACTTCTTGTCCTCACTGTAGATCACTGTTGTACACTTCAAAAGCTGCTACTCTCCACCCACGACGTGACTGTATTTCAGTGATGAAGTGATTCCCACATGTACATAGGGACTATTTAACATCTGGGAGTACCAGGGATTATGAGAGTAGTCCCTTTCACTTCAGAAGGACAATGCCTGCGAGTAGAATTACTCCCTTGGGTGTGTGCTGGATCAGGCCCTAAGTATGTAATAAGTAGGGCTGGGTGAAAACATTCCCTCAGAACTGAGTTTTGACAGAAAATTGGGTTTTCCACAAAGTGAAATCTTTTGCAAAAAGTATCTGTTTCCCAAGAATATTCTAATTTTTCATCAAAAACAAACAAAAACTAATGTGTTTTTGGCTGAAAAATCAAAATATTTTGATGTAGATATGCTGCCATGGTGACTCAGGGGAGTTCAATTGCCTCATGTCTCCATTGTCTACAGGCTGAGCTTCCCAGCCGACTTCCTCTCCTAGGATGCACGACAGCCATGGGATGCCCATGGTGCACTGACTCCCATCACCTGGTGTAATGCAGCCATGGAGCCCAGCCCATAGAGGAGAATGGAAGCAGGAGGTCCCCATCTATAGCTCCCACAAGGCACTGGGACAGCACTTCCAAATCCAAATGTTACCATTTGGAGCAGAAATGTTTAAATTTTCAATTTTTGATGAATAGTCAACATTTTCCATGGTCTTTTGCATCAATCTTCACAGCTGAGGATGTGAGAGAGATTCCCAAACCTGAGCCATTCTTTTTAGGTGACAAATCTGAAGAACTGTCCCAGATTGAGGTGTCATTAGATGAGGTTTTGGAACAAATTGATAAACAAAACAGTAACGAGTCACCAGGACCAGACGATATCACCCAAGAATTCTGAAGGAACTCAACTGTGAAATTGCAGAACTACTAACTGTAGTATGTAGCCTATCATTTAAATCAGCTTCTGTACCAGATGACTGGAGGATAGCCAATGTGATGCCAATTTTTTTAAAAGGATCCAGAGGGCAGTTACAGGCTGGTAAGCCTAACTTCAGTATGGGACAAACTGGTTGAAACTATAGTAAAGAATAGAATTATCAGACACATAGATGAACATAATTTGTTGAGGAAGAGTGAAAATGGATTTTGTAAAGGGAAATCATGCCTCACTAAACTATTAGAAAGCCTTTGACAAGGTGTCTTGCCAAAGGCTCTTAAGCAAAGTAAGCTGTCATGGGATAAGAAGGAAGGTTGTCCCATGGATCAGTAACTGGTTACAAGATACGAAACAAAGGGTAGGAATAAATGGTCAGTTTTCAGAATGGAGAGAGGTAAATAGTGGTGTCCCCCAGGGGTCTGTACTGGGCCCAGTCCTATTCAACATATTCATAAATGATCTGGGAAAGGGGGTAAACAATGAAGTGACAAAATTAGCAGATGATACAAAATTACTCAAGATAATTAAGTCCAAAGCAGACTGCGAAGAGCTACAAAGGGATCTCACAAAACTGGGCAACAAAATGGCAGATGAACGTCAGTGTTGATAAGTGCAAAGTAATGCACAGTGGAAAACATAATCCCAGCTATACATACAAAATGATGGGGTCGAAATTAGCTGTTACCACTCAGGAAAAATCTTGGAGTCATTGTGGATAGTTCTCTGAAAACATCCACTCAGTGTGCAGTGGTGGTCAAAAAACCAAGCCAAATGTTGGGAATCATTAAGAAAGGGATAGTTAATAAGACCGAAAATATCATATTGCCTCTATATAAATCCATGATACACCCACTTCTTGAATACTGTGTGCAGATGTGGTCGCCCCATCTCAAAAAAGATATATTGGAATTGGAAAAGGTTCAGAAAAGGGCAACAAAAATTATTAGGGGTACGGAACAGCTGCCATATGAGGAAATATTAACAAGACTGGGCCTTTTCAACTTGGAAAAGAGACGACTAATGGGGGATATAATTGAGGTCTATAAAATTATCATAGGTGCGGAGAATGTAAACGAGGAAGTGTTATTTACTCCTTATAGCACAAGAATTAGGGGTCACCAAATGAAATTAATAGGCAGCAGGTTTAAAACAAACAAAAGGAAGTATTTCTTCACACAAAGCACAGTCAGTCTGTGGAACTCTTTGCCAGAGAATATTGTGAAGGCCAAGACTATAACAGGGTTCAAAAAAAAACTAGATAAATTCATAGAGGATAGGTCTATCAATGGCTATTAGCCAGGATGGGCAGAGAAGGCATCCCTATCCTCTGTTTGCCAGAAACTGGGAATGGGTGACAGGAGATGGATCACTTGATGATTACCTGTTCTGTTCATTCCCTCTAGGGCATCTGGGATTGGAGATTGTCAGAAGACAGGATAGTGGGCAGATGGACCTTTGGTATGACCCAGTATGGCTGTTCTTATGTTAAATAAATCTTTTGTCACCCAGCTCTAGTAATAAATTAATAAAGTTTTTATTGACTGCTTTTTCACCTTTGGATGAAAGGCTGTACGGTAGAACCTCAGAATTACGAGTTGGGAATGGAGGTTGGTCGTAACTCCGAACAAAAAACATTACAGTTGTTCTTTCAAAAGTTTACAACTGAACATTGACTTAATACAGCTTTGCAACTTTACTGTGCAGAAGAAAAATGCTGCTTTTAACCATCTTAATTTAACTGAAACAAGCACAGAAACTGTTTCCTTACTTTGTCAAATCTTTTTTTTTAATTTCCCTTTATCTTTTTAGTAATTGCCATTTAACACAGTACTGTACTGGATTTGCACTTTTTTTGGTCTCCGCTGCTGCCTGGTTGTGTACTTCCAGTTCCAAATGAGTTGTGTGGTTGACCAGTCAGTTCCTTACTCTGGTGTTCATAACTCTGAGGTTCTACTGTAGATAAAAAATATATGAACAATTGTTTATATTATTATATATCCCAATGAAGGTGTGAAATCCTGTTGCTTAAACTAGACAGCGCAAATAGGGAAAAAATAATCGCTGCAGTTAATATCCTGACCAACAACCTATATGACCCTTTGACAAATAAAGTTGTTTTGCTCTATGAATCACTTGTACATGAAAACCAAGCGATCAATATGCGTGCTTTTCTGGAAGAAAATTATATGTTTACAAATCTATTTTCACTTGAGTGCCTCAGCCTTTCTTTCCCCTCCTCCAACTCTGCACAGATCCATCATGCCACAAATGTATGCCGTAGAAAGGAAAGGTTAATATCTCTCTAAATATCCACTAATGTTTCTAGTACAAATTAAAAACAAATCAGCAGATTAAATGTCCACATTTCAGCAGCTGGCCACCTTTCTAACATTAACAGAGTCACGAATCAACAGTGAATTATTTCTAAATAAGAAATTTGCAGACATGGGTAATTAAATTAAAGCTCTTCTAATCAGAAATTAAATCCCGTAAAAAATATCTACATTATTAAGGTTGTAACATTTATATGAAAGGAAAATATTTTTCAAGCTGTGACTTGAGAACTAAATTGTCAGCCTTTGCCCCAAGATGCTCTTAAAATAATCTCACCATATGTAGCACATGTACCGATAATGGGATCCTAATGGAAGACAGCAGGCCTATGTCATACGCTATTCAGCGCCCGTGGAAATTGGCAAGAAATTCACCCCTTGCAGCAAAATTGTGCTCTAGAGTCTCAGCTTTCATTTGAGGAAACAGTACTTCAAGCCCTTCTGTTTGTGGAGTTAATCTTTAAAATGTGAATTGAGGCCTGATCTACACATAAAACTTAGGACTATAAAACCATGTCACTCAGGGGTGTGAAAGAATCACACCCCTGAGAGACACAGTCAAGCTGACATAGGCCCCAGCATAGACACCACTAGGCTAACGGAAACAGTTTTCTGTTAACCTAGCTACTGCCTCTTGAGGGGGCAGATTAACTACAGAAATGGAAAAACCTAGTCCACTGCTGTACGAAGTGTCTACGCTACCGTAGCCGTGCCACTGTATTGTCTGTAGTGTAGATATACCCTGAGTGTAACTGCTTCAGCCTGCCTGAGTCTGCAAAGAGCCTGAAACAATAAGAGGTGTGAACTGCTCCACTCCTGACATCAGGCCCCAGAGGCTCCCATCAGTTGCAGCCATGGAATTTAATATTTTACCAAGGTGCCAAGGAATTCACCATGTTCTTGCAGCCTGGCCTTTTGTTTTCTGTCTCCTAGTCCTGCCAGGACCTTCTCCCCGTGCCTGGGGAGGTCACTGGATTACCGTGTGTACTCCCTATATTGCCCCAGTGGCTGGATGGGACTGGGGTCTCAAATAAGAGCACAGCTGATGAGTTGTCAAGCTGTCTGCAGTGGCTATGGGGCACAAGTACCAACTTCAGGACAGACTATCTAGAAGCAGGACACACATCCAAATGGTTGTGAGTTCTGTACTTAGATTTCACCAAGCAAGTATTGAGTGTAAACTCCTCAGACTCTACAACAGCCTTAACATGGAGTTACAGACAGTCTCCTTGGGTACTCCAATCTGTTTTGCCACCTACGTGAGCCTGCCCGTGTGATAGCTGGTCCCGTACCCCATGAATCATCAGGTACCTCCCAGTCCGAAAGGACCAGTCACTTACTCCAGGTCAATTGCATCTCAGCTCTCACACCAAAGACAACGCTTGTAGCCAATCCTATAAGAAATTAAGTAAAGATTTATGGGCTAAAAAAAAGAAATGAGAGTTATTTACAAGGTTAAAGCAGGTAAACATACACACACAAATGAATTACAGTCTTAGATTCTAAAAGGTAATAGAAACTTCTATAAGAAGCAAGCTCTAGATGTCCTTTTGATCTAACCCAGACCAAGCACTGGGGATCTTTTGCTTATGCTTAGTAAGCCTTGCCCCTCAGAGTCTAAGCATCATTGAGAGAACAATTTCTTTTTGACAAGAGTTTTTATTCCCTTCCCCTAGAGTTCAAGCTGATGGGACTTGTGCTTGTGCATTTCTCCTCTTCATGGGTGTATAGGGAGCAATCAACAAAGTCTTCTGTCCACTGATGTTCCACAATGGTTCGTCTGGTGTCTAGGAGACAACACCTCTTGTGGTAAACCAGTGTTTCACACTTGGTAATGCTTCTCTTCTGACTGTGGGGGTTTACATTTCTGGAGCAAACACTTATATAATTACAGAGAAAATACTTAAATATTAACTTATCACAGGGGATACAGTGATTGTAAGTGAGACTAATGCAGGCAGCACAACTGACAAGCATTTCATAGAGTCTAAACACTCACTACTTTTTAATACATCCAATACCTGTTTTAACAATGCAAACACACATGAGACAGGCTGGTTTCCAGCTATGTCTGTCAGTATTCTGGGAGGTCTAGGGGCCTTGGCACCTGGTCTGCCAGCACCACAAGAGTGACCAAAGGGGGGGCAAGCTATGGGAGTGTGAAAACATCATGAAAAACCTTCCTTGTGAGTGGGCTGAACCCAGGCGCTGACTTTCTCATTTCCCTGGGGATGCTTGACCCCCACACTGCCCCGGGACCTGCCCCCACTCCACCTCTTTTCCCCAAGGCCTCACCCCAGCCCTGTCTCTTCCTACCCCCCCACTCTGCTCCCCACCTCACCTCTTCCCACCCCACCCCCTTCCCTAAGCATGCCCCGCTTTCACTCCACCTCTTCATGACCCCCCGCTCCTCCCCCTCCCACCCAGCAACTCCTGCCCACCTCTGAACAGCTGGCAAGAGGCACTTCGGAGATGATCATCGGGGTCCACCAGTGGGTTCTGAGAAGCCACTATTTTTTTCCTGTGGGTGCTCCAGGCCCTCTCAACATTTGCCATGAGTTAGCAAACCATAGTAATGTTCCTAATTTACCAGGGAATAATTTCCCTGAGTCTCTGTGCTTTTCTGCTGATGTTTCTTAATTAAATCTCCAGAACCCTAGTACCTCTGGGGCTGCTCAGGAACTGCCAGCTGAGAAGTGATGAGATTTCCCACAGAGAAAGGTACCCACAAAGGAAATCTGAGATAGGAGGAATTGCAGCAAACTCGCCCTAAAAGAGCTGCGTCTTGGGAGAAGGGAGAGGTCGTTGCAGGCAGGTAAGTAATTGTGAACTGCTTCACACAGAAGTATTTCTCTTCCAAGCCCTTTTCTTTTTACCTTTGAGGTAAAGCTGTGTCTCAGTGAGCTGCACTGGTGCCATGGAGATCTTGATTCACTAGGGCTCAGACACACAGCCAGGTCGGACAAAAACGCAGAGGCTTTGAACGACGCCTCATAATTTGTTGTACTAAACAGGTGAGGTAAATGCCTCTCAGCCTTTCCAGACCACTGTACCCCTTTCAAGGGTCTGATTTGTCTAGCGTACCCCCAAGTTTCACCTCACTTAAAAACTACTTGTTTACAAAATCAGACATAAAAACATAAAAGTGTCCCCAGCACACTATTGCTGGAAAATGTCTTGCTTTCTCATTTTTATCATATAATTATAAAATAAGTTGATTGGAAATAAATATTGTACTTACATTTCAGTGTATGGTATATAGAGCAATATAAACGTCATTGTCTGTATGAATTTTTTTTGTATTGGCTTCACTAGTGCTTTTTATGTAGCCTGTTGTAAAACTAGGCAAATATGTAGATGAGTGGAAGTACCCCCTGGAAGACCTCTGTGTACCCCCGGCTGAGAACCACTGGTAAAGCACCAGGGTGTTTTCTCTTTAGTTCACTACAGGTGATTTGCACTGAATCCAATCAGATATCAGGATGATAAGTAGGCTAAGGTTTTATCATGGATATTTTTAGTAAAAGTCACAGACAGATAACCGGCAAAAAAGAAAAATTCACGGAAGCCGTGAACTGTCTGTGACTTTTACCAAAAATGTCCCTGACAAAACAAAGATCTGTGGATCCCGACACTGCCTGACGCTAGGCAGCTGCGCAGGGGCTAGGAGCCACCTGCAGCAGGTGAGGGCTGTGGGGTACCCCTGCTGCCTGCAGTTCTGGGGGTTCATCACTGCCCATGGCAGCCAGGGGTTCCCCCCCCACCTGCTGCCCCAGGGGCCACCACCACCGATGGAGGACAGGAGCTCGGGGGTTCCACCACCTGTGGCATATGGAAGCTCTGGGGGTTCCCCCACCGGTGGCCAGTAGCTCAGGGTGCTCCTCCACCCACGGCAGCTTGGAGCTCCGGGGGCCACCAGAAGTGGCAGAAGTACCCTGCAGCTCCCTTCCCCCACGGGCAGCGGAGGACCCTACAGGTCCCAACCACCACAGGCTGAAGTCACAGAGGTCACGGGAAGTCACGGATTTCTCTGTGACTAAATCATAGCCCTAGTGACAAGCACTAACTTCTACCATCTGTAGAGCCGGCTGCCGTAGCGCTTAGACCACTCACAGAAATGGAACTTCTTTCACTATCCCGGGATAGTCAAATCAGTACAACGCCTCCTCGTGCAAATGCAGCCATACCGGCATAAACGTGCTCACACTGCTATAGCTATTCCTGTACAGGAAGGGGAATAGGCTACATTGGTGCAAAGCACGTTTGTACCTCTAGAACTGTGTCCATTTAGGGGTATCACTGGTATCACTATACTGGTAAAAGTCACCTCCTAACTGACATGGTTATACTGGTACAGTGGGTGTCCAGCGAGCCTCAGCTGCTATGAATCAAAGTGTATATGGCTCAAAGGGTGCTTTTACAACCCATTAAAATGGACTAAACTAGCTTTTCTAGGCATAAAGTTGACACAATTTTAGGGTCCATTCAAGACTAGATTCTGTAGCTAAGGCATCCTCAGGGACTCCCTAGCAACTGTGCACTAGAATTCACGTGGCTTCATTTCCTAGTGGCTGAGGGGGTGGGACCACCTAAGGGTGAGATGAAAGGGACCCGATAGCTGCATGTTACATTTGTGTGAAGTCAGAGCGGGGTTTGGCAAAGACCTACTGAGTGGTTGAGAAGTAAGATGTAAAATCAAGTTCCCTGCATGGCTATACAGGCAGCTGCACTGGGGCACTGAAGGTGGCTGGCTGTTACCTCGCTTCTCAGAGCAGTGCTTGGGGGGCCTGGGGCTATGTCAGCAATGACACAGGTTTCTTCTGCTGAACTTCCACGTGGGCTCAGGAATACTCCCAGCTCTTGGCAAAGCTGCTGCCTTCTCTCTTTGGTCCTAACTCAGGAAAACACTTAAGCATGAATGGCACTCTGATATGTGCTCCAGGGCTGTCCTGAAAGGAACACTGTCCTGGATCAGGGCCTTAGTCTCCTGTCTCAAGTTGCCTGTCACTGTCCAAGAATTATAACGGTGGTGCTTTGTTTGAAAGAAGTGGGTTTGCTAGTTTAAATCGTGAAACATCACAGATATGTGGTTATCCCCTCCTTCCCAGCCAAGAATCAAGGGTTAAACACAGCTTATTTTGATGGGGAAACTACAAGAAGGCAAAGTAGGTTCCAGTCTCTTGTTTAGTTAAAATCCAGCCTATTAACAGGACAGTTCCGTAGCACAGCTCAGGGTTTCAGAGGCCCTGGGCTTGGAGTAGCAGCTAAAGCACAGGGTCAAATTGATAAGACATACATCTGAGGAAGTGGTAAACCTGCAAACAACTATCTACATGACTATCTTTATTCATGAGTGGTCCCTCTTGTAGTCAGTGCTCGTTACTCACGTTTCTGTTACCCTTGAGAATGTCTATAGTGATTCCATTGGATTAGTAGGGATGAAAGTTAGACTTATGGGCCAGTAGTACCTGACACGACCACTGCTCTTTCCTACTTGGCAAATCAGTTGTACCTTAGTTTACCTCCAGTCTCTCAGTCCCAGCTGTGCTTGATACTGTCACGGAGTCCCCGGGCGATGCTCTGGAACTGCTCCCCACCAAGCCAGTCAGGACTTTGGGGAGCCTCCTCTCCCTTGGAGCAGACTGTTTTCAGGGCAAGAAGCTCACACAGCTTCACCTCCTGGGTCTCTCCTTGAAGCATTCAGCATCCTCTGCCTCTCCGTGTGCTTCCCACAGCGAGCCCACCCTGGCGGGGTCCTGGGGAAGCCAGAGGGTCCTGCACCCCCATTTTGCAGTCAGACATGACTCTCAGCCAGCTAGTAAAACAGAGGTTTATTCGATGACAGGAACAGGGTCTAAAACAGAGCTTGTAGACACAGCGAAACGGACCCCTCAGCCGGGTCCATTCTAGGGGGCAGTGAGCCAGACCCCCACATCTGCACTTCACTCCTCGTCCCCAGCCAGCTGCAGACTAACAACCCCCTCCAGCCCCTCCTCCTCTGCTCAGTTCCTTTCCCGGGCCAGGAGGTCACCTCACCTTTCTGTCTCCAACACCTTCAGTTGGCACCTTTGCAGAGAAGCGGCCCAGGCCATCAGTTGCTAGGAGACAGAGGGTCAGGCATTTAGGTGCACTGGCCCTTTTCTTTGCCAAATACTTAAGAACTGCTATGGGGACACTGAGGCACCAACACAGTTTTCAGAGAAAACATTAAGAACATTCCTAGTTCATCACAGATACATAAATACAATTCTGATTGCTAACTAACTCCTTTAATACCACGAAATCCTGTCCCAAATGATGGATTCCTGCAAATTCAAATTTCCCAAATATTCCTTTATCTGCTCTTTACAAATCACTGTTTTTATAGAGCCTTCCTTAATTCCTAAGCACTCTAACTTCTTTCCTCTATTTTTCTTACGCTTGATGGATTTGAAAAAGGAATTCTAGATTTCACCTATTTTTCTGAATCATTGTGAATTTCAACACCCATTCATTCATTAATGGATAGAGCTTCTCCCCAGGAAGTCTTGTTCCTGGCAGAATCCCTGTTTATTCTCCTTAACCCCCTTAACATGTTGGACTAGGTGGCACTTTTCTGTTCCTGAAATTTCTTGTGTTCTGATATCAGTGTTATGCACCAAGGACCTAATCCTACTTCTTACATTTATTTTAAAGGGAGATGGATTGGGCCACTGGCTGTCGTGTTCCCATGGCACAAAAGACTTTAGAAACATTTTCTTCCCTATGAATACATCCTCCTTACACTGAAATTGCATCTTTGGTGAGCTAAAGCAATTAAGATTGGAGCAATGTACAATACAATGCCTGCAGGGATTGTTAAAGGGATTGTTATAGTAGCTATAACATACAGTATATTGATATTGCAATAGATCATCTGAAACACGTCCTAAATGCTCTCACCACATCGCTATAATATTTTATAAAAACAAGTTCTCCCTTCCTGGATAGGTCAACTTAGCATGTACTCTGATTTCTCCAGAAACACAACTTGAAAAAGGCGCTACAGTTTTCCCAGGCTAGCACCTACCGTATGTAAACACAGAGGCAGATTTCCCAGGATGGGTTTAAGGCCTGGACTGGTGCAAGGGACCACAAACTGTACCCACTTTAGAGGATGATGTGCAAGATCTGAATAATCAATACAACAGCTACGTGGCATCTTATCAACGGATTTAGAGGAACAGAGGAGTGTTGAATTACTGTGCATTTCAATCTAAAAACTCAGTGAATTATGGTAACTTTCATTATATTCTTGTCTATGGAGGAGTTGTCAGTTATTCTAAGTACAGAATGATCTTTATCATTAAGTGGCAAAAGCCTGGGTGTGCAGCAACGTTAAAAGAAACAACCTGCAGTGCAGAAATTCATTTTTGTTCTTTCAGTATCAGGTGTAACAAGATCAAAATATGTGACAAGGATCCAATAAAACTTAATTAGTCAATCAAACAATTTCCTCTTTCCCAAAATGCAGCCTCCTGGAGAGATTCTCTTTATAGGCAAGAGTTCAGGGCCCTAGAAGAAAATCTCTCTGGTTCTTTCTCAGTTGGCAGCTGTTAAATGACCCCGAGACATCAGGGTTCTGGGGAATTTCAAAAATTGAAAAGTCGAAAATTGAAAAGCACTTGAATCTCTGTCAGACTCATCTAGGCCTTTGCATTTAATTGAATTTCGCTGACTTGTCCTAAAGTGACACTGAGATGGGATGTGCCTTACATGGCTGCAGGGAGATGTGAATCTCCCAGAACAAAAGAAATTCCAAACAGCCAAGAAGACGGGCTGGATGAAAATGCATCTGTAGTGATGCCACACTCCAGTGGGGATGGAGGCCACTCCACCTCATTGCATCAAGTAACCAACTCGTGCTCAGGCTCTGCCATTCTGGGGCAACCAACAATCAAGGCACATGCCTTCAGGTCTGGGGTGAGTGTGTTGCCAATCCCCAGATATGGGATAGCAGCAAAGGGGATAGGGGGACCTAAGCCCACCCTACTCCACCAAGTCCCAGCCCAGAATCCTGTTAGGGGCAGGTGGTCCCACCACTGGGCCAGTGGGGAAACCAAAATCCACTGTCTTGCTTCCTGGCAGCACAATCTGACTGAAGTCTGGTTCTCCTGGGCTACTTCCTACCCCACTTAGTTGGCATTGCTCCATCAAGCTGGGATTCTGTCTTGACACCTCACAGCCGGGAGGTGGCCATATAAGTTTCTCCTCAGGGTCCTCTGTCTCTTCGCTCAGTAAGGAACTGGTCTGCTTGGCTGCTGGTCCAGGTCCTGCAGAGGACTCGGTTCCCTAGAAGACCACCTCCATCCCTGGTGCAGCCTCAACTGAGCTGCTGGGCCCTCCCTTTATACTTCCTGCCCGCCCCGTATTTCTGGTGAGAGAGGCAGAGTGGGTTTGGCTCCTCCCACCATGGAGAGGGTAGAGGTCCCTCCCCCTCAAGTCCAGAGGGAGGCCACTCTGCCTCACTGCAGCATCGTTAAAGCTAGAGCTGTCAAGCAATTTAAAAAAGTAATCATGATTAATCACGCAATTAAAAAAGTGAATCGCACAATTAATCACACTGTTAATAATAGAATACCATTTATTTAAAATGTTTTGGATATTTTCTACATTTTCAAATATACAAATTTCAATTACAACACAGAATACAAAGTGTACTGTGCTCACTTTATATTTATTTTTATTATAAATATTTCACTATGAAAATCAAAAGAAACAGTATTTTTCAATTCACCTAATACAAGTACTATAGTGCAATCTCTATCACGAAAGTTGAGCTTACAAATGTAGAATTAGGTACAAAAAATAACTACAGTCAAAAAAAAAAACAATGTAAAACTGTAGCGCCTACAAGTCTGCTCAGTCCTACTTCTTGTTCAGCCAATCCCTCAGACAAACGATTGTTTACATTTGCAGGAGACAATGGTGCCTGCTTCTGGTTTACAATATCACCTGAAAGTGATAACAGGCATTCACATGAATTGTTGTAGTTGGCATTGCAAGATATTTATGTGCCAGCTGCACTAAAGATTCATATGTCCCTTCGTGCTTCAACCATCATTCCAGAGGACATGCGTCCATGGTGATAATGAGTTCTGCACATTTGCAATGCTATACAAATTAATAGAAATAGCATTTAGCTAATGCCTATCAATCAAAGATCTCAACACACTTCAGGAACATTAATTAATAAAGCCTTACAGCCCTCCTGTTAATTAGGTCTGGTAAGTACTGTATGATTAGATCCATTGTACAGATGAGGAAACTGGGGCACTGGGTGAGTTTAAGGGACTTACCCAAGGTTCCACAGTGAGTCAGCGGCAGAGCTCCCTGCCTCCAATCACTAACCTACATTTTCTTCCATCTCTCTCTCTTGCTCTTTTATTTTTACTTCAGACTCCATTATTTGTGCTGCCATTGTATGTGTTTCTCTTGATACGGGAACACTGAGAGCTCATGAAATGCAGTTTTAATAACCAGCTCAGTTTTCTAAAAGGACAAGACAAGTAAATAAATAATATACACAAAGCTAATAAAAACATGTTCAAAAATACATTCTGTGGCATCAGATTCCAGAACATGCATTTTTACGTTTTAAGAGATTGACACATTTTTCTGCTTGAAGCTGTATCATGAAGGATTTTTTTTGTTTTTTATTGCACATAAACAAAGTGTTTTTCTAATTTGTCATATTCAAGTACTTAAGATTATCTTGCATTATTTTCCTATCAGACAATTCTCTGAAGCTCATAAGAGGGGTCTTCCCTGGCAGGAATTTTCGTCTGCACCCTCCTAAGAAAATGGTATTTTGAAGTTTCCCTGATTGTCTGAATAGGGGGAAAATAGATTCTTTCATCAGTGAAAAGGTCTATTCAGCCTGGACCCAAAGCACATAGGAGCATTTCTCAGTCAAGAATATTTTTAATTG
This sequence comes from Gopherus flavomarginatus, assembly GCF_025201925.1. NCBI lineage: Eukaryota > Metazoa > Chordata > Testudines > Testudinidae > Gopherus > Gopherus flavomarginatus. The sequence goes on along the minus strand of NC_066631.1, from coordinate 4,833,050 downwards.
GTTCCATTTTGAAGATCGGACTGCGCAGCTTTTGAAAGGTTCTTAATTCTTATTAATTTTTTCCGATAGCAGGCATGGCCTCCTTTTGATGTGCAAATTTGAAACTATTTTTTTCCACTCGGCACAGATAAAGATCGTTGGGAAATGAATATGAGGCCAAGCAATGGTTGAGGGAGGGGAGGGAGGACTAGAGCGATGGGGGAGGGAGACACAGTGACTGTCAGGGGAAAGCAGGAGTCAAAGAGGGATGAGGGAGCCTGCTGGCCAGATTAGCAATATGTGGAGGATGGCTAAGGAGAGAGCCTGCCTTGGTGTGGAATTGCTCCCTATTGCAGCAGGAGAGGTTACAGAGAAAGGAATCATTCCTCACCCATCAGCAGTGTTCTGTGCTGACTCAGACTGGGCTTAAGCTTTCAGGAGATGAGGAATTTCATGAATGCAGCATCCAATGAGCATATATTAACTTCCCCGTCCCCCCAGTGAGTGACAGCTGCACATAACTAGCTGGAAAGAAAAGGAGATTGAGACACCCAGGGTATGAGCTACTGAGTCAGTAAGCACTACTGCCCTCCACTGGATGGAATTAGATCTGCTCAACCATGCTCCATAGAGCTCGTTACTGGACTAATAGCTAATTTTGTTAGGCAATAGGGCCCAAGATCCCTTGAAACCAATGGGAGTTAGACATCTAAATAGCTCTGAGGGTCTGCACCTAAGACCCTGCTCTACTAAGGCACAGTTCCTATGGCCATGCCTATGCTGGGAGCATTTTACTGGTCCCGGCCCCACACCCAGAGCCAACACCCCCAGTCGAAGCCCTCACCCCCACACCCTAACCTGCTGCCCCATCCCAGAGCCCCCTTCTGCACCCCAAACCTCTCATCCCTGGTGCCACCCCAGAGCCCTTACCCCCAGCTAGAGCCCGCACCTCCTTCCACTCCCCAAACCCCTGCCCCAGCCCGGAGCCCCCTTCTGCATTCCAAATCCCTCATCCCCGGCCCCACCCCAGAGCCCACACCCCCAGTCGGAGCCTTTACCTTCCCATCCACCCTAAACCCCTGCCCCAGCCCAGAGCCCCCTTCTGCATTCCAAATCCCTCATCCCTGGCCCCACCCCAGAGCCCACACCCCCAGTCGGAGCCCTCACCTTCCCACCCACCCTAACCCCCTGCCCCAGCCCAGAGCCCCCTTCTGCATTCCAAATCCCTCATCCCTGGCCCCACCCCAGAGCCCACACCCCCAGTCGGAGCCCTCACCTTCCCACCCACCCTAACCCCCTGCCCCAGCCCTGAGCCCCCTTCTGTACCCCAAACTCCTCATCCCTGGCCCCACCCCAGAGTCCATACCCTCAGCCAGAGCCTGCACCCCCTTCCTCATCTCAATCTCCTGCCCCATCCCAGAGTCCCCTCTCACACCCAAACTCCCTCCCAGAGCCCACACCCTACCGGTACATATTATTCCACCCCCACCCCAAAGAGAAACAAGCTATAACAGCAAAGGCACAGTTCTGCCGTATAACTGACTATACCAGGAGCACCAGGGCCCTAATCTCAGGAGGCCTCCAAAATATCTGTAACATCTGTGTAAATAAAGTATCACTAGCACCAGAAAAAAATTAATTTGACTGATGAATACAAGCAAAGAGATGATGAATAAAAGACTGAAGTACAAGTTAAATATAACCAACAAGAATACTGCCAGTCTGTGGTAATAAAGACTACAGTGAAGAAACTAGAAGAATAAAGGAGCCTCTGTACAATTTATTTTAAGATTTTCAACTTATAGCAGTGCTTTTCTGCCTTTTTTTGCAGTAAATGAATCACTAATGTTATTGAAATTGACCAATCTTGCCAGATCACTTTCAGCTGCAAGAGTTGCCAGGCCATTAACTCTTGACTGACTCATAGCTGCACAGTGGTAGTTCTTCACCCAGCTGAGCACTCTAAATGTTTTTTCTGCGCTGGCCACAGGCACTGGTATTCAGCAAAATATGCCAAGTGCAACAATCCCACCGGGGAAGGGGTTCTGCAGAGAGCCTTCATTCAGCTTATTTAGTAAATGAAACAGTGAGAGTATTTTGAGGCCAACGGTTTCTTTGTAAATGCATTTGAGAAACTCTCACTTCTCTTTTATATCACCACAGAGGTCAGTGGAATAAAGAGTCAGAAAGCCAGTGAGAGCAACTTCAACCTTTTCAAGAAAGGTCCATATAAATTCACATTTTTGACAGAGGGGCAGGTCTGTTTGCTTGACTCGGCCAGTGACCATTGGGTATGTGACTATCACAGGGGAAAGGCCAGTTTACTTAACCTCCCAGAGATAGTGGCAATTGTGCAATTTGAACATTCAAAAGTAGGGGGCAGCGAATGAGTCAAGGTTGCTAGGCAACCAAGAGAGGATGGATGGGTCCGTGGGATTCAAGGCACAGAACTTTCAGTTTGTGGGGCAGAAAAAGGTGGAAGAGACCACTTGGCCCAGATCAGAAGGGGAGAGACTGATCCCTTTCTAAAAGGAAAAGTCCACTGATCCCAGATGGACTATTTCCACCTGGAATTTCCATCAACAGAAAGACAAAAGATTTTCATTGTTGTTCTGTCTCTTCCCCGTGAAGATGAGTCATGTAAGGTACTCCTCCCATCAGATGAGCTTTGCGGTCGAAAGCATATGGAAAGAAGAGACTAAAACCCCTCACAAGAATGAACTGATTATCTCTACGCTTCTGCGGCCAGAATACACTCAAAAGTTAAGTCAACCCAACGACGTCGCTCCGGGTGTGAGAAATACATACCACCGAGTGATGTCAATAAGCCAACCCAACCCCCAATGTACTCAGCACTAGGTTGGCAGAAGAATTCTTCCATCAACCCAATTACCACCTCTCAGGGAGGTGGATTAACTATGCCAATGGGAGAACCAGCTGCAGTGTTTCAAGGGTAGACAAGCCCTATGACTTTGGGAGGCCAGGTGTTTCTAGCCATTGGCAAGGGAGCCCCAGCTGCTGTCTGGGTTCACCCCAAAGGACATATAGAGCTTGCCGATTATAGCGGATTCTATTACCTTTTGAAACTTAAGATTGTAACTCATTTGTGTATCTGTATTTACCCGCTTTAACATTGAAAATTACTTGTTTCCTTTTCCTAGTTAATAAATCGTTATGTAGGATTGGCTACAAGCGTTGTCTTTGGTGTGAGAGCTGAGGTGTAATTGACCTGGGTGAATGACTGGTCCTTTCGGACTGGGAGGAACCTGATGATTCATGGGGTACGGGACCAGCTATCACAAAGGTAGGTTCATCTGGGTGGCGAGACAGATTGGGGTCTGTCTGTGACTCCATTTTTAAAGCCGAGGAGTTCACACTTGGCAATTGGTTGGTGAAATCTGAATATAGAACTTACAGCCAATTTGGGGTTTGTGCCCTTGATCTTAACAGTCTTCCCTGAGCTTGGTACTTACATCTTGGGTCACTGCATGCAGAGTTACAGACATAACCCTAGAGACTCACATGGCCTCACGTGAACTCTGTTTCATGCGGTGACGTCACAAAGACTCCTAGGACCACACATTAAGCCTGCCTGAGGCAGTCATCTCCCACTCTAGCCTTGCACCAACTCTGTCCGAGGAAGCCATTTCACACAGATCTCCTGCAAGCATCAAACCCACCAGCACCCTGGGCCTCGGAAATATCCTGCTGTAGGCTTCTAGTCTGACCTGCTGTATAACACAGAGATTCCTGCATCATGCCCATATGTAGTGATTGAACTGAAGTGTTTTTTGTGTTGAAAGACATCCATTCTTGAGGTAAAGATTTCAGTCACATCCTAGGTAAGTTGTTTCAAGGGCTAATTACCTCCCTGTCAAAAATGGAGGCCTTATTTCTAGTCTGAATTTGTCTAACTTTAATTTCTAGCCATTTAATCTTGTTCTGCTTTTGTCTGCTAAATTAAAGAGCCCTCCAGGGCCAGAAATCTTCTCTCCATGTAGGTACTTACAGAATGTGATCAAATCACCTCACAACCTTCTCTTTGATAAGCTAAACAGTTCAAGTTTCCTACATTTTTCACCATAAGGCAGGTTTTCGAGACCTTAAATCCATCTTGTAGCTTTTTTCTGAAACCTACCCAGTTTGTCAACATCCTTTCTGAAGTATGAACAGCAGAGCTTGACACACTATTGTGGTAATGGTCTCACCCATGCTGTATAGAGAGGTAAGACAACCTCCCTACTCATTACTCCTCAATGTATACATCCATTAGTCACATTTGCTCTCTTAGCCCTAGCAGTGCAATGGGAGCTTCTGTTCAGTTCGTTTCCACCCTTACCCCTTGTCCTTTTCAGAGTCACTGCATTCAAGATACAGTCCCCCATCTTGTTAAGGTGACTTATTTTCTTTTTTTCCTGGGTGTCTGACTTGTATTTGGCAGTATTAAAATGCATGTTCAACTGAACCAACCTTAGCAAGTGATCCAGATTGTTCTGTGTAACTAACCTAACCCCATCATTTACCACTGCACCAAATGTTTTGTCATCTGCAAACTTCACCTGCAATGATATTATATATTCCTCCAGATCACCAATAAAGATATTGAAAAGTACAGGCTCGCAGAGACCCCCTCACACATTCACACCAACCTTGTGTAACCCTTCTGCCCCTCTGAGTGGGCAGCAACAAGGGCTGGGTTCAGTATCCAGGGGTTTTGTTTCAATAACACAAAGCAAATCCGGCTCAAACCCCCACCCAGTGACCTGGGACAATTACATATCACCATCCTGGGTGCCTCTAGGAGGCAATACTTTCTCTCTCGCAGGCACAGAGTCTGAGTGTAGCCAAAATCCTTTTAATAAAGGAGGGAAACAATGCAGCATTATGTTGGGGAAACACCACAAACAGGATTCATAACACAAACCATGAGCAAAAGACCCACCCCCAAGTAAGTCTGGCAGTGTCTTTTTCCCCTCAGGGTCTTAAGTCCAAATCACCCCAAAGTTCAACAACCCAAAAGTCTCTGTCCCTGGTCAGTGCCGCCCCGGAGTTCAAAAGTTTATCTGCAGAGTATTACCGCCCCAGCCTGGGTGGAAATGGGGGGGGGTCACACAGGGTGTTAAGGGGCAACTTACCTGGGCTGAGGCCGACTGCCCCACCTCTCCATGGAGTTCTGCTGCAGCCTTCACCAGGAACAGCTCTGCTCCATCAGCCGCTCCAGCTGTCCCCACAAACTGCTCCGCTCTGCTCCACTCACTGTTCCATGGGCCGCTCCAATCATCCCATGAGCTGCTCTGCCCCGCCAGCTGCTCCGCTCCACCAGCCATCCCATGAACCACTCCAGCTGTCCCTGCAAACTGCTCAGCTCTGCTCCGCTACATTCCAACCATCCTGCAAACTGCTCCACTCTGCCAGCCACTTAGCAATATATCTTCAGGCTCCCCCACTAGTTAACACAGCACTCACTGATCTCAGCTCAGTAATTTTAGCTCTTTTAGTAGTTTCAGCTTGTAGTAGGGGAGCCCCAGTGCTGGTGCACCATTGATCCAAAGTGAATTCAGCTCAGCAGCCTGTAACTAGGCTCCTGGTAGAATCCAAATTAGCTCTGCTATTCAACAGCAGAGGAGGAAGTACAATTGATGTATCAAGCCCTCAAAAGGGACCCATACCTTCAAGTACACACCCCTGCTCTCAACCTCTCTCAATTCACTGGGTTTTGGAACCCATGTCCCTTGTCTAGCGAGTAGTACTTAGTTGATGGTGAGACCCTCTGTCATAAAATAGTCTCATAGTCCTTTATTCACATAATCAGGGTAACAACACTTTATTCCTCCTACCCCAATAACCGAGAAATTGGGGATCCCACAACTGTCAAAGTGACCATTTTGGGCTGCCATGGGCTCATGCTAGGTGGAGTGGGTGTGCCTATGCAAAAAAGATCAGCCCCCTAAGTTCTTTTCCACCAGATGTCAGGGCAGAGCTCTTCCTGACTCTGCTTACACTTGCAGAAATGTATGACCTCACAGAGATACTTCACCGCAGGTAACGATCCAGCAGATAATACCAGGACTTTAACTCAACCTTGCTTGTGGTAAAAATTTCACTGAGACCTTTGGATACACACACCAGTCTTGCCCTAGGATACAACCTCACCGAGATGCTCCAACAACCCCACATCACATCAACACTGCCTGAGGAAACAACAAGGTAGACTCTGCCTCCCCATGCCCCCCAGATAAGTCATGGCAACATTGCTTAAGACACAAACCTGAGATAAACCCTGCCTTGCCACAGAGTCCAGGTCTCAAACCAACCCTGCTTGAGAGAATCAATGGACAGAGAGAGCCAGAGCCTCACAGCAGCCCTGTGGGCAGCATTGACCTGAGAAACTTCAGAGAGCCACAAACTCTCCGCCTGAGACAGCAACCTCTCAGTTACTCTCATGGCTTCATGTTACCCCTGGAAAAAACTGCTTTGCTTTGAAGCAGATACCTCACAGAAACCTCTGGGGTCTGTGACCAGCTCCGCATACCCTTACTAAGACATGCAGCATTGGTCACATCCACAGGTCACCTTCATAAGACACTTGGATTTCAAGCTAACCCAGCTGAGACAAATAGCTCACAGATGTACACTGACTTGATAGGTGCTCACAGATGTACACTGACTTGATAGGGCCAGATTTTAAAGGTACTTAGGTGCCTAATGATGTTGTTAAGCCCCCAGGAGGATTTTCAAAAGCTACCAGGTGCCTAACTTCCATTGAGGGCAATGGGGATCTATGGGAGTTAGGTACTTAGGGCTGGGTTCACAAAAGTATTTAGGTACCTAACTGCCACTATAGGTGCCTAAATCCCAGAATCTGGCCCCACTGGGATTCTCAGAGGCCCCACTCAGCTGCCCCCAAGCACTGCCAGCATCTGAACTCACTCAGTGTCTAATTTTTTGCTGTAAATAGCCTCTGAGCATGTGCACTGCAGTCCTCCACCAGGCAACTGAATGCTAAGCCACAGAGCAATGCATGAACCAGAGGAAGATGGGCATTCCTGCACCTAACTCCCTGCAGGGCCCAATTCAGCAGGCAGGCTCTGATCTCACCTACTGCATCGGGCCCCTATACATAAAAAACAGGCGAAGGCGCTCCCTCATAACTTTAGCCCAGTGGCTAGGTACACACGTGGGAGTCCTCTCTCCACAGAGGGGCAGAAGGGATTTGAACCACAGAGCTGTAAGCTAAGAAAGAGGACATCCTCCTCCTCCCTCTGGCATCTTGCCCCACCAGCACAGGTGCTAGCCCCAGGAGAGGGGCTGCAGCTGATAATCCCAGGCGCAGGGAGGAGCCTCCCCACAGCCTGGATTTAGCCTCCAAGAGTCATAGAATTTAAGGCCAGAACCAGAAGCTCACACAGAGAGGGGCAGAGCAGGGCTTGGCACACACCCCTCAGCTTGGCACCTTCTGAAGATCTGCCAACACGCTGGCGTTAGTGAATCGCATTCTAAGGCACCTGTCTCTCCCCTTTCATTGTGTAGGAGCCAGGGTGCTGAATTCGGGCTTCGTGGATTGCAGAGATTTTCCAGGCACCTATAAGTTAGGCCAGTGGTCCCCAACCTTTTTGTCTGGTGACCACCAGACGAAGGACCATGGTGGCGGTCGAGCATCCGCCGAAATGCCGCTGAAATTCAGCAACATTTCAGCGGCGACGCCTCTCTATGATGTCGCTTGTTGGCAGTAAATGGCATCATCAAGAGGTGTCGCCGCCTAAATGCTGCCAAATTTCGGTAGCATTTCGGCGGATGCTCGACTGCCGGCCAGGACACGGGGGCACTTAGATGCCCCCATGGGCACCATGGTGCCCATGGGCACCGCGTTGGAGACCCCTGAGTTAGGCGTTATGATGTTCAGCCTCGCCACGCCTAAGTCCCCTCATGAATCTAGCCCCTAAGCCCACAGCCCCATGGTGCCTATCTGCATCCTTAGGCACCTAAACACCTGCACAATCTGGCCCAGTGACAATAGATGTGGCCAGGCTCTCATGCCAGCCCTGTCTCAGACACATCCAGACCTCACACTAACCCAGTCTAAGGCACCAAGTTTCAGAGAGACTCCCAGAGCTTCATAGCATCTGTCTGAAGAAGAGTTTTGCATAATAAGAACATAAGAACGGCCAGACTGGGTCAGACCAAAGGTTCATCTAGCCCAGTATCCTGTCTGCTGACAGTGGCCAATGCCAGGTTCCCCAGAGGGAATGAACAGAAAAGGGAATCATCAAGTAATCCATCCCCTGTCGCCCATTCCCAGCTTCTGGCAAACAGAGGCTAGTGACACCATCCCTTCCCATCCTGGCTAACAGCCATTGATGGACCTATCCTCCATGAACGTATCTAGTTCTTTTTTGAACCCTGTTATAGTCTTGGCCTTCACAAGATCCTTTGGCAAGGAGTTCCACAGGATGAGTGTGCATTGTGTGAACAAACACTTCCTTTTGTTTGCTTTAAATCTGCTGCCAGTTCATTTCATTTGGTGAGCCCTAGCTGTAAGCTCACAAGCTTTTCTCTCTCAAGCTTTTCTCTCTCGGCTGAAGTTGGTGCAATAAAAGATGTTACTGCACCCTCACCTTGTCTCTCCACTACAACAACCTAACAGAGATCCCTGGGTTTTAACTAACCCTGCCAAGCAATGACCTCACAGAGATCCGTATTATAACATCACGTTATAACTAGGGCCCTACCAAATTCATGGCCATGAAAAATGCATCAGTGACCATGAAATGTGGTCTCCCACCATGAAATCTGGTCTTTTGTGTGCTTTTACCTTATACTATACAGATTTCGTGGGGGAGACCAGCGTTTCTCAAACTGGGGGCTCTGACCCAAAAGAGAGTTGCGGGGGTGGAGGAGTCGCAAAGTTATTTTAGGGGGGTCACGACTCACGGTATTGCTGCCCTTACTTCTGTGCTGTCTCAGAGCTGGGTGGCCAGAGCGTGGTGGCTGGTGGCTGGCCGTCCAGTTCATGCACCCTTACTTCTGTGCTGCTGCCTTCAGAGCCAGCGGCCAGAGAGTGGTGGCTGCTGGCTGAGGGCCCAGCTCCATGGGCAGCAGCGCAGAAGTAATGGTGGCAAGACCATACCAGGCCATCTCTACTTCTGCGCTGCTGCTGGTGGCGGTGCTGCCTTCAGAGCTGGGCTCCCAGCCAGCAACCACTGCTCTCCAGTTCCCCAGCTCTGAAGGCAGCGCCATTGCCTACAGCAGCACAGAAGTAAGGGTCACAGGACCGTAACCCCCCCCCCTACAATAACCTGCACACATACACCCCAACTCCTCTTTGGGTCAGGACCCTACAATTCCAACACTGTGAAATTTCAGATTTAAATAACTGAAATCATGAAATTTATGATTTTTAAAATCCTGTGACCATGAAATTGACCAAAATGGATCCTGAATTTGATAGGGCCCTAATTATAATGTGGTGGTGCATAGAGACCAACCAGGTCAGGCCTTGTGATGCTGGATGCTGTGTGGACATAGAGAAATGACAGTCCCTACCCCAAAGAGCTCCCAGTCAACAAGCCCAGACACAGCAGGTGGGTGGGACAAAAGAATGGGTTGGGCTGGAAGGTGAGAAAGACAAGGTAGCAAATATAGTCGATGAGCATAGTTCTTAGGGAAATTAGAGAGGCTATCAAAATTAAGAACCCAAAAATAGTGGGGGATTTCAATTATCCTCATATTGACTGGAAAAATTTCACTTCAGGATGAAATGCAAAGATAAAATTTCTCGATACTTTAAATGACTGCTTCATGGAGCAGCTGGTACGGGAACCCACAAGGGGAGAGGCAACTCTAGATTTAGTCCTGAGTGGAGCGCAGGAGCTGGTCCAAAGGTAACTATAGCAGAACGGCTTGGAAATAGTGACCATAATACAACAGCATTCAACGTCCCTGCGGTGGGAAGAACATCTCAACAGCTCAACACTGTGGCATTTAGTTTCAAAAGGGGGAACTATACAAAAATGAGGGGGTTAGTTAAACAGAAGTTAAAAGGTACAGTGACTAAAGTGAAACCCCTGCAAGCTGCATGGGCCCTTTTTAAAGACACCATAATAGAGGCCCAACTTCAATGTATGTCCTAAATTAACAAACACAGTAAAAGAACTAAAAAAAAGCCACCATGGCTTAACAACCTTGTAAAAGAAGCAGTGAGAGATTGTCATAGTATTCTTTCCCAAATCTGAACCTTAGAGTCCAGAAAATGAGATACTAGCATGAATTCCCCTAAGCTTAATTACCAGCTTAGATCTGATAGGCTGCCACCAATCAGGATTCTGAGTACCTGATAAACTCTGGTCTCCCCAAACCTTCCCTGGGGACCCCAAGATCCAAATTCCTTGAGTCTCACAACAAAGGGAAATAAACCATTCCCTCCCCCCTCTTTACCTCCTCCCAGATCTTTCCTGCCTGGGTACACCAGATTACCCTGCTTCAACTCCTTGAAACACAACATAGAGAGATCAGGTTTCTCTCCCCCTTCTCCCAGAGGCAATACAAATTCAAGCTCCGTGGATCTAACACAAAGAGGAAATTTACCTTTCCCTTCCTGCTCTCTTTCCCTTCTCCCCACCAATTCCCTGGTATATACAGACTCAGTTCCTTTGAGCCTTAACTAGGAGAAAAAATCAGACAGGTCTTAAAAGCAAAACTTTTAATAAAAAAGAAAGAAAAAAGTAAAAGGTTTATCTCTGCAATTTAGATGGTAAAAAGTTACAGGGTCTTTTAGCTTATAGAAAATGGATAAACAGCCTTATCCAGAAAAAATACAATTTAAACTATTTCCAGCAAACTACACATTTGCAAATACAGAAAAACAATGTAAAAGCCTATATTGTTTTTCTACCGTTGTACTTACAAATTGGAAACAGAAGATTAGACAGCCTGTAGATACGTGTGGTCACTCTCAAAGTCCAGAGAGAACAAAGCCAAACCCAAAAACACAAACAAAGGCTTCCCTCCACTGAGATTTGAAAGTATCTTGTTTCCTGATTGGTCCTCTGGTCAGGTGTTTGGGTCCCTGTTTGTTAACCCTTTACAGGTAAAAGAGACATTAACCCTTAACTATCTGTTTATGACAGAGATAAAAAGACTTCCTTTAAAAAGTGGAAGTTAAATCCTAGAGAGGCAAATAGAAAGGAGCACAAACACTGCCAACTTAAGTGCAAGAGTGTAATAAGAAAAGCCAAAGAGGAGTTTGAAGAACGGCTAGCCAAAAACTCCAAAGGTAATAACAAAATGTTTTTTAAGTACATCAGAAGCAGGAAGCCTGTTAAACAACCAATGGGGCCCCTTGATGATCGAAATACAAAAGGAGCACTTAAAGACGATAAAGTCATTGCGGAGAAACTAAATGGATTCTTCGCTTCAGTCTTCACGGCTGAGGATGTTAGGGAGATTCACAAACCTGAGCTGGATTTCGTAGGTGACAAATCTGAGGAACTGTCACAGACTGAAGTGTCACTAGAGGAGGTTTTGGAATTAATTGATAAGCTCAACATTAACAAGTCACTGGGACCAGATGGCATTCACCCAAGAGTTCCGAAAGAACTCAAATGTGAAGTTGCAGAACTATTAACTAAGGTTTGTAACCTGTCCTTTAAATCGGCTTCGGTACCCAATGACTGGAAGTTTAGCTAATGTAACACCAATATTTGAAAAGGGCTCTAGAGGTGATCCCAGCAATTACAGACCGGTAAGTCTAGCATCAGTACCAGGCAAATTAGTTGAAACAATAGTTAAGAATAAAATTGTCAGACACATAGAAAAACATAAACTGTTGAGCAATAGTCAACATGGTTTCTGTAAAGGGAAATCATGTCTTACTAATCTATTAGAGTTCTTTGAAGGGGTCAATAAACATGTGGACAAGGGGGATCCAGTGGACATAGTGTACTTAGATTTCCAGAAAGCCTTTGACAAGGTCTCTCACCAAAGGCTCTTACATAAATTAAGCTGTCATGGGATAAAAGGGAAGGTCCTTTCATGGATTGAGAACTGGTTAAAAGACAGGGAACAAAGAATAGGAATTAATGGTAAATTCTCAGAATGAGAGGGGTAACTAGTGGTGTTCCCCAAGGGTCAGTCCTAGGACCAATCCTATTTAATTTATTCATACACGGTCTGGAGAAAGGGGTAAACAGTGAGGTGGCAAAGTTTGCAGATGATACTAAACTGCTCAAGATAGTTAAGACCAAAGCAGACTGTGAAGAACTTCAAAAAGATCTCACAAAACTAAGTCATTGGGCAACAAAATGGCAAATGAAATTTAATGTGGACAAATGTAAGGTAATGCACATTGAAAAAAATAACCCCAACTATACATACAATATGACGGGGGCTAATTTAGCTACAACGAGTCAGGAAAAAGATCTTGGTATCATCATGGATAGTTCTCTGAAGATATCCACGCAGTGTGCAGAGGCGGTCAAAAAAGCAAACAGGATGTTAGGAATCATGAAAAAGGGGATAGAGAATAAGACTGAGAATATATTATTGCCCTTATATAAATCCATGGTACCTCCACACCTTGAATACTGTGTACAGATGTGGTCTCCTCACCTCAAAAAAGATATACTGGTATTGGAAAAGATTCAGAAAAGGGCAACTAAAATGATTAGGGGTTTGGAGAGGGTCCCGTATGAGGAAAGATTAAAGAGGCTAGGACTTTTCAGCTTGGAAAAGAGGAGACTAAGGGGGCATATGATAGAGGTCTATAAACTCATGAGTGATCTGGAGAAAGTGAATAAGGAAAAGTTATTTACTTATTCCCATAATACAAGAACTAGGGGTCACCAAATGAAATTAACAGGCAGCAGGTTTAAAACAAAAAAAAGGCAGTTCTTCATGCAGCGCACAGTCAACTTGTGGAACTCCTTACCTGAGGAGGTTGTGAAGGCTAGGACTATAACAGCATTTAAAAGAAAACTGGATAAATTCATGGTGGTTAAGTCCATAAATGGCTATTATCCAGGATGGGTAAGGAATGGTGTCCCTAGCCTCTGTTTGTCAGAGGGTGGAGATGGATGGCAGGAGAGAGATCACTTGATCATTCCCTGTTAGGTTCACTCCCTCTGGGGCACCTGGCATTGGCCACTGTCAGCAGACAGGATACTGAGCTAGATGGACCTTTGGCCTGACCCAGTACGGCTGTTCTTATGTTCTTATATTCTTAGCCAGCTGGGCAGGGACCACCACTCAGCCCTGGCTAGCCCAGGCTAGCCCTTATCAGGGCAGAGTTTCCTGTGTGCCTTACAGGAAAGGAGGTACTTGTAGGCAGATCAGATGGTGGCTTTACAGATCCTTGTGGTTAAGACCAACCCTGCCATAGGCAAACATCCTCTGGGGCCTCCTCGCACCATCCCTGCTGTAGGCATCCACTTTGGAAACTTCCCCACCGAGCACAGCAAAAGCCACACCTGAGGCAGGCAGCTTGTACTGCCCTTTCATCAGCCAGGCACCGGGAAAGGCAGGTCCACGTGGGATCCAATTTCTTTTTCCAGACACTGCTTTATTCCCAGCAGCAGTAGCAGCCGTGCCTACAGGAGCTGGCCATGAAATAACGAAAGATACCCAGGTATGTACAAAACCCAGATCCTTGCTAGAGGTACCAGTGCTGCAGCCCCTTGCTGTGCCCAAAGATGCCCAGTACATCTGATAGGCAGTCAGAGACTGACACACTTTGTGTTCCTTCACATGGGATAAATCGTCTCTTTTACTCAGTGAAATGTCCCTGCGTTTACTGGGTGGAGGTGATGAAACCCAGGGGCTTTGCTTGCATTGCTACACTTGTCTCTGCCAGATCCTCCCAGTGTCTGTGACGTGCTCTGTGTGTGATTTATTTCCCTGGGCCCTTTTAGCATACAGAGAAAATGTACAATCATGTTCCATCAAATGTCTTTAATCAGGGGCTATTGAGGAAAGAAAACAGAGTAAGTTCAATTTCCACCTAGTGTCAACTCAACCTGGGTTTTTGCAAGAACAGTAACCAGAAGGTGGGTGAACCTATAAGAAGAGGATAATCTCTATAATACCCCCAGAAATAATCAGGTACAACAGCAGCTGATAAGGGCAACAACCACTGATCTCGCACCAAAATACATGGCTATGAAACTAAACTCACTTCTGCCATAGTTCAATAGACAACGTGTCACCCGCTGGGAGATGTCGGCCTCCCAGCCATTCTCCCTAGGAACGTGATGGTAGGTCGGTCCGGCATTCCTATTGTCCATTAACTGATGTTTGTTGGAGCATGATTCAATTGTGGAAGAACAGCTCCGAGATAGCGCAGGGCACTGGTTATTTTTTTGCCTTCAAAATATCAGGAATGTCAAAGAAGACAGAAATATGGGTCCCTGATTTTGCTCTAAGACGTGCTATCAAGGAGAGGATCTTAGGGACGAATCTTTTGTCTTAATAAAAGCAGCAAGATCACTGAATCTTTAACAAAGACGTCCCTTCTCCCAAGAGCGTATTGGACATTGGAATCATCATCGTGTACCTAGCTCGTATACAGCATTTTTCATCAGCAGATCACTTTCTCCAACAGTTTTAAACAGCCTTCCCCTCTCTCTTGCTCCATTTTCAGTCTCTTGTGATGCTATAATTCCACATTTATTTTTGTCATCCTATAGGTTCAGGGTAGACAAGACCTGAATTTCTAGTGTAAAAAGAACCTCTGTTGTTTAACAAAACCTTTTTTTTGCCTTTGCTGGTCTCTTTTAAGGCAGATTCTTGGTAAATCTCATTTTAAATAGGGAGGTGTTGGAGGCAGAGCTCCGGGCATTGTTCTAGCTAGGATTCCAAGAGAGATTTGGGGAACTATTTTGCTGCTTGGGGATTTTTTCATGTAGCCCATATGTGAAATCCTACAGCATGTTGGTGTTTTTGATGCTGTGAATAAACCTGGACCCCAGTGAAATCAATGGGAGCTTTGCCACTGACTTAAATGGAGCTAAGATTTCACCTTGTATCATCTACGCCTACTCACAGCAGGTATGAAAATCACCATCCACCGGGCAGGTGTGCTCCCTGGATTGCTGCCACATGGAATAGTTTCACAAAACATGACCAGGCCAATGACCAGACTGGGCTTTGTAATGTTGCAGGAGGAAGAAATGCTTCCCTCCTGAAAGCCACTCCATGTCAGGCAAGTTCAGAGGCAGGTGTGCAAGGACAGAATTGTAAAGGAAGTGGTGAAAGGAAATGCATGTCGTGAACCAGGGGACTTCTTCTCTTTAAAAGGCCTATTTGTGGACACTTTAATGCCCACCTGGGTTGCCACATCGGGGCATTCAGTGCTAACAGCATCTGTATCAGACTCTGGGAAGCCACTTTAGGTTTGCAAATCCAGACTGAATAACTCTGTAATGACCCAACTCTTCCAGATTAGCCCTGGCCAACGGGAGTCCCTGCTGCAGCCAGTTAGATAAAACCCGCTTGGAATTTTGGGGCCACGCCTACAGATGATACTCCAGTAGAGTGTTGGTGCTACTGTCATACTAACCTTGGGATAGCTCAGCTTTTCTGATCGATCTTATCTCACAAACTCCAGCCAAGATCTGCCCAATTTGCAGAAAGTGCCGGACCACTCACACTCTGAACATCAAGGCACAGTTTGGGCCCCCAAACACTGAAGCTCCCCAGATTACTGTCGCTTTTGAAAATCTTGCCCAAGCCCATCCCATTTTCCAGAAAACAAGTCCTCTGGCAGAGGAGTAAGCATGAAAAAACTGAAGCAGATTAATTGAGTCTGGGCCACGTTAGGAGGATGTTTAAAATCAGGCTGACAATGGACGTGACGTGGTTACAATGATTGTCTCACTGTAATGTGAAAATTTCTATGCACCTCAAGAATTAATCACAGCAAATGGAGACGATTTTCCCCTAGGGAAGTGGAGGGATCAAAATTTCAAGAGGAAAAAAACTCCCTCCTGCTTTAACAAACTCCAGTGCATTTAGAAAAGTTTTTCCCTTTAACTGTGCTGCCCCGATGCATTGTGGGAATCTTGCCCTGTTACATGAAACGGTCTGTGAGGTCTGAGCACAAAAGAATGAGGGCAGAGAAAGCTGTAATCATGCCGAGGGTCTTGTGGCTAATGGTATAACTAAACCTGAGGTATTTTTGTCTCTAAAACCCATTTCTTGCCTAATGTTTCATTTCTGCCAGCAATGCTGCTCTCTCCCACTGCTGATTGGACTCAGCCCTCTGCAGCGTCCGTTTCATCCAATAATAGCTCACCATGTACAGAAATATTACAAAGGGATTGCAAATCAGTGCTTCTACCAGGCCCCAGGGGGCAGAGGTGAGGGCTTCCTTTGCACGATCTCTTCCTTGTAAATATTTTATTGAATTTCAGACACACGAGAATGAAATTAACACAAAAAAGCATCCAGGAAGGCACACACAGACCCTTCAGCATCCTCCTAGATAGCTGGGTGATGACAATGTATTCCGGGGGTTTGCATGCACTTACGCAGTCCAGCGCCCTATCACAGGCCATGCAAATTGTGTTTTGCTTTCTGCTGTGCTAATGAAACCCTCTGAAATAAGTATCTTGCTGTGCAGAACTAATTGGCAGTGCGTTTTGCATGGGGCCCTGTCTCTCAGTTGCCCCAACGCAAATAATAGCAGCTCCTCTGATGCCAGAGGGTTCGGTTCCTAGAGAGAATTTTAATGATTGCGTAGCTGCAGTTTGGAGCCTTCCTGTGCATGGAGTAGGGCGGGGCGGGGGTTCGGGGGGGTGTTACTCTGTCAACTGGCCCCGGGAAAGGGCAGAAGCTTATTTCTAGACCGACTGCCGCTCTTTGGTTCTCATTCTCCAACAGTAAAGCTGGATTAGGGAGACCACTGGGACCTGAGGGCTCAAGGCAGCAGTAGGACACAAGGGGTTAACTGGAAACCCCCGACAGAGACCTGAAAATGGAGTCACATGCTCTGGAAAAGCCAAGCTTTTCCTAACCCGAGAACCGAATGCTGCCGCTGGCATCTCTCCAGACCCCAGCGAACCTAGGAGGAGGGGAGGGCGCCGAAGGGCCCTGCTCGAAAAGCACTAGATGCAATCCTCTGCTTCATCTAGCGAGAGAAAGCAAATGGCACATGTCATGCTCCAGCCTAGCCCGGCCTGTTTAAAGAGAAGCATTTGGTCTAGTGGTGAAGGCAGGGGGCCGGGGCTCAGAGCCCTGGTGCCACACTCGGCTCTGCCACAGCTTCAGAGCGACCTCAGGTCAGTCATTTTGCCTTGGCTTTCCCAGCTGCAACGTGGGGCTCACGCTCTGGGCCTGCCGTGCCAGGACTGGCCAGGGCTGACTCACTGATGCTTCACAAGAGCTTTGACAGCCGTGGATGGAAGACACAGAAAACTTTCCTGCCACAAAGGTTTGGTGCCCAGGATTTAAGACCCTGAGTGAGTAGGAAAATATCAAGACTTGTACTGATTAACCTCCGCGACCCCGGGGACTCAGGGCCATAGGCGGCCAGCCTGTCCTTAGCAAGTACAGGGTGCACATGGCGTCCTGAACCCAGGCAAACAAAGCAGTGACTGATTTGCACAGATGAGCCGACTGTTGATCTATGTGTCGTTGTTAACTTGCCACGTCTGTTGTGTGCCCATTTGGGCCCTGAAGGCGTTTTGAAGTTTTCCATTTCACCGCCAAGCCAAGTCTCACTCTCCTGTTCCCAGGCACAGACTGGTACCGCTTGTCCTGGGAATTATCACAGGCTGATAAGCACACACCAGGCTCGTGAGTCTGAGCGAGTGCGTGATATTGCCATCTAATGGCCGATCCAGAGAGAGGATAAGAAACCTACAACTAGCATCAGCCGAGGTGATGGAAAGGGACGAGATGCCACCACTGATCACACAAGAGAGAGACTGAGGGACCCTGGCATGAGGGGATGGGGGACAAACAGAGTTACTGGCATGGGCAGAAAGGGGGAATGGGGATGCACACGGCCACTGGCATGGGAGGAGAAGGATGGACACTGATATGGGAGGAAGAGAGAACCGAGGACAGAGAACCCCTGAGAGGGGGGTGTTTCAAGGTGTCCCTAAAATAGGTGGGGCCAGGAGAGTGGCACACAGGTTGGAACAGAGGGATGCAAGAAGCCGTGGGTGTATGCAATGAGCTCAGCCTACAGAAGATACAAAGTGTGCAACCCCCTCGTATAGCAGCAAGAGCGTGCATGATGCTTCATCTCCAGTGCACTGTGCATCTTCCAGGAAAGCCCAGGACTGCTCAGAAGATGGTAGCACAGGCGCAGCACCCAGCCAGGCCTGCACAAACCAAGGGAGGGATTCTGGAGTGCCCAGGTTGAGCCCTGAGTCCAGGGAAGTGAGGAATGGAAAAGCAGGAGAGTCAGCGGTGAGTAGAGTTACCAAGGAGTTCAGAACTGGAGTTGCAGGAGGTGCTGCAATCAGAACTGAGGTGCATGGGCAGACCTGTGTGGGAGCAGGGCACTGGACTAGAGGAAGAGGCTCTGGGGCAGGATGGAGGAGTAGCAGTCTCAGAGTCTGATTACGAAGTTCAATCAATTATTTTTTATTGGAACAGGTATTTCTGAGCTCTCCCCACTTGTGGTTTTCGCTAGCTAGAGGATTCTCCCAGTGAGCACAGAGAAGGAAGGCTAGCAAGTAGCAAGACACGCACAGGATTTAGCTATGACTTGAAAGGGCTGCCATGCAGGCTAGATGGGCTGAATCTCCTGGAACTTAGAAGGGGAGTTTGATCTCTATTTGAGTAATTGTAGTGCCAGCTAAATACTGTATTGGCAGCCCGTGTGTCACTGATCACATGCTCTGCCAAGCTCAGCAGCTGGGTTTTAACAGAGATATTTTTGGTAGCACAGATGCAGATTCCATCTCTCAAATCTTTAAAGCTTATCAAAGATTTTTCCATTTGCAACCCCATGCATTCTTAACCGCCGAGATCTTCTTAGACAGAATAAACACAGAAATGCCTCTCTTCCCAGCTTTGCTGCTAAACCCAAAGATGATTATAAAGCTAAATCCCAGCATATGGCCCAAATGTCATTCTTGCAAACTTGTCACCATGTCTTGCACAGGATGGTGGGTTAACCCTTGGCTGCTCCTTTGAACAACGAGCTAGCTTGGTGAGGAGTCTGCAATGAGCGTGTGGGCCAGGAGACAGAGAAAGGAGGAGCCGTTGTCTCACAGAAGGGGCTGAAGTCTGGAGTGGGGGATCCCTTGTGTCTGGAACTTCTGGGACCAAGCGCTGGGGTCAGACTGCCACACCTGTGCTCAAACCTTCAGGGGCCGCCTCCCAGAATCAACGGAATTATTCAGGGAGTAAAGCACGGCCAACCGTGTGCAAGGGACCTGTGAGCCAGCCCTTAGGCAACACCCGAACTTTGTCCTTGAAACAAATGGCAGAATCCTGCCCAGAAAGGCTGGCTGCTCCCGAGAGCTAGGCTGCCCCTGGTGCAGGAGGGAGCGCCACGGCTGGCCCCGTCAGCCTCACTCCCTCCCCACTGTGGCCAGAGTGGTGCTTGTCATGCATTCAGAGGGTGAGGCCCTGGAGAAGGGGAGCTGTATCTGTGGGGCCTCTGTTCCCCTTACTGAATGCCATGAGGACCCTCACTCATTGCTGGAGAGAAGGACATGTCTGATCACTCCCCTGTGCCTTGATCCAGGAGCTCATTCTCCAGGCAGATCCCCTGCCTGCCCCCATCTCTCTGGGAGCACTACGCTCCCTAGCCACTGCCTCTTTCAGAGTGGAACTGCAGGTTGTGCAGGATTAGGTCACTTACTCCTCCCATAGCAGTTGGCACTTTCGCACTCTCTGCCCCGTCACCTTGCAGGTCCCTGCACGGCCAGTCCTCTGAGCTCCTGGGTGCTTCGACTATACTACTGCTACTGATAGTAAGTGTGCAGGCTGCTCAGGGCTACTTCGTACGTGAATTGATGGAAGGAAGTGTGTGGTGGTGGGATGTTTGCATTGGCGGGTCTGAAAGCAGGGTCACCATGACACCAAGACATGCGTTATCACAGGGTGGTGCAACATGACGCTGTTACATGGGCCCTGAAACCAGCCCGGAGCTGTGAAGCTAAGCAGGCAAAAAGCAGCAGCTGATCCCAAACCAGGGCAGGTACCTAGGTACCTTAGGGCCAACTGGATGTTTATAAGGAGCCCAGGAAGCTGACTCTTTTTATATCATTGTCCGTCCAGCACTGGAGCAAGTAAGAGGCTAATACTGGGCTCCACCCACATTTGCCCTGTCATAAGCAATGCAACTTTTTATTAGAAATTAAACTTTGTAACTTGCTCCCATCTCTGACCTGCCCCTACTAGAATCCTTAGTTGTGTCTTCAACCCATAGCACCTCTCTCTGGTGGCCCTGCTCTCTGAAGTACCTCAGCTAGATGTCATCACCTCTGTCCTTTGTCCCCTCCACTCCACATCTCCCAAGTCTGCCATCCCTCATTCTGCTCTCACCAGACTGTCTCATCCTAACCCTCCACCATCTCCAGGGTCTGTTGGTCTAGCCGCTCATCTCCACATAGACTACCCCAATCCCCTGCCATCGTCACTGGCTGCCTATCCATCCAACCACTCCATCAGCTGAGGGCTTCTTCCATTGTCAGTCCTCCTGCCTCTGGGAGTCCTACTGACTCATTGCTTCTCCCCAACTGACACAATGGCTGGAGAGACACAGGCTGCGGATTCTGTGTCTGACCAAGCGGTGATGCTCTTTCCTTTCCCATGCAGACCTCAGCTCGCTCATACAGACCTTAATACCTCAGCTGCTAGCAACCACAGCTGGCTGGGAAACGGCTTTCCTATCCCAGGAACATTTTTGCACTTTTGAAGAATTTTCTCGTCCCGAATTGGGACAGTCAAAATCTCAAAAAGTTTTGTGACCTGAAAATCCAAATATTTTTCATTTTGGATCCATCAAAATGTTTTCTTTCTATAATTTCAAAAAGTTTAATTTTGATGACAGCCATTTTAAAAACTTTCTCTCTAATTAGCTCCAATTTCTAAAGGAAAAGTCTGTTTGAACCAGAAAACTGGAATTTTTTTGTGGCGAACATGTCAAAAATGGGACATTTTGACAAGGTTGAACTCTTTTTTTTCAAAAAATTTTCAAGGTGGGCAATTCATCAAAACGGTACAAAAAGCTGCAGTGTGGCCGAATCAGCATTGAAAAACAAACATTTAATCAAAACATTCCCACTGTCAGCCCTATCCAGGGCTGACCATGAAGGCTGCAGCTGCTCTGGATGGGCAGGACGAATGAAAGCAGATTGCAACTATGTTCTGATGGTGCTCTGCCTGCCAATCCACTGCCAGGTGCTGGGCACAAGCTACAAAGCCTGTATAGTCAAGGCCAGAGATACCCAAAGAACCAGCCTTCCCTCTCTGACCCAGCCTACTGACTGCGCCTCGCTGCACTGCTTGACTTCACTGCCCCAAGGAGCGATCAGGCACCACCGGGGTGGGCGCAGGATAGATGGGCTGTATTAGAGAGAGACCTGCAGGGTGTAGCTTGTGGGAGCTGGCTCTAGGGCAGCTCCATAACAGGAGTGTAATTCTCTGCCACACCCATGAGAAAGATGCTCCCTTCCCTGAGGAGCTCGCGGTCTGAGGCATCAGCTGGGCGTTCCCAGGCAGACCCTGACCATGTAGCTCCGAAGCCAGGTCACATCATCACTGCTCGGTGCAGGGTCGGAACCATGCACAGGGAAATGTAGCTTGATGCTTCAGACGGGAACAGCGGGTCGGGTGACAGCGAGTCCAACAGAGAGCCAGGCTATCCTGCCAAGGGAACCTCTCCCACTTCTAGAGTTGGCTGCGTGATTGCTGTGCAGCACCAGGGCCCAGTCCCTGTCTGCTAGCCCAGAGAGGAGAGGCCACATCACTGAGGAGCTGCAGACACAGTGGGGATTCCTTAGGACCAACCCAGCCCTGAGGCTGGTAACTCTCCTCCACCCCCGCAGCTCCCCACACAGGTTCCTTGCTCCCAGTCCCGGTTCACACAGAAAGTTGGGACTCTTGGGATTGGTGGAGGCCAGCTGTAACTGCAGCGGCTAGAAGTGGGGTGCAGGTCTTTATGCTGACAGAAGGTGTTTCTACCTCAGCAGCAATGTGAGCAAAAGGTTCAGTGGCTAGGCAGCTGGCCTTGGCTGCAGGAAACCTGGCTTCAAGCCCCAGCTTTGCTACAGACTGCCTGGGGGTCCTTGGGCTAGTCGTTTAGCACTGCCCTACTGCACATAAGTTAATCAGGGTCAGGTCCTTGGGTGGTGCAGGGATGGGGGATACAGACGCATGGGAGATAGATTTCCTATAAACAATCAACACAGGCAAAGAGAAGGAAATGGCGTCACACAAATCACCATCTCCCAGTGGTTTGTGTAGCACATTAAACTGGTGTGATCCATCTGCACTGCGTTGACATCTCAACCCCTGGGCTGTGTATTCACTAGCAGAGTTTGGTGCTTTGCCAAAGAATCTCTTCAATCAAAGAAACGAGAAGACAAATTACCTGACGCGAAGTGAAGCTGGGGAGCCAGCGGGGGATTCACATCCCACCTGACGGAGGGACTCCGGACCAGCAGGTGGTCCAGTCGGGATGTGCTGCCTTTCCACCCCGTCCCAAGCAAGCGGAGGGTAGCTCCTGAGCCAGGCTAAGGGGAATGAATTCCTGCTGATTGTCCTCTCCTCCAGCAGAGGGTGCCAGGGGCCTGGTTGCCTGCCAGTTGTTCCCGGAGAGACTGACAACTGGGAAAATGAGATTGACTATAAAAAATACAAAGAAAGGAAACGTTACGACAAAATAATTACAAAGGCGAAAGCACATTTGCCTTGGCAATAAAGCACACGTGGCAGCTGGGGCTGCAGTGGGGATTTGATTGTTACCCTAATATGATTCATGGCACAAATAAAAGACAATTTGACTTTACATTAGAGCTTTACAAGGGCCTTAATTTTAGGGAGGGCGTCTTAAATGTTGCTTTGGCAGGGAGCCTCCGCTGGCTAATGCAGACTGAAGAGCCCTCAGCCTACTCCTTATTGCAGCCCATTTGTTTTCCTTTAATGGTTTGCCAGCAGCTGAGCATGGCACCATCAGCAGCACTTTAGATCAGGGAGCTTGTGCACCACAACAGGAAGATCAATATTCAGCAGCTTGGCTCCGCTGCCTTCCAGCCTGGCAACCCTGATTTCAAAATGTTCCCACTGCCCCTCATTTGTGGGCAGCCTGAGCTAAATGCCCGGTGGAACATGGAGGGTCCTTAATGAGCTGACAGGCCTGTGTGCAAAGTGCTCCTGGGGGAATTCTGAGCCACTGGGCAAGCGCAGAATTAATGTCCTCCACAGATTTTTTTCCCCTGCAGCGTCTGACAGGGAGGCAAAGGGAAGCTGCCATTACACCTTTTGCCCAACAGGTGATGTGAGATGAGAAAGCAGCTGGCTCAGGGGCCAGAGCAGCCAGCCATGGAGAGGGAGAGGGAGGCTGCCTTCCTCAGTGCCCTGCTGGCGGGGCCAGGCAAGAAGACATGGGATGTGGTGGGGATGCTCAGTGTAGGGCATACAGGGCTGATGGGGGGGACACACAGATTGGGGTTCGGAAGGGCTAGTGGGAGGGACAGAATGGGGAAGGGACACAGGAGCTAGTGGGGTGACAGCATTGAGCGAGGGACTGAATGGGAGGGAGGTGCCAGGCCACAAGGGGATGGGGGCAGTGAGGGTGCAGGGACACAAGGGGACAGGGCCTGATGTAGCTAACTGAATGGGAGAGGCTAGGGGATCTGTCAGGGTCTACACAGGGGAGGCTCCCCAAATCCCTAACAAATGCTGTCCCCAAAAAACCTGTTCCATACTTCTCCCACCCACACCCAACAATCCTCCAAGTTCACCCCCAGGCTACTTCCTAGCAATTACTTCCCTCTCCCTGAGCTCCTCTGTTACCCCTGACTCCCCCAAGCCTTTGCACTGCTTCTGAGGGGGTCAGGAAATACATTTCTGTATTGTTGTTTAAATGAATTATTACTCAGAGTTCTGTATCAATATGCCTAGGAAGGAATCTATTGTCAAAAAACATTTCCTGAATCTTTTTTGTTGTCTATTGTTACAGGCACGCTTGTTGACAGGTATTTTGAAAGAAATTACCAAAATAATCGAAAGAGGCATGACTATACGGTATTATTTTGACAAATAAAATATGCAGAATTTTGAAATATTGTGCGCAGAATTGTTAATTTTGGGGGACAGAATTCCCACCAGACTAGTAAAGCTACAGAGATCACATGGCTGACTGGATCCTCCACTGTGCTGGAGGGCAGAGCTAATGGGCTGGCTTTGGGGAGGTTCATCAGCTCTCCACGCCCCATCGCTGGTGTGCGATGACCAGGGTGTTAACAAGTCATGAGTCACTGACACTGAGTGATCCCAGAGCGGGCTCGGGCTTTCTCTCCAGGGGCTGTGCAGCACCAGGTAAATGGATGGGCTAGGGCTGCTCCTCCTGAGATGAGTGGTTATTAGCAGTGTCTCTAGCTTTCTGAGTCACTCGCTAAGCAAAGAGGAAGGAAAGGTTATTAACTGCACACTAGTTCCACCTTGCCAGGGACTCGTAGCCCCGGGTGCACAGCTGCACCACAGAATCCCAGCCTAGCCCAGGGCTGTTGTCCCGGGATCTCAGAACAACCAAGTGTCCCTAGCCTGTGAGTTCGGCCTCACTAAGGACTCATGGCCCAGGGAGCTCGACTGGGCAGACAAATCAGTGACCCTGGAAACTCAGCCACACCAAGTCAAGCAAAACTGCTCCCTTCCCAAGGCCCCACGGAGACAAAGGGCCCAGCCTGGCCCAGCCCTCAGCCCGTGTCATTCACACCAGTGCTACCTGGGTGACATGCCCCCTCTCCGACCTGCACCGGTGGGAGCGTAGCCCAGGCCCAGTATCACAGGGCGACTGGCCCCTCCCAGGAGTTAGGGGCCAGCCCCCGGTGCCCCACCCAGCTCTGCTCTCCACAGGGCAACGGGGCAGCCACACAACAGGTCACCCCCAGCAATGCAAGAGAAGCCAGTGGGAGCCGAGAGCTTGACAGAGGCTCGCCTGGGGGAGAGGCCTGGGTGCTCTGGGTGTGCTGCCCTCTCCCGGCCCTGGGGGCAGGGCAGGATTAAAAGGGGTCAGCTCAGAAAAGCCGACTGAGGGCTGCAGCCGGCCTGCGTTATCAGCCCAGACCCCACAAGGGGCTGTGGGGGCCTTGGCCCCGGGCAAACAAGGGTTGGACTCAGGGGCTAGGGTGTAATGAATGGGACCCCGCAGGGGGTTTTGGAGGCGAGAGTGTTCCTCCAGCTTGGGTGGCTTCTAGGGAGGGGTAGATGGGGGAGCAGGGGGCAGTACCCATCAGGGCCAGGCTGTGCCCCCGGCGGTGTCCTGGGGATGGCTCCCTGCCACGCCCAGCCTCTCTGATGCCTCTGATCACGGTGCTGGGGGCTGTGTGGAGAGGAGGAGTCTGGCCGGTGCCCACCACGGGGCTATTCGTGCACCAGAGCTTTGCTGATTCACACTAAAGAGCGGGGGACAGAAAGCCACTCGCACCTCCTCCAGGAGCTGGCAACCTCCATGTGGGGGTTACACCTGTCTGGGGCTTTTGTGCCACCAGGCAGCTAGCCCAGCAGTGGGCTCTGTCATCCCAGACTAAGCATGTGACATTGCTTCTGCTGGAGGTGCTCGCGGAGTGTGAGTGGCTCTTTGCTTGGTGCATGGACACCCGGGGTGACAGTGACATCACCTAGCTCATAGACAGTGCTTTTCAGGCCTGGATCTCCAAGTGCTTTAGGAGGGATGTCAGCATCGGTGGGACGAACTGGGACTGTTCTTTCTGTGGACTATGAATGCTGTGTTGGTGCCTCAGTGTCCCCTAGGTAGTTCTTAAGTATCTAGCAAAACAAAGGGCCAGTGCACCTAAATGCCTGGCACTCTGTCTCCTGGCAACTGATGGCCTGGGCCCCTCCTCTGCAAAGGTGCCAACTGAAAGTGTTGGAGACAGAGAGGTCAGGTGACCTCCTGGCCAGGGAAAGGAACTGAGAGAGGAGGAGGGGCTGGAGGGGGTTTGGCAGTCCGGAGCTGGCTGGGGGAGGAAGGGAAGGACAGACAGGGCTCTGACCCCACAAGGGGGCTGTGATGCTCCTGGGGCCCCAAGATGGACCTAAGAGGGGGGATCCTGTTGTCTGTGCCTGCAAGATCCATCCCGGCCTGTGTTCCTGTCGTCTGAATAAACCTTCTGCTTTCCTGGTTGGCTGAGAGTCCTAGTGAATCGCAGGAAGCCAGGGATGCAGGACCCTGACTCCCCCACACTCCGTGACAATCAGTATCCCCCACTGGGCAGGTGGGGAAACTGAGGCAAGCCACAGGGAAGTGATTTGCTGAAGATCACTCCACAGACCAGCAGCAGTGCTGGGAAGAGAACCCAGGTCTCCTGAGTCCCCCATGGCACCCTGAGTTCTTCTCAAAGCCAGTACCCCAGTGTGTACCCAGGGCATTCTGCTCCGTCCTCTCCCGAGCTCCCACAGAGCCACAATCTGCCACTAACAGCTCAAATCCAGTTGCAGACTCTCCATGTATTCTAGTGACTCTTTGAACCATTTAGAGGAATCCAGATCTAGTTTTCCCATTACGGACACTCCCTACCCATCAGACTCCGTTCTCGGTGCATTAGCATTCCGCTCGCCAAAGTGCCAGAGAGTAAAGGTGGCGCCACCTTTTTTCCTCCCACCAATCCACAGAAGGAAGCAGCTACATTTTTCTCCTGTGGGGAGTGTGCTGCAGAGCCAGAAAATAGCAGCTTCACAAGCAATCCAGTATTATTAATAGCAATTACTATTAATACTAGACGGTTCTTCAGCTTGGTAGACTCGTGTTTTCTGGGAGATTGCCAGGCTGTCGGGGTGTCTGGGGGCAGAGAAGCAGCAACGCTCAGCACGACAGATTGAGTCTCTCCCTGCCACTGCAGAACATTTGTGGTCAGGTTTACAAACAGACAAACACGGTTTGCTGCTAGCACTCTCCCTCCTGGCAGCTCATTCCAACTCCAGACATAAGACTGAGTAAGACAGAGACAGTTCTGTCTGGGGAGCAGCACTCCAGGAGGGCAGAGTGCCAGAGAAGGGACAAGATGAATGCGAAGGAAAGGAACAGGCTCTGCTGCAAGTGAAACACTCCCTCAGTTCTAGTGGGATGATGCTAGGGGAATTTGCTGGCGTGTGGGGGCCGCATCTCTTTTGCTGCTGAGATGCAGCCCCATAACCTATTGAATGAGCTGGCCCAGGAGCTAACCTGGACCTTGAGTGACCTGCTCTGCCCCAGGTTCCCCCTGGGCAAAGTACTTAGTCTCTGGCTTTCAGGTCCCCTCTCTACAATGTAGATAACAGCTCTGCCCCGCTGCACAGGGGCTTGTGATGGTAAAAATACTAGGGAGTGTGCAGGGCTCAGATGCTACAGGGCGGGGCTGCATGAGGACAGCTAGACAAACATGGTGTATGGTGTCACCCTCTAGTGGCTGGCTCAGTAGAGGATAACAGCCTACTCCTGCTTGCAGCATTTTTGTGTTAGCACAAAAAGCAGCAGTTGGTGCTTTGGTGCTGTGTGTCAGGTTCAAGCCCCGACACTTCCTAGGGTGGGATGGGGATTGTTACACTGTCGCTGGTGATCTTTGGAGGGTACCATGTCACAGTTCCCACTTTGGCTTCTTTGCTTTTACTGTGCTTGCTTTTCCCCTCTGAAATCCCTGGATTTGTGGGAGTTTAATGTAACCAGTGGGTAAAAGCAGCTGGTGCTTTGGTAACTCCTGATCATTAGGGATAAGAGAATCTGCTGCCCTGTGGGTTCGTTCTGCCTCCTGCACCCAGGACAATCACCACACAATGAAAGAACCGCTAGTCACCTGTAGGGCTGTCATCTTGCAACCTGCTGGACACAGCTGAAGCTGGGGGCCTGCCTCGCTCCTGGGTGGCTGGAACTGCCACCTGGCTTGGATACCTGGCCGGCTCTGGATACTGTTGCTTCTGCAGCAGAAAATCCTGTAAGTCTAAACAAATAGGACCTGCCAGTGCCTTGATGCAGTCCCTGCCTACCAGATGGATTGCACCAACCCAAGCGCCCTCTGTTCTGGCTGGAACAAGTGTGCCATCTAGTGGTTAGCTGCATTCATGGCGCTAGAATTGGTCCTGCACATAGCCCAGGATTTCTTACTATAGGCTGGTCATACTCGGACCTCGGAGGTTCAGGAGCCAAATTAGTGTTCAGCATTACCCACATGAGCCACAGTCGCGTGACTTCATTGTTTAATTTGCTATAATAAGAGAGAGAGAGAGAGAGAGAGAGAGAAAATTCTCACAGCAAGTAAGTTAATAACATAGTGCAAGTTGATAACTTAACTGGTTAATAACATAAAAAAGCATCCTGATTGGTTAATAACGTTGATTGGTTAATAATTAAATCACATGGGGTTTTCATATGTGCTGCAAAGAGCATCTTGTGAGCCTCCGTCTGAGTATCACTGTTATAGGCATATAACCCCCCAAAGTCTTTATGGCCTCTCAAAAGACAAGGGTGGTGTCCCAGAGCGCTTACTGGGACACCTTGTTCACTGGCTCTCATGCCCTGCTTCCAGCTTTATGGCTGCAGCCTAAACTCAAACTCAGAGCCTTAGGAACTTAGTGCCTTTCTTACCGCTATTGTGATTTTTTTTAAGTACATACAGAACATGATTCTAATTAAACTAAGGGCTGTACAGATTTCAAATACCCATGATATGTTTCCGCTGGAAGTAATTGGAATGCAAACCGTCTGTTTTCCTCTGCTGTTTTACAAATCAATCAAATACAAAGGTTTGTTTTTCAAACTTACTATGTTTACTTTATTTTTCTGCAAAATTAGCTCAGGCCTGGAGCTCTCGCTCTGTTAAATTCCAGAGAACGCTCTCTCTCCACACGCTCACAGTGTGGTGCCCACCGCCAACCTGGGCTTATGGTTTGTTTATTTTCCCTTTGAGAAGAGGCTGCAAAAGCACAGAGAAAATACAGAAGTAACTGTGTACGTGGGAGAGGGACGTTCCAAGCTACGATGTACTGCCCTTTGTCACAGACAACCTGTCAGATCATTCTTCACTGAGAGCTACATTCTCCTCTCAGCTCTGCAGAGCAGCAGGACGGACTAACATTTTGCTCTCCCTGTGTATGTGGGGTCCCCAGGGACAGGCTGGTCTCAGATGGAGATGCACAATGCAGAGCTCCGAGCGCACTGTGCCCTAACTTTGCCACCACCGCAGCACTCCCAGGGCCGGGTTCTCCGCTCACTACCACAGGTGTAAATCCAGAGTAACTCCTGAAGCCCCTGGACTTGGACACTGGTACAAAACTGGGGTGAGAGGGGACTCAGCCCCCCAGCCTCTACCACTAGGAATTTGGATTTGCCAGGCTGCTCAGTGCTTGGTAAAATACAGCGGAAGACGCAGCCCGTTGCATTGAAAGAGGGGTTGGGTCTCAGGCCCAACAAGGGACAAGCTGTTAACCGAACTCTTGTTCACTGCTACAGTGTTAAACGGATCAGCCACGGTAAGAACTACCATGAAAAGTACACCCTTTGTCCTGCTCTGGGTGTCTGTGATGCTGTCTGGCAGCGCTGCACAGCCTGCGCCCACCACCTAGCTTCGCACCTCCCTCTGCTCCCGTTACAAGGACCCCATCCCCAGGAGCGCAGTCCCCCCGGTATGTAGGGTAGGTGTTCTTCCCTACCCACTGCATGACCCCCCAATTCCCCACAGCTCCACTCTGGGCTGAATTAACAAACTCATCATTTATTATTTGCAATGAGAATGAAGTCTGGTAGGGATCAGTCAGAAGTGCCCCTTGGCCCTGCCAGGATCAGAAAGAGTCATTTCAGGCTTCCTGTTCATAAACCACGGAGTTTGCTGTTCTCCCAAGCTGGGCTCACCACCACCCTCTCAGCAGCCAGGACCTGTCACGTCTGCCTCCATTCTCTCGCCTCTGGCTGGCAAATCCCTGCACTTCCCCTCTCCAAGAGCCCTGCTCCCACTCCTGCCGGTCTGGCTGCCCCCTAGCAACCCAATGGGCCTTTCCAGAGTTCTTGGGGTTCAAATCACAGTCTCACTTCCCCCTGGAAATTTTAGCCCTCACGTGCATGACATAATATCCCCCCTGCACGTGCCCTGCTGGGCTCAAAGATACAGAGGAAGCCTTTGGAATGTAAAGCATTAAGGCTTATATTTTAGCCCTGCCCCTGTTTCTCTTGGCTTTTAGCTGGAGAGAGTTTTATAGAGAAACCCCCTTGTGTGCCTGTCTTTTAGGTGATAGTACAGCTAGGGGTGTGTGAAGTGGGACTGTTTTTAATGTTTCCTCTGAATACTGTGTTGGTGCCTCAGTTATGGCTGACTCTCTGTCTCCTGGCAACTAATGGCCAGAGCCCTTCCCCCCTGCAAGGGGATGCTAAAGGTGGGGGAGAACAAAGAGATCAGGTGACCTCCTGGCCCCGGGAAAGAGACAAAGCCCAGAGAGGAGGGGCTGGAGGGGGTTTGGCAGTTTTGGAAGCTGGCTGGGAAATGGAGGGGAGCCCTGACGGAGCTCAGGCCTCCCAGCGGGGCTGTGGCCTCCCTGGGGCCCCAGATGGACCTTACTAAAGGGGTCCTGTTGTCTGTACCAGGAAGACCTGTTTTGGACTGTGTTCCTGTCATCTAAATAAATCTGTTTTACTGGCTGGCTGAGAGTCACGTCTGACTGCAAAGTGGGGGGTACAGGACCCTCTGGCTTCCCCAGGACCCCGCTGGGGCAGGGCTCGCTGTGGGAAGCGCACAGAGGGACAGAGGATGCTGAATGCTCCAAGGAGAGACCCAGGAGGTAAAACCATGTGAACTTCTTGCCCTGAAGACAGTCTGCTCCAAGGGACAGGAGGCTCCCCAAAGTCCTGACTGGCTTTGTGGGGAACAATTCCAGAGCATTGCCTGGGGACTCCGTGACAGGGTGGCACAGGGCCTGCTCCAGGTTTTTTGCCCCCCCAAGCGGCAAAAAAGATAAAATAAAATAAAAAGCCACACTCGGTGGCAGCTCTACCACACTGCTTCATTCTTCGTTGGCAATTCGGGAGCCAGTCCTTCCCTCTGAGAGTCCTTCTGACTTTTCCTAGGCCTACACTCTGCACTATGTTTTCCACACCCCGCACCCCCGACTGCGCAGGATACAATATAATCCCATCCAACGCTCTCTGCACTGACACAGTTTTGCCCCCCGCAGCATTTTTCTGAAACGATGCCCGTGTTCTCCGGATGTCATTATTTATCGCTTGCACGGTGGTAGCCTCCAGGGGCCCCAGCCCCGGACCAGGACTCCTGGTGCTCATCGCTGCCCAGACAGAACAAAAAGAAAATCCTCACCCCTGAGAGCCCAGGATCAGGGTGACAGAAGATGAAAGGGGGATGAAGCCCTGAGGCCAATGCTCACTCCTTCCAGCCCATGTCCCCCTGCGGGACCCCCAGACGGGGCGGCAGCCTCACCCCATAGACACTTCCCAGTTTCACTCTAAACATTGTCTCCTCTTTGTAGACTCTTTCAGCTCATTGCTATGGCAACCCAGCCCCCCTCCAGCAGCCCACGGGACCCTTAGCCCAGCTCGTTAACCTGAAAGCTCCAGCTTATCACAGTCAGTTTGTCCCCAGCTTTCGCTGACTTTTATAAACAACTTTCTCTAACGGGCTGAGCTGGTGGGTCAGCTCTGAACACAGGGCTCTGCCCAGCAGATCCCTGCCCCAAGGAACTCCCGGTCTGGTTAGGACAATCAGCTCGGGACAGAAAATACTGCACTGGGGTATGAGGATCCAGTCTCAAAGCAGTTCAAATCGTTGCATAGGGGCACAGCTGCTGACCAGCGACCCGGACCAGTGTGTGCTGCGGAGGAGCAGGACGCAGAGTGGGCCGTACTTTGGGATACAATAAAGAGGTGACTCTCCCAATCAGAGGGGACAGCTTGAAAAGAGGCCTGGAGACAGAACAGAGGGAGAAGGAGCTGAATCCAGCCCCGGGGGCTGTATTAACAGCAGGAGAAGGAGGCTCCTGTGATGATCTGGGAAGAATGGTGGTAGGGGACTGTATTTTCTCCTGGCCTGCCCAATCACACTCCCAGCATCTTTGATCCAAAGTCTAAGCGCATCCATATTTCTCCCCACAAGGGCGGTGACTGCTGTGACGCGATGAAGGTTTGCCTCTAGTACAAGTTGCATGAGCTTAACTTGACATTGGTTTGTCAAGCCCTCTTAAATCGATCTTGCCCGGCCATAATCAATCTAGCTCCACTCAGCACAGAATCCATATCAGCCAGATTTAAATTGAATTAAGGGCATTCACACAGGGTTTTGCACCAGTGAAACCAAATCAGTTTAAACACACTGTTGGTTAAATTGGTACAACCTGTATCACAGATGAGGCCTCAGCTGGGGTGGGGAACCACACATCCTGAATAGTCTGTTCCAAGGTTGGAGTCCTTAGCTGACCTCCCCTTCCTGAGAGACTACAGGCGCAAGCATTGAGGGGCATCCCAGCCCAAGCACGGAACCAATGCATTCAGGCCAGGCCCAGCAGCCATCCCACAGTGCCGCCATGGTGGAGAGCCAAGGGGGACACGCACACAGCAGCACCAGCACAAGTGGAGCACAATGTCCTACTATCCAGACAGCTGAGAGGAGGAAGGACCAAACACCATCAGGTAATCCAAGCACCAACCCAATGGGCCGGACAGCAAGACTCCTGTGTACCGGACAAATACTCTGGTTACTGACTGTTAGACATGCTGTGTGGACATAGAAACATAACGCTACTGGCCATGCTGTGTGGACATAGAAACCATGCGTAGCACCACTAGCCATGCTGTGTGCAGACAGAAACCATGTAAAGTGCCACTAGCCGTGCTGCGCGCAGACATAAACCATGCGTAGCGCCGCTAGCTGTGCTGTGAGGACATAGAAACCATGCATAGTGCCACTAGCTGTGCTGCGCGCAGACAGAAACCATGCATAGCGCCGCTAGTCGTACTGCATGCAGATACAAACCGTGCGTAGCGCCGCTAGCTGTGCTGTGAGGACATAGAAACCATGCATAGTGCCACTAGCTGTGCTGCGCGCAGACAGAAACCATGCGTAGCGCCGCTAGCTGTGCTGTGAGGACATAGAAACCATGCATAGTGCCACTAGCTGTGCTGCGCACAGACAGAAACCATGCATAGCGCCGCTAGTCGTAGTGCATGCAG
Organism: Gopherus flavomarginatus; assembly: GCF_025201925.1. Taxonomy (NCBI): domain Eukaryota; kingdom Metazoa; phylum Chordata; order Testudines; family Testudinidae; genus Gopherus; species Gopherus flavomarginatus. The sequence goes on along the minus strand of NC_066631.1, from coordinate 4,799,752 downwards.
ATACAAACCATGCGTAGCGCCGCTAGCCGTTCTGCGCACAGACAGAAACCATGCATAGCGCCGCTAGCTGTGCTGTGCGCAGATGGAAACCCTGCATAGCACCGCTAGTCGTACTGCACGCAAACAGGAACTATGCATAGCGCCCACTAGCTGTGCTGCGCGGAGCTAGAAACCATGCATAGCGCCACTAGCCGTGCTGCGCCCAGACAGAAACCATGCAAAGCACTGCTAGCCATGCTGCACGCAGACACAAACCATGCTGTCCCACAACTAATGAGCTGCTAAGAGCCCAAGGCCCAGAGGCCCTGAATCAGAAGTCGCAACTTTGGTGGGGTAACACCTATCTCACCAGCAGGGGCCAATGCTTTAGGCATGCTCTGAGCACATCTAGGAGCTGATCACTGCAGGCGAGCTGCACACAGGCCAGGATAGGATGAAAATCAAGAAGCTGGCAACCTAGGTGAAACCCGGTTGAAAAGGGATACTGGCAGCTCCGGTCAGCACTGATGACCGGGCCGTTGACTGTCCGGTTGGCAGTGCCGCACAGCAGGGTGGCAGGGTCCCTGCTAGCCTTTGCACCATGCAGCTCCCAGGAAGCAGCCAGCATGTACCCCCTCCAGTTCCTATGCTTTGGGGCAGCCAGGGGCTCCACATGCTGCCCCTGCCCCCAGCACCACCCCTGCAGCTCCCATTGGCCAGGAACTGCGACCAATGGGCACTGTGAGGGTGGTGCCTGCAGATGGGGCAGCACACAGAGTCGCCTGGCCATGCCTCCTCATAGGATCTGGAGAGGGGACATGCCGCTGCTTCCGAGACCTGCTTGAGGTAAGCGCCACCCTGAGTCTGTACCCTGGAGACCCCCACACACACCCCACACACCCCAACCCCATTCCAGCCCCACCCCTGATCCCCCTCCCACCCTCCAAACCCGTCGATTCCAGCCCAGAGCACCTTCCTGAACCCCAAACCCCTCATCCCCAGGCCCACTCTGGAGCCCACACCCCCAGCCAGAGCCCTCACCCCTCCCGCACCCCAGCCCCCTGATCCAGCCCAGTGAAAATGAGTGAGTCAGGGTGGGAAGAGCAAGCGACAGAGGGAGGGGGATGGAGTGAGTGGAGGGTGGGGCCTCAAGGAAGGGGCAGGGCGTGGGCGAGGCCTAGGAGGAGGGGTGGGGCAGGACAGGGGTGTTTGGTTTTGTGCACGTAGAAAGTTGGCAACCCTATGCCAACCAGGGGTTCTTCTCAGCTTTGGATCCCTGAGGGCAAGGGCACCGGAACCGGGGAGGCAGGGGGCCAGGCCCTCCCACTTTTTGAAATTGGATGGGCCTAGCTCATCCACTTTTTGCCACAGGCCTCCCTGGCCACGCCGGCAGCTGGAGCCTGGCTGGGGTGCCCAGGCAATGTGGGGCACCACACCGTGGACCCTCCACCTGCCCTGGGTGGGTGGGACAGAGAGCAGCCCTCCGCCCGTGTCACCACCACCCACCCAGGGCAGATGGAGAGTCCGTGTCTCCCCACACTGCCTGGGCTCTTACCATGGCCAGGCAGTGGCTCCGAGCACCTGTTCCCCAGCCAGAACCAGGTTGGGGAGAGCCGCATGGGCAGCTGTGGGTAGCCGCAAGCCCTCCACCTGCCCTGGCCCCCCAGTTTTGGGAAGGCTCCACCACTGCTGCCTGGGGGTTGGTGAGTAGGAGGGGTTGAAGAATAACAACCCATCGGACGTGAATCTCTCCTCCTATGCAGGGCCCTGTGCAGGCTTGGAAACGCCTGACAGTTTCACTTCCCAGGAGTGGCGGAGAGAAGGGACATTTCACTGCGAGATCTGTCCCATGGTGTGTGAGAAAAAGCAGGCCGGCCTGGGGCTCGCTTTAGGCAGGATCCCTGGGAATTGGGGCTCTCCTGGGGGCAGAGAAGATCCCTAAATCCAGAGGGAGGAAGCGGGGCTGGTCTGAGGACTCAACTGCCCAGATCTGTGAGGACAGTCTCTGCAGAGGCAGCCCTGTGGGGCTCCAGGATGTCACGGAGGGCAGACCACCGCAGAGCTCTGACAAGCAGCGGCCCCCATCTTTGTTAAAGCCGTAAGTGGCAGGATGTGTGTTGAGGTGGCACCGGGGGCATCTGAGGAGGATGTTAACAGAAGAAAACGTCCACCAAGGCCCGATCGATTAAATTCAGCTGATATTCGATGGCCCAGGGCTGAGAGATGAGAGGAGCCCAAGACGCGCTGGTATCACTGAGTACTGCACTATCTCTAAGGGAATGCTACGCTGCATTACAGAGCTCTCTGCCGCTCCAAACCTTGTCTGTCTCACCAGCAGAGGTTGGTCCAATAAAAGAGATTTTACCTCCTGCTTCTTGTCCGTGTATGATACCGTTCAGCCACTAGGTGACGCTGTGGGCTGCTCATTGGCAGCCTCACTCTTCATAGGGTGCAGGCGCCCATTAAAGTTCTTTGACAGCTGCTGAGCCCAATGTGCGAGAGACAGTCCCGTCCACAGGCAGGGCACACCCATGAACTAACAACGCTCTGCATCCGAGCAGCAGATTCGAGCCTCCTCTGTCGCCGGTCATCACAAAGCTGGATCCAGGCCGCCTGGCGACGCCTCACTCCAGCCACAAGCCGACACCTCCAGCCAGAGCGGCACTCTGCTCCCTTCCCAACCATCCACAGAGATCCAAAGGGCACTGCGTGGTAACTCTTCTGCCCCTTGCAGTTGGGAGCAACAAAGCCGGGTTCAATATCTAGGGGTTCCTTGTCAACCATAATACAACACAAAACCAGCTTCAACCCCCACCCAGGAACCTGGGACAATTACACCCCACCCCTGGGCACCTCTGAGAGGCCATACTTCCCCTCTCGCAAGCACAGAGTCTGAGTGCAGAAAAGAAACTTTTAACAAAAGGAGGGAAGTCACCAGCATTAATTTGGGAAAACGCCACAAGCAGGATTCATAAACATAAAACCATGAGCAAAAGCCCCACCCGGAGTACATTGGGCAGTGTCCTTTTGCTTCAGGTTCTTAAGTCCAACAACCAAAAGTTCCTTTAACGTACCTGTCCCTTCTCTGCACCCCACTCACTGTCATCCTTGGTCAGTGCAGACCCAGAGTTCAGAGGTGCATCTGCAGAGTTCACCTCTTACCCTAGAGGTGAGGCTACAGGAGGGTGAGGTGGGGCAAGGAGGCACCTTGCTCATTCTGCCGTCCAGGCGCTCCCCCGCCACTCCTCTCTGCCAGCCACCCTCTCACTGCTCCTCTCTGCCGGCCGCTCTCCTCCCTATCGGCCCCCCACCAGTTGCTTCTCTCTGCCAGGAACTTGCCTTCAAGTTCCACCACTTAACACCTCTCAGTGATTTCAGCTCTTAGTGGGAGAGCCTCACTGCTGGTGCACACTGGGCAGTCTATGGCATCGGACACTGTCCCAAAGTAGGTCTAATGCTTAGATCTCATTGTCAGCAATTTCAGCTCTGTAGTATGTAAAAGACTCTCAATTGACCCTTAATCAGCAATTTTATTACACAGAAGGAACAGGGTCAAATACTGTCTAGGACCCTTATAAGGGCCCACACAACCGGATCCGAATACCTATCTACCACCCTCTCTCAGTCCATTGGGCCTTGGCATCCATGCCCTCTGCCTAGCGCAGGGGTTGGCAAACGTTTTGGCCCAAGGGCCACATTGGGGTTGCGAAACGGTATGGAAGGCCGGGTAGGGAAGGCTGTGCCCCTCCAAGGCTATGCCCCTGCCCCCTATCTGCCCCCTCCCGCTTCCCGCCCCCCTCAGAATATCTAACCCATCCAACCCCCCCACTCTTTCTCCCCTGACTGCCCCCTCCTGGGACCCCATGCCATCCGAGGACCTCACTCCCTACCCAACCCCCTCTGCTCCTTGTCCCCTGACCACCCCTCTCTCGGGACCCTCCATGCCCTATCCAATCCTCCCTGTCTCCTGACTGCCCCCCCCAACCCCAGAACCTGTGCCTCATCCAACTGCTCCCTGTCCCCTGACTGCCCCCAGGACCTCCTGCGTCTTTATCCAATCCCCCCACCCGCTCCCCGCCCCCTTACCATGCCACTCAGAACAGCAGAACAGTCTTATTGGAAAGTCTAGGAGGCGAGCAGGCGCAAGCCGTGCTTCCTAGCAGGAGTGGTGGGCCAGAGTGCTGCCTGCGCAGTGGCGTGGCTGCAGGGGAGGAGGAACAGCAGGGGATGAGCCTCCCCGCCTGGGAGATCAAGGGCCAGGCAGGATGGTCCTGTGAGCAGAATGCGGCCCACGGGCCATAGTTTGCCCACCTCTGGCCTAGCGAGTGCAGTTTGGTTGAGAGGGAGTCCCTCAATCAGTGCATGACAAGCACAGTTCTGCTGCCCTTGAGTCACCCAACAAGGATAACAACCCTTATCCAGGGGCGGCTCCAGGCACCAGCACGCCAAGCGCGTGCCTGGGGTGGCAAGCCACGGAGGGCGCTCTGCCGGTCGCTGCAAGGACGGCAGGCAGGTTGCCTTCAGTGGCATGCCTGCAAAGGGTCCACTGGTCCCGCGGCTTTGGTGGGCCTCCTGCAGGCGACCCAGCAAATCCGCGGGGCTGGGGACCTCCCGTTGAAGGCAGCTTGCCTGCCGTGCTTGGGGCGGCAAAATACCTAGAGCCGCCCCTGCCCTTATTACCCCTCCTCAATAACACAGAGACTAGTGTCCCAACACCAGCCACAAGTGATCATTCGGGCAAAGCAGGCCCATTGTGCTGAGCCCAGAGGCAGGGTGGGTGTGCCCCTGCAAACAAGGTCAGCTCCTGAAGTTCTCTTCCACAGCGAGATGCCAGGGAAGAGCTCATTCAGACCCTGCCTACAGCTGCAAGCATCCCGAAATCTGCGCAGCGGTTTGCCTCTCTTGCTAGGCCCTGCACGAGCTTCAGCGTTCAGCACACTCCTCAGGATCCTGCATTCACTGGCCATGGCCAAGCCACCCGAGTCTTTTCTTACTAATCAGCATTCCCAGGAATGACATAGCAGCACGATTTAACACATCCACTGTCTTGCCATCTGATTTATGCCTTATTGAAGCCAACCTCAGCCATGCCTGGCAGGGCATTCCAGGGTCTTATGGTGAACATGCGTGGGGTGGGGTGTCTCTAGGAAGGCAGCTCTGTACAGAGACCTGACCTGCTAGGAGCAGCCCTGCACAAGGTGTGCATGACACAGCCCGTCTGCTTCGGCACAGTAAGTGCCGGGCTTTGCAGGGTGAGCATGGGAAGGGGAGCAGGGAGAGGAGTGCCAGAGCCAGGACGGGGTGGGGAGGCCAGAAGAGTGGGTGGTGGGGGAAAAGTGGCTGATGGCTTTCGAGGGGCTGGTGATGGTCTAGAGAAGCCTGAGCTCCAGCACCGTGCAATGGGGCAGAGGGACACAGTCATCTGGGGATATCTCATGGCAGCAAAAGGGGTGAGGGCAGGAGCAGGGCTGGGGGAACGAGTGGGAGGGGGGTTGTGATGGGATTATAGGCCCCACTCAAAGGCTAAAGGAGTGATGGAGGTCTGGGCCGCAAAGAACGCCTGGCCTCCCCTGCAGCTGCAGAGCATACTCCACATGAGGGACCTGCTCCAAAGGGGCCTGAAAGTCAGTGCGGAGAGGGAGAGGAGAGGCTGGCTGCAGGGAGGCAGTCCTGGGACAGCGATCCCCAGGAGAAGGGTCTGGACTGTGGGTCAGACCCAGCCAAACAGGGGCCTGACCCTTTTCCCACCCCTGCTCCTGGACGAGGGAGACTAGCAGGGCCCTGAGAAGGGAGCTGGCGAGCACCACTGACTCTCTGAGCTGTTGGGAGGCACCGGGAATGCCCCACGAGGGCAGGGGGCTGGGACCATGCCCCAGCTGAAGAGAGAGCAGGGTAGGTAGGAAGGGGCCCAGGGGAGGCTGCTCTGGTGTATCAGCAAGAGGAGACTCAGACTCTCCTCTCCTCACCCCATCCCCCCTGGGCTGGGACTCAGTGAGAGGGAGGGAGGGCCTGGGTCCCCCCACCCCATCCAGCCAGGAGAACCCGGGGAGCACTGGGGAATGATGGAGCATAACTCAGCTGCCAGACCCATGGAACACCCAGCAAGGTCAGCCCAGGACTTTGCCGACAGCTGAGCCACGGCCTGCCCACTAGGCCTGTTGGCCTTCAAGTGACGCCTGCTATGGGGTTACTTCTCTTCAAGGGGGCTCTGGGTCCTCATCTCCCCCTCTGCCACATGTTCTGCAGTGTGTGCTGCTGGTGCAGACCTCCTCCCATCACAAGGCGAGGAGACCCGCTAGGTTTTCCACTTGGAATGTTTTTCCTCCAAAGCTGCTCAGGGCTGAGCATGGCAGGCTGCACCCTGGGTCTGGAGGGATTGATGGAGGAAGGCTGGCCGTGCTCTAGACCAAGCCCTGGACGGTGGCAGTGGTGTTAGTACAGCAGAAGGGCAATACAGTGTTAGGCTGTGGGAGGGCAGAGGAGTTATGGGGTGGGATCAGGGATGGCGCTGGTGTTACTAACACAAACACTGAGTGCTAGGGTGCAAACTGCTCTCTGGATGTCCAGTCTGTGTCGGGTTATTTCCCAGAACATGATCTCAGATAATAGTGGTTTCCCTGTCATTCCAGTCGGTGACTTTCCCGTTGTAACTGCAGAAGGCAGAGCAGAAGCCCAGCCACATTCGTCATCTCCAGACAAAGCAGAACCTGAGGAACAAACACATAAGGGGCTGCGAGAAAATTACAAATCAAGAGATGCAGGAATAAAACAATGAAACGCTAGCGAGAGAGTATGACAGGAGCTCTGGAGCAGCCTCCTGCCAGTGCAGCACCAGGCTCACCCAGGAGGTGGTGCTGCAGGAGCACTGACTGAGGGAGCCCCCAGGTACTCGGGTCTCACCTCTCCCAGGCAGAAGGGTGGTAGTAACACTGGCTCTGGGGAGCCCCCTGCTACCTGCAGGGTTCATTGCGGGGAGGAGGAATGTGTTTCCAAAAAAAGCCATGATTTGTTGGGAAAAAAGTGACTGAAATGAGCCTCGTGCAGCGCGGCCTCAGAAACACCCAGCCGGGCTCCGAGTCCTGGGCTCCTGGCCAACTGCAGTTTCAGTTTCTCAGGAAGTGGCTGAGAGCTCTGAGCGGGGTGGGAGGAAGGGCAGGCCGGCCTAGGGCCTGGGAGCTGGGGCTCTGCTGGGGGCAGAGAAGATCCCTAAATCCGGAGGAAGGAGGCCGGTGGGGGGCTCTGAGGAATCCACGGCCCGGGTCTCAGAGCACAATCTGCACAGACAGCCCCGTGGGGCTCAGACATTATGGAGCACGGACCCACTGGGAGCTCTGCAGCCACTGGCGGGGCCCGGGGCACAATCTTTATTAGAGAGTTGACTGGCAGAGTGAGTGTCCTGGACGTGTGTTGGGAGGACACTGGGGTGGATCTGAAGAGGAGGGTGAAACAAAAAATTGGTCGCGACAGTGATGTTGACGGGCTTAGACTGGTATTCGCAGGCAAACAGCTGGAAGATGCCAGGAGTCTGCGGCACCAAGGGCTGACCAATCACTGCACTGTCCATTTGGTTAAGCGATGTAAGTGCTGGGCGATGATGGGAGGAGAGTGCAGGAGAAGGGGCTGGATGGGGTGGCCAGGAGAGTGGGTGATCAGGGGGAGGAGCGGGGAGCTGGGTAATGTCCTTACGAGGGGCTGGTGACGGCCTTTACCAAGGGGACGGATCGGCGGAACTGAAAGAAAGCACAAGCAGGATTGCTGAATGAAGAGCCAATGGATTTTACTGCCTAGGGCACATCTGCAGGGAGCGTCTGAGCTTTAACGGCATCCGGATAATTCCCACAGGGAGCAACTCAGGGGGCCAGGCAGGGCTGGCGTGGTCCTACTGGCAATTGCTTACCCAGGAGACTTTGTTCGTTCTTACTTAGATTTGTTGTTTTGCCAAATAAAAGCCACCCAGGCTGACAGGCTGCAGCTCCTCTGTGTGGGTGTGGGTGGAAGGGAATGGAATGGGGGGGAGGGGCTGCAGGAAAGGAGAAGGGTCACTAGGCACCCTGCTCCTAAAGGTGGGGGGGAGGCCATGTCTGGACAGCCCACACATGTATAAAAGAGCTGCCAGAGCATGCGAACGTGGAGCAGGAGGAAAGGAGAGGAACCTGGACCTTGCCTCATCGGCATGGAGGGAAGGGAGAGAAAGGAAAGCCCCACCCCAGCAGTCGGGGAGGGAGCAGAAATGCAGGGTGCCGTATCCTGGCCAGGGGTGGGGATGCGAAGGTGGTGGTGCCCCCTCTTAGCAGCAGGCAGGAAGGTGCAGCGGTGAGGCAGAGCTCGACTCCCAGAAGCCAGGAGAGCAAGAAGAAGGAAAACCCCTCCTCCCGCAGGCCAGGAGTGGGTTCCCAGGGATAGATTCCAAGGTCCGAAGGGACCATTGTGATTGTCTAGTGTCAGACCTCCAGTAGCACACAGGCTGTCGAACTGCTCCACAATAATGCCTCGGACAGAGGTTTTTAGAAACAGCCAACAGCCAATCTTGGGTTTGAAATGGCCAGTGATGGAGAATCCACCGCGACCCTTGGGAAATTGTTTTGATGGTTATTTACTCTCACCGTTGTAAATTTGTGCCTTATTTCCAGTCTGCATTTGTCTAGCTTCAATTTCCAGCCATTGGATTGTGTTGGACCTTCCTCTGAGAGAGTGAAGAGCCCAACATTTATTCTCCATATATGTGCTTATAGATTGTGATCAGATCTCCCCTTGACCTTCTGTTTGTTAAACTATCTAGAGTGAGCTCCTTGCCCCGGCAGGTTTTCCAATCCTTTAACCATTCTCGTGGCTCTTCTCTCAACATTCTCCAATTTATCAACCTCTTTCTCGAATTGTGGGCACCAGAACTGGACACAGGATTCCAGCAGTGGTCACACAGGTGACTAACACAGAGTAAAATAACCTCTCTGCTCCTACTGGGATTCCTGTTTAGACATCCCAGGATCGCATTGGCCCTTTTGGTCACAGATTGGGAGCTCATTCAGCTGATTGTCCACCATGAGCCCCAAATCTTTTTCAGAGTCATTATTTCCCAGGATAGAGTCCTCCATCCTGTAAGCAAGACCTACATTCTTTGGTCCTAGGTATTTACATTTACATTTCGCTGTATTAGAATCAATATTGTATGTTTGCACCCACCTTACCAGGTGATTTAGATGGCTCTGTATCAGTGATCTATCCACACCCCCAATTTTTGTATCATCAGCAAACTATATCAGCGATGATTTTATGTTGTCTTCCAGGTCAATGATCAAAATGAGAAATAGAGTAGAGCCAAGAACCAGTCCCTCTCTGGAAACAAACCTGCTTGATGATTTATCCAGTTTTTAATCAATTTAATTTGTTTGTTGTTAATTTTTTATCATTCTAGATTTGTAATCAAAATATCATGCGGTACCAAGTTAAATACCATACAGATGTCGCAGTACGTTACGTCAGCACTATTACCTTTTTCAACCTAATTTGTAATCTCATCCAAAAAATATATCAAGTTAGTTCGACAGGATCTATTTTCCATAAACACACCTTGATTTGCGTTAACTTCATTTCATTTTGCCAGCAGATCAAGGAACGTGATCGTTCCCCTCTATTCAACATTGGTGAGGCCTCATCTGGAGTACTGTGTCCAGTTTTGGGCCCCACACTACAAGAAGGATGTGGAAAAATTGGAAATAGTCCAGCGGAGGGCAACATAAAAGATTAGGGGGCTGGAGCACATCACTTATGAGGAGAGGCTGAGGGAACTAGGATTGTTTAGTCTGCAGAAGAGAAGAATGAGGGGGGATTTGATAGCTGCTTTCAGCTACCTGAAAGAGGGTTCCAAAGATGATGGATCTAGACTGTTCTCAGTGGTAGCAGATGACAGAACAAGGAGCAATGGTCTCAAGTTGCAGTGGGAGGAGGTTTAGGTTGGATATTAGGAAAAACTTTTTCACTAGGAGGGTGGTGAAGCACTGGAATGGGTTCCCTAGGGAGGTGGTGGAATCTCCTTCCTTAGGGGTTTTTAAGGTCAGGCTTGACAAAGCCCTGGCTGGGATGATTTAGTTGGGGATTGGTCCTGCTTTGAGCAGGGAGTGGGACTAGATGACCTCCTGAGGTCCCTTCCAAGCCTGATATTCTATGATTCTATGATTCACTCCTTTAATTATTTATCAATCAAGTCCCGTATCAGCTGCTCCATTATCTTGGCCAGGATCAATGTCAGGCTGACAGGCCTATAGTTACCAAGGTAACTCCATTTGCCCTTTTTAAAAATTGGCACAACATTAGTGGTCTTCCAATCTTGTGGAACATCCCTGGCACTTCAAGACGTTTTGAAAATCAGCATTAATGAGCTCCTTAGCCAGCTCTTTTAAAACTCATGGATGCAAGTTATCTGGACCTGCTAAGTTAAAAATATCTAATTTTGGTAGTTTCTGTTTAAGATCCTCCTGAGATCCTAGAGGTATATGATGAGACTATATTATCTGTTTATTCCCCAAATATAGAACAGAAATATTGATTGAACACTTCTGCCTTTTCTCCACTATTATTGATAATTCTACCATTTCCATTTTGTAATGGACCAATACCATTGTCAGGATTCTTTCTGTTCTTAATGTATTTAAAAACCTCCTTTTTATTGTTCTTATCTCTGCCATAAATGACTCTGTGTCCTTTTTCTTCCCTTATCAATTTTCTACAATTCCTAACCTCTGATTTATATTCATTATTATCAGCTTCCCCTTTCTTCCGTTTGTTGTTTATATTTTTTATTTTTATTTCGTATAGCTGCCTTCACATCCCTCTAAACGAGGTTGTTTTTTTAAACCAGTACGGCCTTCTTTCTAGACTGTGGCTTTTGGGGCATCTAGTAAGGTGCTCTTAAATGATTCTCAATTATCATTCATAATTTTCTGATTAAATTCTTCCTCTCAGCTGATTTGTCTCATAATTGTTTTTGGCTTTGTGAAATTGACCCTATTAAAGCAGCAAGAATATATATTACCAGTCTGGACTTTGCTTTCACATTATAAACGTGATCAGATCGTGATCGCTTGTATAAGGAGGCAATGGGATTGAATAGACACTCAAGTTCCACCTAGGAGGGGCAGGGTTTGTTCACTAGCGGAACGAGCTTACATACTGTTTCCACATCTAACAGGCAGCAGCCCACCCCATAGTCTCTCTATCCAGTCAGAGAGCAGCAAATCTGCAGGGTAATAATTTTACGGGTGTCACCCTGCTGCCCCAGCAGGCTAGAAATAGCAGAGCCCCAGCACCATTCAGAGTGTCCCTCTACACAGCGATCTGGGACATAATATAGCAGCAAAAGGCTTCTTTCTAAAGGGGCTGAGAGCAGGACTGGGACAGTGGCGAAAAGGTGGGAGAGGGATACTTCTCCTCAGGGGGCTGAGGGTCCTGATCTTCCTCTCTGATGTTTGTTTTGCAGTGCGTGGTGGTGGTGATCCAAGCTTCCTTCCTCCAGGTAAGGAGAGACGCTGTTTTTTTCCACTTTGAATGTTTTCCCTTTAAAAGCGCTGCTCAGGGAGAGAGCAACAGGCTGGATCCTGGGTCTGGAGGGACAGAGTGAGGAAGGCTGGCCGTGCTCTAGAGGATTTGCAGTGTGGCCTTGGTATGTCACTGCCTCCTACCTCTACTCGCTTCCCCATCTATCAAATGGAGACAGCATCCTAGACCAAGCCCTGACAGTGGCATTAGTGCAGCAGAAAGGCAATACAATGTTAGGCTGTGGGAGAGCAGAGGAGCTATGGGGTGGGATCAGGGATGGTGTTGGTGTTACCAATAGAAACAATGGGGGATAGGCAGGGCCGGTGCAACCACTAGGCAAACTATGCAGTGGCCTAGGGCTGTGGTTGTGGTTGGGGGTGCCCAGGGCCTCCTTAGGCATAGGCAGCTGCATAGGGCATCTGAAAATTTGGGGTACCACTGGGTCTTAGTGTCCACCCTACTGGTTTTCCTATCCCTGTTCTGACCCTTCCTGCGAAGGGGATCTAGTAGTTAAAAGAGAAGAAGTCACTAGGCTGCCAGACCTGTTACAACACTGAAACTGTTAAAGAGCCAGTCAAGGGGTAATGAAGACATTTAAGAGGCATTTGTCAACCCCCAGGTATCTACTGTCAGTTTCTGAATGTACTGACAAAACCAGTCATGCATGACTGTAATATTTATTCAGAACATGTCAGTCTACAGCACCTTACTTTAAAATTTGCTTTAAAAATATTTCATTAGTGAGTTGGTGAAGATTATAAAATCACATCTCTAAAAAATCCTTGCATAGATTTTTAGATCACAATCATCTTTAGCCTTAAATGCTTGGATCTTCAGACATACTTTTTTTAAATAAATTCTTCAAAAGACCCCCCTTATCTAAAATACAAATTGTAATTACTATAGTAAAACTTACTTCCAAAGTCTTCCTGTCCTTTCTGTCTATCCATTTCTCCCTTTATCCCCTCTCTCCCCAAGGAAGCAACAGCCCTTTGCTTCCAGATAGCTGGACAAAGAGTTTCCCTTTCTTTACTTCTGACTATTTGATGAACTAGTTTTAAGCAAAATCAGTACCTTAGTAAGATACAAAATCCTTTGTTATGCTTAAAATCTTTGGAAACAGATTTTTTAAAGTTGGTGAAATTTCATAAACATGTGTATTGTTACGGAGATCACACACAGTAAATTAGTGTTCTCTTTTTCTAAAAGCAATGAACATTGTTATGAACACACTAAACCTCTGCGACTGATTAATTTAAAATGATGTTTGTTTCAGAGAGTTAAATATGTAGTAATCTGGAAAGAGTACATTTAAGAGTATATTTAAAATATAAAATCAGCTTAGAAATACTGATTTAAGAAAATGTAAAACAGAGAAGAGCTGCATCACGTATTCCACAATATTGAATGTTGTATTCAGCAAGACAGCTGACTCACCCTTACTACAAAGTTTTTGCAAACAAACGTCTGACAAACTTTAGGGCATATCAAAAAACCTGTGACTGACATTTTTTATTCCCAAGATTAATGCTTTTAATTAGGTACCTTCTGCATGTCCATTCTGCGTGAGGGAGAGGGTACAGGGGTCTCTGTGGGGAACTGTGACTCTCTGCCACTGTGAAGTGGGCCGGGTGTCTTGTTATTCTTTCTGCCTTGTCCCTCCACCCCCGCCAGGCTGCAAGCTCAGGCTGCCGTGGGGCATAGGGGCACCAGTTTAATATTACTGCATAGGGCCCTATAAATCCTAAGGATGACCCTGGGGGCACCAAAAAGCAGTGCCCTGGCTTGGCAGGGAGAAGCGGCCTTCTGGAGGCACCGGAGAGCCAGAGTGCCCTGCTTGCAGCGGCACCGAGCCCCAGCCATGGAGGAGCCGGCACAGCGCACGGGGGACAGGAGCCCCACACAGGCGGCAGCGCTGCTAGCGGGGAGCAGCTGCTCCCCCTGCCCCTTCTGGACAGGCTGTGGCCTAACACCTCTGGGGGGAGGGAGGCGGGGGTGCAAGGTGGAAGTTTCACCTAGGGCGCAAAATATCCGTGCACCAGCCCTGGGGATAAGGTGCAAACTGCTTTCTGGATGTCCAGTCTGTGTCGGCTTATTTCCCAGAATATGATGTAAAGTGACAGTGGTTTCTCTGCTATTCCAGACTTTCACTTTCCTGCTGTAACTGCACAAGGCACAGAGAAAGCCCAGCCACATTCATCATCTCCAGACAAAGCAGAACCTGAGGAACAAACACGTAAGGGGCCTCAAGAAATTATAATTGGGCCATGCAGAAATAAAACCTCCAGAGAAAACAATGAAATGCTAGCGAGAGAATATGACAGGAGCTCTGGAGCAGCCTCCTGCTAAGCGCAGGACCAGCTTGTGGCAATAGGTGGTGATGCAGAAGCATTGGTTGTGAGGGACCCCCAGGTACTCGCGTCCCAGCCTCTCCCAGGCAGAAGGGTGGTAGAAACACTGGCTGTGGGGAGCCCCCTGGTAAATCCAGGGTTCATTGTGAGGTGAGGGTAGTCTGTGATATTCTACCATCCTCCTCCCACAATCAAGGGACCAGAATCTTTGTAGAAGTGTGGGGGGGCAACAGATGCTGGAACTAGGGGGGGTTCAGGAGGCCATGTCCCCCCCCCCACTTATTAACACGGTGTACTTTGGGGGAAATGGGCAGCATTGCCCTTCCAAACTGCAAGCCCATGTTAAAAAGGGGGGCATTGCCCTCTCACTTTTGCAGCGCGGCTTCCTACAACTGAAACCCACCCAGCTCTCAGACTAAAATGGGCTTCCACATGCATAGATTGTGCAGGTCTTCCTTGTATGCTTGTCCCTCTCCTCACCTGAGCTGTGAAATGGTTATCGGTGTCGGCCCTTTAAATTGTCATCTTCAGAGAGCCAGCGTTTGCCCCCCTTCCTGTAAATGTGAACATGGAATCTCCGCCTCTCTCAGAGCTGTTGTTCCCGGCTGTTGGCAGACTCAGGCAGAAGTCATGGCATCACGTTCACCTGGGACATGTTTTGTAACCACAGGGGCTACAGGCTTGATTTTCTATTTTAAATGAAAAGTTTGATTTTGAAACACAAGATTCCACCACAAGGGAAGGACCGGGGCATCAACCCAAATCCGCCTCCAGCCTCTCCTAGCAGGACGAGCTCATGGGAAGTGGGGCAGGAGCACTGGCTGACAGGGAGCTCTGAGTAGCTGCAACCCCATACTGTCCTAACAGACACCCCATTCTGCATGTAAAACTTGTTCTAGGGGATTCCTACTAGCTCAGGTTGGGGAGCCCTGTGCTGTGCTAAGTTTCAGCACCCAGCGTGTGAATGCCACGGCTCTAAAAACACAAATATCACCTGACAGACACAGGTTTTAATATGTGATGTTATCTGTGTTCCCTCTCCAGGAGAAGCAAGAAAAGTAGTGGCTCCATTTAGATACTCTGCCATGTTAAAGGGAAAATGCAAGAGGTGTGTCGGAGAGGTAAGGGGCTGTTTTCTCACAGTCAGAGACATGTCAGTTAGTTTAACAGTTCCCATTGAGGGACACAAGGGAAATGTGACAATTATGGAGGTAAGGAGAACAGGAATTGCCAACCTGGATCAGACCTGAGTGATCCTGTCTCTGAGCATGGCCACTGCCAGGTGCTCCGGAGGAAGAACTCCACAGGAGGCAGTTGTGGGGCAATCTGCCCCCACATTAGGACTCATCCTGGTCCCTAATAGTGAGAGATTGGTCTGAGCCCTGAGGCACAAGGTTTAATATCCCTGCCAATATTTTTGTGAGAAAGACAAGGTGTGGGAGGTAATATCTTTTATTGGACCAACTTCTGCTGGTGAGAGAGACAAGCTATCACACTACACACAGAGCTCTTCTTCAGGTCTGGGCAAAGACAGGGCCACCCACAGGGGGAGGCAAGTGGGGCAATTTGCCCAGGGCCCCACAGGGGCCCCCATGAGAATATAGTATCTTATAGTATTGCAACTTTTCTTTATGGAAGGGGCCCCCGAAATTGCTTTGTGTCAGGCCCCCTGAATCCTCTGGGCAGTACTGGGCAAAAAACTCAGAGCAGAGTAATAGTTAAAAAGAAGGTGGAACAGATTGTTTAGCCATAAGCAGTTAGCAAATATTGTAAGGGATCATTCAAGGTGGAGTGGCCCATTAACACCTCCGCAGTCATAGGATAAAAGTGGGGGTGTTAGTGGGTTACAGATTGGTGTAATGAGTCATAAATCCAGTGACTTTGTTCGGTCCATGATTTTTAGTGTCCAGCAGAGTTATGAATTTAAGCTCCCAGGCTCGTCTTTTGAAAGTCTTGTGTAGGTTTCCTTTGAGGACTGGCTAAGCAGCAGTTCTGCAGAAAAGGACCTAGGAGTTACAGTGGTCGAGAAACTGGATATGAGTCAGACAATTGCCCCTTGTTGCCAAGAAGGCCAACAGCATATTGGGCTGTATTAGTAGGAGCATTGCCAGCAGATCAAGGGAAGTGATTATTCCCCTCTATTCAGCACTGGTGAGGCCACATTTGGAGTATTGCATCCAATTTTGGTCCCCACTACTACAGAAGGGGTGTGGACAAATTGGAGAGAGTCCAGCAGAGGGCAAGGAAAATGATTAGGGGGCTGGGCACATGACTTACAAGGAGAGGCTGAGGGAACTGGGATTATTTTGTCTGCAGAAGAGAAGAGCGATGGGGGATTTGACAGCAGCCACAGCAGTGCTTTAACATGGCTTTTGTAGTCGTGGCAGAGCGCTGGGAGCTCTCCAGCGCTCTAAAAACCCACCTCCATGAGGGGCGTAGCTACCAGCACGGGGGCACTGTTTACACGGGCGCCTTGCAGCGCTGAAACTTGCAACACTCAGAGGGGTGTTTTTTCACCCCTCTGAGCGAGAAAGTTGCAGCGCTGTAAATTGCCAGTATAGACAAGCCCTTTCTCACCAACAGAACTTGGTCCAATAAAAGATATTACCTCCCCCACCTTCTCTCTCTAATATCCTGGGACTGACAACTCTGGATATTCTTGATCGCCATATAAATGTTCACTCCATATTTGAATCCCGTTAAGTTCTTGTTCTCAATGACTTTCTGTTGCAGAGAGTTTCACAAGCTAACTATCCACTGTGTGAAAGTCTTTTCTTTTATCAGCTTTGAATTTGCTACATTTTAACTTCACTGAATGTCCCTTCTTCTTGTGTTAGGAGGCAGGGAGAACAGAAATCCCTGATCTAGCTTCTCTATAGCAATCCGTGTAATAGGCAGGGCTGATAACTCAATCCAGTATTAAAGTTGCCTAAAACTTCCCATTGCAACACCCCATTACAGCGTAGAAATGTGCCAAACTTCAGCCATTTGCCCTGAAATTTTCCATCCTCTGTGTTTGCCTCAGGCTGAATTCTCTTCTTTTAACGGTTCAACCATATCCGAGAACAGGGCTAGGGGAATACACATTGTTTTGCCAATGTTAAAAAATTCTGGTGACCTTTTCTTTGAACGGCTCTAGCATCTCAGCCTTTGGAGCTACTTAGGAAATGCCAGAAGTAAGATCGTCTGTGCAAACTTAATTCACTCCCTGGTGCACATCCATTATGATTCAGTCTCCAACTCCACGACCACGTACTCGTCTCTCCACTGATCCTCTGCCTTATTCAGTGCACAGAAACATGGCACCCACTCAATGAGCAGCTATTCAATATTTTCACCGCCTTCAGCAGCACTTGCTGAACTTCTGTGGCACAGCTCTGGCATCCATCTATGCATCCATCCATCCATTGGTTGAAACCATCTCCAGAAGTCTCCCCCTTACCCCTGTTCAAATACCGCAACAACCTAGGAAATTAATACATAAAAATCTTGATTGTGAAGCTTTTAAGTCTGCTACGCATATAACACACCTGACATAAACCAACAACAGCAAGGAAATGATACGCTCGGCCTCCTTTCTTGAGGTTGTGGAGCTGTTTCTTTGTTTCACAATCAAATTTCCTGTGTGTTAATAAAATTTTTGTTAGCAGCTTTGCCAATTTTTTCTTCTATTCCTTCAGTACTCTCAGACAAAACATTCTGGAGAAGGGAGATGCAAGGAATTCATTCAGTTTCTCCACCGCTTCTCTTTCTGTTCCACTGTCCAGCATTGCTCCAACTTCCTGACACTTTGGTGACTCACTGGACTGTCACAGGCTTCCTGCTTTGGAGCATCTTCAAGGATTTCTTGTTGGTTGTTGTCTTTGGTAATTCTTCTCCAGTTCCCCCTCAGCCCTTCCAGTGTCCATCTAATATTTACCTTCCCTAGATGACGCTCAGGCCTCACTCAGGCTGGACTGCTGGACACCTCTTCTACCTAGCACTTCTATTCCATTTTCAGTCTGAGCTTTGTTCTGCCAGTATCATGAACTGTTACATCCTAAGGATACATCTACACAGTGATCAAAAACCCACGGCACCAACTCTCAGAGCAAGGTCAGCTGACTCAGACTTGGACAGGGGCTCAGGCTGTGGAGCTAACAATAACAGTGCAGATGTTTGGGCTGGGACTTCAGCCTGGGCTGTGAGCCCATCCCCCTTGCTGAGCCAGCTGCCAGCTGGGAGCATCTAGCAGCAGAGAAATGGCACATGGGGCTTCTGGGACAAGCAGAATCCAGCTGGTTAACACGTTGCCAGGCTGTGCAGTGATGGGACAGGGAACTCGGTGCATTACCGTAACTGGCAGAGTCCACAGGTCATGAGCAGTAACCATTAGAAGCCCCTAGTTACTGGAACTCGCTGTCTTTCAGATCCTTCCAGAGGTAACGCCGGAGATTGTTGCAGGCACAGAGGAGAACGGGACTGTCTACAGGTAGGAGCTCCAGGGTGCCACAGGATGTGGCCCTAGAAGCCCTGTCCAAGCCTGACCTCTGCGTTTTCATTGTGCCCCCCAGAGCTCGCATCCCCAGCGCTGGCTCCTTCCACTGCTCCGAAACGGGGCTTGGCTTTGAGGTGAGCGCAGCAGTGACCATCGAGTACGAATACGGCTCCTGGGCGGAGAGTCTGAGCCCATCTGCCAGGCAGGAGTGGATGGTCGCTGGCCCCCTGTTCCACATCAGGGCCGAGCCTGACACGGTGCGAGCCGTGCACCTCCCCCACTTCGTGTGCCTTGCAGGTAGGGCAGAAACGAGGAGTCAGTGGGCTAGCTGCTGGAGTCAGGGGCTTATGGTGGCTTTGAGCCACAGTCTGAAGCGAGTGGGGCTGGGGGGTCCTGGAGCACTGCGGGAGTTCGGCTCCACTGGTGCATGTGGGCTCTGGGGCACATCCTCCAGTGGTCCCCTGGGGGGACGTCCGTCAGTGCTGCCAGGGCTTGTCGCCCTGGTCTGTGAGCAGCAGAAGCACAAGGGAGACTGTGCCTGGCCCTGCTCCGGGGAGCAGACAGCTGAGAGGAAGGCTCCTGGCTGCCTCTCCCTCCTCCTCCTCGCTGTGCAGGGCCGGGCACAGTCCAGCTCAGTTCGGGTGTAGATCCCCCACACTGATAGGAGTCAGGATCCCCCTGTGGGGGATGGTGGGTAGATCCTCCAATGCCTGAGAGACCGGTGCCCGTCACACGGGAGTGCAAGAAGTGCTTGGGGCAGGAGGCGGGGGGGCGCGGGGACTCTGGGGCAGACTCTAGGGCTCTGTGTGTGAGCAGGCTAGGGTAAGACAGCAGGAGGGTATCAGGCCCGGTGCACACTCAGCAGACAGGCTGAGCTGGGGAGAAGGCCCAGAGGAGATTCAGGCCACTGTGTCCCTGCGAGAGGTCTACAGGACCTTTCTGTGTGTTCCCACCTCCCAGGACCTGGCACTTGCTTCTGTAGAGCTTCTCAGCCTTTCATGCCCATGGAAGTTGTACTCAGCTCGGGGCAATGGGCACATCTGCTGTCTTGCTGCAGGGCTTTCAGCCAGACACCCAAGTCAAATATGACGAGCATTAATGAAAATCTTATTCATCTGATAAGGAAGTTCTACCAATCACAAAGGATCGGACACATTACCTCCCCGTTAATGAATATTCCAGATCTTACCCAAATACACAGCCCATTCTTATTAACAAAACTAAAACGTATTAAAAAAGAAAAGAGCCTATTGGTTAAAAGGTCAGGATACATACAGACTTCTGAAGAGCCCCACGTGGCTCCAGAGCCCCAGGCTGGCCACTTCTGGAACGCAACCTCTAGTTATTACAAATCAGGATGAGACTAAGTGGGGGGGAGGCACATTACCCATTTTCTGCTTAGTGCAGACAGGGCCAGCTCCAGCTTTTTTGCCACCCCAAGCAGTGGGGGGAAAAAGAGAAAAAAGAAAAGCCCGATTGAGCTGCCAGTGAAGTGCCACCAAAAAGGACGAGAGGGACTGAAGGACCCGCCACCGGATTGCTGCCGCAGACCCGGCCCTGAGTGCAGGGTCTTGTACCTTCCTCTGTAACAGCTGGTACCTTCCTCTGTAACAGCTGGCACTGGCCACTGTCAGAGACAGGACACTTGACTAGCTGGGCCTCAGGTCTGATCCAGTCTGGCCATTCCTATTTTCTAAATTCCTGTCACAAATTTTCAGTTGAACCAGAAAGCGAGGCTGTCCTACAATTCTCACATCCTGGAAATTCCCTCCAGTGCAGAGGGTCCATACAGGGCCCTGGACACCACTTAGGGCCCGCTTTGTTACTAACACAACAGTGTATTGTGTCATTTGGGCCTTCTACGCTGGGGTGTATTTTGACCGTATTGGGCAAACTCCCCAAGGCTGAGCAGAATTAAATGAGGGAGAGACAGGAAGATACAATGGAACCTCGTTGTCTTTACTGATCCTTTTGCAGATGGAACAGATGAAAGCTTGTGCCACATTGCCCATTTTGAAGCTGGCAGGATGACCCTGGAGAGTCCAACTAGAATTAATAACTTCTTTGCTGTCCTGGAGAATCCCAGCTTCTCCCAGCTCGGCGTGCTTTGGAGAAAGATACGTTCAACCATAAAATTTATTCCCATCCATTCCCTTGTGCTGATATTCCGGATGCTCAGTGCTGCAGATGTCACTCTCCACCTCTACCTGATACCCAATGACCACTCACTGAGGAAGGTAAAACACAATCCCATTTATACAGCATTCCTACTGCCAAGATGGCCGGCTCTGCCCAGCTGTTAGAGTGAAAATGAGCCACATAAATACACAGAAACAGCTAAGCAAAGTCCTGAAAGGCCAAGCACCATGCACTGTTTGGAGAGGGAAAGGGAGAGGCCTACTTGCCAGCTACTGCCACTAAGGAAACCAGAAAACATCTCAAACAGTGGTAGAGGTCTGTGCAGGAGGTCTGAATCTCTCTCACTGAGGGTTTAATACTGCCACCCAGTGCTGTCATATTTGAGCGTAAGGTCTAGGGGATCAAATCCTGCTGATGACCCAGTGGGGATCCTTACGGCTGCACCTGATGAGGCTTTTTCCATTTTTTTTAACTGGATTGTTTAATTCACAGAGTAAGAACATTCTTAAAAACAGGTTTCATAGTTTAAAAACGTGTGGTCAATTATGACTTGACAGAACAAATCCCAGCTTTTCCGCACTGCGGTCACGTTCCACCCATTTGAATTGCTTGTGTCACACACTGGAAGGTGTGAGGGTTAAGAGATATGGCTATAGCCCACTGGTGAGTGTGTAATACCCACTGGTGAGAGACTTGTAACACAGACTCACCAGAGGGCTATGTGGACTGTAGTCTTTTCCCTTTCTGATGCCCTGCATGAACGGAGAGCTGGCTGCAGCCCAATGATCCCTGTTCGTTCTGCTCAGAAATGACAATGCTTTAAATTTACAGGCCATTGAAGAAGAAGAAATGAAGTGGAAGTCAAAGCATGTACCCAAGCCTCCTCAGACTGACCCTCTGTACTTTGGGTCTCGGTACCAGGTGTCCGGTCCATCAGATCTTGAGATAACCCCGATGGTAAGTGGGACTGTCCCATGCTAGCACTAAGGCAGGAAACACTGGGATTCTCTGCCCCAGACCGGCTGTCAGAATCCACCTGACTAGTATTCAGAGTAAACAGGGACAGTCATTGGTATTGTAAGGTATTAATGGGAGCAGATACTTAACTGGTGATTCTTGTCCCCATGAACAGAGTTAAACTGATTAGATTTGGGATCGTAGTAGGGTCTTCAGTGGGTTGGATGGCCTAGTGCTTAGTGTCCACTCAGCTGGGGGTGGGGCAGAGGTGGGGGAGCCCGGGCCCAACCACTCCACCGGGCTCTGACCCAGGAGGCTCAGCAGCACGGAGGGATGTGGACCCTCTGTGTTACCCTCCCTGGGTCGCTTCCTACCACTGCTCTTGCCACTTCTGCTCCCAGATAAGGAGAAAGAAAATATAAAAGGGAAACCAAACTGTGAGCCCCAACCAGGCTCAGCACACGGTCCTGGAGGTGTCAGGGAGGTGTCTCTGATTCCTTTGCATAAGCCTCCTCCCCGTCCGACCTGGGCTGCTCCCTTTTCAATTCCGTCTCCAGCTGGAGCCTGCTCTGCAGGGCTGGAGGGGTGGGGCTAGCTGGGCCAGTATTGTCCTTCAACCCCTTCCTTCCCAGTGGGGTTTGTATACCTACACAGGGATCAAGAAGGAATTTGTCCCAAAGCTCTATTGGCAGGGACATAGGAGGTGGGGGTTCACTTTTATCTGGAGCACTGGGCAGAGATCAGCCCCTCCGGGTGTCCCACTATCAGCTCTGGGAGATCTTCTGTGTTTCTCTGCTGGGTTTTGTGCAGACCTCTACATTCAGTCCCAGACTAACTGCAGCAGCCGGCCTTTCAGAGGCTTTGGCACATGTCACTCCTGGGATCCTGAGATTTGTGATTTCCTGAAGGTATTCACTCAGGGCCCTCCTCCTCTACAAGTGCTACCATATCATGAACTGGTTACAAAAGTTTCTTCCTGACACGGTTCTATTTTGCAGCATAGACATGATCTTAACCATATCCCTGAACTGTCCAGCAGCCCTAAATTGTCCACGGGTTTGGCACAGCTCAGGGACACTGCTGAATCCCACCTACCGTACAAATTGGAACCCGGCTTTAACAGTTTCTAGAACAATCACATTGTAAGCATGTGCCCTGCTACGGCTGTACTTCGGCTCGGACAGACCCTTACGAGCCCTGGCAGCTGTATGTTCCCCTGGCAATTCTCTTGCTGTTCTGGGAGGAGATGTGGCCTGGTGCATGTGATTGTTCATTCCTGCGCTTGGCTGAGGAGGGAGATTCTCCCAACCCCTTCTCTCTTTGCTTCAGCAACTGCACTTCTGCTATCGGAGTCCAGGTGAGCAGCAGTCGTATATTGAGATCTACACCAAGGAGCTGGAGAAGGAAATCAGGCTCCATGTGAATGGTCAAGATGATGGCAGCTTGGTCTGGGAGGCCTTGGTGAGGCCAGGTAGGATCAGCAGATTGTAGTTCCATGTGGATGACATTTTGAGCAGAACTTCAGGGGAGATGGGGTGGTTATTGTGAGTCATGCTCATGCTGGGAGCAGTGATCTGGGAGAGGTACAGAGGCCCCAACCCAAAGCCCATGAACATCTGTAGGAGACTTTCTATTGACCTCATTGGATTTTGGCTGGGGCCCTAAATCAGCTGTCAGAGATTTGCCATCTCCATCACTGAGGCAAATAATCTTATTCAACTGAACTGAGTCCTGTGGATCAAACACCACTAAATCTCCTTCCCCTTAACCAGGGCAGTTTGTTCTCCAACAGCGAGATCTGCACCCATTGAGGGGTGCCAGGCTTGCTCCGTGGTGGGGCTCATTTGGGGTCCCTGCAGGGAGGGCAGATGTGACATGGGCAGCAGTCTGCCACTAAGGAAAAGGAGCCCAAAAGTGAATCCTAATTTTGTCAGGTCCCATCCCTGAAGACCCCGAAGGGAGAGAGCAACCAACTGTGGCGGGAGGGTATGCACGGCTGGTCTCCTAGGTTCCCAGTGCATACATAGCAATGCATCTGACTTTTTAAATTCAATTTCCAATTAATATAAAATAACCATGATACACAGCACAGCACAAGAGGGAAAGTGCAGCTCCACACTACAGGCAGAAACAAGAGGAATATCCACCTTTTATGGTACATGGCCCATCTTAAAAAAATCCGAAATCATCCATTCTACTCTCCATCACTTTTTAACTTGCTGGAGAGAAAGCATCAGCTAGCAAGTGATCCCAGGCAGGGAATACAGAGACTTGCTAACTTGTATCATGCACTGAACAAGCACACAACGGACAGGACAGGACGGGAAAAGAGAGAGAAAACACACTCCAGAGTGGTAGCCGTGTGAGTCTGTATCAGCAAAAAGCTAGTCTCTAAGGTGCCACAAGTACTCCTCGCCCTTTGTAGAAAACACACTGTTAGGAATGGAAAGTGTCACTGAAAAGGGCAAAGAGAGGAAGAACAAACCTGTGTTTGTGGCTGATGTGTGGTGAACAACGTTAAGAGGGGACGAATTCTCTGCTCAAACATCTGGAGAGACTCCACTCATTAGGGCTTCCAGTTAAATTCAGCTGAGAATGAGAGACAGGATTTTGTGTTCCTAATCTCTCTGTTTCTCTGCCAAGAGCTGCTGACCCTCTCGATATCATAGTCAGTGTGAAGAGACTCACGCACTTTGCATCCTCCCTAAGGAAGTTAGTCCAACGAGCTCTAAACAGCACCACTTTGCACCCCAGAGAGAGGGTAACTTATTTCAGAGGATGCTCTAGCGTCCCCCAGAATAATGCTTAAATCCTAAGCCCCTGTGATGGGACAAGTTCCCATCCCACCCAGGAAAGGATTAATGAGTTCCTCCATGCACACTCAGCTCAAACCCAATACACCTGTGAGGCCTCTGCAGCCTGGGGAAGGCTGGCTCCTTGGGCAGTGGGAGGTGGCACTCAGAGCTCCATAGCAGAGCTCCCAAACTCCCCCAGCAGGGACTGCCCACTAAAGGCACAGCTGCCTGGACTCTCTAGACAAGTAGAGGGACCTTTTTCCTTGGGTTTTTTTGTTTTTCTCTTTGAGTCTGGACCTCTCAGACTGACAAGGCGTTACAGACTCAGCTCTTGCTCGGAGACAGTTACTCCATTCACCTTACAAGGACAGCGGGTGAACTTAGGCTGACTGGGAGACAACGGGATGGTTATATTGTTCTCTTTTCCATTTAGACTACTGATAAGCCCCAGAAACAGGGAAACTACCCCTGAGACTCCTAGCCAGAGGGACATTCCCCACCCACTCTCCTGTGGCAGACCAGCATTACAGTAACACTTGCAGCCAGAGAAGGGTGTTTGGGACAGAAGAGCTGCATGTCCCCACCCCACGGGGTGCTCTGGAAAAGTGGCTCTCAACCCTTCCAGACTACTGTACCCCTTTCACATTTGTCTCGTGTACCCCCAAGTTTCACCTCCCTTAAAAACTCCTTGCTTATAAAATCAGACATACAAATACGAAAGTGTCCCAGCACACTATTACTGAAAAATTGCTAACTTTCTCATTTTACCATAAAATGATAAAATAAATCAATTGGAATAAAAATATTGTATTTACATTTCAGTGTATAGCATGCAGAGCAGTATAAACAAATCATTGTCTGTCTGAAATTTTTGTTTGTACTCACTTCACTGGTACTTTCCATGTAGCCTGTTGAAAATCTAGGATAATATCTAGCTGAGTTGACGTACCCCTGGAAGACATCTGAATACCCCCAGAAGTACATGAACCCCTGGTTGAGAACCACTGCTCCAGAGGCATGGTGTGCAACACCCCCAAAATATTTTGATGCTTTTTCCTCCTGAGATTCTAGAAATTATCTTCGGGAAACTAACCAACTCTTTGAAGGTTCTGTGTGGGAAGGGAGCTATCCAGTACTGTACAGCTTTAGTGACCGGTCAGACACCTGGCTAGCCAAGGGCTCTTGGAATGCAGAGCCTCTCAGATTGCCCAGAGCCTATCATAGTCTCCAGTGTTATCCAGGCCTCCCACAAATGACAGAATCGAGTGGCTGCTTGACTGATTCCTTTCTTTTCTCTTCTAGGGGACGTTAGTCTTTCTGCTTTGTCCTCCCAAACGCTCACAGGTCAGTCTGATTTTTACAGAGCTTTGAGTTTCCATAGTCTGAATTCATTCTGTTGGCATGTCCAGTCCCCCTGCTTGACGCACATACACTAGGTCACCTGCTCCATCCCTGTGACCACTCTCTGGCCAAAATCCCTGTAAGCTAGAGTTAAGGTTGCAAAGATGTATCAGTTCCCAATGCTCTGCTGAAAACTTATCAGAATGTCGAGAGCTATAAAAAAAACAAAAAAACTTGAAAGCCAAAAAATTCCAAGTTAAAGTTTTAAGATTATTAAAAAAACAAAGTGTTCAAGGATCTTGATAATTCCCCAATCTTAACCTTAACTCTGCCATGTGTGCCACCATACCCTTTATTCTGACCTGTTGAATTGCTTTTGTTGTATCCGTCAGGAGAGCTAGAAAATACGTGACTTAGAAATTGGTTTCTGCAATTAAAACAACCTTTCTGCTCCTGCCCACCTAATAGGTGCTGGCTGTGACAAGCCTGTTCATAGGCGGCAAGTTATATGGGCCCGTGGTCCCTGTGCTCCACCAATATTCAGGAACATGGGCCTGGCTCCACCAATGTTTGGATTTATATTTTCAGAGCCGTCTCGTCCATAGGATGGACCAGGGCAACCACCCTAGGCCCTGCGCTTCAGGGGGACACAGGGTCCAGGGCACCTGGGGGATTAGCGGGGGACCTGGCGCCAGCAGCAGTGAGCGACCCAGTCCCAGGCCATCCCATCTCTTCCCGCTCCACCCCCCACCCTGCTCCCACTCCACCCCTTTCTCCAACCCCCTGCCCCACCTCTTCTTACCCCTGCTCCACCCCCTCCACCCCTTCCCCCGAATCCCCACCCCATCAAAGAGATTGCACTACAGTACTTTGTGATGGGTTCGGTCACGGAGACCCCCTTGGGACTGTCACTTGACGTGCTGAGATTACCTCTGAGCCTGTTTTCCCTCCCAGCTTGGGACTCCAGAACCCTGCCTTGTTGAGCCAGGCACACTAGCCTACTGCAACACAGACCAAGGATCTGGTCCATGCCCCTGAAGCAACAGACTTTAACTAAAAAGAGCTCAGCACCTGTCTCCAGCACCCAGACACCGAGCTCCCAATGGGATCCAAACCCCAAATAAATCCATTTTACTCTGTATAAAGCTTATACAGGGTAAACTCATAAATTGTCCGCCCTCTGTAACACTGACAGAGAAATATGCACAGCTGTTTGCTCCCCAAGATATTGATCACTTACTCTGTGTTTAATAAAATCACTTTTGTTTATTAATAAGTATAAAAAATAGGATTTAAGTGGTTTCAAGTAATCACAGACAGAACAAAGTCAGTCACCAAGCAAAATTAAGCAAAAACACACAAGTCTAAGCCTAAAACATTAAGGAACTGATTACAGGTAATATCTCACCCTGAGAGATGTTCCAGTAAGCTTCTTTCACAGACTAGATTCCTTCCTAGTGTGGGCCAAATCCTTTCACCTGGTACAGTCTGTTAGATCCATCAGATATCTCAGGTGGTAAGCAGGGACTTTCTCATGACTGGCAGCCTTTGTTCTGCTCCACCCCCTTTTATATCTTTGGCACAAGGCGTGAATCTTTTGTCTCCCTGGGTCCCCACCCCTCCTTCTAAATGGAAAAGTACCAGATTTAAGATGGATTTCATTATCAGGTGACATGGTCACATGTCACTGTAAGACCCCTAGTCTCCGTTCCCCATGGGCTCGCCCACACATACACAGGAAGGCTTTCAAGTAACTAAGGCCATTTACAACCGATCGTTTCTGGAGCACCCTTAATGGCCTTCACTTAATCTATTTACATCATTGATACAAGTCTACATCTTATTCTCCTAACTCCAGACATAGAAATAATACATGCAAACAAATAGGATGAACACACTCAGTAGATTACAAGCTTTCTAATGACATCATACAAGGGGTATTTAGCATAAAGCATATTCTAGTTATGTCATATTCATAAGCATATTTCCATAAAGCATGTGGAGTGCATTGTCACACAGGGCCCAGTCCAAATCCCATGAAAACCAATGGTAAGACTTCCCCTGATTTCTGTCACATTAGGTTATCAGTCCCACTGGCATGAACCTGGAGTAACTCAGTTCTCCTCAGTGAGGTGACCCTGGGCTTACAGCGGTGAATGGGAGAACAGACATTGGCCTGTTAGCAAACTGGAACTGGCTTTACAGACACTCTGGAACTCTCTGGCCTTGGGTTTATTTTCAAACGCTGACATTTTTTGGTTTGCTTCTTGCATTTACCATTCTGCAGCGCTGTGTGCAGTGTGGTGACATGTCACCATTCCCCTAGATAGCAGGTTCATTACTCATATGACCCTAGAACTGGAGCCCCTCACAATCGCTACTGTATTTATCCTCCCTGTGCGGCAGGGCAGAGCTAGGATCACTGTTGTACAGATGGGCACGGAGGCGCAGAGAGGCTGAGTGACTTGCCCAGGGCCACGCCAGGAGTCTGTGGCAGAGCAAGGACTTGAACACAGGTCTCAGGCTATTCTGTGAACCGCTGGACAATCTTTCCTCCACTAGGGAGACTACTCTGCAGTCTAACAGTGCCCCTGCTAAGAACTGGTTTCACGGTATACATCCTAAACCTTGCGCGGCTCATTAAGGATCACATCCCAAGCTGTACCACACCATGGGAGAGGCTGCTGGGAGGGCCTGGACTGTGTAGCAGTGTTGGCTGTTGCACCAGAACCTCATGGTTGCTCAGCAGCCCTTTGCTGGTGTCTGAAGTCAAAATGGAGGAGTCCTTACCTACCATATGCAGGCTGTGAGCTTTGAGCTAGAAGAGTCTCATGTACAGGGGTGGGAGCAAGTCCCTGCAACCCAGAATGGCACAGGGAAGGAAGACTAATGCAGGGTTGTATCTCCCGTGAACAGCAGAGTAATGCAGCACTGGTGTCTCCATTAGGTGCAGCCTTCGTGGTGAAGCACCGGAGGCAGCTCCGTGCTCGAATGGGACAGATCCAGCCTGTGCTGGTGCGCTTACGGGAGGCCCAGCTCCTTAGCAGTGAAGAAGAGGAAGAGGTGAGAAGTGAACGGACAAGTCGAATGAGGAATGACGCCTTACTGCAACTGGTTGAGCGCAAGGGAGCTCAGGCCCAAGAAGAACTCTACCAGACTCTCAGAGAGATGGACCCTTACCTTGTACAGGACTTGGAGCAATCCAGCTAGGGCCTGGAGATCCTGCTACCTGCCACCTGTGCTCCTGGCTGTGCCATCGCCAGGGACTATGGAGCAATATGATTTACGTCACATGAGGAGCTTTTCAAGCCTTCTGACACAGCCACTGGGCTTGTGTCTCACCACTGTGTGCCACACTAGCAGTGTAAAGGAGCTGGAAAGCTGGCTGACCATTCCAGATGGAGATTCCCCTGCACAGCTGACTCTCTGACGTCACTCACAACAGCCCCAGGGGCCCTCTGCAACCAGGCCCAATCGAGAGTAGCCCTGACTCCTAGTCCAGAGCTTTCACCGGTAAATCATCTGTGATAAATGAAAGGGGTGGGGGGGTAGCTCCCTTTTATGGACACCCAGCCAGCCAGTTAGCTCTAAAATCCCTCTTAGTGCTTGTTCTCTATTTGCTTTACCTGTAAAGGGTTAAAAAGTTTCCTTGCATAGGCAAAAGGGAGGGAGTGAGCACCTGACTAAAAGAGCCAATGGGAAGACTAGAGCTTTTTAAAATGGGGAAAAACTTCCCTATGTCTGTCTGTCTGTTGTTCTCCCAGAGAAGCAGAGAGTGGGCTGGAAAGATCTGTAAGAAGCTTGGGGCCAGGTTTGAAAATCATCTGAGTCACCTAAAAACTACTCATGTGAAACCCCAGTTATGTAAATAGATCAGGAATGTCTAGGAAGACATGATTAAGTTTATCTTTGTTTATTTCTTTATGCCTTGTGGACTCCTCTGTGCTAACCCCAAATGCTTTTGTTTTGCTTGTAACCTTTAAACTGGACCTCGAGAAGTTTATTCTTGATGCTTAATTCTTGTAAGTGGGCTTTTAAAATCTCGCACTACCCTGCATTTTCAAATGTATTTTCTGACATTTTATTAAAAACAAAAAATATCTTGTTTAAGGACAGGACTAGATTTTGTGTCCTAAGAGGTTTGTGCGCATGTTGTTTAATTAGCCGGTGGCAACAGCTGATTTCCTTTGTTTTCTTTCTCAGCTCTTCTCCGGAGGGGAGTGAAAGGGCTTGAGGGTTCCCCACAGGGAGGAATTCCCAAGTGCACCTTCCTGGATTCTCAAAGGGGTTTTTGCACTTGGGTGGTGGCAGCATCTACCCATCCAAGATCAGAGAGAAGCTGTAACCTTGGGAGTTTAATACCAGCCTGGAGTGGCCAGTATTAATTTTTAGAATCCTTGCAGACCCCCACCTTCTGCACTCGCAGTGCCAGAGTGGGGAATCAGCCTTGACATCGTGCGTCCTCCCTAACAAAGGCACTGACACCTGTAAGAACTCTTCAGCTGGCTCCCAGCAGCGCAATGCCTTAACACAGGAAGTACCTCCTTCGCTGATCTCCCACCCCAAACTGGTCTTTAGGGGCCTCGCTGAACTCTAACCCTTGTATCCAGCACAGGGGAATTCTATATTAGACCTCATCTGGACAGATAAAGAGGGACTGATCACAGAACTAAAAATTAATAGTAACTTACATACAAGTGATCATGACTTGATCACACTTACAATGTGCAAACAGAATAAAGTCCACACCAATGATGGCGCTTCACAAGGGCCAGTTTCACAAAGCTGTAAACAATTATGAGCCAAATCAGCTGGGAGAAAAAAAATCATTCAGAAAATGTGAATGACAATTGGGAATTGTTTAAGGACACTGTAGTAGAAAGAAAGAGCCTGAAGCAAGGGCCTGGTGCAAGGCCTGAGGCCTGAACCAAAGTCAGCAGAAGTTATGCTATGAGCAACAGTCAGGCCCTGTCAAAGCAGATGCTTGCCTGCAAGCCAGTGTCTGGGACACAAACTCGATGCCGGTATTGCTAAAACACACAGAATATGCAAACACAGGCCAGCACAAGAACACCCCAACCTAGCACACAATAAAATGGTTTGACAATGGTGATATTTTGTCTGAAACATCAGGAGTGAAAGTACAAAGCCAGGTGGTGAACAGGAATGTTTTGTCTGAAACATCAGGAGGAAAGTAGGGGAGGTAACAAAACACACCGTGAAACGCGTAGGGAGATAAGCTGTTTATCCCAGATTGTTTGTCTCGGTCTATACCCACCACCGACTGAGCTGCGTCCATTGTCATGGGCAGACACGTTTTAGTATCCTCATAGAATCTGCCAGGTGCTATTACCGTGCTTCGTCGACAGTGAACCTGGCCGGGCGCCTTCGCTACTAAACCAAGTCTTGTGATCATTGAGTAGTTCGACTGAGGTCTGCTGTGCCACCTATCTGTGCAGGGCTGGGACAGCACACAAAGAACATACGCATGCAGCCGAACAGCTGACCACAGACACTTCATACTAAATGCCCAAAAAGCCACAATTGAGGAAGGGTGTATTGGTTAAAAAAACCTCTTTGAGCGGCGAAGTGAAGGCAGCTATAATATAATATAAAATATAACAAGTGAAAGAAAGAGGAAGTTGATAGTAATGAATATAAATCAGAAGCTAAAACTGATACAGGAAGCAAAGTGACACAAGGGGAAATGTGTGGCCAGCAGAGACGAGGACAGTAAGGAGATTTTTAAGTATATCAGGAACAAAAGGAATCCTTACATTCTTTTCTGGTCTGTTACTAAAAGGAAATAGTAGAATTAATTAGCAATAATAATGCAGAAGAGCCAGAAGTGTTCAATAAATACTCCTGTTCTGTATTTGAGGGGAAAAAACAGAGGACATAGTCATATCATATGATAACGCTTTCTATTCCCTAGGATCTTGGGAGGATATAAGACAGCAGCTACTAAAGTTAGACATTTTTAAATCAGCAGGTCTAGATAACTTGCATCCAACTGTTTTTTTAAAGGGCTGTCCGAGGAGCTCACTGGACTGTTAATGTTGATTTTTCAACAAGTTTTGGTGCACTGGGAAGATTCCAGAAGACTGGAAGAAAGCTCATGTTGTGCCAATATTTTAAAAGGGTAAACGGGACACCCAAAATAATTATAGGCCTGTCAGTCTGACATTGATCCCAGGCAAGAAAATGGAGCAGCTGAGACAGAACTTGATAAAGAATTAAAGGAGGGTTGTATAATTAATGCCAATAAACATGGGTTTATGGGAAATAGATCCTGTCAAACTATCTTGATATCTTTTTTTGATGAGATTATGAGTTTGTTTGATAAAGGTCATAGTGGTTTGATGCAATATACTTGGACTTCTGTCAGACATTTGAATTGGTACTACTTGACATTTTGATTAAAAAATTAGAAAGCTATTTAATGTACATGGCACACATTAGATGGATTAAAAACTGGCTAACTGATAGGTCTCAAAATACAGTTGTAAAGGGGGAATCATCATCATCAAATGGGTGTGTTTCTAGCGTGGGACTGCAGGAACTAGTTCTTGGCCCTGTGCTGTTTAACATTTTTATTAATGACTTGGAAAAAAACCCATAAAATCATCACTGATGAAGTTTGCAGATCACACACAAATTGTGGGAGTGCTAAATAATGAAGGTCACCGATTCAGAGCGATCTGGATCGCTTGGGAAGTTGGGTGCAAGCAAACAATATACATTTGAATATGGCTAAATATAAACGTATACATCTGTGAACAAAGAATGACATTGCTTGTCCTGTTTCCAAAAAGAAATTAACCCTTTACAGACAGTGGGTCACAATACAAGGGAGAGGGGAAACTGAGTGACAGATGTTATCCATATGAATACATTGGAAGAGTGCCAGTTCTCCACACCATCCACATGCAAAATGGAGGACTAGTCTGTGGGATGGTGCAATGGGGTGTACTCCATACACTGGCTCTGAGGGCTGAGGTAGGCCAGGTGGGCCCAATCAGCCAATTAAGTAGCAAAGGGTAATATAGGCTGAATGGGGAGCTCTGACTAGAGGGAAGCTCACCTGAGTAGAGGTGGGCTGGGCTACTATATGTCCTGGAAGTTGGCAGCAGCAAAGCAGGCTGGGAGGAAGTTTGTGGTCCCACTCTGTGTATTAGAGAGGAAAGGAGGGAACCCAGGGAAAGAGTAGGACCCTGAGGGCCTGGCCTGGCAGGAAGGGTGGACCTTGAAGAGAGCATGGTGGAAAACAGAGCCCATGGGACATGAGGTAGGAAGCAGCCTAGAGAGTGAGCAGCAAGGACTGAACAGACCTTGGCGACGTGTGTGGTCTCTGGGCTGGAACCCAGAGGAGGGGTTGGGCCCAGGTTCCCCTACCCACCACTAGGGAAGTGGCACTGGTGGGGCAGTGGGCTGGAAGACTGCCTGTGTCACTGCTGGAGTGGCTGAGTCAGGACAGTGGGTAGTGCCTGATGCCACGGGTAGAAAGAGACTCTGAAAACACCCCAGAAGGGGAAAACGTAACTAGTGACTTGGCTGGAGGGCTGAGTCACCAAGAGGAAGCTGCAGCTCCTGGAACTAGAGGGGGCTACAGAGAAAGACACCGAGTGACAGCGTGTCACAGGAAGGGCCATTGGCCTGGCAGAGCTAATTAGCTAATTCCCAGAGCAGCCAGGAGAAGGCACCATCCTGAGGTCAGTAGAGCCCCTCCGTCCCAGATGGTAAAATGCTTTGAAGACCAGCTGCTTTTAGGACCTTATTTAGATGTTTCAGACGGAGCCCTGCTGTGTGTGTTCCCAGTTTTGAGGCTAAACGTAAGATGGGGAGTGGGTTGTATCATTCTGATCGAAACTGGAGAACAGGTGACTTCGTTCATGTCCTGCCATTTTCAAGCGTTGCTGAAACTCCATCTGGGGGAAAGCTGTTCCCATGATTCATGCACAGCTCTGTGAAATACCTCTCTGGACAATGGCCGGTGACCATTTGGATCACGGCTATAGGTAGCCATTTGCTCCTGGCCTGGCACCAATTGGCTGGGAGTCCTGAAGATAGCACTGAGACAACAGAGGGCAGCCCCTGACCCGGCCTCAGCACCCTGTATTTGGTCCAGCAACTGCTTGTGGAGTGGTGTACTCTCCTCTCATACTACATGGCTTGCTTCAGCTGTATTCCTTTCTATAGCGTCTAGCAGGAGCCAGGTGTGTACGTTGCCTTTCCCAATGACTCTGGATAGCCTCAGCTTTCCAGACAGGCTCCTGCAATACCACTAAGAGTGCTGGGAACGGATGTGCCCGAGTGTCTGATCTTGAGGAGCAAAGCCCCATGGACCTGCGTAAAATAGCTTTGTATCCCACTGGGTTTTTCAGAGAGAAGCCCTGAGGCTGAGAGCTGGCCAGGTGGAGGGACCACACCCACAGTACTGCCCACCCGTTACCAGCTAGTGCCAGCTGACAGTTCCTACTTGTTGGCCTGACCCCACCCGCAGTTTTCACACCCAAAGAAGGGGGCTGAGGCGTTTGTCTGGACCCAGCTGCCTGTGAAGGGCCTGCTGAACTGGGAAGGGTGCACACTGGAACCTTTCTGGCCTAGTAAAACGGAGGCCAAAGGACTAGGAGGGAAGAAATAGGCCCCTTCCTGCCAGCTTGTTCTTCAACAACTGGGCTGCTCTCCCTTGTCGCTGCACAGCCCTTTGCTGGGGCAGGGGGTGGGAGCTGTGGCAATCTGCAGGAGAAGCTGGGAACAATGCCTGGAGGGACTTCAGGGCAGGGTGACCCGCAGCAGCAGCTGGGGACAACAGCCAGCTACTTTCCAGCCTTTCCCTGTCCGTTACATATTCCCAGGGTACCTGAGGAGGAATACGTGCTCTCCTTACCCAGGACAGTGGCAAAGCTCCTAACATTGTTTCACAGCGCTCCATACTCTGCCTTTGGTTGGTTTTAATATGCAGATTTTCTTGTTGGTCCTCCAGCTCTGTTCCGGACTGCTGGCTTCCCTGCCCTAAGGAGGGGGCTGCACACCTACACAGGTGTCCCGCCATGACTACGGTCTGGCCTCTTCTGCCTTGAGCTGAGGAGCAACGCTGAGCTCAGCTTGCTCTGAAAACAGTTCCTGGGGCTAGCAATCTCCCTGCCCTGCAAGAGCCTGGGCTGGTCTCCCCTCCCACGCACAGACCGTTCGGGGTGTCTCCAGAAAGGTACTGGCCAGAGGCTCCCCAGAAGCTCCTCTCAACAACACGTGGGTCTGTATTTCCCAGCAGATCTCGGTCTGGGATATCAGCAGGGGTTCCCTGGGAGGAATGGGGCTGATGTTGTCAGCTGTTAGCTCTCCTTCCCACTAAGTAGGGGGCCTTCGCTTTCCATCGTCTCTCTCTTGCATATGAGATTTATCTTATTCCTTCCTGCAACTAAGAAGAGACTGTCCACTTCTCCCTGGATTTGTAACCAATCTCAAACAGAACCAGCAAATCACCAGAGGAAAAATAAAACTTCACAAGAAAGGGGTGAAACAGCATTTTTATTATACTTAAAAATGAAGAGTAAAAGACCCAGAACACTTTGAGCTGGTTTCTCACCCTATCAGTTGATTTTGTGGTTATTGTTAAGCACCATTAGAAAGCAGTTATTCGCTGTCTTAGTCAGAAAAGAATCAAAGTATTATTTGTATTAGGAGAGTGCCCAGGGCTCCTAGGCAGGGACAGGCGCCCGACTCATTGTCCTATGCACCGTCGGCACTAGGGCAGCATGCGCAGTGTTGAATCACAGAGGATTTGCAGTGGTGTCAGTTCTTGCAGATGCTCCCAGATTGAAGTGGGGGCTGCGGGCTCTCAGAGCACAATTGCCTCAACAGGCGATGCAGGCCAGCCCAAAATTACAGCTGTGATGCTATCGCTTCTTGATGGAGGCCAGGTAGGCAAACCAGAAGAAAGCAACGAGGTTTCCAAACAACACCCGAAACTGTGGAGAGAAGCGTCAAGATACAGACCGGCCTGGGGCTGACAGTCTCCTGGGTCACTTACTGCACTGGGCCGCAACACCCACTTCGGATACAGGTGCGAGTGCCCATGTCTTACTGACAAACATGTCAGGGGCTGTCTGGATTTGTGCAGTCCTTCACATGAGAACAAATGATTGTGGGCAACGGGGACCTCAGCTCTGCAGCTTGCTGAGGAGCGGTAACAGATACAGGCCAAAATCTCAAGCACACGAGCAATGGAGGGGGGTGCTAGCATGGAGGACAGAAGTATTAAAGGAAGGGGATCCTAGGGTGATTGATAAGGGGACCTTGGACATACACTAGTGGGGAAAAAGCCCACGCTATAAACCTGGATGTAGGGCTGCAAAAGTGGTCAGAATTCCCAGGCAAGGACAGTACGTGAGCAGGCAGAGACTTACCTGCATAGGGACATAATTGACATTAATGAACTGGACTGGGGTCCACACTTTCCAGTTCATTTTGAGTGCTACCCAGTAACCACTCTTTATCTTCTCAGCAAACGCAGACAGATCCTTCCCCTGGAACACAAGGGACATTGGTGAGGGCCAGGCCTAAACTCCAGAAGAGGCCCCGACTCTCTCCCTTACAGAGCCCTAAGCCATGTAGGCAGAGGGATTACAAAGACAAATCCTAACAGAGAGCACAGCCAGAGAGAAACACTCACCACCTGTAAGACCCAGGTGCACACGATGTGCCCAGAGGCGCATCACACTAGACAAAGCGGGCCATTCCAGCAGAGGGGACCAGAGCGACTGGCCATGCAGCACGCTCAGGAGATCACAAACCCCCGGCTGATTTTAAACACGAGCATCCCCTTGTATAGCAGGGCAAGCCAAGGCCCAAAGCAGCTGAGGGAGCTACTTCAGAGCTCACAGGAAGACAGCAGCAGAGCAAGAAGGTCCCCTGCTCTGACCGACAGGGCCTGTCCTAGATCATAGGTGACCGGGAGCTTGATTCCGTCCAGGCACATAAGCACATAGATACGTCTATCTTCACTACCTGTTGCAGTATCCAGAACCACGCCAAACCCTACAGCCTGACTTCGGCACACACTGGAAATAGGCACCTACCTCCAGCAGGTTCATGACAAAGAAGAAGAGCAGCAGGAAGGGTGGAGCAACAACCAGACGGTCCAGCAGAAGCCTCTTGACCATGGCAAAGGGGACATTTGATGGGATCAGCTGCTCCAGGTACAGGTAGAAATAGTGACTGAGTGGCCCTGTGAACAGGAACCTGACAAACCAGAGGGCATGACTGTGCTTCATCGCTGTCCTCCAGCCTTCCATCCAGCCCCAGCTTAGGTGCTTAGCTGGCCTCATTACCACAGTATCTGAGCACCTCATGATCCTGAATGCGTTTATCCTCACAACACTCCTGTGCGCAGGGGCAGGGCTCCTATCCCCATTGTACAGATGGGAACTGAGGTCCCAAGAGACAAGTGACTTGCCCAAGGTCACAAAAGAAGTCTGTGGCGGAGAGTACTCTGCTGTGCTACTGCTCTAACCAGGCCATCCATTCTCTTGATCCAGAGAGATGCCAGTGGTGCCATAATAGTGAGGGGGGGAAGCACTCCTGCTTCTCACAGACCTCCAGGAGGAGAGCACCACCAACTCAACATCCTCTCTGGTCAAGTTCACGCCCATCACCATGGTACCTGAGCACCTTTCAGAAGTGCACTAAGTGATGTAACTAGCACCTGTGACTTACCCATAGATGGCGAATCTCAAGGGCTCACTCAGGTCCAGGCTTTTGGATGACCCTGGCTTCTTCCGGCTCCTCTCAATGACCTGGGACAGGAGGCTCCCAAGCGCTGACAAAACAGCACTGCAGGCAGAAGGAAGGGGATGAGATCAGAAGCCAGCCAATAACCCAGAGTCCGAGGGAACCTGAGCTCTGAGCATAGCCACTGGAGAAGAGTGCAGTAGCTCCAGGACCCGTCAGATCGGAGTGGGAGCACTCACTGATAGGTGCAGCAAGCTCTGAGGCATCATACTTCCTGCATGCTCACAACGAAACCCAGCCAACGGGGGTGGGGGGAATTCTGCATCCCTCATCTAGATTTAACAGCACTGGCTCACAGCCCGTGACCAGGGAAATGCTCCCAGTAGCCCACTTTGGGGCCCACCACTTTCAACGGAAAAGAATGGTTTTTGTTGTTGTTTTTTAAATTAAAGCTTCTGACCCTTATGGCTGTGGGGCAAACATGCCCAGATGTAACCCCCCTCCCCCACATGATGTGGCCTTCCAGACTCAGCGAGGAACCTGTGCGACCTGCTCCTATTTATCTCAGTGATGTGTTGACTCTGAAGACTACTGATAAAAACAAAAGGCAGTGTCAGTAACTATTGTACTACTGACCAATAGCAACAGTATCTGGCTAGTTCACATATGCAGTGCCATGGAAAGCAGAGATTGGGTCAGGTTCCCTGTTCCCTACAGCTCTCCTCTGCTTCAGCCAGCCTCATTTAATAGGCCCTTCACCCCCTACCTTGGAGAGAAAATCCCCTGGCCAGATACAGCTCTGCTCTGCCTGATCTTTAAGCCACGTTTTCCTTCTCAGTTTCATCCTCTCACTCCTAGGGGTGTCTCGGCACTCAAAGAGAAGAGAAGAGCAGGGCAGCAACCACCCCGCAAAGGAGAAGGGTTATAGGAGGAAGGAGGTGGCGAATGAGGTACCAGCAGAGTTCCACCACCTCACCCAGGTCCTTTGAGCCCTGCTTCTGTGGACTGCAACCCCATCCACTCAGCAGGGTCTTAAACCCCCCTGTAAACTGGTCACTTTTCTGCCAGCTGCCAAGCTGACAGCCATGCTGTCTGCGGAATCCATTCACTTGAAAGTGTCCTTTAGATTGCAGCTCTGCTTTGAAAATGGCCCCAGATCTGCTCCCGCTGTGTGCCAGTCAGAGCTGCAGGCTTGGGGGAGGGGGGGGGCAGGAAGTTGGCGCTGCCCTGAAAAGCCGACACAGCTAAGAGCAGGGGTTCTCAAACTGGGGGTCAGGACCCCTCAGGGGGTCGCAAGGTTATTACATGGGGGGTTACGAGCTGTCGGCCTCCACCCCAAACCCTGCTTTGCCACCAGCATTTATAATGGTGTTAAATATATAAAAACGTGTTTTTAATGGCTAAGGGGGGGGCCACATTCAGAGGCTTGCTGTGGGAAAGGGGTAACCAGTACAAAAGTCTAAGAACCCCTGGCAGAGAGAGAGAGAGAGAGAGAGAGAGAGAGATAAAGGCTCCTGCTGGTGCACAGGCAAGAGAATCGTTTGCTGTGGGCCAAATCCCACTTCCACTCATACCTGCGGCAGCCTTCTGCATTGATTGCAATGAGCATTTGATCAGCCCTAAATTCCATTCGCGTACACCTACGCCCCCTCACCGGGGCAGTGGAATCACAAGCCCCAGCCCTTTATTACAGGGGAGGGTGCGTGGGAAGGAAAGAGCCCGGCTCTCTCAGCCATGGGGGCGTGCTGGGCCAGCGGAGAGCAACACAACACGTCTGCCTATCGATGGCCCCAGGTGACCGACCGTTTCTGAGACACCGATTATACTCTGCCTGTGGGTAGTGTTTCGGTCTCATTTGCCAGAGCAGAAATGGACACAGAAATTCTTTTCCCTGCTCCCAAATGCATAGCCCTAACTTCCCCTCCCTCTGGCGGGTCAGTGCCTCAGGGAGGGGAATGAAGGCCAAGGCCCATGGGAAGAATAGGCAGTAGCTGGTGAGAGGGAGCAGCTTGTCTGTCTCTCCATGGTATGCCCATGGCACACATCACTGTAGCATCTGAGCACCTCATAGTCTTCAGTGTGTTTACCTTCACAAGCCCCAGTGAGGTGAGGTGCCATTTATCCCCATTGTACAGGTGGGAACTGAGGCAGAGACTAAAGTGACTTACCCAAAGTTACAGAGGGCTGTCTGTGGCAGAGCATGGACTTGAACCAAGGTCCCCCAAATTCTAGGCTAGCACCCTAACCACTAGGCCACACTTCTCCTTTGGCCCACCCAGTCAGAGGCCAAGGGGAGAAGGGGATGGGGAAAACAGGAGGGGAGGCTTTAAAGAGTGGAACAGCGAGAGAGGAAAAAGCAAGAAAGTGCTCTGAGGTTATTCACACTGGGCTGGTTCCATTTACTCTTCAGCATATCACGTGGCAAACAGTGAGAGCTTCACTCTTCACCACACCTTTAGCCAGGAGTCTCCAAGTGCTTTCCAAACACTAAGGGCACGTCTACATTACAGAGCTACGCCGGCGCCGCTGCAGAACATCCGCTGAAGACATGCTCTGGGAGCACTCTCCCGTCGGCACTATTCCACCTCGGCGAGATGCGCAGCTATGTCAATGGGAGAGCGGCTCTCACCGTGTGGAGAGCGCAAAACTTGTGTTGCTCGGGGTGGGGGCTTTTCACACCCCTCAGCGATGTAAGTTACATCGACTTAAGCAGTAATGCAGAGCTGCCCTACCTTCCTGTGAGGCAAGGCCACAGTGTTCCCATGTTAGAGCTGCGGGAACAGAGCTGAAGCAACTTGTCACAAGAGTCGGCGATGGAACCCAGGAGTCCTGACTCTCGCTTCCTCAGCACCAATCAGCTGCAAATCACAAGCTGGGGCATGTCCCCACCTAAACGTGTGGGTGCTTGGTTTGCCAGCCCCGCCTAGCCCTGTGCTATCACTTGCTCAACACAGATCTGCTTCTGGCCAGCACTCTCCCTCATGCAGTGTGCAATGTCTCTGTTTCCAGCTCAGAAACCTAGCCAGGGTGTTACCCCACCTCCAGCACTCAAAGCCAGATATGTCTGTAGCACAACTTCAGAGTGCATCCCTCTCTTTGTACTGCATGGGAGCAAGACCCCTTCATCTCAATTCCCCCTTCAGCATGTGCTCCGGGCCTTCCAGCAATGGCCCTGCTGACAAGCTCCCGAAGGCTAAGATCACCAGCTGATTAAATCAATAGCAGAGAAAATGCCTTAAGATCTCTGACCAGGGCATTATGTTGGATCTAGTCTGAATTTTGGCCCGACAATCAGCTTCCTCTTGTTCTGGAGGGAGCTGAAGGGTTAAGTTGGTGTATGGAGTGCTGGCAAGAGGTGCCAACCTGACGGTTCTGGAGACTGGTGTTATTATCTAGACTGTGGTAGCACCTAGGGACCCCAATCATAGGAGCAGGGCCCCACTGCGCTAGGTGCTGTATAAACAGTCCTCTGCCCACCATTATTGACAGAGCAGTTACAGTCTGGGCAGCTACAGGGCAAGCGTCTCCTGCTCCAGCAACACGCCTCGTCCCTGCCCTGCAGGGACCCGTCTGGTTTAGAGCGGAGCTCGGAGTCTGTGACCCTGAGAGTCCGTGATGCCTCTGCTGAGAAGAGCAACCAGTGCAGGCTGTGCCGATGTCTTCAGTGAGTGAGCAGGAGCGACCCCCGCCCCCCAAATCACTGCTCAGAGGCTGCTGAACTCTGCCCACTGTGGCATCTTGTGGGACTCCTGACAGCAGCTGGCTCAGAAAGTGGCCCAGAGGTAACATACCCCGCAGCTCATGCACACATACAGTCCCACTTTCCCCTCACTGCCCACGGGTGAGAGGACTGGGAGCGTCTGTCCAAGGCTGCTGCTGCACCTCGCCAGCAGGTGCAAGAACTGGCTGACAAGTGGTGTGCCAGCCCCACAGAGTGCACCCACCCCTGAAGAGCAAGGGGGCGAGGGCCAAGTATCCTGCAATCCCACTGCAGCTGGGCCTCTGCCCTCGGACAGCCCTGCCAGACACCTGGAGCTCTGTCTGCACGAGGGGAGCACGGTGTTAGCTGACACTGTGTTAACCAGGACTCTGCCCTTGGGTACGCCAGGCCAGGGAGGTGCAAGCTGCGCCTGGCTAAGGGCTTGGAACAGGGCAACTGCGCAAGTCACAACAAAGCGCCAGGGTGGGGTGGGATGTCAGTCCTAGTCTCTCGCAGGAGGCGGGGAGGGCTGGTTCCCCAGCTGGGGGGGGGCGGGGTCTATCTGTCCCTGTCTCTCTCACAGGGTGGTGGACTAGTTCCCTGGTTTGGGGGCAGGGTCGGTCCCGGTCTCTCCCGGGGGGGTCTGGTTCCTCAGCTGGGGGGAAGGGTCGGTCCCAGTCTCTCCCATGGGATGGTGTAGTAGTTCCCTGGTTTGGGGGTGGGGGAGGTCCCCATCTCTCCGGGGGGGGCGGTCCTGGTCTCTCCCTGGGGGGCTGGTTTCCCGGCTGGGGGGGTAGGTCCTGGTCTCTCCCGGGGGGGGGGGGGGGGGGGCTGGTGTTGGTCCCGGTCTCTCTCACAGCATGGTGCAGTAGGTTCCTGGTTTGGGGGCAGGGTCGGTCCTTTTTCTCCCGAGGGGGGCGCTAGGGCTGGTTCTCCGGCTGGGGGTGGGGGTCGGTCCCGGTCTCTCCCATGGGGTGGTGCTGTAGTTCCCTGGTTTGGGGTCGGGGTCGGTCCTGGTCTCTCCCGGGGGGAGTGTCGGTCCCGGTCTCTCCCACGGGGTGGTGAAGTAGTTCCCTGGTTTGGGGGTGGGGGCGGTCCCCGTCTCTCCCGGTCGGGGCTGGTCTCCTGGCTTGGGGGGGGGGGTCGGTCCTCGTCTCTCCCGCGGGCTAGTGCAGTAAGTTCCTGGTTTGGGGAAATGGTCGGTCCGGTCTCTCCTGGGGGGGTCTGGTTCCCCAGCTGTGCCGGGGGGGTCGGTCCCGGTCCCGGTCTCTCCCGCGGGCTGGTGCAGTAGGTTCCTGGTTTGGGGGCAGGGTCAGTCCGGTCTCTCCCGGGGGGGTCTGGTTCCCCAGCTGGGGGGGGTCGGTTCGGTCTCTCCCGGGGGGGTCTGGTTCCCCAGCTGGGGGGGGTCGGTTCGGTCTCTCCCGGGGGGGTCTGGTTCCCCAGCTGGGGGGGGTCGGTCCGGTCTCCCCCACGGGGTGGTGGAGTAGTTCCCTGGTTTGGGGGTGGGGACGGTCCCCGTCTCTCCCGGGGGGGGTCTGGGGGTGTCAGTCCCGGTCTCTCTGCCCGGCGCTCACCTGGACGCCGCCTTGGTGAGCAGCGGGTGGAGCCGCAGCAGCAGCAGGTACCGGGCGAGCAGCCTGCGGGGCAGCGGCCCCGGCCGCGGCTTGGAGAGCGCCGGGCACATCCCGCTGTGGCCCCAGCTACCCCGGGCTGGCTACTGCGCGTGCGCCCAGCGCCTCCGAGCGGCCCCAGGAGCCAAGGCGTGCGGCTCTGAGTGAGAGAGTCTGAGCAGGTAGCTCGGGGGCGGGACCAGACCCGCAGGGGGCGGGGTTATCCTTGGTAGGGCGGGGCTAGTATCGCTTGGCGGTAGAGTGAGGCTAAAGGGCGTGGCCTGCCCGTGGCGGGGCGGGCCGATGGAGAGGTGATCTCTCTCCCATTGGCTGACAGAGGGAGGTGCGCCAGGAGCGCCCTGTGATTGGCGTAGCGTCCGGAGGCGGAGAACGGGCCCGGTGCTCGCGGAGGGGGCGGAGTCAGGCAGATCTCGCGGGAGCTGGGTGCAGCGCGGGAAATTTCGCTGCCGGCCGGGGCCGGGATGGTGCTGAGGAACAGCGGGCGGCGCCGCGCGGAGCCCGCGGGCGGGGACCCCGACACCCCCCGGTGAGGGGCGCGCGGGGCGGGGCGGGGCTGCGGGGCGGGGGCTCCCTGCGGGCGTGAGGCGGTCCCGGCCCCGCTCCGCGGGCAGCCCCGCCCGGCCTGACGCGCTGCTCTCCGCAGGGACGATGGCTCCGGGCTCTCCGCCCTCAAGCGCCTGGAGCGCAGCCAGCGGACCGACCGGCTGGACGCGCAGTTCGGGTTCGAGCGGCCCAAGGAGCCGGGGGAGCAGACGGGCTGGCTGATCAACATGCACCCGGTGGGCGGCGCCGGGCCGGGCCGGGCCGGGTGTCGGGGCGGCGCGTTGGGGGCCGGTTGCCGGGCGGGGCGGGGCGGGGCTGAGCCGGGTCAGCCTGTGATGCTCGGGGGGCGGTCTGGGGCGGGAGGCTGAGCGGGGAGGGGGCAGGCGGGGTTCTCGGGCTCTGTGCCCTAGGGAGGGGCTGTGATGTGCTGCCTCCCCCTCTCGCAGACAGAGATTTTGGACGATGACAAGCGCTTGGTCAGCAGCGTGGATTATTACTTCATCCAGGAGGATGGGAGCAGGTTTAAGGTGAGTCCCTTTCACCTTAGGCAGAGGATGGAGGAGCGGGAGCAGCTGCCCTTGGAGGCACAGAGGAGCCTGCCTGGCTGGTTTGGGGGAAGACTTTGCAGAGCTGTACACTGGAAACCGCTTCCCGACTGACACCAAAGGGCTACTCCTCCTTTGGGCACAACTCCCATTGACAAAGGGGAGCGGGGGAGGGAAAGCTCAGGGGTTTGAGCATTGGCCTGCTAAACCCAGGGTTGTGAGTTCAATCCTTGAGGGGCTACTTAGAGAT
Source organism: Gopherus flavomarginatus (assembly GCF_025201925.1). NCBI lineage: Eukaryota > Metazoa > Chordata > Testudines > Testudinidae > Gopherus > Gopherus flavomarginatus. Next base: position 4,755,779 of record NC_066631.1, on the reverse strand, counting down.
CTAGAGCAAAACCAATACTTAGGCCTTGGCTACACTCACACTTTACAGCGCTGCAACTGGGGTGTGAAAAAACACCCCCCTGGGCGCTGCAAGATACAGCGCTGTAAAGCGTCAGTGTAATCAGGGCAGCTGCGCTCCCAGCGCTGCACGCTACACCCGTAAGGGATGTGGTTTACATGCAGCGCTGGGAGAGCTCTCTCCCAGCGCTGCTGCTCTGACTACACTCACACTTCAAAGCACTGCCGCGGCAGCGCTCCTGCAGCGCTGCCGGGGCAGCGCTTTGAAATTCCAGATGTAGCCATACCCTTAGTCCTGCTAGTGAAGGAGGGGGCTGGACTCAGTGACCTTCCCTTCCAGCTCTATGAGAGAGGTATATCTCCATATATTTTGTTTATTTTTATTAAGGGAGTTGGGTGACTGCATTAAGGGGTACAGACCCCGCAGATTGCCTTGCAGTTCAGTTGACTCTTTCCTAGATCTCCTTTAATCCCTAAAAGGGCACTGTGAGGAATGCTAAGGACAGACTGGGCAAGGTGATGTCTGTTACTGGACCAACTGTCCAAAGAGATTACCTCCCCCTTGTCTTTGTAACATCCTGGGGCCAACATCGCATACAACTAAGGAAACAGTCTGATCACCATTCCAGCCTCATGTCTGTGCTGCCAGGTGTAGGTAGGGGTGGTTAGCTGGAGGTGGGATTGGGCCCCATGCATAACATTTGCCTGCATTGTTATGTATCTGCCTCAGTCAGAGGCAGGTGAGGATGCCTGCAGAGATTTGCTCACAATGGCCAGTGATCTCCATGGTAACAGGTCAGTGCTGGCCTCATCTTGTGGTACCTCCTTGCTGCATAGGTGGGTGTTAATATAATGTTTTCTCTGTTCTTGCCCCAAACATAGCCTGTTTTTCCTAGGCATCCAGATGTTTTAATTCCTTCTTGATTGGATTTTAAGTGGGGCAGTTTACTCCACCATGGAAATCTGTCTGCACAGACTGGGGTGGGAAGGGCCTCTGCTGGGCTCTGCTTGAGAACCAGAGGAGGGCGGGTTTCTGTGTCAGGACCAAGCTGAAGGGTACATGGGGAGGGGTGTGTTAGATTATTGTCTGTGTGAGAGAGAGAGAGAGAGGGAGAGAGAGAGAGAGAGAGAGACCAGGGTGGGTTTAGGCAGGTCTGTGTGTGTCTCACGCACTGACCCATAGCAGGGGAATGTGCTGGACTACATGCCTCTCCCCTCGTACCCAGGCATGTGCCATGCTGACTCTCTCTCTGCTTTTTTCCAGGTGGCCTTGCCCTATAAACCCTACTTCTACATTGCAACCCGGAAGGTGGGTATGGACTCTGTGGCTGGCAAATAGGGCTTGAGGTAGAGTGTAGAGGCATGAACCAGGGATGTGAGTTAGGCAGGTGTGGGGCTGAGGCAGCAGCATGATAACAGCCTGAGAGGGCTTGGCAGGGGTCCTGGCCAGTGAGACAGAAATCCAGGATTATAGCTGGGCTTGGAAGGATCAGATATTTATTGGTAAATGCTGACTTTTGCTGAACACCCACAAACCAACGAAAACATGTTTCCATGGCTAACAATCGAAATTTACAGATAGACCAAATAAGAAAACTGCTGCTTGAAAAATCATTAGAGTTTGGTTTAAGGATGTTTACTTTGTATATTTTGACATGAGATGTTGACAGTTTCTCTTTTAATGATTATAAAGCTTGAACTTCTCGAATTTCAGCATCTCCTGTCATGAGATAATTGGCTGGTCACCTTTGCCTACTTTCCTGCAACTGTGAAAATATAAATAGGAACAAATTGAAAAAGTGTTTAAAAATGATTAGTAGTATTATCCATCCAAATGATAAAATATCGAATTCAGTGCAAGTTGCAGTGCTGATGTCTGACTCCTCACTGGGGCTGTCTGTCAGCTGTCGACCTGAAAGGAGATGGGAAGCAGCTATACCAAATGTACATAATCTTTCTGATGTGTTTTGGAGGAGATTTGCTTGCGTTTCTGAATGAGCTGCACTTCAAAGTACCAGCCACCTGGTGGTCTTGCTCAGTGAGCCCTTCAGCTCCTAATCAGCAGCCCTGTTTGGCTTCTGCACACTATCCTGTGACTAAATGCATCTTTCATTCCTGTTCACGGCCCAGTAAATATCTGAGGGTTTACTGTCCTGTCACTCTGCCCCGTGGAGAACTCACCTGATTAGCTGCAAAATTGAGGGCCTGGCTGAGAGTTCTGGGATTTTACATTTAGGAACCTTGTTTAAAAAACAAACAAAACAAAACTCCTCTCCAGGGTGGAAGAGATTGGTTTCCAGTCAGGCTGCTATTAAAGCCCCTGTACATGTAGAAGTGCAGGACACAGCCCCAAGTGAGACAGTGTCTGTAAATCTGCTCTGCTTCGATGGGCAGGGTTTTGGCTGCCCTAAGGTGACCAGATAGTAAGTTTGAGAAATCGGGACAGGCATGGGAGGTAATAGGCACCTGTGTAAGAAAAGGTTCCAAATATCAGGACTGTCCCTGTAAAATCAGGACATCTGGTCACTCTAGGCTGCCCTCTTGAAGCTCTAGTCTCTGTGCAGGGCTGCGAGCGGGAAGTGTCCTCCTTCCTCTCCAAGAAGTACCAGGGGAAAATTGCCAAGCTGGAAACGGTTCCCAAAGAGGATCTGGACTTGGTGAGTAGCTACTCTGCCTGCTGCCCAGTTGCTGGCGGTTTGTACAGCTCTAATGGGGGAAGGGCATACAAGTCGGAGGAGAGTGGGATGCAGCCCGGTCTGTATGGCTCTGTCCTTCTAGTTCTGTATATGGCTCATACCAGGCGTAGGGCCTGGACATTGATCAGGGGAAATAATGTTGACTCTTGACAGGCACTTTCTCTTCCCTACCTTTCTCCCTGTCCACACACCCCAGCCCTCAGCCCCTTGTTCTGTGGTCTCTTCTCACCCCCATCTCCCCAACTCCTGCTGTCTGTCTTGGTCCATCTCCTTTGTCAACCGCATCTCACTTGTACAGTCTCTCTTCCCCCCATTCTCGCTGTCGTTTCCTCATTGGCTGGTCCGTCCCTTTGTAGCCAAATCACCTGGTGGGCCTGAAGCGGAACTACGTCAAGCTATCATTCAACACTGTGGATGACCTGGTGAAGGTGCGGCGGGAAATCTCTCCTGCTGTGAAGAAGAACAGGGAGCGGGACCAGGCGAGTGACACCTACACGTCCATGCTGTCCAGGTAGGTGTCCTCCTCTTTGACAATGCACCTGGAGGAGCTGGTCCCAGGGCCCAGCAGGATTCCCTTATGTTCTTGTACTGTGCCTAGTGAGGTGTTTCCCATGTGACCCAGACCTACCTATTCTCTAACCAGCACTGAAAGAGTTTAACTTTAGCTGTTTCCTTTGCTCCATGTTAAGTTCCCAGGTCCTGATGTCATCTCCTCTGGATAGGGAGGGAACTCCCTAAGCTGACGCTCGCCCTGGTGACAACTGCAAATGTCCCAGTTCTCCTTTGTCCGTGGCTCCCACTCGAGGTGAGCATGAGCCTCATACATGCAAATCTCTCGCACGTGAGGCACATGTGCACCTTGAGCAGGATCCATACAGACAGAATACCACGAACCACCATAACCCTAGGTAGGGTAAGTAGCTGTTCTTTTCCTTTTCTGAAGCTGGCTGCTGGATTAATAGGGAAGAGTTCCTTCTGGTGACTGCCCTAGCATCTGCTGGAGCTAAACCTCCTGCTGTCCTGTTCCGGTCACACTGACTAGAGCTGCTGCTGCAGTGTTGTTTCTTATCTTCATTCCCCCTGAGTCTGAGACTTGTGCATTTAAACCATCCCTCTCCCCTGTGCCTTGCAGTGCTCTGATCGGTGGCAGCCTGACCATGGATGATGAGGGGCCCTCGAAGAAGACTGTCAACCAGATGGACAACATAGTGGACATGCGGGAGTACGATGTGCCGTACCACATTCGCCTGTCCATCGACCTGAAGATTCATGTGGTGAGTGAAGAAGCCAGGAGGGGGGTAGCACGTTTGTTCTAGCGCTGTGCCCTTGAGGGGCAGAGGTGATGGAAATTTTGTGTCTCATTCATCAAGAGTCTCCATGGCGATGAGTCAGTCTCTGTGATGTAGGCGATTACTGTTAGTCCTGTTTCTCAGCTGTGGAAACCGAGGCACAGCAACTAAGTGGCCTGCCCAAGGCCACAACTTGATCCACTGACAGAACTGGGATCCTTAACACCCAGCCCCCTGCTCTAGCCGCTTAGCCCATGCTGCCCTTCTTTCAGATGGCCTGTATTAGGTGTCAGTTCAACACCCAGCACATGGTATTGGGAGATGCCGTGTTAACGCAGCTCCTCTGATTCTCTCCTGCTGCGACAGGCTCATTGGTACAATGTCCGTTATCGGGGCAGCATCTACCCTCCGGAAATCACTCGCCGAGACGACCTGGTGGAGCGACCGGTGAGTGCTCCAATTAGGGTGGGGCAGTCTGTGCCTCTCCTGCGTGGCTGGTTATTCTCTGCTTGAAGTTGGCTTCCACCAGTGAAATGGTGAGGTTTTCCCAAATGTGGCTGGTCTTGTACCACAGGCTGCAGAGGGATCATGGTGCAACGTTACAGGATGGGTTCAAGGTAGTGGCTTGGGTTGATTAGGAGGTGATGTGATCAAGCAGTGTTCCTGCCTCACTTCACTTGGTTGGCACATTATCTCTGCCTGCACTAACCTGGAATCATGTTGTCTGGATCCAGGCTCCCATGCTGACCTTGAGGTGTTGGGTCTCTTTCAGGATCCTGTTGTACTGGCCTTTGACATTGAAACCACCAAGCTCCCCCTGAAGTTCCCTGATGCAGAGACAGACCAGATCATGATGATCTCCTACATGATTGATGGCCAGGTAACTGTCCAGCCAGGGCTGCTGCCTCCACACACTCCAGCAGCAGAGCCAGGCTCCAAGCCCACCCGTGACTTCAGCCAACTTGCCTCCTTTTTGTCTCATTGCATGTTGCTTAGTGTCTATGGAATGGCTCAGGGTGTGAAACTAATATCTACGCCAGAGACTGCAGGGTTCCTAAGGGCTTTCCTTTCAGTCTTCTCTTACAAAGCCTTGCACTCCTCCCATCTGGGGCTAGGGGACCCCCCTCTTTGGATAAGCAGCAATACGTGGGAGAATGTGAGGAAATCCAGGGCTCTCCACCATTGTCTCCTCCCAGTCCCTCAAGCCTGATGACAGACACAGGTCCTTGTCGTCCAAAACAATCGGTGATGCACCACTAGCGTCTTCAGCCCCAAGGACTGGCCAAGCTGGCTCTGTGGAGCGCTCCCCAAGTACCTTGCACCTGTGGTGCACGCGTTCACTAACCCTTCTCCTTTGCTTCCTCCTAGGGCTACCTGATCACAAACAGGGAGATCGTCTCTGAGGATATTGAAGATTTTGAGTTTACTCCGAAGCCGGAGTACGAGGGTCCCTTTTGCGTCTTCAACGAGCCGGATGAGGTGAGTAGATTCGGTTTGGAAGATGAGATTCAAATTGCTACCCGTCATCCACCCAGGTCTAGGCAGGCCAGAGAGAGTTTGCTGCTTCCTTTGGGGATTAAAATGTGATCATAGTGTCGGTCACAACACATGAACAGGTTTTGTTTCCTGTGTTTAGTCACACTAGAGCAGATCAGGTTCTGCGAGAAGGAGAGCAGAGGGTTGGTTACGTTATATCCACATCTCACCTTTCTCTTAAATCCAGGCCCATTTAATCCAGAGGTGGTTTGAACATGTCCAGGAGACCAAACCCACCATCATGGTCACTTACAATGGGGACTTCTTTGACTGGTAAGGATGGAAGTGGAAACCATAGGGCAAAAGTCAGCTGGGGGCAGGAGCAGGCACTAGACCATGTGTCCCTTCTTCATTTCCAAGGAGTCACAAGGTGACTGTGCAAGGCTGTTCTGATCCATGTTGAGTATTCAGCCACTCTGTGTCTGGAACACCCTCTCTGATGAGCTCTTTCTCCATGCTGGGGGACAGATCAAAGCCAGTGGGTCCCAGACTGCAGAGCCCTGCGATGTGGGGGAGGTGGGGTGCAGAGCTGCCTCTCTCAGGCTCCTGCCTTTGAAGCAGTGACCTTGAACATTCCAATCTAGTTAGTTCTGGCTTTCCAAGCCCTGCTCTGCCATCTGCACAGCTGCATCTTGTCTCTGGTGTAAATACCATCGTGTTTATGTGCTGCTGCTCCCCAAACTGGTGGGGCAGTGAACAGAGAGGAGATGACGAAAACTGCAGAGTGACCTGGGGGAGAAGCGCAGTGGGCGGCTCTAGGCAGCTTGGGTTGGCTGATCTTTGAGTCCTACATTCAGATCCAGAACGTCACTGAGTAGCTGTGCCCATCCTCTGCGTAACGCTGTGCCAAGGGGACTCTTTGGGTCCATACTCAGAATGGTAGCCGGGATGGGAAGGGGGCAGAGAGGAGCTCTGGCTTACATGGTCTGTAAAGGAAGCCAGGTTTGAAAGCACTTCTCCAGGGGAGGAGGGGTGAAGGTGCCTGTGTTTGTGTCCCCTCTGTACTATGCTCCGCCTTCTCCCCAGGCCCTTTGTGGAAGCCAGAGCAGCAGTGCATGGAATGAATATGTACCAAGAGATCGGATTCCAGAAGGACAGCCAAGGGGAGTACAAAGCCTCCCAGTGCATCCACATGGACTGTCTAAGGTACCAGACGCTGCCTCTTTTCTGTGCACCTGTGGCTCTGGGTTTGTAAAGTGCCTGTTCCTGGAGGAGCGTGGGCACTGGCCAGTGAGCTGCCCCTTGGCAGACGTTGCTCGCTGGCTTCATGCATGGTGCCTCGTGGCATTGGTGGGTCAGTCCGTTATTTGGCTGTTCCATGTCCAGTGCTGGGTATGCTAGGGCCTGGGTAGTGCAGCAAGCTAAGGCCTGGACCTGGCAACTCAGGAGTTATCTGCTAGTGCTCTGGCTTGGCTTGGCTGACAAGTCCCAGAGGGGTTGGTCTTAGCCCATTGCCTAGCAGGCAGGTGATGACATTTCAGCCTGTAGTCTGAGCTCCAGCACCCAGGAGAGGCGGAGGAGGGGCATTTGTGCAGCGAGGCAAATCCTCCACAGAGAGCTGAAACGGAAGCGAGTGTTTTAGTCGGTCCAGTTCTATGGGACGGATCCACAGTTTGGATAACCACTCTCCTCCTGCTGGCAGTCCCAGGGTCCCGTCCCCTTCACTCAGGGATTTAAAGTAGGAGAGCTGAGATGTGCTGGGACTAGGGGGTGGGTTAAGAGTCGCAGAGGATGCAGATGAGCAGGATTGAGGGCACTGGCAGAGATACCCAGCCCCTCCCCACACTAGGGCTGGCTCCTGGTACCTTGAACGAAGGCTATGCCCCCTCTCCCCACTTTCTGAGTAATCAAGGTGCTGCCCGTGTGGTTCAGGGTTTCCTGGGGCAGGGTGGCTCATGGCTTCTGTTCACAGGCTGGTGCTCTGGTTCCTTTCCCCAGGTGGGTGAAGAGAGACAGTTACCTCCCCGTGGGAAGCCACAACCTGAAAGCAGCAGCCAAAGCAAAGCTGGGTTACGACCCAGTGGAGCTGGACCCCGAAGAGATGTGCCGGATGGCTACAGAAGAGCCTCAGGTACTCTCTGCTCTGCAGCCTCTGGACCCAGTGGTCAGGAGACAGGCTCCAGGAAGCCACTGATCGTTTAGGCTAGTTCTGGGTGGGGATAAATGCCTTCGGTTAATGCAGTGGGCATGGAAGGATGCTGGAGTGTCACTTTGGCCTCCTCTGTTTCTGGCAGCCTTGGATGGGGTTCCCATGTAATCAGCAGAGCCTGCCCGAGGCGGGGTGAGGGATCCTTCCTGGTGCTGTCATGTTGATTTCACTAACAGAGGACCTCTCACTTGTCTACAGCGAGTGAAGCACTTGTGCTGTAGAAGTGCTGTGCAATGCTTCACTCCCACTACAGCTGGGGGAGGCTCCGTGTACACATGGACAGGGTGGGGCATCAGCAATAGGGCATTCGCGTGGACAGGAAGCAGCTCTCCACTCCCAGCACTATTGGGCATATGGGCAGTTACGTGGCAAGTGGCCCTTTCCCCCGTCCCCTCTGAGCATACAGCTCGTAGACAGCCTTTACTGTCTGTGACTGCCTGTTGCCCGCATCCCCCCTGGGCTGTGGTGCGTGCAGCGGGGAACAGGCATGGGGCAGGCGTCGCTCTGCTAGACTCCTGTGCTGAGCTCCACTTGAACTAATCCAGCTCTTTGCTGTTTCCCATCAGACGCTGGCCACTTACTCGGTGTCTGATGCTGTTGCTACCTACTACATGTACATGAAGTACGTGCACCCGTTCATCTTCGCCCTGTGCACCATCATCCCTATGGAGCCCGACGAGGTGAGTGCTCAGGAGCCAGAGCCCGGGCTGGGCTGAGTGCTCTGTGTCAGTGGAATGTGGCCGTGCTGGCAGAGGGTCCCCCTTGCCAAGGGGCTGAGGCATGAGAGTAGACTTGGGGGGGAAGGGGCATGTCTGTCAGTAGGGTCTGTGGCTCTTGCAGGGCTCAGACGTGCTGACACTGGCAGCTCCCAGTGACTTCAGCTGGAGTTCTGTGCGCTCAGGACGTCTGCAGATCAGGCTCCCACCAGTGTTACCCAGGGCTCTGGGCATTTACCCAGTAGAGGGCACTCTCCTGGGCTAGATTCACTCAGGGAGCTGTGGGGGAGCTGTCTGTGCTAGCAATTTTGAGGAAGTCTCCCCCGTTGCACTAATACTGGTGACGATGGGAGCGCTGGGAGATGCGGCATGGACAAGTTCACACCACATAGGCCTGCAGGGCAGCAGTGTCAGTGCCAATGCAACAGCCACAGCTCCCTCACCGTCACTAGTATAGGTGCAGTATGCGAGGCTCTCCTAAGGGCAGGGTGTTCTTTGCTCCCCACTGTTATCACAAGTTGGGTGTTGCCAAGCCAAGCACCTTGTCTCGCTGACACGGTGCTGTGACAGGGCTGGCTCCCCCGAGTTCCTGCATGACTCAGTCTCCGCCGTGTGTCCTGACACCAATTCCCCCCACATCTCTCCCTGCAGGTGCTACGGAAAGGCTCAGGGACGCTGTGCGAGGCGCTGCTCATGGTCCAGGCCTATCACGCCAACATCATCTTCCCCAATAAGCAGGAGCAGGAGTTCAACAAGCTCACAGAGGATGGGCATGTGCTAGACTCGGAGACCTATGTCGGGGGCCATGTGGAGGCGCTAGAGTCAGGGGTCTTCCGCAGCGACATCCCCTGCCGCTTTAAAATGGTGCGAGCCTAGGTCTGATCTCCCCTCCCCACATCTGTGGGGTGGGGAGGGGTGTAGAGAGCCCATCTCGTCCCCCCCCAATAGTAGTTACTTTCCCCTGTGTTTTCTGTTGTGCTGGGATCCTCTGACTCTGGGCTCCTGAATCCAGACATAGCTCGGACGGGCAAAAACCTTTCCCCAGCTGGAACTAACAACCAGCCAAGCCAAAAGAAATGCCAGGATCTGAGACTTCGACGTCGGAGAGTTCCCTGGACTCAGCCGCCCTGGTAGGGAAGGCCCTGCCTTCCTCTCTGTCAAGATCACACACAGCCTCCTGCCTTCTCTCCTGCTTCAGCTATGCCTCTCCTTGCTTTGTCTCTCACCCATTCCCAAATGGGTGCTGCTTTCTGCAGCACTCCCTGCGCCCACCCCCCCTTTCCACCTTCAGCACCTCCCTGCAGTCCTGAGTGCACACCGCTCACTGTGTGTTCACTGGGCTTTTAGAGGGTAAGTTCCTTGGGGACGGGGGTTGGTGTAACAAGCTGTGTATGCATCCAGTGCTGTGGAATAGGCCAGCCCAAGAACGATTGTTCCTGCCGCAGAGATAGGGCGGCACAGGCTGAATATAAGAGGTGACCCTTGAGTGCTGGAGCTGAGCCTTGGGTGCTTGAGACAGCGAGGGTGTACTAGGAGCTGGCGGCTAGGTCAGCTTTGTCCCAAGTGAAACGCTGGTGTGTGGGTGTGCTCGTAATCCTTGGAGTGTGGCTTTCCAGCTGTGGGGCGCCTTCTGTTTCATGCCAGCCTTGTGCTGCCCAGACCGTATGGCAGTTGTAGAGCCCTGTAGGGAAATGCCGGATCTGCCTGGAGGCTCTGGCTGCATCTGTGTCTAGGATGCACAGTGCCTGCCAAGGGTCTGCTGGTGACCTACACTGCTCACAACCTGCTTGTGCCCCCATCTCGTTCAGTGCAGTAAGACCCTGGGATGGATTTTGTCTCCCCATCACAGACAGGCAAATGTGTGGCTCTTACCAAGGGGAGGGAAACACACCCTAGAGTAAGCCCTAGGTTAGTGGGGAGAGTGGCTTGTGTCATGGATGCCTTCCATTGTCCTAGGCCCATCTAAGGCAGGCACAGAAACGGACAGTTTGGGAGGAGTTCGTAGTTGCTTTCTTCCCCCTGGCCAGCAACGGAAGTCGGGTGAGAGGAGCTGGAGACATCCTCATAGTTACTGTCATTCCCATGTCCCCTCAGAACCCTGTTGCCTTCGACTTTCTGCTGCAGCGCGTGGAGAAGACCCTCCGGCATGCCATCGAGGAGGAGGAAGGTTTGCCACTGGATCAAGTCACCAACTTCCAGGAGGTAGCTTGGACCTAGGCCTGGGGTGTGGCACGGCTTGGGGCCTGTAGGGGGCAGTACGTGGAATTTCTCTAGACAAGCCCATCTCCTGTTTGTGTGTGTTAGCATCATATAACCACTCCCCTTTAGCTATTGTTCTTTTCAGCCCTGAGTTCACCACCTTCCCTCCTCCTCCACCTGTGCCTGGCCCCATTCCCTTGTTTGAAATAGTTGACATCAGAAACAGTCTCCTGTGACCGAGGCTAAGGGGAATCAGTGCTGGTGAAGATCAAAATGCAGCTCATTCTAAGCTTCGTGCTCCATTGACTCTTACTCCGGCTCCTCATGCGCTCTGTGGTCATGGGAAGGTTGAGTACCTGTTCCTGTGGAGGGGAGGCCATGCTGCATGCTCGGCTCAATTGCTGATTCATTCCTGTCTGGTTTCTGCCTCTTCCCCTCACCGCAGGTGTGTGATGAAATCAAAGTCAAGCTGAACTCCCTGAAGGACATTCCTAACCGGATCGAGTGTCCTCTCATCTACCATCTAGATGTGGGGGCCATGTACCCCAACATCATCCTTACAAACAGGCTGCAGGTGGGTAGCAGGCTGCCTCCTCCTGGCTTCGCATCCCAGTGGGACGGGCTCAAAGACACTGTCTCCCTCCCAGCCAGCGAGAGCAAACTCCCTGCTCAGGAGGAAGTGCGGAAGCATGGCTGGGCACTGACGCCCAGTCGGGCATTTGGAAGGGCCTGCTATACCTACAGCTGCCAGCGGGTCAGAGGAGAGAAGCCTCTGAGGAGGCAGAGCTCTGAACCCAGTTGTTAGAGGCCTGGGCTGTAGGCCAAGCTGGGGGTAAAGCCAGGTTCTCTGATCTCTCTCTCTCTCTCTCTCTCCAGCCCTCGGCAATGGTGGATGAGGCCACATGCGCTGCCTGTGACTTTAACAAGCCAGGTGCCAATTGCCAGCGCCGGATGACCTGGCAGTGGAGAGGGGAATTCAGTGAGTGTTGCTCTGCTTGCAGAGGTCCCTTTGCTGTGCTACGCTGCAGGGAGACCCTGGAGCCTGGCCTAGGAACAGTCCTCCCCCGACTCCTGCTCAGACGTGCTCATGGCTGTCCTTCCCTTGCAGTGCCCGCGAGCCGCAGCGAGTACCACCGCATCCAGCAGCAGCTGGAGTCAGAGAAGCTGCCCCCGCTCTACCCGGACGGCCCGCCTCGTGCTTTTCACGAGCTGTCCCGTGAGGAACAGGCCAAGTTTGAGAAGAAGCGACTGGCGGGTGAGAACGAGCTTAAAATGACATTTTCTGAACTCTGAGAGCGTGGTACCTTGTGGTTCAGTTTGCTCCATCGGGGTGCTGAAGGGTCACTTCCCCTGGAGATATTTCTCCAGATTAACTCCCCCTGTTTGCTTAGTCCATGCTGGTACAATCTGCGGGCTCTAAGGGATAACACACTGCCAGCTTGTAATGTAGACACTGGCTACGCAGGCACAACTGGCTTTCGCCCTTCCACCTGTCATCATACACCCTACATTACACCCTCCTCTGCCCATGTCCTGAGTGGTCTTGTAACGAGCTGCTTCTTCCTAGCCGCTGAAGTTGGAGTTACGTTGTGTGCCAGGGCAGATCACGTCTGCTCTCAGCAGGCTGTATGCCAGCTCTCTTCTGAGGTCCCCAGTGCGGCTGGGCAGTGAGTTTCTAACCCTTTGGGTTGTGAAGAAAACCTTCCAAGGCTCCCTGCTGTAGTCTGTGGAGAGCGCTCTGGATTCTGTCTGAGGCTTGAACAGCCCCATTCATCTCAGATGAGTTTTAACTCTGAAACCTAATGATGAATAGCAGTGTCAGTACCGTGAGCGTTTTTACTGCTTGGGAGGCACTATTTAGCAAACCCATCACCCTATTCTGGGGCTGTAGGTGGAGCCTGGGTTTGAGGGTGGAGCATGAGAGCACCATCGTTCTTCTTGTATGCCCCCCATCCTGACCCCTGTGTTGGGAGGTGCTGTTTCTCCCTGCTGTTATGGCCTGCCCCATGCAAAACTTAGCTGCTACCGCCATCCTCCTGTGCCCACCAGTTGGGGTGAGCGTCCGTGTGGGCATGCTAGTCTCTGGCTAAGCTGCTTCTGCTCTCTCCGGCACAGATTACTGCCGCAAGGCCTATAAGAAGCTGCACGTCACCAAGGTGGAGGAGCGCATCACCACCATCTGCCAGCGGGAGAACTCATTCTACGTGGACACCGTGCGAGCCTTCAGAGACCGTCGCTACGAGTTCAAGGGCTTGCACAAGGTGTGGCGGTCGGATCTCTCTGCTCTGGGTGTCACTGGGGGAGCCACGAATGCCCTTTTCCTGGAACAGCTGATCTCTGCTTCCAGAAGCTGAGCATGAGCAGCTGTGCTCAGGAGCTCTAAGGCCAGCTTGCTGAATCAGACCCAAGCTCAGAACAGAGACGGGTCCCTCCATGTGGCAGTTCTGGGAGGGCCGAGGGGACTCACCTGGCTCTCCCCACTGATCCATCTTACTCGGTAAGCAGCAGTGGTGAGGCATGAACAGCTCCAAGACCCAATCAGTTGCTACACCAGTGAGCTGAGTGGCTGCATGTTTAGTTCACCTGGGATTTAGCCAACCCTGCACCCAGGCATCCTGTTTCCTTGCCCTGGGTTGAATTTGGGGCAGCACATTTAAACCGAGACAGCTATGAGGTGAGAGGACTGCAGACTAGGGCCGGGCTGGGAGGGGAAGGCTGAGAGCTGGCTGAGGGAGAGGGGGACCCTAAACGTACAAACTGCTCTAAAGGGGACCGGGGTTGGCTCCCCTCCTCCCTGGAGGCAGGGAAATGCTGCAGCAGAGCAAAACAGCAAGAGGAGTTTTCCTGTAGGCCCTGGGATGAGCTGGCCTTGGAGTCCCAGCTACGGGATATGGGGGCTGGGCTGTGGGTGCTCTTCGAAGGGAATGGCCCAGAGATGGGGGCTGGGAATCAAAGCCCATCGATTGGTTTTATTCCCTTTGCTGAGCCGTGCGCTGCCTAAGACGCTGTAGCTCCTTGCTTCAGGCCCAGAAAGCTGCAGCTCAGCTGTCAGCCTCTTGTGTGTCACCGTCCATCCCAACGCCAGTCGGGCCCCCAGCTGGGGGCGGTTGGGACCTGGTGTCCCTAATGCATGTAGGAAAAAACAAAAGACCCTTGAGTCTGTCTCCAGAACGGTTCTGCAAAGACCCAAACCATCTTTTGCTTTGCAGCTTATCTTTAGTAATTGCCTCAGTCCTGCTCCCAGGCATGGGGCTGGGCTAGAAGGCCCTGCCAACCCACGTGGCTCTGCTGTTGGATTTTATCCTGTCTCCTCCCGCTGCGCAGCTTGCTGCCATCTGTGCAGTGAGGTGTGGGCAGAGCTGATCGGAGGCAGCTCGGCTGCTGTGTGACGTCTGTGAGGAGCACGTCCTTCAGAGCCGAGTGTGAAGCAGGAAAGCTCCTCTCCATCTAGCATGAGATCTTGTTCCCTAGGTCCAATGAAAGGAATGTAGAGTCTGCCCAACAGATCCCGAAGCACCCTTGCCATACTGGGGGCTGTTATCTTGGGGAATAACTGGACGCTGCTAATGTCTGTAGTGCCTGGGCAGTAGCATTCTGACCCGTCTGCGGCTGTCTGTCTGTCTCTCTCAGGTGTGGAAGAAGAAGCTGTCTGCTGCCACAGAGATGGGAGATGCCACCGAAGTGAAACGCTGCAAGAACATGGAGATCCTGTACGACTCCTTGCAGCTGGCACATAAGTGTATCCTCAACTCCTTCTACGGCTATGTGATGCGCAAAGGGTGGGTGCTGCCTGCAGCCTTCTCCGATGGGAGCTAGATACACACTCCTCCCTGCCAGACCCCTGCTGGGAGAGGATGCAGGAGGGAGGGTCACTCCTGTGATTCTGCCCCTGCTTCCCCAGCTCCTCGCTGGTTTCCAAGTCTGTGGGTGATCCCTGTACCACTCCCCTTACTGCTGTTCTTATGGCAGCCCGCAGAGGCCAACCCAGAGCAAGACCCCTTGTGCTGGACCCTGAACAACCAGCAATAGACAGTCCCTGCCTGGAAGAGCTTCCAGCCTGACCAGACAAGACACGAGAGGGGAAGGGGATACAACCCATCACTGGGCGTCACTCTCTTGCTCTTGGACCTTCTGTTTTGGGGCTCCTTGCCATACCCTTTTCCCAAAGGTTGGCATGAGCTCGCTGCCAGCTCCTGTTCATACTTGGCCCCTTCCTTCGCCAGGGCCCGCTGGTACTCCATGGAGATGGCCGGGATTGTCTGCTTCACTGGGGCAAACATCATCACCCAAGCCAGGGAGCTGATCGAGCAGATTGGGTAAGTGCCGGAGGGGGTAAACGACCCAGGGCATGGACCTGTGGGAGGACTAGGGGAGAGCCCTTGGCTGCAGGACCACCTCAGTGAGACATGTTGTATGAAGTCTTGTGAATCATGGCCAAGATGCGGGATACAAAGCCACTGCCATCTGTAGGTTCTTCCATCCAGCTGCTTGTGTTAACTGGGCGGGCTCTGCAGAAAGGCCCTGCCCTTCTCTCTGCCAAGCTGTGCTCTCCCTTCCTAGGAGGCCGCTGGAGCTGGACACAGACGGAATCTGGTGCGTCCTTCCCAACAGCTTCCCAGAAAACTTTGTCATCAAATCTACCAATGCAAAGAAGCCCAAGGTGACAATCTCCTATCCTGGTGCCATGCTGAACATCCTGGTGAAGGTAAATCCAGCCCCAGCGTAGACCAGCTGGGATGGGGGTGGAGAGGGAAGGACGGGAGAGGAGACTCCAGCGGACGTGCTCTCCCAAAGGGGAGAGTGATCTTGGCCTTCACCCATGCATGGAGCCAGTGAAGGCTGCTCTGCCTTCGTTGGGAATTACAGGTACTGGGGCCACCCAGACGGCAGCTTCTGTTCCAGTACTGTCTCACCGCGAATGAACAGGCCCTTGGAGCCTCACTTGCTACTTTCCCAGTGCCAGCCTGGGGAGTTGTTAGCACAAGCCTGGCACCTTGAGGGTGGGGAAGAGAGTCCCAGAACCCCACTGCATGGTGCAGATGACAGCTCATAGAGAGGAGGAGCCCAGGATTAGTGAATGCATGTGTGTGCACACGCTCCCTTCAATCTGTGCACGCTGGCTGAGTGGCGTCATGACCCCAGGGACCCGTGCAATACTCTTCGCCTGTCTGCCGTTTGCCAGCGTAGAGCCTGGCTTCAGCGACTGGAGTGCAGCATGCCCACCTCTGCTCCTCGCTCTAACACAGCGGGGCGCTGATGGCTGCCTATACCCCATTACTGCCTCGCTAATGCCTCTGTCAGGACAGCCACTTTAACAAGCTCTCTGCCATCCTCTCCTCCTCTGGTCCAAACCCAGTGCACCCTGCTGCTGTCTGTACAGCCCGCCCCATGCCAGCCCCCTGCTGGCTGGAACCAGAGTGAGGTGTTTTGTAAAGTTTTTATTTTGTGTCCTGCTGAAATACAGATCAGGAGGGAAGGCTCAGTCAGGCATCTCAGCTGGCTGGCAGGTCGATGCTCCACCCTAGGGCCATGGGGAGTGTGGCTTGTCTGTGGGGTGCCAGGCTGGTGCCCATTAGCCTGGTGAGGGAGCAGAGAGTGTTTGCTGTCCTTCCCTGCTCATTTGTGGGAGCAGCGGGTACTTGGGGGTCACTCCTGATGGGTATGTTGGGGGAATGTCCCCCTTTCACCCCACGGATTGTCAAGCCAGCAGTGCAGTGAAGTGGTCCCATGGCGCTGTGTTTACAGGAAGGCTTCACGAATGATCAGTACCAGGAGCTTGTGGACCCAGCTTCGCTCACCTACATTACCCGCTCAGAGAACAGCATCTTCTTTGAAGTGGACGGGCCGTACCTGGCCATGATCCTCCCAGCCTCCAAGGAGGAGGGCAAGAAACTGAAGAAACGGTGAGTGTCACTTTACTCAGAGGGAGGTGAGCAGGTTTGCTAGTTGTGCTCTCCTAGTCTAATGGGGTGTGAAGCAAGCCAGTCCCTGCTTCCTTACCTGCTCAGCGCTGCACAGAACTCAGGAAATGCAACAGTCCAGATTCCAGCTGCAATGTGAATGAGACTGAACTGACTTCACCAGCAGTACAGGGGCGTGAGCCTGGCCTAGGGAGCATCTTCTACTGTTACATTCCTGGGGGTGAACCACAGTTGTCAAACGTGCCAGTAGGCCAGAAGAGTGCCTAGCATTGCTGGGAGGCAGTCTTAGCTCATAGATTTGCTGGCAGAGAGCAGAGATTTTAACTGGGCAGCCTCTATGTTACAGCCACGGAATCTTTTGAGTTATGTTGGACCCTATTCTCCCTTGACTTGCAGCCCAGGCAACCCCACTGAAACCTAGGAGCGTAGGAATGGCCAGATGGGCTTAGACCAGTGACCCATCTGGTCTAGTGTCCTTCAGAGGACAGAGCAAGGAAACTCACAACGTGCAGTTACGAAATACACCTTCCCAGTGAGGAGAGCATGGCTCAGAGCCTTTGGCTTAGATTCCTTCCAATTCCCTGTAACTCTGCTGTTCTCCTGAGCCACACAAATATCTGATCCTTGTTTGAATCCCACTAACCTGGCCCCAGGGATGTGCTGTGGCTGTTCTTCTCCTGGATTTCCCATCTGTCAGCTCAGCAGCAACAACAAGGCCCAAATGATGTCTTTCCACCACTTTGTCTTGTACCGGCTTCATGGTTTTGGTGATCTTTAATCCTCTCTGTTCCGTGTCATTCTTCACCGTGTCTGTCCAATGCATCCTTGGTCTTCCTCTGTTTCTAGTTCCTTGCACTCTGGTACGTATCCCCATGTATGGTATCCTTCCTGAAGTGTCCAAACCGTCATTGTCTTTCTTGAATCTTCTGTAACAGTGTTATTTCTTGCCCTAACCATTTTCTTCTCTTTGTTTGTTTTCTGCAGTTTTCCATTTTCCCCTCAGCCAGTTCATTTCTGCAGTCAAGATTTTTTGTTCATCAGTTTTTCTCATACTCCAGCAGTATTGGCATGAGGGAGCCTCAGATACGTTGACTCTTGCTTTTATCAAAATGTCTTTACCCTTCTGCAAGATATAGAGTTATCCCAATGTGGTAACAGCTAGACAGAGTCGTCTTTTTGTTATCTTCCCAAATCTCATTCTTCAATACTAGTCCTCCAAGGTACACTGTTTGTTCTAGTTCTTTCTCCTCCGAGTTTGATCTTTACCTCTTTCTCTTGTCTTCCAGTCTTCTCTATGCTGATCTTCAATTCAAATGTTCTGCTGTCCCAGTTGACCTCATCACTTATTCTCAATAAATCATCCTAGGTCAATGCTGTGAGTCAGTATCCTCCACGAATTGAAGGCCACGCACTGTCCTACCGTGTAACATGACTCCTCCCATTTCCTCTATCAGTGCTACAACCGTGACTGCATCCAGTACCAAGATCTGATGAGAGCGTCCATCCTTGTCTCACTTCTACAGATTCCCTGCACCATTCCATCTGCTTTTCTGCTCTCACCACACGCAAAAACTTGCTGTGGATGTTTGCTCCATTCTTCATGGATGCCACACGTTCTCATAGCTTGCTATAACCCTCTGCCAAATGCGATCAAGACTCTGAAGTCTGTTGTGGCAGATTTGGCTTTGTTCTAGGTACTTGTCTGATATCTGGCTCATCACAAATAACTGATCTATTGTGCTTCATTCATCCTGGTCGAAATCCAGCCCATTTCTCTGCAAGTGCTGCTTCCATAGACGACTTCGTTCTTGTCTGCAGTGCATTGGGGAATGCTTTCCTGGCACACTCAATGAGCTGATTCTTCATATCAGTCCTATTATCGCTTCTCCCCATTTGCTTGGCTCTTGCTGCGTGTAGACCCATGCCTGGCTTGTGCATCACCTTCACCGTGTGTCCCTTGCCTGCTTGCAGCAGCTCTGAGCTTACGTCGGCACCTTTTTCCTTTTTCAAACTGCCTATCAAGATCTTTCGCTACTTCTAAGAATTCCAGCATCTGTTCTCCCTGGTTTGTGCTGAGGAGCTTCTCCAGGAGGTTTCCGCCATGTGTTCTGCATGTGGTACAGCTCTTCAAAGTGGTCTTTCCATCGCTTACTCTTTGTTTATTCACCCCCAGTTGCTATTCCACACTTGTCTTTCACTGCCGACATCTTCATCTCATCTGTCCCCCTATATTACTAATTTCTCTTGTATTGAAATATAACAGTTGTGTCACATTTCTCTTCGTGGATTCTTCTGTTTCCTTACATTGTTCTCTTCTCCAGTTTCTTTTGTCTCTTTGCTTCCTGTTTTGTGTCTCTGGTCAGCCAATTGTACTCTGCTTTTAAACTTACATCATCCTTTTCATTGTCCGTTAGCTTCCTACGCTTGTCACTGTACTGAAGCATTTCATCTGCTATCCGCCTTTGGCCTTGCACCCAACGCTTATTCACCCACTCTCATAATCCCATTTTGTACGCGGTTCCCACGTCTCTTCAACATTCATTTCTTCTTTTAGCAGGGACATGATGTTTTTCCATATGACGTCTTTTTAGTCTTTCCTGATGTCCAGCTCTTTCAATTTGTCTGCATCATGAATCTTGGATTTTGGCACTTTTTAGATTTCTCTCAGCCTCAACCTCATTGATGCCAGGACTAATTTATGATCTGATCTGATAACAGCCTCAGGTGATCTCCACACTTGATTTATATCTGCAATTCACAAGTACAAAGTCTGTCATGTTCTTCGTTTGCCCCTCAGGTGATATCCATGTCCACTTCCCCTGCCACCTTCTTTGTAGAAATAGTGTGTTCGTTATCACCAGGCTGTTACTTAGGCTACTAAATTTCTGCCTTTCTCCTCTTCTGTTTTCTTCATCTACCTCTATCTGTTGCTCCAGTCCAGGAATTCCAGTCCGATCCTACTTTTCTTTAAAATCTCTTGAAACTCCTTGTATAGTTTTCTGTAGATCTTTATAAAGTTTGTCAATTTCTTCCTTTGCACTGCTGAGGGTGGTGGATATATTCGTACTGTTGTAACTGCTCCGATTTGATTCTGACTCTCCTCTTTGATGTACAAGGAGATAGCAAGCTACTGTAAGAACCTGGCTTGCCTTCAGCTTTAGCAGCAATGCAACTTTGTGCTCATGCCCGCCATCTTCTTTTCCCGCTGTGGGTGTCGCATTTACATCACGGTAAAATTCACCTCTGCCTTCCCATCTCATTTTCCTATTCAGGGAATCCAGTCGGGCCTGCCAATGCCTGTTAAACTGAAGGGCCATCTCCTTGCTCAACCCTACTCAGTTCCTGTTCACAAGTAACTTGCAGCCTTTTCCCGCTCCGTCCAGCTCAAGTACAGTCCATCACCATGGAAACCAGTGTGATGTCGAGCACCCTGGGCTCCTTGAGACCAAATAGCTGCAGGATAGGGGCAGGTGCAGTTGCTGATCTGGGTGGGCACCTTGGCCTATCACACATTGAACCAACTGCTGCCCAGAAGCCCTGCCAACATGTTTCATAGTCACATGGATGGTGGAGGGCCTTCCATAATTCTCTGCATTCACACTCCCCTGCATGCCCCGGTGTGGGACTGACCCTCCTTTGGCATCTTCAGAGTGATGTGGATACTCATGACCTCTGCTCCATGCGCCCAGCTTGCTTGGAGAGCATGGCCCTGGGAGGTTTCAAGCTGGTTTGTGTGCACCCATGTGCACTGGTGATTGGCTGGGGCAGGAGATGCAAACTGCAGAGAGAGCCAGGGCTGACAGTTGGAGGGATGTGTCCTTTTAACTAGTGATGCTACAGCATCTCTCCTCTCTGATTATGCCATCAGCTTCCTCTACCCCTTCACAAGCAGGCAGCTTCCTCATCCTCCCTTGGGAAACTCTCCAGAGCTCTGCCCTGCGTTCCTCACCCCCATCCTGCACCATCCACTTCTCCCTGCTCCCTAGGCATGGAGCAGTGCCCCGTTCAGTATCCACCCCCTGCCTGTTCTGTCCCACACAACTCCTGACAGCCCTTCCTTGCTTGCAGCGTTCTGGTGAGAAACGCTCCCAGCTGGCAGCTCTGTGGAGCAGGGCTCTGTTACCGCTCAGCACCTTGACTTTGAGCTGCGTGAATCTGGGTTTATTTTCAAGCACCCTAGTCCTTGGCCAGCCTGGCAATGCGGCTGGGAGTGTCTAGGAGCACAGCGAGGCCCATCTCCACTGGCAGGGAAAGGACATGCCGTGGAGTGCTGGGCGGTTTCTCACGAGCGCTGTCTCCCAGGTACGCGGTGTTCAATGAGGACGGATCCCTGGCTGAGCTGAAGGGGTTTGAAGTGAAGCGGCGTGGGGAGCTGCAGCTAGTTAAGATCTTCCAGTCGTCAGTGTTCGAGTCCTTCCTGAAGGGCACCACGCTGGAGGAGGTCTACGCCTCCGTGGCCAAGGTGGCCGACTACTGGCTGGATGTGCTTTACAGCAAGGTGAGTGCCCAGCCTCTTGCTTCTCTGTGCTGCAGTGTGGGCCCAGGAGTGGAGATGGGTGCAACCCCCTGGATGGGAGGACAAGGTATGCACTGGTGAATACCCTGCCGTCAGGAGCTAAGGGAGAGCAGCAAGGGGAGGACGGACGTTCTCTCCAGCGACCCGCTTGTCCCCTTGTTTCCCCAAGGGCCTTCCCAGCTCTATGGCTTTGGTTCTCTCTGCTGCCCCGACTTCAGAGGAGAACAGGACCTGTCGGCGGCCTGTGTTTGTGGCACTCTCTTGGCTGCTGTTGTCCGTGTTGGGCTAATATTTGCCCTTCTTCTCCAGCAGCTCCCATCCCAGGATGAGTATAGCCCCCTCCCCAGAGCTGGGTCACTAGGTCATTCCCATCCACCCCTCTTTGATAGCTAGGGAGTGACCATCTCAAAGACACGAAGCAAGGCAGAGCCAGGAGACTGGTTTCCCCTCTCCCCATCCTGTAGGGATGTCAGAGCCCTACGTTTGACATCAGGCTGTTGTCAGGGAAGTGGTGGTGTCAGACTGGGTGTCCTGATCTCTGCCTGTGGAGGAGGAGGAAGACCTGGTCGAACACACTTAGCCTTGGCCAACCCCATAAGAGACGTTTCCGAAGGATGGAATCAGGAGGTTAAGTAAACGTCTCTTTGCAGCAGCTCTGATTCTTCTGCGAGTTCTCCTGGCAAGGCAGTGCTGCTCAGCTCTCACTGGGTTCATTTTGTGGGGCCCTTGCAGGGCAGGATGTGTCCAGTGGGGCTCTGTGGAGTCTGGCCACCTTCCCTGGGTCAGAATCGGAGAGCGCTGACATGGACAAAGCCAAGAAATTGGGCAGAGTGGGTAACCCTAGGAAACAAAGGGGACACAGGGTCCCCAAAGGACACTTGGGAGCTTCCAGTGGCCACTCTCGTGCCTGATCAGGATGATAAACACCCCTGAATTGCCATAACATGACAGTGTAAACCAGGGCCGTCCCCAGACACAAACCCACCAGCGAGCCAAGCTGTAGTCAGTGTGTTCTCAGTATGCCTTAGATTGTAAGCTCTGTGTCAGAGCATGGCTCGTATAGCGCCCCCTATGGAGGACCGTATGTTCCTGCAGCACTAGCTAATAGCAACAGGGATCCCACAGACACACTCTCTCCCCAGGCTGCCAACATGCCAGACTCTGAGTTATTTGAGTTGATTTCCGAGAACCGCTCCATGTCCCGCAAGCTGGAGGATTATGGGGAGCAGAAATCCACCTCCATCAGCACGGCCAAGCGCCTGGCCGAGTTCCTGGGGGATCAGATGGTGAAGGATGCTGGGTTGAGCTGTCGATTCATCATCTCCAAGAAACCGGAAGGGTCCCCTGTTACCGAGAGGTAAATCTACTTTGAGAGGCACTGGGGCTCACCACAGAGGGCCTGTGGTGAGAAGTCTCTGCCAGCGGGGGCAGACCATAATGAAGGCATGGGGGTAAGATGGAGCCTGTACCTGCCTGCTGCAATGAGCCCTAATGGGATGCTCTGGGGAGGGGAACGAGCCATGATGGCCTCCCTGCATGCTCAGGGAGGGAGTTTTGTGCTGCCAGCGCCCAGTGGGTGATGAGTGCTCTCATGTGTCCCAGGGCCATCCCGCTGGCCATCTTCCAAGCCGAACTCACCGTGCGGAAGCACTACCTCCGGAAATGGCTGAAGAGCCCATCCCTGCAGGACTTCAACATCCGGACGGTAAGTGATCCGGAGACACCGGTACCGACTGCCCATCACTGGCACCCGACAAGGGGTGTGGCTAGTACACGGGCACAGAGGGGCTGTGCGAACCCAAACTCCCTGCAGCTGTGCCTCTCAGCAAGGCATAGCTAGGGAGCCTGCTGCTCTGCCTTCCCCAGTGCTAACTATCACCCTGTCCCTGCACCCAGATCCTGGACTGGGACTACTACATCGAGAGACTAGGCAGCACCATCCAGAAGATCATCACCATCCCTGCAGCACTGCAGCAGGTGAGAGAGCAGCTGGGCCTGGAGGGGCTGGGCCCTGGGCCTGGAAGGGCCAGGTCCCTGGCCTCTCCCGCTGTGGCTGGCGTGACAGGCCATGTGCTTGCAGGTGAAGAACCCTGTGCCCCGCGTCCGACACCCAGACTGGCTGCACAAGAAGCTCCTGGAGAAGAACGACGTGTACAAGCAGAAGAAAATCAACGAGCTGTTTACTAGTGAAGGCAAGAGACAGGTAATGGGGGTAGGGCTGAGACACAGCAGAGGGACTGGCCGATGCTGTTTGCCTAGGCCACGTGGGGCCCTGTCTGTTCCCACACCCTGGCCACCACGGCTGAGCCCCCCTGCCCTTGTTCCCACCCCAGGTCACTGCCAACCAGCCTCAGGAGGGCACCCCCTGCACACAGGTTGCCGACATGGAGGATTTTGGGGCTTCCAAGCCCGTGCAGCCGTCGGTTCCTATCGCCAGTAAGCGCAAGCGGGTCCTGGTGACAGGGGAGAGCCAGGAGATGTCTCAGAACCTGGAGCTGACCCAGTCCTGGCGGGAGATCCTGGGCCCGCCCCCGCCCACTGGCACCACCAAGGTAAAGATGCTCCGGTGGGAGGCAGGGCAATACCTGTGAGATGCTCACTGGTCTGGGGAGCAGAGGGGGCAGCGTTGAGGGGACGGGGAAGGGCAGGCTTAGCCCAGCTCCATACCCACGCCCCAGATCCTGTCCTGGCTGGGGAGTTGGAGGGGCTGGGTAGTAGCACATATCCATATCTCAGGGGATTGCCCTGACCGTGCTGGGTGTCTTTGCAGCTAATACCTCCATGATCCTCACCCCAGTCACCCCCCTTTGCTCTCCCCCCAGGAGGAGCGCCTGGCCTGGCTCCGGTACCACAAGAAGAAGTGGGAGCTGCAGGCGCGGCAGCGCCAGGCCCGCCAGAAGAAGCGGCGGCTGGAGGATGGTGAGGTGGTGCTGGGTGGGGGCGTGATCCGGGATGGGTCCTCCAAGGGGCTCAGCAGCTACCTGCGCAGGACAGCGCGCAGCATCTTGGACCTGCCCTGGCAGATCGTGCAGGTACCAGGCAGCAGGAGGTGGGCTGTTTCTGCTGAGTCCGTCACGGGTGCTCAGCCTCTGCTTGGAAATCCCTCCTGCAGACTCCCAAGCTGGTGAATCCCAGGTGGACCAGGCGGGACCTCCCAGCCCAAGGGCCAGGTGGCTCTTTATGGACACTAGCTCCCCTGGCAGAGAGGGGGCTTGACCCATTGTCCCTGGCCAGGATTTCTGGGTGGTTCAACCCGGCTCATCCCCTGTGGTGCTGCCATTGAGCCCAGCTGACTGAGGCGGGGAGGAAAAAGGTGTCTGGACCTTGGCCTGGACTGTGAGCTCCTCCTTGCGTTTGGGCACCCAGCCTCTTGCTGCTGCAGTGCCCGTCGTGGCCTTTGAAAGCCCCTGGCTGGCCTGGAACTGCAGCCTGAGCGTGTGACAGTGATCCGCACCTTGCCCTAGCACAGAATGCCTAGCCAGGGGCCGGCACTGGCAAGGATCTGCTGGCCCTCGTCACAGGCTCCGAGCAGACGGCCGTGGTGGCATGTGCACAGCTCCTTTCAGAAGCAGTGTCATGGACTGGAGGCTCCCTGGGAGCAGAGTTCAGTGGGGATCTCCCCCTGGCTCAGGGCCTGGATTTGAGCTGGGAGGGTTTGGCCTCCAGGCCCAGGAAGAGAGCACCTCTGGGGGGCAGTAACTGAGCACATGCAGGGGATCAGGGGGGTGAAGGCATGGTATGGCCAGAACGCCCCTGCCTCTCAAGTCCCAAGGTTGAGAAAACATCCAGTGTGGCTGGTGGCCCCAGAGGGAGCGGCGTTCTCTCGAGGCAGGTGCCCGGGGTTGAGGTCAGGTATCCTGAGCAGGGGGCCCTACAAGCCCCTGGGGGAAGAGTGAGTAACACTGCGCGCTGCCTCCCACCGGGCCTCTGAGCCGCCTTCCCGCCTGCAGGTTGCTGAGACCAGCCAGCCAGGCCTGTTCAGGCTGTGGGCCGTCATCGGGAGCGACCTGCACTGCATGAAGCTGAGCATCCCACGTGTCTTCTACATCAACCAGCGGGTGGCCAAGCCAGAGGAGGGAGCCACCTACCGGAAGGTGAGGGGAGCGATCTCGGCTCCGCTGGCTGCACATGGGCAACGAGTCAACTGCCCGGGGAGGGAAATCCTATCAGCTAGAGGCCAAGTTCAGACAGTGTGCTGTGCAGGGCCCTCTACCCAGCTCGGCCAGCGCCCCTCAGTCCTGACCCACAGCCCCTGCTGTCCCAGCCCTGTCCCCCAGCTCTGCCAGCCCCCCTCAGTCCTGACCCACAGCCCCTGCTGTCCCAGCCCCACCCCCCAGCTCTGCCAGCCCCCTTCAGTCCTGCCCCGCAGCCCCTGCTGTCCCAGCCCCACCCCCCAGCTCTGCCAGCCCCCCTCAGTCCTGCCCCGCAGCCCCTGCTGTCCCAGCCCCACCCCTCAGTCCTGCCCCGCAGCCCCCTGCTGTCCCAGCCTTTCATCCCCCCTACTGCACAGCCAGCCCCCTCAGTCCTGACCCACAGCCCCTGCTGTCCCAGCCCCACCCCCCAGCTCTGCCAGCCCCCCTCAGTCCTGACCCACAGCCCCTGCTGTCCCAGCCCTGCCCCTCAGTCCTGCTCCGTGGCCCCTGCTGTCCCAGCCCTGCCCCCGCCACTGCTCGGCCAGCGCCCCTCAGTCCTGACCCACAGCCCCTGCTGTCCCAGCCCTGTCCCCCAGCTCGGCCAGCGCCCCTCAGTCCTGACCCACAGCCCCCTGCTGTCCCAGCCCTGCCCCCTCACTGCTCTAGCAGGCTGTGGGTTGGGACTAAAAGGTGCTGGTAATATCCCAGCCCTGCCCCCCAGCTCTGCCAGCGCCCCTTAGTCCTGACCAACAGCCTCCTGCTGTCCCCACCCTGCCCCTGAGTCCTGACCCACAGCCCCTGCTGTCTCAGCCCTCCCCCCAACACACACCCGCTGTTCTGCCAGTGTCCCTCAATCTCTACTCACAGCCCCTTGCTGTCCCAGCCCTGCCCCCCAGCTCTGCCTGCCCCTCAGTCTCTACTCACAGCCCCCTGCTGTCTCAGCCTTGCCCCTGCGCCCCCCACTGCTCGGCCAGCACCCCCTCAGTCAATACTCATAGCTCCCTGCTGTCCCAGCCCTGTGCCCCCCAGCTCAACCAGTACCCCTCAGTCCTGACCCACAGTCCCTGCTGTCCCAGCCCTGCCCCGTCCCTCCCCACTGCTCAGCCAGCACCCCTCAGTCCTAACCCGCAGCTCCCTGCTGTCCCAGCCCTGCTCCTCCAGCTCTACCAGTGCCCCTCAGTCCTGCCCCACAGTCCCTGCTGTCCCAGCCCTGCCCCTGTCCCTCCCCACTGCTCAGCCAGCACCCCTCAGTCCCTGCCCACATCCCCTGCCATTCCAGCCCTGCCCCCCAGCTCTGCCAGCACCCCTCAGTCGTGACCCACAGCCCCTGCTATCCCAGCCCTGCCCTACCCAGCTCTGCCAGTGCTCCTCAATCCCAACCCGCAGCCCCCTGCTCTGCCAGTCTTGTCCCACCTCCTACTGTCAGCACCCCTCAGTCCAGATCCACAGTCCCCTGCTATCCCAGCACTGGCCTACTGGGCAGAGGCAGGCAGTTATGGTGATTTTGAGATGTGCACAGTGGATGAATCCCCTGGACTCCTTTCCACATGGGAATGGGCTAGCGCTGGGAGGTGGGTGGCCTATTCAGCTAGGGCCTGAGCCAGTTCTGGGAGTAGCTGTAGTTCTGTAGCTCTCCTGGGGGCGTTTGGGGCTCCCCCAGCCCATGGGAGGAGTGCAGACTAGCGGACGGTTGTGTGTGCATCTTCCTGGCAGGTGAACAGAGTCCTGCCCCGCTCGAATCTCCTCTACAACCTGTACGAGTATTCCGTCCCCGAGGACATGTATCAAGAGCACATCAACGAGATCAACGCCGGCCTGTCTGCCCCGGACATAGAGGGAGTGTACGAGACTCAGGTGACTGTGCCTGGTACCCACCGGGGTTCTGCCCCAGAGGCAGACCTGGCTCCTAAACTGCTGGCCAAACCTGGCCACAGCTTGGGGATGGGAACACAGGCTCCCGTGGCCCACTCGGGTGTTACCCCAGCCTGCCTGAGGCCTGGGAGCCCCCTGCCTGCAGCATCAGGTGTCCTGTCGCCGGCTCAACAGGGCTGTCCCTCCAGGGAAATGCAGCAGCATGTGCCACCCCTCTTCCCTGGGAGCTATGAGGTGAGGGTAGGGGAAGGAGGTCACCAAGTGAGATCACACAGGGAAATGGGGCAGGGCAACAGAACTGCCTGAGCGAGCCATGGTCCCTCCACTGGCGACTACCCTCTGGCCCGCCCCCACCCACGTGAATAGCTGCTGGCCCAGTGTCAGTGCCTGTGATGGAGGCTTCCTAGGGAGGCTGACGAGCTCTGCCCCTCCCCAGGTGCCATTACTGCTGCGCGCTTTGATCCACCTGGGCTGCGTGTGCATGGTCAGCAGGCAGCTAGTCAGGCACCTCACTGGCCGCGAGGCTGAAACCTTTGCCCTGGAGCACCTGGAGATGCGCTCGCTGGCCCAGTTCAGCTACCTAGAGCCAGGTAAGGCCCGAGGCTGGGTGTGTTGGCAGGAGGGCTGCGGGGCCCAGCCCCACAGCTCTTACCTGTCTGCTCTGCGTTCCTAGGGAGCATCCGGCACATCTATCTCTATCACAACTCCCAGGGCAGCAAGGCGCTCTTTGGCCTCTTCGTCCCATCGCAGCGCAAGGCCTCTGTCTTCGTGCTGGACACGGTAAGGGGGGGGCTGCAGGGTGTCTTTAGAGGGGTTGGGATGTTCTGTGCTTCTTTGGATTGTGGTTTCCCAGTGGGCTCCAGCAGGAGCGCGGCAGCGTTGTTCTCCAAACCCCTCTCAGCACAGAGCAATGCAGCGTCTGGAGCTGCTGGCCCCTGTATGTGAGGACTGGGGGCCTTGCTCTCCCCCCCGACCCACTCTCTCTTTTTGGCACAGGTGCGCAGTAACCAGATGCCAAACCTCACCAACCTGTACTCATCAGAGCGCAGCGCCATGCTGGAGAAGGTGGGCGGAGAGCTGCTCCCTCCGGACAAGCACACCTTCGAAGTGCGAGCCGAGACCGACCTCAAGACAGTTTCCAGAGCCATCCAGCGCCTGCTGCTGGGCTACAAGGTAGGAGCCACCGCAGGCACCGGGGCTCGGCTAGACACGCAGACGCGGCAGCAGACCATTGGCGGGCGGCCCAGCACTTTATACCCACTACCAGGCCCTGGTTGGCCAGCCATCACCCTAGGCTGGTGCGGTCTCTCCCAGTGCAGGACAAGCCTTGCAGCTAGGCCTCCCAACTCGTTCCTTGGGGCCACGTCCCCACAGCCTCTGCTTCCAGCCGTGGTGACCAACATGGTGGAGAGGTGGCAGAGGGGGATCCGCCAGCTCTGCAGGGGGCTCTGACCCACTGCAGGGGCGGATGTGATCAGCCATGGGCACTCGCTGGCCAGGCTGCAGTTTCTCTACCTAGGCAGAGGCCTCTGCACTCCCCGCCCCAGCCAGCCCCAACTCCCCTCCCGCTCCATGCAGGACGAGCGCAGGGGCCCTACGCTGATCGCTGTGCAGTCCAACTGGGACGTGAAGCGGCTGGTGAGCGTGATTCCTGTCTTCGAAGAGTTCCCCTTGGTTCCCATGCGGGTGACAGATGACATCAGCTATGCCGTCCTGGACTGGCAGCGCCATGCTGCCCGTCGCATGATCCGCCACTACCTCAACCTGGACACCTGCCTGTCACAGGCCTTCGAGATGAGCAGGTGAGCCGCTGCTGCTGCCCCCTGTCTGGGGACAGGTGCCTGGCACAGTGGGAGGCCTGTGGTTGGCTCTGTCCTGTGCCCCCTAGTTGGGGCAGACCAGTGTCAATCGCTTTCTCTGTACCTGGGCTGAGCCCTGCCCCTCGCCTTCCCCACCCCAGGTACTATCATATCCCCATCGGGAACCTCCCCGACGACATCTCCACCTTCGGCTCCGACCTCTTCTTCTCGCGCCACCTGCGTCGCCACAACCATCTGCTGTGGCTCTCCCCCACGGCCCGCCCGGACCTCGGGGGCAAGGAGGCGGACGACAACCGGCTGGTCATGGAGTTCGACGACAGAGCCTCGGTGGAGATCAACAACCCAGGCTGCTATTCCACCGGTGAGGAGGAGGCTGCATGGTGCTGGACTGTTGCTTGGGGAGTGAGAAGCGGGGTGGGGAGCCAGCCTGCTGCCCCCAGGGGTAGGGTGTTTGGGGGACTGCTCAGCACCCTGCCACCGGCCCACCTTGGGCTGCCATGCTCTTTGCTAAGCCAGTGTCAAGGTGGTTGATACTGAGGCTGGTTTATGGTGAAAAGTGACATGGGCATAGCTACCTTGTGAACCCACCCCCTCCGCCTGATGCAGCCATGCTGACAGAGCCCACGGTGTAGACACAGGATAACTGAGAAACCCCACCTAGAAGTGTAGGCTGCATCTGTACTATGAGCTGTGCTGGTCTCTGGAGACCGGAAACCCCCAGGGAATGCCGGGGGCTGCAGGCACCCCCATGGTCACCCCAGCTGTCCTCAGAAAGTCAGCCCATTATCGTGAAACCTTCAGAACCAGGCAAAATGAGCCGGAGGCTGAATAACACTGAACAGGCTTCCTGGGCCAGTGTCCCTGTGACTGAGACGCTGAGCCTCTTTAAACGCCAGCAAACGCGAAATCCTGGCTGCGGCTAGCGACTGATCGGCCAGCTAGTGGTTGTGCAGACCCAGGCGGCTGTCCTGCTTCATCTGAAATGGTTCAGGGCCCTCCATCTCCACAGCAGCCGCTGCTCCAGATAGCCGGTCCCTACCACCCGCCCCAAGCATCGTTCTGTACAGAGCCACAGGGTACCTGCACTCTGCAGCGGTTGCACTATAAATAGCTCCACGCGGGGTTCACTTGTGTTGAACCACTGACTTCAGTGGGGCCAGGAGTTTGCCGTGCTGGGGCCAGGGAACTTCCCTCCTGCTGACAGGCTGCTTGTATACAGTGTGCCTGGAGCTGGACATCCAGAGCCTGGCTGTGAACACCATCCTGCAGTCCCATCACATCAACGACATGGAGGGAGCCTCCAGCATGAGCATCAGCTTCGACGTGATCCAGCAGGCATCTCTCGAGGACATGGTGACAGGGAACCAGGCCGCCAGCATCCCAGCCAGCTACGACGAGACCGCCCTCTGCTCCAACACATTCAGGTGTGGCCACGTGGCCAGCGTACGGGCCAGGCTCTGCCAGGCGCTCTGTGAGAGGACACCTGGCAGGGGCTGGGGGGTGTTTGCCTGCCCAGCAGGTGTCTTGGAGCAGCTGTTCGAAGGGCATGGCTGTGCGTAGCCAGGAGCATGACTCTGGGCTCTGGGGACCTGGACCTTCCCCCGTCCCCTGGGCCTGTAGGTGTCGGCAGGAGGGGACCTGGAGGTTTGGCCTACGCAGGGACACCAGAGTGCTGCCTTTGTAGCTGTGAGTGGGGGGTGGGCGCTGCTGGGTTCCTCCAGGAGCATTTGGAGGGGTCAGGCTCCAGCTGAGGCCCGTGGACTTGGCCCAGAGTTGGGCAAGGCCTGATCTCTGCTCTCCTGGCAGGATCCTGAAGAGCATGGTGGTGGGCTGGGTGAAGGAGATCACGCAGTACCACAACGTCTATGCTGACAACCAGGTGATCCACTTCTACCGCTGGCTCCGCTCGCCCGCCTCGCTGCTGCACGACCCGGCGCTGCACCGCACCCTGCACAACATGATGAAGAAGCTCTTCCTGCAGTGAGTGAGGGGGGGCGGCTGGCAGGGTCCCCTGAGGAGCTAGCTGCAGGTGCGTAGGGCAGGCCCCAAAGTGGACCTGGTCACCCCATTCGCTGCTGTACTCCTCTGGCTCTAGAGAGAGGGCTGGAAGCACAGCCAGCCTCTGCTGTGCTGTGGGACTGCATCACAGGTTGAGCACCGCTAGGTGGCACCATTAATGTGCTCAACAAGTGGGGCCTGGTGGGGGGCCATAGTGCAGCCGGGGGGATGAGGCGTGCTGGGACCTGCGGGCGGGGGTGCCGCGCCAGAGCCGGGGAGATGAGGTGTGCTGAGACCTGCGGGTGGGGGGCATCAAAGCTGGGAGGGATTAGATGTGCTGAGACCTGCAGGAGGGGGAGCCAAGGAGATGAGGCATGCTGAGACCTGGGGGCAGGGGGCCGTGCCAGAGTTGGGGGGGATGAGGTGTGCTGAGACCTGGGGGGGGGGGAGTGGGCGCCAGAGCCAGGGGATGAGACATGCTGAGATCTGCGGGTGTGGGGGCCACACCAGAGCCAGGGGGGTGGGGCATGATGAGATCTGCAGGTAGGGGGAGCCGTGCTTGGTCCCAGCGGCTCCCAAACATCACTGGTTCATGTAGCACCTTGAACAACGGCTGTGAGGTGATGGGCTGGAAGATCTGGGAACCCTGCACTCGCCTGCGCCCAGAACAGGTGATCCAGGCTGAGAGGTTAAGGGCCTGCTTCCATTAAACACAGGAGGGGTCATGGCAGCGCCTTTGCGTGGCTGTCGGGGCACTGCCATGCTCACCAAAGGGTAGTGCAGGCAGCCCAGCCAGCCAGGCCTCCTGTGCCTAGCACCCTGTCAAGGGGAGCTCCCTTCAGAGACGCGATGCCCGGCGGGGTCTGCTCCTGAGGCTGTACCTGTGGAGGGGGCTGGGGTGGCAGCGTATGGGCCAGAGCTCTCTGGGGGGCAGCACCAGCCTCACGTGCTCCTCTCCCCTTCGCACCCTTCCCCCAGGTTGGTGGCCGAGTTCAAGCGACTCGGCTCTTCCGTGGTTTATGCCAACTTCAACCGCATCATCCTATGCACCAAGAAACGGCGCATCGAGGACGCCATTGCCTACGTGGAGTACATCACGAACAGGTGTGACTGGGCAGCTGGCCGAGTTCCCCTGGCCCTGCAGTGCAGGGCTGAGCCCCACAGCCGGGGCGTGCGGAGAGGCTGCAGCCAACGGCTCTAGCCCGGACGAGGGCAGGACTGTGCCTCTGTGGCTCAGAGCAGGAGTCCGTGGTTCATGGAGTTTAAACCCAGGCACGCCCCCTAGATCCTCTGTGCAGTGGTGGTGTAGCCGTGTTGGGCCCCGGACGCTGGGCAGACCAGCTGGGGGAGGTAGCAATGTCTCTCTCCCCAGCAGAAGCTGGGCCTATCGAAGATGTTCCCTTGCCAACTGCATCTGCCAGTCTGACTCCTGCATACCCCAGGCCAGTGAATTTCCCCTAGTGCCAGCTACGCACCCTGCCCGGCTGACTCTCAGCATGCTGGAGCTGGCTGTGTCTGAGCCATTAGAGTGCAGGGGCTCCCCATGGGCCTTTGGGTCTGGGGGGTGCTCGGGGTAGGGGGCAGCCTGATGAGCACAGTGTGTTGTCATCCCAGAGCCCCTGGATCAAACGTGCCTCTTTGTCCCCAGCCCTGGAGCCTCTTTGGGGCAGGCCCGGCACCCATGATGCCCCTGGTCAGAGCAGAGCCATGCTCCAGTCGTCTTATGCCAGGCCCACTCCCTGAAGAGGGTCTGATCTGAGGGGGCTCTACTGGCTGGCTGGGCAAGGGAGTGGCGCCCCCACGTGGGACACACCTCCCACGCTGCCCTCCTCTCTCAGGCCCCAAGGGGACTTTCCGTCGAGGTGCGGAGTAGAAGGCAGACCCTGGGCGGGCTGCAGTCTCCATGTGTCTCTGGTTCATCATCATCTCTTCCCTTCCAGCATCCACTCGAAGGAGATCTTCCACTCCCTGACCATTTCCTTCTCCCGCTGCTGGGAGTTCCTGCTCTGGATGGACCCGGCTAACTACGGGGGCATCAAGGGGAGAGTGCCCTCTGGGGAGGTAAGCGCCCAAGGCAGGCTGAGGCACACTGTGGAGAGGGGAGCAGGGGCTGTGCCAGGTGTGGGGGCAGGGGGTTGGGTTGTCTCTGCTGGGCATCAGGCACTGTTACCCCCCGAGGGAGGTGAAATGGGGCTAGGAATCAGGCGTGTAACTGTCCAGCACTTGGCCCTTTGGTTTAGACGGGCACCAGCAAAAGGCAAGCGGGTGCTGAGGAGGGCAGTGAGGATGAAGAGGAGGAGGCTGAGGAGGAGGAAGAGCCGGGAGAGGCCAGTGTGGAGGATTTGCTGGAGAACAACTGGAACATTGTGCAGTACCTGCCCCAGGCAGCCTCCTGCCAGAACTACTTCCTCATGATCGTGTCGGGTAAGTGCACCCCCTGCAGGGCTCATGGGGGGGCCCTCTCCCCCGCCCCCCCAGCCCTTACTACTGCCCCCCACAGGAGCCAGATCCAGGCTCTTCCCTGCTGCCCCCTGAGACACTTGGTGCTGCCCCCTGGTGCTCAGTGGGGGCTCCCATCTCTGCCCATTCTGTTATGGATGCTGTCCATTAGGGTGACTGTGTTGTGATAGCATCTGGGAGCCCCCGACCGGACACCACTGTGCTGTGCGCTGCACAGACACAGGCCCTGGAAGGCGCCCGCGGGTGGGCATTCCAGCTGAGGGGGCTCCCGAGGAATGGGGGTGGTGCAGGCCTGCCAAGGCGTCCCCTCCTGTCCGCCCATCAGGTGGCTCTGTGCCGGGGGCCAATCCGAGGTAACATGGGGTGCCATGCTGAGATCATAGTTGGAGCCTTGCCTCTGTCCCCTCTTCCCAGCCTACATCGTCGCCGTGTACCACAGCATGAAGGAGGAGATGCGGCGCAGCGCCCCCGGGAGCACGCCTGTCAGGAGGAAGCCCAGCAGCCAGGCCTCCCAAGAGGTTGTGGGCGAGGTGGGCACTATGCCTGGTGAGTTAAATTCTTCTTTTTGCCCTGGGGGTTGCAGCCTGCCGGACGCTGGTGTCTGGGTGAGGCGAGCTGGCCCCGTCACGCTGCAGTCTGGCTCAGGGCGCCCTTTCCCCTCTCCCTCCAGGTGTGATCACCTTCTCGCAGGACTACGTCTCCAATGAGCTCACCCAGAGCTTCTTCACCATCACCCAGAAGATCCAGAAGAAGGTGACTGGCTCCCGCCATGCCACTCTGCCCTCGGACATGTTCCCAGCGCTGCCCGGCTCCTACCTACCGCTCAACAACCCGGCGCTGGAGTTCATTAAATACGTCTGCAAGGTTAGCTGTGCGCCTGCTGCATGGCAGAGCCCTGGGCCTGCTGAGTCAGCAGTGCTCTCTCCTTCCTCCTGTGCCCAGGACTCTGCCCCAGCCAGAGGAGGCACAGCTGCCCTCCTGGGTTCCAGCCAGGCTGGGGAATCCCCGGGCGGTCTTCCTCTAATCTGCAGTCTGCCCATGCCACTCACCTCCTGCAGAGAGCGGGAGGCCCTGGCACAGGGCTCCAGCCCGCTAGTTTCCCCAGGAAGGATTTACCCCTCCCCTGCTGCCCCAGTCAGCTGCCATCGCTGCCCCAGGGACTCTGCAGGCCACATAGGGGCACAGAGCCCCACCTTGCAGTCAGTGGCCCATGCGGCTCTCCCCTCTGGCAGGTGCTGTCTCTGGATGCCAACATAACCAATCAGGTGAACAAGCTGAAGCGGGACCTGCTGCGCCTGGTGGACGTGGGTGAGTTCTCGGAGGAGGCCCAGTTCCGGGACCCCTGCCGTTCCTACGTGCTCTCAGAGGTGATCTGCCGCAACTGCAACTTCTGCAGGGACCTGGACCTCTGCAAAGACCCAAGCCCCTGCCAGGTACCAGGCTGCCACGGAAGCTTGCTGGGCTCCCACACTGAACTCTAGCAAGTGTCCCACTCCAGCTCACCCTGTCTCTGCCCTTAGGATGCCACTGTGCCCCCAAGCTGGGTGTGTTCCAACTGCCAGGCAGAGTATGAGCGCAGCTCCATCGAAGCGGCCCTGGTGGAAGCCCTGCAGAAGAAGCTGATGGCCTTCATGCTGCAGGACCTGGTGAGAGGCGGAGGGAGGGACTGTCTCAGTGGGGCCCTTGCTGCTGCTAATGTCCAGCTGCTGGGCACGGGGCTGCTCTCCGCACAGCGGCGGGGGAATGGGGCGTCCACTTCAGGCACATGAATCATAGAATATCAGGGTTGGAAGGGACCTCAGGAGGTATCTAGTCCAACCCCCTGCTCAAAGCAGGACCAATCCCCAACTAAATCATCCCAGCCAGGGCTTTGTCAAGCCTGACCTTAAAAACCTCTAAGGAAGGAGATTCCACCACCTTCCTAGGTAACCCATTCCAGTGCTTCACCACCCTCCTGGTGAAATAGTGTTTCCTAATATCCAACCTAGACCTCCCCCACTGCAACTTGAGACCATTACTCCTTGTTCTGTCATCTGGTACCACTGAGAACAGTCTAGATCCATCCTCTTTGGAACCCCCTTTCAGGTAGTTGAATCCCCCTCATTCTTCTCTTCTGCAGACTAAACAATCCGAGTTCCCTCAGCCTCTTCTCATAAGTCACGTGCTCCAGCCCCCTAATCATTTTTGTTGCCCTCCACTGGACTCTTTCCAATTTCTCCACATCCTTCTTGTAGTGTGGGGCCCAAAACTGGACACAGTACTCCAGATGAGGCCTCACCAGTGTCAAATAGAGGGGAATGATCACGTTCCTCAATCTGCTGGCAATGCCTCTACTTATACAGCCCAAAATGCCGTTAGCCTTCTTGGCAACAAGGGCACACTGTTGACTCATATCCAGCTTCTCGTCCACTGTAACCCCCAGGTCCTTTTCTGCAGAACTGCTGCCTAGCCACTTGGTCCCTAGCCTGTAGCGGTGCATGGGATTCTTCTGTCCTAAGTGCAGGACTCTGCACTTGTCCTTGTTGAATCTCATCAGGTTTCTTTTGGCCCAACCCTCTAATTTGTCTGGGTCCCTCTGTATCCTATCCCTACCCTCCAGCGTATCTACCACTCCTCCAAGTTTAGTGTCATCTGCAAACTTGCTGAGGATGCAGTCCATGCCGTTCTCCAGATCATTAGTGAAGATATTGAACAAAACCGGCCCCAGGACCGACCCCTGGGGCACTCCACTAGAAACTGGCTGCCAATTAGACATGGAGCCATTGGTCACTATCCGTTGAGCCTGATGATCTAGCCAGCTCTCTATCCACCTTATGAGACTGAGCCCAGTGCTCTCTGGCTGGGCATGATTGCAGTATGCTTAGCAGCCACTGTTGGGGGTAGGGGCTGGCTTCAGCCTCAGGGACACACAGCCCCCCTTTGCAGGGCCCTGCTGGCGACTGGGGCCAGACAAAGCGAGGCTGTCCCCTGGGCCTGGCACTGTGGGCTGGGGCCCAATCCCACGGCTAGCCCCTCACCTCAGCAAAGCTCCTCTGCTCCCAGGTGTGTGTGAAGTGCAAAGGCGTGAAGGAGACACACATGCCCATCTACTGCACCTGTGCTGGAGACTTCACCCTGCTGATCCAGACCAAGGTACGTGCTGTCCCCGTCAGACCCACTGTGCTCCATGGGAAATGGTGGCCAGGAGTCGAGCAAACCCAGCCCCCTCCTGGCCCAGCCTCTCCTCCCTGTTCCCGCTAGCTCCTCACGTCCTGCCCTGTGCCTGGTGCTGGCACATGCACTCCCCACCCACACTGCAGTGCCATGCCTCCCCCTGTGGGCTGCAGCCCGGCCACCTCTCCCAACTGCTCCCTTTGTTCCTGCAGGCCTTCGTGGAGCAGATCAACGTCTTCCGCAGCATTGCCCGGCACTACAGCATGGCCCACCTGCTCGAGACCATCGAGTGGCTGCTGCAGCTGAACCCACAGCTCCGGTGATGACAGACCAGCCCCCTTCCCCGCTGCCATGGGCCCCAGGAGCAGGGGGGTATCTGAGCCCTGCGCTGCAGCAGCTTTTACCACAGGCTGTTGGCACCCCCGGCCTGCCCCTTGGCTTTCCTGCAGCCAGCTCCGAGGCCTGTAGTGTGACTGAGGTCAAGGTGCCAGCTCAGCTGTGCCCAGCGCTGGAGGCTTTGGAGGGACTGAAGCTCTCCATGGTGCAGGGCAGCCTGAGGGCTGGGCAGCGCCATGCTGTCCTGGCACTGACTGACTGAAAGCTCTCGCTGGCTGCCCTTGTAAGGAGCAGCGGGAGTGAAGCCAGGGGCAGCCCTGCCTCTCAGCGGGGCTCCTTTCTGCACCTGCAGTCCTGGGTGCAGGTGGGTGGCCCTGGTGGTTTTTATGAGGTTTTTTGATACGTTTGTGAATAAAGAGTTGCTCTGAGGAGTGCCAAGCTGTTGAGGACGGGTAGGGGGCAGCATGTGCACGTACCTCTGCGGGAGGGAGGGAGCACCTGGGAAATGAGTGCCCTCCCCTCCCACAGCCCAGGGCTCCCCCCCCACTCAGCCTGGTGGTGCAGTGAGGAATAGGGGCCAGCAGTGGAGGAAGAGGGCTCCCCATGGACTGGACTGGGCTACTGCCCTGGCACGGACTGAGGAGAGGCAGCTGCCGCATGGGGCACTGGGGCCACTTGGCTTGATTTCACACGTGGCCGGTAGTGTCAGAGGAGAGCCCAGCTCTGCTACTCGGCACTTACTGGGCCTTCGGGTGTCCTCTTGGGTGCCAGACCCTGGCCTCCCCATGGGGGTGAGGGGCTGAGTGACTAGTCTGCCCCACCCCTGCAGGATGGGCAGGGTGTTGAGTGCAGAGGGGGGCAGGTGAGCAGGTCTCTGTGCTCTGATTGACCAAGGGGGTTGGGGGCAGGGCATTGTTCACACCCAAAGGCTGAACCCCCGGTCCCATCTCGAGTACCAAGGTGTACGGTTGTGACTTAATCAGAGGGATTAATATTAGGGAGGGAGAGGAATTATTTAAGCTTACTACCACCGTGGACACAAGAACAAATGGGTATAAACTGGACACTAGGAAGTTTAGTCTTGAAATTAGGTGAAGGTTTCTAACCATTAGAGGAGTGAAGTTCTGAAACAGCCTTCCAGGGGGAGCAGTGGTGGCAAAAGACATATCTGGCTTCAAGACTAAGCTTGATAAGTTTATGGAGGGGATGGTATGATGAGAGAGCCTAATTTTGGCAATTAATTTGGCAACTGATCTTTGATTATCAGCAGGTAAGTATGCCCAGTGGTCTGTGATGGGATGGGATCTGAGTTACTAAAGCGAATTCTTTCCTGGGTGCTGGCTGGTGAGTCTTGCCCACATGCTCAGGGTTTAGTTGATCACCATATTTGGGGTCAGGAAGGAATTTTCCTCCAGGGCAGATTGGCAGAGGCCCTGGAGGTGTTTCACCTTCCTCTGCACCGTGAGGCATGGGTCACTTGCTGGTGGATTCTCTGCAGCTTGAGATCCTCAAACCACAGTTTGAAGACTTCAAAAACTCAGTCATAGGTTAGGGGTTTGTTACAGGAGTGGATGGGTGAGATTCTGTGGCCTGCATTGTGCAGGAGGTCAGACTAGATGATCATAATGGTCCCTTCTGACCTTAAAGTCAATGAGTATGAGTGATTCACATCTTCCTGCTCTGCCAGGGCACCTGCTATCCCAGCTGTGCCCATTCCCATGCCAGCAGGCCACCCTCCCCAGGGCACTAGCTCCTTCCACAGCCTCACCTGGCCTACAGCTCCCTCGCTTTCCCTGGGCAGGGTGGCACCGCGGTGCTCTCCTGGCAGGCTGGGGCCCTGCACACCGGGGTGCCTGATGGTGGCCCATAAAATACGCTGCTCCCAGCAGAGTCCCTGGGCCAGGGAGCCATGGGCTCATTTCGCTGTAAACTGCAGCTGCACAGCAGCTTAGGGAACCTGCCCCACCGGGACCTGCCATAGCTGGGGGTGGGGCGCCCTTCCCCTGTCCTCAACTCAGCCTGGGACTTGCCGTGGCTTGGGGGAGGGGGGCACCTATCCAGCAGCCCCAGCCTCGGCACTGCCCCCGAGGGGAGAGGCACCTCTCCCCCCAAGCCCAGGTGCTGCTGCTGCTCGAAGAGAACTGGGGGGAGTCCTCTCTCCCTGTCGTAGCCCTGGGGCAGCCTGCACCCTAAACCCCTCATCCCTGCCTCACCCCACAGCCTGCACCCTAACCCTCTGCCCCAGTGTGCCCCCTCCCACACTCCAAACCCCTCGGCCCCACCCCTGCCACATGAATTTTGTGTTGTACACCAATATACAGGTGATGTGTCACACAACACCTCGGTACTGGTGCACATAACAAAATTCCTTCTGCACATGTGTGGGAAAACAGAGGGGACACTGGCCATGGGAGGTCAGCTCCTGCCTCCTGGATCCTGTCCCCCGTGGCCGGGGGCTCGGGCACATCATTTTGTCCAGCCTGGGCTGCTGGAGGATTCGCTCTCTTTGCTCCAGCCCGAGTGCCCCCTGGCAAAGTTCCCCTAGTGGAAGCTGCAGCACATGGCACTGACTGCAGGTCTGGGCCGTTCTGTTCTTCACACAGGCTGCCCCCTGCCCGGGCCCGAGGCTTGTGCTCATGTGGCAGCCTCTGCCCATCTTCATGGGCGCCCCAGCCTGTGCTCAAGGGACAGGGCCCTGCCTCCGTTTCCCCATCTATAAAGTGAGGCTAATGCTGCTGACCTTGGTGAAGTGCTCCAAGCTCTGCTGCTGAAAAGCTCTGGGTCTGAGCTTGGGTGTGTGAGGGGGAGGGGGGCAGTGAAGGTGCTGGGCTCACAGTGTAAGCATCAGCCGTTAACCCCACATGCATGGGGGGAGGGGGCTCTGCCTAGGCAGGAAGGGTGCTTGGCTCTAGCCTGCTCCATCTTCAGCCTTTGCTGAGCCTGGCACTGCCAGGGCTGATTACTGCCCAGTATTAGCATGTGGGGGGCTGATGGGGTGTCCTGTCTCACTGGAACCTGGTCTGAGAAGCCACTTGGCTCCTGGAGGGGTAGGTGCTGGGCAGTGTCAGGCATGGTGCCATCCGGCTGGCTGGAGTGGGGCTGTTGACTCAGGGCAGAGGGGTAGGGGAGGTTAGATGTTAAAAACACTCCTGGAAGTGGAGACTCGCTCCCCCAGCCCATGTACTGCTCCCCCTCTGCAGCTGCATGCAGAATCCTTTGAGGGGGCAGAGCCAGCCAAGGGTGCTGGGCAGGTGGGGGGACTGCCCTGCATTTCCAGCTGGCAGCCCTCAGGAGGAGCTGCTGACCTGCTTTGCAGCCTCCTTTGGTGCAGGAGTCTAGGCTGGGAATGGTCTGGTCTGGTCTGTAGGCTCCTAGCAATGGGGTCTCTGGGCACCTCCCATCCATGCATGTGACTAACATCTCTGTTCCTCTCCCTTTTAGCCGCTGGACTGTATGCCACCCCTACCCCCTTTGGGACCCACTTTAGCTCGCTTGGGCCAGTCTCACCCCACCCCAGCCCCACCTTGTGTTATGAAAACAGCCTGCAGGGACCCTCCCATTCCTGCTCCCTAATTCTTTACCTGCTCGCTTCTGCGCTGGGTCGGCAAAGCCAAGCCCCCCGTCCTGCTAAGCAAACCCCTACAGCAAACCCACGCCCAGGGGATGGGATGGGAGCAGGCGGGAGCTGCCATTGCTAGAGCTGCTCAACAATTGCCTATCGTTTGTGGGAAATTTGGAAGCAATTCTGGAGTCTCAGATGAAGTCCCCCAGCGTCTCTGATATTTTAATGGCCAGGGTTCAAATGGGCTTTTTGTCAAAAGCCAAAAGTGTGGCCTGAAAACTGAGCCTTGCTGGTTTTTTCATTAAAGAAAATAAACACTCAGAACTGCTGCCCCCGCCCATTGCTCATTTGGGGCAGGAAGCTGCTTTGAGTTAAACCTTTGCCAAGTCAGTTTCATCCCAGCTGGCGCTGCCCCCTCCTGTCCCCAGGCTCTGCACCCCATCTCCCCAATCTCCGCTGAGTGCAGGAGCAGAGGGTAGCCAGGGGGCTCTGAGCAGATCCCAGACCGCCCTAATGATGGGCCTGTCGCTGCAAACCCACATGTGATCCCACCACTGCCAGCATCTGTGGGATGAGGCTGTGACCAGAAGGGAGAGGCAGGGAGCACCTCTTGCAAGGACCAGATGCCCATTAACCAGTGTGGTTGCCGCTCCTTGCCTCCCTTGGCAGGAATCAGGGAACTGGAGCTGGCTGGACAGTGCAGGGAAACCCGACCCTAATGGGCCTGCTGCACCATGGAATCGAGTTAGCAGGAGGCGCTGCGCCCCCCCCCACCCTTTCTGGGAAGCAGAGATTCCGGCAGGTGCATGCCCCCTGGGGCTGGGGTTAGTGAGTTCACACTACCAGCTCCTCCTCTTGGGCAAAACCCACCCTGCCAACTGGGCTTGGCTCTGCGCTGCCCCCGAGGGCTGAGATACTGGGGGGGGGGGAGCGCTCTGGGCAGCTCCCTCGAGCCGCCAGAGGAGACCAGTGCAATCAGCAGGGACAGGGATGGAAAGAGCCTGGTTGATGTTGCCCTGTTACTGACCCCCAGCTTTGAGGCCTAGTCACTTCCCTCTGGCCAGCGCTGAAGGGTCTCAGGGACCCCTGCTGTGTTGAGGGAGGTTCCATGCCCGTGGCCTCCTGGTGCAGGAAGATTGCCCCTTGCTCTGAGGGGAGCCAGAGGTCAGTGCGGGGCTGCTTGCTCACCAGCCCCAGGTGGTTCTGGGGCAGCAGGGGTGCTAGGGAGACAGTGTGGGCGATGCTGCCTCCAGCTAGTGCTCCGAGTGGGATCAGGGCCTTGGAGAGACTCACCCTAGCACTGTGTCTAGTGCAGCCTGAGGCCTGGTTGGGAGCTGCTTGGCCCAGCTGACGGTAAGCACAGGGAGAGCAGGCAGTGATGCTAGCAGCTCCTGGGCACAGGCCATGTGTTACTGCAGCACCGGCCTTCTGCTCCCAGGGGTGGCCAGACACCAGCTGCAGGAAGGGGAGGCGCAGCCCCCAGCCTGAGGTTAGTGGGAGCCATGCTGCGGGCGCCAGGCCTGTGGGAGCTGTAGAGATTCCTGCAGGGCTGCAGCCAGGGGTGCCAGCTCCATGTTGGGATCCTAACCCGATTGCCAACCCCCAGGACAGCCCTTGAGTCTCCAGGAATTAAATACAAATCTCCAAGAGGCTGCAGAGAGCCCCCTGGGAGATAAATCCTAGGGTAGTCTGAGAATGGTGAATCCCGTTTATACATGGCCCCACAGTATGCCAACATTTTTATGGCTGACTTAGAACAATGCCTCCTCAGCTCTCGTCCCCTAATGCCCCTCCTCTACTTGCGCCACACTGATGACATCATCATCTGGACCCACGGAAAGGAGGCCCTTGAGGAATTCCACCTGGATTTCAACCATTTCCATCCCACTATCAACCTCAGCCTGGACCAGTCCACACAAGAGATCCACTTCCTGGACACCAGTACTAATAAGCAATGGTCACATAAACAGCATCCTATACTAGAAACCTACTGACCACTATACTTACCTACATGCCTCCAGCTTCATCCAGACCACATCACACGATCCATGGTCTACAGCCAAACCCTAAGATACAACCACATTTGCTGCGATCCCTCAGACAAACACCTAGAGGATCTCTATCAAGTGTTCTTAAATACCCACCTGGCGAAGTGAGGAAACAGACTGACAGAGAGAGATGGGTACCCAGAAATCACCTACTATAGGACAGGCCCAGCAAGGAAAATAACAGAACACCACTGGCCATCACATACAGCCCCCTCAGCGCATTATCAATGATCTACAACCTATCCTGGAAAACGATCCTTCACTCTCACAGGCCTTGGGAGGCAGACCAGTTCTCGCTTACAGACAGCCCCCAAACCTGAAGCAAATACCAGCAACTACACACCACACCACAGAAACCCTAATCCAGGAACCCCAGTCCCTATAACAAACCCCATTGCCTTCT
Organism: Gopherus flavomarginatus; assembly: GCF_025201925.1. Classification (NCBI taxonomy): domain Eukaryota; kingdom Metazoa; phylum Chordata; order Testudines; family Testudinidae; genus Gopherus; species Gopherus flavomarginatus. The sequence goes on along the minus strand of NC_066631.1, from coordinate 4,712,955 downwards.
CTGTCCCCATATCTACTCTAGCGGTACCATCAGAGGACCCAGCCACACCATCAGGGACTCATTCACCTGCACATCTACTAATGTACATGTACATTGGCCAAACTGGACAGTCCATACGTAAAAGAATAAATGGACACAAATCGGACATCAGGAATGGTAACGTACACAAGCCAGCAGAACACTTCAATCTCCCTGAACATTCAATTTTAGGATATAGATATTGAGGCCTGTCTGCAAAGACCTATACTTTAAGAATTTAGGTGTATTCTTATCACTTAGCTAGTTATAGAGATATAAAAGAAAGAATAAAAAATCACTGTCTGTGTAAGGGCCTTCTCTTACTGTGACAATCTGAGGCCCTGTTTAGTCACACTGAAATAAGGCAATCGGGGGCTGTTCGGAAGGTGATCCGATTTATCATCTCCAGAGAAAGGGAAGAGCCTAGAACATGTAAAAGGAAATTTAGTTTGATAGTTTTCTGTCTGGTAAAAACTCACTTATCAATAGACACAGCTGGAAAACCCTTATGTCTGTGTAGATGCAGTTGTGAAATCCTCACTTCTGTATTGTTTTGTATGTTTATTTGCATGGTGTCTGTCTGGTTCTGTGATTGTTTCTGTCTGATGTATAATTAATTTTGTTGGGTGTAAACCAATTAAGGTGGTGGGATATAATTGGTTAAATAACCATGTTACAGTCTGTTAGGATTGGTTGGTTGAATTTCAGTAAATGGTTGGTTAGGGTATAGCTAAGCAGAATTCAAGTTTTACTACATAGTCTGCAGTCAATCAGAAAGTAAGTGGGGGGAGGGAATGGGAACAGGGACTGGGGATGGGGGAATTGGGATCATGTTTTGCTAAAGGGGAAAATGGGAACAGAAACAGGGACACAGGCAAGGCTCTGTGGTGTCAGAGCTGGGAAGGGGACACTGAGGAAGGAAACTGGAATCGTGCCTGCTGGAAGTTCACCCCAATAAACATCGAATTGTTTGCGCCTTTGGACTTCAGGTATTGTTGCTCTGTTCATGCGAGAAGGACCAGGGAAGTGAGAGGGTGAAGGAATAAGCCCCCTAACATTCAATAAAAGTAGCCTCCTTCAACAAAAAAAAATTAAAAAAACAGACTTCAAAGAGAAACAGCAGAACTAAAATTCATTTGCAATTTAACACCATTAATTTGGGCTTGAATAGGGACTGGAAGTGTCTGGCTCACTACAAAAGCAGCTTTGCCTCTCCTGGAATTGACACCTCCTCATCTATTATTGGGAGTGGATCACATCCACCTTGATTGAATTGGCCCTGTCAACACTGGTTCTCCACTTGTGAGGCAACTCCCTTCTCTTCATGTGTCAGTATAATAATGCCTGCAGCTGTAACTTTCACTCCATGCAGCTGAAGAAGTGGGTTTTTTACCCACAAAAGCTTATGCCCAAATAAATGTGTGAGTCTTTAAGGTGCCACCGAACTCCTTCCATTTATACAGTAGGCCAGCCGGGGTGTAAAATGCCAGGGGGGAAGTGCGTTTGCCTGCCCAGCAGTTGCACCGTGCATGCATTTCTTCACCTTGTGTGGTTGCGGCTTTGTCCTGCCATAAAGTCTGTGCATGTAACAGCTATGCATGCACGCGGGCACAATCACGGTGTTTGTGTCTGCGTTACCCTGCAATGGCCTCTCACTTTCAAGAACCGGGACCAGCCGTGGATGCTGGTGAGGGCTCGTCAGAACAGAACAGCTCTGAAAGGCCCATCGAAAAGACAAAGTCCTGGTGCTGTTACAATAAAGACCCGGACTATAAAATCTGGCTTTACAAAGTTGATGAACTTACAGCCAAATGCATTGTGTGGTGTTAAGTATTTTCCGGTCATAAGGCTAATCAGTGAGGTTTTGCTGTCTCTCTCATTTTCGAAGGTGATGCTATTTTATTCTCTGTATTTTCAAACAATGGCATAATTAGCGCCCGGGCCCACACGCATGCACACGTTTAAACGTGCATTAACAAGCAAAGGAACCTAAACCCCATCTCGCTATTTAAAAATAAGATTCACATTGCAACTGGCAATTTTGCAGCATTGTTTATTTATGCAATATGCTTAAAATGTGACATTGTGACTCATCCGACGCTTGCTTCCACCGAAGGCAGTGACGGCTCTGGAGTGAGTGAGGTTCAGAGCACAGTAGGTCAGGCATCAATGCCATTACATCATGTGATGAAACCTCCCAGAATAGATCCCCCAGCTTCTGCTCCTGGCCCCCTCCCCTAGCCCCTGGCCTGGTGCAGCGTCTCTGACCTGACCCTGGGCGCTCTTTGGAGCAAAGCCCTGGTCTCCTTGCCCTCCTCTTCCCAGGGGCATGTGAGCTGGCCCTGGATGCCCTTAACAGCAGAAAGACCTCTCCCCTCCCCTCCCCCTCCACTCCACTTTCCGTCCCCAGCTCCAGCTGGTCCCGGGACGCTCCTCCATGGCCCATGGGGCTTGGCAGCCCTGAGTGTTGCCCTGGGGTGGGCAGGGGCTCAGGAATGGTCCGACCCCTAACCCTTGCCCAGTCCTGCAGGGGACTGGGGGGGACCAGCCCTGCTAGTGAAGTCAAGCTGCCCTGGCCCACGTGTTCTCCTAGAGGTCACAGCAGGAAGCTGCTAATGCGCTGGGATTTGCCGCAGAAACAGAAGAGCCAGAAAATGAGATTATGCTCAGAACCCCCCCTGCTTGCTCTGACTCAGTTACCTCCAAGCCTCTTTCTAATTGCTTTAGCGCACTCCCCGGGCACTTAGCGGCACCAGCTGCCCATGCTGAGTGGGGGGGAGGGCACAGGGATGTATCCAGCATGTGATGCCATCACACGGGGAGACGTGCCAGGGGGCCCAGGTTCAGGGCTGTCTAGTGAGTCGGGCATCAGCTGGGGCAGCTGCAGTCGCTCTGATGGCTCTCCCCGCACTGTCGAGCTGGGGGCAGCATCTTTCTGCACCTCCTGTCCCAGGCTGGCAGGCAGGGTCCTAAGTGCCGCTGGGCCCCGTGCAGCAGGAGGAGGAACCTGAGAGCAGCACACTGCATCACAGCATGGGCTCGGGTCGCAGGTGGCTACCGTCCCCATCACGTTGGCCAGCCCTGCTCAGAGCAACGGCCGTGCACCAGGCTGGTCGTGCCCCTGCGGCCTCTCCACAGCGCCCAGCAGCTGAGCTGAGCTGGGGGAACAATGGGGGCAAGGCCAAGGAAACTGGCTTAGTGCCTAGCGGGGCCGCGCCGCAGCCACACTTCGCAGCGCGGTAGCGTAGCTGGGCCCTGTCACGCAGCGTGGGAGAGTGAGGGCCCTGCCCCCCTCTTCCTGCGATTAACCGGGACTCTCAGCCAGCCAGTAACACAGAAGGTTTATTAGACGACAGGAACACAGTCCCAAGCAGAGCTTGTAGGTACAGCCAGGACCCCTCAATCAAGTCCTTCTGGGGGCTTCAGGGAGCTTAAACCCCAGCCTGGGATTCCCTGCCTTGCACCCCCATCCCAAGACTGAAAACAAAACCTCCTCCAGCGGCTCTCTTCTCCCTCCCCCAGCTCCTCTGCCCGGGAGGGCAGAAGGTGTCACTTCTCCCACCCCCGATCCTGGCTCAGGTTACAGCTCTGGTGGCTTCCCCCAACCCCAGTGTAACTCCCCTGCAACATTCCCAGGTCAGATCCGCCCTGCTTCCTGCTCCATCACAGGCCCACAAACAGCTCCCATGTAGCAGCCACACTGAGCAGAGAGCTCCCGGCACCCGGCTCGCCTGCCCCATGGCTGCTTTGAGAGCTCCATGAAAGATGCAGCGGGAGTACGGGGGGGAGGGGAGGGTTACAGCATCTAGCCCAGTGGGACCCTGATCTCGCTGGGGATGCCCAGAAACATCCTGTATGGCCCCACTGGTGTAGGGTGTGGGGCTGGGCACCAGCCCCTGGAAAGAAGCTGGGGAGCTAGTGCAATGAGATCCAGGATCTGCGCCCCCGACTCCCATGCCCAGGCATCACCATGCTAGCAACCCACCCAGCTGCCTGGGGTCCGGTCATGTGGGCTCTGCCCTCCCTCATCTCTCCGGGTACGGGCCACATGGGGGCTGCGCCGTCCTGCCTGGCACCTCTCTCTGGAGGAGCTCAGGATTCTGGCAGCTACATGCTTGCCAATTATGGCACGGGGCATGGGGGTCGTGGGGGTGCTCCCAGCCCCCTGCCCCAAGCAGCTCACGGCAGGGGGCTGGGGAGGTATGTGTAAGGGAGTGCGGGGGCCCTGCCTTTGCTCCGCCCTGGCCAGATTCCCCTTCCCCAAGGCCCCGCCCCTGAGAACGCTGCAGCCCTGCTCCTCCCCCTCCCGGAGTGACCTGAGCACTGGCAAACAGCTGTTTGATGGCAGGGGAAGCACTGGGGGGCAGAGGGAGGGGGGAGGAGTCAGCACACTGCGAGCTCAGGGGAGGAGGCGGAGAAGAGGCGGTGGGATGGGGGACCTTGGCTGCCGGTGGGTGCGGAGCCTGCAGCAGGAGCCCCAGGAGCCAGCAGGACCAAGCATCTGCCCCCCACAGCTGCCCGCCCCTGGGGCCCCCTGTCACTGGGGTCCCCATGTTTTACTGTAAATCCACCTTTGGATTTGGGGGCATCTCCATTTTCAGGTGCTCAGCCTGAGCACTTTTACACAGGACAGGGGCTCTGCACTTCCTGGAAAATGAGGGGTCTCAAGCTGGGCCCCAAAAACCTGACTCCCTCCCCCCAATCCCTAAGCATTAAAATTAAATCTCTAGCCCTTACTATTGTAACAAAACCCTTCAGACTATGACCCAAGTGTCACTGATGCTGTGAGCTCTGCCGGAGTCTGCAGGGAGCCTGAAACAGCAGCTCTCAGAGGGGTGACGTCATCTCAATGGTGCGTTACCTCTGAAACCTAAAGATGACAATTCAAATGTCAGTACTGCTCACTCAGTGGCTACTGCTCAAAGCCAGCCAGAAGGATGAGTGGCCGTGAGTGGGCATGGCTGGGTTTGTGGGTGGCTCATGGGAAAGTGCTAGCAGGTTTTACAGCCTCAATTCCATGGAGTGAGCAGGCTCCAGCACAGCAGGGGAGATGCGGGGAGCAGCTGTGGAGAAAGAGGAGCCTGGGGCGGGGCAGGGGGGCTCCCTTAGGGGGAGAGTAGCAGGGAAGAGATGATGCCCCGGGAGAGGCCAGTACCGATGTGCTCCCTCAGCTCATGGCACCCAGCGACCCAAGTGACTCCCGGGTCAGTGTGAGTTAACGAGCCGGCTGGGCCCCGGGAGGCGGCTGCGGCCTGCACAGATCAGCCTTTCTGCAGTTGGGCTCCTGGGGCCAACCTGTCGCCACATCACAGCCCACTGGGCACGTTCATTGCAGGAGGAGCTGGTGCCAGGAGAGCAGGGGGTGTAGAATGGGGCAGGTACCTGTCCCATGCTGCCCCCATGGGGATTTGGCCCTGCCCTTGGATCTGTACAAGGCTCCAGGGTGCCTGTGCAGCTGTTCAGCTTAGCGCCGGGGGCCTGTCTGGGCCAGGACTCACTCGCCCCAAGCTCTGCAGAGTCGCAAGGAAGCTGAGGCTCTCTGGGAACTCTGCTGGGCCAGGGGTCTCCTGGTCCTCACCCCTTCAGTCAGTACTGGGGCAGCCGCACTCAGCCTGCCCACTGGCAGTGTGTCCCCACCAGTGGCTCCCCACTCTCCAGTCCAGCCACAGCAGCAGGTAGGGGGCAGAGGCAGCTCAGTGCTGGCCGAGGCCCTGGGGGCTGGCCGGCGAGGAGGCCTGGGTGGTGCAGGCGTTACCGCTGCAGCCTGGGGCCGGGGTCCTGTCCTGGCCAGACAGAGGAAAGATGGGGCAGTTAGTGCCTGGGCCTCGCTCCACGGCCCCACCCCAGCGCCCAGGGCGTGGAGAATGACCAGGGGAAGGCCCGTGAGGTGGATCATCAGGCAGGCTGCAGTGCCCGGCTCCCGCAAGGAATGCCCAGAGCCAGCAGGGGCAGGGAGAGCCTATCCGGCCTGGTCTCTGGGCACTGGCTCTCGAGGTGCCAAGTGGCTGCATCTGTGATGGGCAGAAACACAATGTGTGACAGCAGCTGCAGCATGAGGGGGCTGGGGCAGGCAGGGCACCAGCCATCCCTGCCAGGCAGGGCTCATGGGCCCCTTCTCCGGGATCTCCGGAGCTAGTTCCACACTCTCACTCCTGCCTCCCCTGGTAGCAGGGGTCCCCGTGGGGGGTCTCTCGTGCTGCACGGGAAGGATCTCTGCTGGGCTTTAATTCGGGGGTGGGGAGAGGTGCCCCGGGGCACTCCCTCACTGCTCTCAAGCCTGGAGATGCCCAGTCACAGCGCAGGCAGTGGAGTCTAGTGGTGAGAGCAGGGTGTTGTGACTTCTGGGTCCTATTCCCTGCTCTGCCCTGCCTTGCTGTGTGACATGGTGAGTCGCTTAACCTCTCCCCCTGTGCCCGTGGATGGGGGCAGCCCCCGGCCCGAGGGAGGGAGCACCCTGGCAGGAGCAGGGCAGGGTCATCGTACGGGGCTGGGCTGGTACCTGATCGAATTTCCGGGCGCTGTACGCATTGTTCTTGTTCAGGAAGGTCAGTAAGATCCAGTCGCAGAGGAAGGAGCCCTGGGGAGCAGGAGAGCGGGAATAGTGCCTGAGGGAGCCCGTGCCAAGCATCCCGGGCACAGCGAGCACATACTCACCACTCCCATTGAGGTCAGCGCCGTGGCCAGGTTAATGATGGTGGGGATCAGGCTGAACTTCCCTGCCTAGGCAGAAAAACAGAGCGGTCAGCACAGCCCTCCTCACCTCCTGCCACCCGCTCCCCGGGGCTAAGGGTTGCCAACTTTGTCATATAGAAAATAAAAACCCAGAACCTCCCCTACCCCGTCCCTTCCCCCGGGCCCTGCCCCATCTTGTCCCCCCAGACTCCACCCCTGTCCTACTCCTTACCCCAGACCCCACCCAGCTGTATCCCTTCCCCCAGGCCTCATCCCTGCCCCACTCCTTACCCCAGACCCCACCCCTGCTGTGACCCTTCCCCCAGGCCTCACCCCTTCCTCACTCCTTACCCCAGACCCCACCCCTGCTGTGTCCCCTCCCCCAGGCCTCACCCCTGCCCCACTCCTTACCCCAGACCCCACCCCTGCTGTGTCCCCTCCCCCAGGCCTCACCTCTGCCCCACTCCTTACCCCACACCCCACCCCTGCTGTGTCCCTTCCCCCAGGCCTCACCCCTGCCCCACTCCTTACCCCAGACCCCACCCCTGCTGTGTCCCTTCCCCCAGGCCTCACCCCTCTTCCCACCTGGCCATGCACAATAATGTCGATGCGGATCCCATAGGCCTTGATCAGGCTCCGCGTGTTCGTCCCATTGCAGCTGTAATATTTGGCGAACCTGGGCAGGAGAGAGTGGGATGAGGGGCAGTCAGAGCGGAGCAGCCAGGCCCGAGAGCAGGGGGGTTGCAGGGTGTGATGGAGCAGGGAGGGGGGCACATATGACCTGGGAATGTTGAAGGGGCGTTACAGTGGGGATGGGGGACTTGCCTTGAAGGAAGCCAGCTGAGCTGTAACCTGAGCCAGGAGGAGGCTGGGAGAAGTGACACCCGCGGGAGACTGACCTGAGGAGAGGAGGGGCTGGAGGGGGGAAGGGGAGAGAGCTGCTGGAGGAGTTTGGGTTTTGGGAGTTGGGGGCTGGGTGGTGCAATGCAGGGAACCCCAAGCTGGGGGCTAAGCTCCCTGAACCCCTCAGAAGGACTTGCCTGAGGGGTTCTGGCTGTACCTACAAGCTCTGTTTTAGACTGCGTTGCTACTGTCCAATAAACCTTCTGTTTTACTGGCTGGCTGAGAGTCACGGTGAATCCCAGGAAGAGGGGTGTGGGGCCCTGACTCCCCCACACTCCGTGACACAGGGCCTTAGGGGTCACCGCCCCAGAGGACTGGGGGGACAGGTCACCTGTAGTTGTAGCCAGAAGAGACCTGAATGCTCTTGGGATCCAGCCGGCGGAAGGAGTAGCTGGGGTTGCACGCGGAGTCGGGCAGGTCCAGGTTACAGTTCCAGTTTATGATCACCCCGATAACACCGCCCTGCGGCAGACAGAGAGCAGGGCAGGACCAACACAGCTTTAGCAGGACCTCAAGCTGCCCTGGGCAGCACCTGGCGTCCTCACTTCCAGCCCATTGCCCCCCGCCAGACCGCCTTGCGTCTCAGAGCTCCCCTCTCTGCTCCCCGTATTGCCCTGCTGCCCATCCAGCCAGACGCTTTCCCTCCTGCTCGCCGTGCAGGGCCCGCCGGGCTCCGGGAGCTGCCTGCCAGCCTAGCTCAGCACAGCGTCCGGCAGACTGGTGCTGGCACAAGGGAAGCGTGAAGGAGCTGGCTATTTGGGCCCAGGGGGCGTGTGGCTCTGGCATCAGAGGGGACCCAGCTGCTGACCTCTGCCCAGTAGGGGACACCCGAGAAGAGAGGCCAGGATGGCACAAGGCTTTGGGGAGTGGCAGAGAATGGCCAGTGGTCCAAAGGGCATGCACTTGCCAGGCCCTCCTGCAGCAGCTGGTGCTCCCCACAGGCACCCGGGCAGTGTTGGGCGCAGGGCGTTCAGCTGGATTGAGCGACATGCTGGGCTCGGCACGGAGCTGCCTACAGGCCTGCGCTGTCTATCTGACGGCGTCCCAGCAGCTCGCCATGGGGGGTCTCTGCCGTGCCAGGAGCTCCCTGCCACGGCACCTGCTCGAGTGCCCTTGACCCTCAACGCCCCCCATGCAGGAGGCAAGATCGGCAGCAGGATGGGGCCTGAACCGGAGCCTTCCACGTGCCCGAGAGAACCCAGCCCTATGAGAGACCCTGCAGCAGCCACACCCGGCCAGAGCCCGTCCCCCGTCGCCGGGCAAGGGTCCCCCTTCTCCGCACTCCCAGCCAGAGCCCATCCCCTGTCGCCGGGCGAGGGTCCCCCCTCTCCGCACACCGTGCCAGGGCCCGTCCCCCATCGCCGGGCGAGGGTCCCCCCTCCCCGCACACCCGGCCAGAGCCCATCCCCCATCGCCGGGCGAGAGTCCTCCCTCTCCGCAATCCCAGCCAGAGCCCGTCCCCCGTCGCCGGGCAAGGGTCCCCCTTCTCCGCACACCCAGCCAGAGCCCATCCCCTGTCGCCGGGCGAGGGTCCTCCCTCTCCGCAATCCCAGCCACAGCCCATCCCCCGTCGCCGGGTGAGGGTCCCCCCTCTCCGCACTCCCAGCCAGAGCCCGTCCCCTGTCGCCGGGCGAGGGTCCCCCTTCTCCGCACACCCAGCCAGAGCCCATCCCCTGTTGTCGGGCGAGGGTCCCCCCTCTCCGCACTCCCAGCCAGAGCCCGTCCCCTGTCGCCGGGCGAGGGTCCCCCTTCTCCGCACACCCAGCCAGAGCCCGTCCCCTGTCGCCGGGCGAGGGTCCCCCCCTCTCCGCACTCCCAGCCAGAGCCCGTCCCCTGTCGCCGAGCGAGGGTCCCCCCCTCTCTGCACTCCCAGCCAGAGCCCGTCCCCTGTTGTCGGGCGAGGGTCCTCCCTCTCCGCACACCCAGCCAGAGCCCGTCCCCTGTCGCCGGGCGAGGGTCCCCCCCTCTCCGCACTCCCAGCCAGAGCCCGTCCCCTGTCACCGAGCGAGGGTCCCCCCCTCTCCGCACACCCAGCCAGAGCCCGTCCCCTGTCGCTGGGCGAGGGTCCCCCCCTCTCTGCACTCCCAGCCAGAGCCCGTCCCCTGTCGCCGGGCGAGGGTCTCCCCTCTCCGCACTCCCAGCCAGAGCCCGTCCCCTGTCGCCGGGCGAGGGTCCCCCCTCCCTGCACAGCCTACCCGTTCGGCCAGCGTGGTGAAGTTCTCTCCTGCCTGCTCCACAATGGAGCCCAGGCGGAAGATGGGGCAGTACAGGTCAGTGGTCTCGTTGAAGGTGCAGCCTTTGAGGTAGCCGCTCTTCTCGCCCTTCACGTTCCCTCTGAGGAGACATGCCGAGAGCTGCTGAGTGCCTCACCCCCATGTACGTGAACAAACCCAGACCCCGGGGGGCCCACAGCTGCCAATACCCGTGCACACGCCCAAACACACTGGGGTTGCCAACTTTCTAATTGCTGAAAACCAAACACCCTTGCCCTGCCCCTGCCCCACCTCTCCCCCCATGGCCTGGCCTTGCCCTCTTCCCCCGTGGCCTCGCCCCTGCCCCTTCTTCCTCCGAGGACCTGCCCCTGCCCCATCTCTTCCCCGTGGCCCTGCCCCTGCCCCATCTCTTCCCCGTGGCCCCGCCCCTTCCCCATGGCCCTGCCCCTGTCCCACCTTTTCCCCTGAGGCCCCGCCCCTTCCCTGTGGCCCTGCCCCTGTCCCACCTTTTCCCCTGTGGCCCCGCCCCACCCCTCTTCCCCCATGGCTCTGCCTCTGCCCCACCTCTACTCCTGAGGCCCCGCCCATGCCCCACCTCTTCCCCTGAAGCCCCACCCCTGCTCCATCTCTACCCCTGAGGCCCCGCCCCCACTCACTCCTCTCCCTCCTTCCTCCCTTGCTCACTCCCCCCTCTCCCAGGACTCACCTGCTGTCTGCAGAGCCAGGCTGGGAGGAGCTGACGTGGCACAGGGAGGCAGGGCGTGAACAGGGTTCCCCACCCCCCATCGCCAGCACCCACACCTACCTCCCTGCCGGAGAGGCTGGAGCCGGGTTCTCTCACTCAGCAGCTGAGCAGAGAGCGGCTCCTCCAGGCTCCACCCTCAGCTGCTGCTCATGCTGCGGGTAACCGGACTTTTAGCATCCAGTCAGCTGTGCTGACCGGACACTGCCAGGTTCCCTTTTCGACTGGACATTGTGGGCACTAGCCAGCCTCCTGGCAACCCTAAAATACACCCCCGTGCAGGTGCACGAACAGACAGACACAGAGCCATGTGCACACACACTCACACACACACACCCCCCATGCACACACGACCCAGGGCCCCAAGCTGATCGGTCGCGCTGCTCCATTCTTTGGCGGCAGCTCAGAGAGGGACCGAGGGACCCACTGCCGAATTCCTGCCGAAGACCTGGACATGTAGCCCCAATAGCAGTCAGAGTGCACCCCTTTGTATTGGCAGCCCCAAGCACCTGCTTCCTTCGCTGGTGCCTGGAGCCAGCCCTGCACAGACCCACAGCCATGGTCTGCAGCAGGGGTGGGCAAACTACGGCCCACGGGCCGGATCTGGCCCCTCAGGGCTTTGGATCCAGCCCACAGGATTGTCCCCCATGGCACTGCAGGCCCCACACCGCTCTCAGAAGCGGCCCCCAGGCCGGGGAGGGGGAAGGCTCTGTGTGCGTTGCCCTCGCCTCCAGCCACCGCCCCCCACAGCTCCCATTGGCCGGGAATGGGGAACTTCGGGGGAGGTATCTGGAGGTGCGGCAAGGACAGCCCGTGGAGGCCTGTGCCCCGTCCTCCCCCAGGGGCTGCAGCGCTTCCTGGAGCGGAACAGCGTGGGGCGGGGACAGGGCAGGCAGGTGGGGAGCCTTCCCTGGCCCTAGTGCGTGCGGCTGCCACCATGGAGCCCGAATCCCTCCTGCATCCCATCCCCTAACTCCCTGCCCTAAGCCCCCTGCCTGCAACTCGCACCCCAACTCCCTGTCCTGAGCCCCCTCGTACAGCCCACACCCTGCACCCCAACCCCCTGCCTTGAGCCCCCTGCTGCACCCCGTACCCTTCCTGCATCTCAACCCCCTGTTCTGAGCCCCCTGCCGCACCCCACACCCCTCCTGCACCCCAACTCCCTGTCCTGAGCCCCTCATACACCCTGCACCCCAACTCCCTGCCCTGAACTCCCTCGTACACCCCACACCCCTCCTGCACCCCAACCCCTTGCCCTGAGCCCCCTGCCTGCACCTCACACTCCTCCTGCATCTCAACCCCCTGGCCTGAGCCTCCTGCCACACCCTGCACTCCAACCCCCTTCCCTGAGCCCCCTGCCACACCCTGCACCCCTCCTGCACCCCTCCCCCCTTCCCTGAGCCTCCTCATACACTCCTCATCCCTCCTCTGTCCCAAGCCCTTGCCATGAGCCCCTTCCTGCACACTGCACCCCCTCCCACACCCCGCACTCCCTCTGCACCCCAACCCCCTGCCCCGGCCCTGCATACAATTTCCCCACTCCGATGTGGCCCTCGGCCCACTCCTGGTCTACAGACTCATCTCCAGTGTGTGCTGGTCTGTGGTGCCCCGGCCTGCCCACAATGGCAGCAATGGCCAAACGCATCATTCAGCCAGCTGCTGACACAAACCACACACCCAGAACAGCCCCCAGGCAGTGTTCCCCCACCCCCCCGTGTCCATGTGCCAGTGCTCTCGCTCCCTCCTCCCCGCCCCGGCTCTGTTCCTGACTGGCCCCGACGGGGCGGCTGGTGTGAGACTTGCGGGTCACTGCTGAGCCATACTTGGAGAATCCAAAGTGGGGGAAGTGGATGTTGTTCTTGATCAGGATGGTGAACTGCGCGGCCATCTTCCCCAGGGACTCGCTGGCGAGGGCAGAAACATGTCAGCCCTTCCCTGGGCAGGGAATTCCTCCTCCCCCGAGCCCAGGGCATCGTCCTCCCCACCCCCACAAGTGATGGCCCCCCACCCCCAGCCAAAACCGCATCGCCCCAAAGCACGTGGGGACCCTGCTCCACCGTGAGGGTGCTGCGTCTCCCCCACTGCTGACACCTCCCTTTCCCGGTGCTAACCCACCCCTGATGAGAAGGGGGGGTCCTGCCTCCCCCCAACCTAGCATCCTCTCCCTGCCCAGCTCCATCTCCCTCTGGGGTGTCCCACTGGAGCTGGGTGCTGGGGTGAGGGCTGAGTGGCATCCCAGGGCAGGAGAAGGGTGAGGCTCTCCCAGCTGTGCCTCCTTCCCAGGGGCCATGAACATCCCCCTGCACTCCCAGCGGCCCCTCTCTACCTGACCGTCCATCCATCTTCCACTGGACACCAGGCGGTGACCTCACAGGTCTTCCCCGGCCCACTGTAATAGGGAACGCAGCGCCCCGTCCTCTCTCCTGCGGGGACAGACAGATGGCCTGAGAGTGCATCCCCTGGGGGTGGCAGGCCCCGCCCTCCCTCTGGCCCTGGGGCAGCTGAATGCCAGTTTCCGACTGGTGCTGGCCCGGGCCCATGCTGCCATCCTGGCACTGCTCACTCACCATTCCCCAGCATGTCCATCTCCCCAGCCACACAGTCGCTGTCAGAGCTGCAGGCGGAGTGAGGGACCTCCAGGCTCTGCAGGGGCAGAAACCAAGGTGTCACCGGGAGAGGGGAGGGACCCCTGGGACCCTGCAAAGAGGGCAGAGCTGGGGAGGGGAGCGATGGGATCGAGCCAGTCCTCCTACCCAGCACTCTCCCTCTCACCCCCACAGCCACCCCCTGCATCCTGGGATGCCCCTCGTGTTGGGTGACTTCTGCCCCCTGCACTCAGCAGCCGGGAGCTGAGCGAGCTCCAGGTGTGGAAATGGGGCAGAGCCAAGCAGGGCCGGGAGCCAGAGAGGCCAAGTTCTGGGTCCAGGACACACTGCAGCTCCCATCCCCTGCAACTGGTGTTGCTCCCGCTCCCAGCATGGGGCTGCCTAGGTACCCACCAGCCGCTGTGCTCCTGCTTATCAATCACCCCGGGCCGGAGGCTGCGGGCGCACACAGCCAGCTGGCTGGGCAGGGCTGGGCAGGAGTGTGGGTCTGGGGCTGCCATGGGCCAGCTCAAAACACGACCAGTCCTCCATCCCCAGCCTCCTTCCTCACATCATTTCAATGCCCCCAGCCAGCCAGGCCCCCTGCCTCCATCCCCAACCCCTGGGCTGTGCCTTGCCCTCCACTCAGCCCCTGCTGCCTCCCTCACCTCGGGGCAGCTCTCCAGAGTCTGGGAGTGGGTGACTTCCACCCGGGTGAGGATGCTGAACACGCTGCCACCCTGCAGAGCCGACAGGGAGAGAGAGACGTTTTCCATGGAGCCCTCCACCCCCGTTTCCCCCCCAGCCCTCACTGGGTGCCCGGCTGGCGATGGAGTGAGTGAGATCACTGGAGGGCATCCGCCTGGCCAGCCTCAGCCAGCGAAAGAGCAGCCAGCTGCCTCTCCATATTCCCAAGAGGGGAGGGCCCGTAAATCCTGCCCCCTGCCTGCGCCAGTCCCGTCACCATTTCCCGTCCAGGAGCCCCACCGGGCTGGCCCCAGGGCATACTGTTCTAGGGGTCGCAGGGTCTCGCTGGGCTCCCTATGGCAAGCAGGCAAGTCAGCGCACTCTCGGGGATCAGCTCAGCGCAGGGAGCCCTGAGGGTGCAATGGGGGGCTCTATGCCGGGCCCTGGCTCCGTGCAGCACTCAGCGGGCGCCCTGGGGGTGCAATGGAGGGGTGCAGGGACAGGCGCTCTGTGCAGGTCCCAGCTCCATGCAGCGCTGAGCAGGGGCCCTGGGGGTGCAATGGGGGGGTGCAGGAATGAGCGCTCTGTGCTGGGCCCTGGCTCCGTGCAGCACTCAGCAGGTGCCCTGGGGGTGCAGTGGGGGGAATGCAGGGACAGGGGCTCTGTGCTGGGCCCTGGCTCTGTGCAGCACTCAGCAGGTGCCCTGGGGGTGCAGTGGGGGGAATGCAGGGACAGGGGCTCTGTGCTGGGTCCTGGCTCCGTGCAGCACTCAGCGGGCGCCCTGGGGGTGCAATGGGGGGAATGCAGGGACAGGGGCTCTGTGCTGGGCTCTAGCTCCATGCAGTGTTCAGCGGGGGCTCTGGGGATGCAATGGGGGGGTGCAGGGAGGGACGCTCTGTGCTGGGTCCGTGCAGTGTTCAGCGGGGACTCTGGGGGTGCAATGGGGGGAATGCAGGGACAGGGGCTCCCTGCAGAGCTCAGCGGGCGCCCTGGGGGTGCAATGGGGGGAATGCAGGGACAGGGGCTCCGTGCAGAGCTCAGCGGGGGCTCTGGGGGTGCTGGTCACATGCGGGCGACGCGCTGTTATTAGCCCTGGCACAGCCAGCGTTAGCGAGGTGCCCAGAGCAGCCCCCTCCTGCCTGTCTGGGGGCTGTCAGGGTTTGGTTGCTTCCAGGGGGACCTGATATCGGACAGGCGCTATTACAGCCTGTTTGGGGGAGGGGAGGCTGGGGGGGAGGGGCAGTGTCAGGGATTCATGGGGAGGGAGTGGGGGAGGGGCAGTGCTTTGGCTTCCCAGAGGGGAGAGGGGTCACACCAAAGCCTTGTGAGGGTGCACGGAGGAGGGGCAGTGTCACAGCCTTACGGGGGGGGGGGAATGTCAGGGCCTCGCAGAAGGGGGTCAGATCACAGCCTGGGCAGGGGGGCAGCGTCACAGCCTCACCTCGGCGGGTTTGACGTACTCCTCCACATCCCAAACCTTGCTGTGCGAGCGGCTGATGCCCTTCACCTTGGTGACCACAGAGCTCTCGGGGCCCGTCTCGTTCTCCTGGTAGCCCTTCTGGATGATGAACACGTACCTGGGGGTGGGGGGAGCCATCAGGGGCATACATCAGCACCCCCCCCGCTGCTCTCACCTGGGTCTCAGCCGCCCGGGGTGCGGCGACTGGGGGGAGGGACGTATCCCCCCACCTCTGCCTGCCCTATGGCTGGGAAATCCAAAACGCAAGGGCTTCTCCCCCTCCCCTGCAACCCCCCATCCTCCCTGCACTGCTGCATTATCCGCATCCCTGCCAGGCAGCTCCTGGGAGCCAGCCCCGTCCCATCACAGATCCCAGCCCACACCACCGGGTTCAGGGGCTTGGGAGCACCAGGAAGGAGCAGACAGAGACAGGAGGCCAGTGGAAGCCAGTGAGGGGGCCAAAAGGACCTGGGGAGCACAAACGGGTGTGGCGCGCTGATGGTCTTAGAGAGTGAGCGACGCCGTGCGAGGGAGAACGGGGCAGAGAGAAGCCAGGAGACGGGGTGGCTGGGGACTCTGGGAGCAGGTCTGTCGCTGTTGGGGGATCCCGCACACCCCCACCAGAGCTCATCCATCTGGGTGACGCTCATGCATGTGGCAGGTCCGTCTCCCCAGCCTGCAGGCTGCAGGGCAGGTGAAATCCCTGGTCTTTGCAGAGAGACTCTCCCTTCACGAGGTACCCGCTAGCCTTGGGCGAGGAGCCAGCCTGCAAGCCAGGAGACCACAGCTCTGGCCTCGGCTATTTACTAGCGGCCGGTAGTGCTTCTGTGCCCTTCCTAACCCTCGCTATTAACCAAGCCCTCCTGCACCGACCTTGCCAGTCGCCCAGGGAGTGAAAATGCAACATCACATCGGGTAGGGACAAAACCCAGGTCTTGCTAAGCCGCGGGAGAGTCTCACCCCTTTGCCTTACAATGTATGTGCTTGATTGGGCCGTGTGTAACCATTGGCCCTTGGATTCTTACTCTGGGCACTACAAACCCGTATCAGAGCCTTCTAACCACCCTGCCCAACCCATATTGCTAAATGTGTGTGTGGGGCGGGGGGAGCTGGCTGGATCCCACCTAGCTGGGAAAGGGTCCCAGAGGGGTCCTGGCATGGAAAAGAGAGACCCAGTGCAGGATCTTTGGGGCCAGGGACAGCTCCAAGAACTAGGCCAGGGCAGGGATTCACACTAAACACCTCCAGACTGGCGCCACCCCGGCGAGGTTTGCATATACTGGTTCCAGCTGGGTTTCCAGAGACTAGGAAACAAAGGAAGGGTGTTTGGCTTGGCAAGACTGACCCAGGGGCTGGAGCTTTTCACAGATTCCCAGGCCAGATGGGACCACATGGCACTGACTGAGAAACGCTGCATAAAGCTGATCCTAGAGCCAGGAACAGGATCCTACCACCTCTCAAACAGCAGGTGCGTTTGTCTCTCTCAGGCCCTGGCCCACTGGCTGCATTCACTAGCTGGCTAGACAGCAAGCGTCATTCTAGGCAGTGTAATAGTTAGTGCATCTTGAGGCCGGGGTGTCTCAAGGCTCTTTCGCCTGCAGGTCACCAGGAATCCTGGCTCGCTCAGCCGGGATTCAGATTTATTTCCAGCTAACAGATGCTGGGTGGTCCCTCTTGGAGCGGCGGTGAGGGAGTCTATGTTCCAGCTCCCCTGTCACACACTCCCCGCCCCCGCCATGCTTTGGGCTGGTGAGCAGACTCAGCAGCGAGGCCGAGAACTGCATTGGCCATGGGCTGAATTATGCCATGAGGAAATCGTTTCTGGATTAGCTGGGCAGTGTGTGTGCAACTGCCCTGCTGGGAGATCTCGCTCTCCAGCATGTGCGCGCGTGACATGGGGGGTGAGAAAGAGGAGAGCGAGTGGGTGTGGGGAAGGAGAGGACATGGGATGGGGGAGCTTTTAGAGGAAAGGGAAGTGGGGGGGGCAGAGTACAGAGAGAGTGGGAATGGGGGGTGAGAGAGAGGGGAAGGGTCCGGGACAAACAGAGGGAGAAGAAAGCGGTATCAAGCGGAGAACCCCAGGGGTCAGTCCTAGGCCCGGTTTTGTTCAACATCTTTATCAATGATCTGGATGACGGAATGAATTGCACCCTCAGAAAGTTCATGGATGACACTAAACTAGGGGGAGAGGTAGATACGCTTGAGGGTAGGAATAGGGTCCAGAGTGACCTAGACAAATTGGAGGATTGGGCCAAAAGAAATCTGATGAGGTTCAACAAGGACAAAGGCAGAGTCCTGCACTTAGGACAGAAGACTCCCATGCACTGCTACAAGCTGGGGACCGACTGGCTAAATGGCAATTCTGCAGAAAAGGACCTTGGGATTACAGAAGACAAGAAGCTGGATATGAGTCAGCAGTGTGCCCTTGTTGCCAAGAAGGCCAATGGCATATTGGGCTGCATTAGTAGGAGCATTGCCAGCAGATCGAGGGATGTGATCATTCCCCTCTATTCGGTACTGGTGAGGCCACACCTGGAGAACTGTGTCCAGTTTTGGGCCCCCCATTACAGAAGGGATGTGGACAAATTGGAGAGAGTCCAGCAAAGGGCAATGAAAATTATTAGGGGGCTGGGCACATGACTTATGAGGAGAAGCTGAGGGAACTGGGATTCAACTACCTGAAAGGGGGTTCCAAAGAGGATGGATCTAAACTGTTCTCAGTGGTGGCAGATGACAGAACAAGGAGTAATGGTCTCAAGTTGCAGTGGGGGAGGTTTAGGTTGGAGGTTAGGAAACACTATTTCACTAGGAGGGTGGTGAACACTGGAATGGGTTACCTAGGGAGGTGATGGAATCTCCTTCCTTAGAGGTTTTTAAGGTCAGGCTTGACAAAGCCCTGGCTGGGATGATTTAGTTGGGGTTGGTCCTGCTTTAAGTAGGGGGTTGGTACCTCCTGAGGCCCCTTCCAACCCTGAGATTCTAGGATTCTATGAAAAGAGAGTGGAAAGTTAAAGGAGGGAGGAAGAGACCACAACATAGACAGGACAATAGGAGAAAATGACTATTAAACAATCTAGAAAAAGGCGATTGAGGGGGCACTGGAGTGTGACAGACAGAGCAGAGCAAAGGAAAAGGAAAAAGAACAATTCGTTTTACTACATTTTTACTAGAGTCAGACAATATTTTTTGGCAGAAAACCCCAAACCCGAGACCTGTGAACGTTCTTATTTGAGTTGAAATTTCGTGTGGGGGAGTATGAAAAACAAAAACTGTTTGGGGAAAAAGTTTGCTGTTTGGTACCAATGCTCAGTTTTTCATTTTCCAAAGGCAACATTTTTTACCTCAAACCAATTTGTTTTTGCTTTTTTACCAGAAATGATTTTTGAAAACTACATTTTTATCAGAAATGTTTTGATCAATGGAAAACGTTTCAGGCTGGGATTCTCGTTGAGAGGAAGAAAACAAAACATTCTAAAGGGAAACTAACCCCGCCCCCCCCGAAGTCTCCTGCAAACCATAATTGCCTTTTATTCACCAGCTCTCGTATTCCGGAGTCGGAAAGGTTAGGTGCAAAGTGATGCAAGATGTAACCACATTGCAAAGGGCTGGGGCCAGCAATGTGCCCAGGCCGGGCTGGCTACGCTGCCCTCCTACATTGTCTCTGCTGTGTTGAATAAAACACTCCTTGTTCGTCCCCCACCCCCAACTCTTTTTCTCTGGTTGCAGCTATGTGGCTCACCCAGCAAACGAAGTAACTACTGCAGGACCCTGTCCTAATCCCAGACCCCCACAGTTCCATCGTGGGGCCAGCAGGACCTCATGGCAGTGGGTCTGGCCAGAACCTGGCGTCCCCTCCCTCCTGCATCTAACCCCACTCCGTCCCTTCCTGAACTCAGCAGCACAGGAAAGGGTTGAACTGCAACCCTTGGGCCAGATCCTTCTCTGGTGTAAAGCAGCGAATGGCTCCAATGCAGCAAGGATCCAGCCCCCCACTCAGCTCTCTGTGCAGGTGCTGAAGCTGGCGTGTCTCTGCCTGCCCCCTCAGCTCTCCCCACCCCATCTCTCCCAGACCCACACACTGGCTCAGCCAGGGACCTACCAGATGAAGTAGAGCAGGATCAGCAGCTGCACCCCTCTGTACATGATGCCGAGGCTGTGGTTCTTCACCACAATGACTTTGGGGGTCTCGTAGTTCCAGAACTCCCAGAAGCGTCGCCAGCAGCCCATGGCCCCGGGCCGCCTTGCCGGGGACTCCTCCATCCGCGGGGGGATCTAGGGAAGCCTCTGGGCTGAGACTGGGATCTCCACTCCTTGCCTTACACTGGGAGAACTGGGAGGGTCCCAGTCCTACAGCAGCAGCAGCAGCCTCCTTGTACTGGTTTACACTGGGAGCTCCACTGCTCCTCCCCGCTCTGAAGCTGCCGTTATACTGGTTTATACTGGGATCTCCTTTCTCTCCCTGTCTGCAGGTTCATGCTCTGAGCCTCAATGGGCGGCACCACCCAGCCCCTGCCACTCTCTGACGAGGGCACTGCATGCGCTGGGCATCCTCCCCTCCAGACCAGGGCTGGACTAAAGGAATCCAGCCCCTGAGTGCCCGCAGCTGCCCATCTCTGCAGCACTGGTGCCCCCTTGTGGCCAGAGTAGATATTCCTGCTCCACACACACAAGCGGCTCCATCATCCCCAATCCCAGAAAAGGAGTGGAAGGAAATTCGTGTTGTGGGTACATGCACTGACCCAGGTAAGTCTAGGCCTGTCAGCCTGACATTGATCCCAGTAAGGATAATGGAACAGCTGTGATGGGACTCGATTAATAAAGAATTAAAGGGAGGAGGTAATTAATGGCACTCAACATAGTCTAATGGAAAATAGAGCCTGTCAAACTAATGTGATCGCTTTTTTGATGACATCCGTGTTTGGCTGGTGAAGGTAATAGGGCTGATGTAAAACACTTTGACTTCGGTCAGGCATTTGATTCGGCACCACAAGATATTTTGAGTCTGACATTAGAACAATAGAAAATCCGCATGCCACACGTTACGTGGATGAAACACTGCTGGAATGAGAGGGTTCAAAATGTCATTTGAACCAGGGAATCATCACTGAATGGGGGTGTTTCTAGTGGGGTCCCACCAGGATCGGCTCTTTGCCCTGCGCTATTTCACATTTTTATCAATGACCTGGAAGAAAGCATAAACTCATCAGTGAGAATGTTTGCAGATGACAGACTAACGGAGTGGTAAATAACAAAGAGGACAGGTCACTGATAATGAGTAATCTGGATTGCTTGGTATGTTGGGCAGAAGCAAACAAGATCTGTTTTAATATGGCCAAATGCAACATCGTACTCCTAAGAACTAGGAAAGCAGAGCATACTTCCAGTGGGGGATAATCAGCTGAACAGTGCTCCCCTGTGGGCAAAAGGGCCAATGTGATCCTGGGATGTATAAACGGGAATCTCGCGTAGGGTTATGTGAGCTCTGCATTTGACACTGGTGCAAACTGGAATCCTGTGTCCAGTGCTGGAGTCCAGTCCACCATTCATGATCGAGTGGAGAGGGTTCAGAGCAGAGCCAGAAGAATGCTCAAGGGCTTGGAAAACCTGCCTTCTAGTGACAGACTCAAGGGGCTCAACCTATTGGCTTCTCAAGAGAAGTTTAAGGCGTGATTTGATCACTGTCTAGGCAGCAGTGCCTACACAGAGGGCAGAATTCGACACCAGCGGGCCCTTCACTCTTGCAGGCAAAGGCAGAACACACTCCAATGGCTGGAAGTTGCAGCTAGAGAAATTCAGGCTAGAAACAAGGTATCGTTTTGTAAGGGCCAGGAGGGTAATTAACCAGTGGGACAATTTACCCAAATCAGGGTGGAGTCTCCAACACTGGCCAGTTGTAAATGAAGTCGGATTTTTTTTTTAAACATCTGCTCTAGCTCAAGATACAGCTGCTCAGACCAGATGGTCACAGCAGTCGCTGCTGCCTTGGACTCTAGCCGGCCCTTGGGGTCAGGAGTGTTTCCCCTTCAGAGCTCTAGGGACACTGCGAGTAGCATTCGCCCTCGGAGTTGTCAGGGCTCCAGGATGTAACAGGCCTGGCGAGGGGGTTACGCATCTCTGCAAAGCTTTAGTTTGTGTTGGGTCTTTCATACAACCTGCCCCACAAAACCTTCCCAAGTGGGCTAATGGGATCCTAATGCGATGCAGAGGCTGCCATGTAAAGGGTTATCGTCCCAGGGTCAGGCCCCAGTGGTAACAGCTCATGGCCCAGAGCAGTGGGCCCCAAACTTTTTACTTCATGCTCCCTATTGTCCCGTCCACACCCTTCCCCTGCAGCTCTGGGGACACAGACAGAGGTAAGGGGGCTGGGGCCACAGCTGGGAGCGGGGGCGGAGGCCAGGGGCCAAGGCCGGCAGTCGGGGTTCCGAGCGTGGGCCAGCAGCTAGGACCAGGATGTGGGGCTGGCAACCGAGCCCTGGGCTCGGTCCTGGCAACCAGGGCCAGCAGCTGGGCCCAGGGCCAGGAGCAGAGCTGGGTGATGCTTGCTCTGCTGCCCCCATGGGTCCTGGGCTGGGCCCCAGCTGTGCCCCCCACCCCAAATATTCCTCTGTGCACCCTTAGGGGGCGCACCCCACAGTTCGGGGACCTCTGGCCCAGAGGATTACAGGGCCCTTGGCCTGACTCTCGGTCTCATGCTCACACCTGCTCCTCCCGCACCGTATTTATATTGCACGCCTGTCTGTGGTTCTGTGGAGGCACCAAGCACAGCGTCACATCTGAGCAACTTCTGTGGCCCCGCACCTAGGGCTGCCAAGCCTCCCCGTTTCACCGACAGTCTGCCAGAATCGGGCTCTATCTCCCAGAGGCTACTGAAGTCAAACCGGGAGATTTTAGGCAGCTGAAAGTCAGGCGGCACAGTGGGGCCAAGGCAGGCTCCCTGTCTGCCCCGGCCCCACACCGCTCCTGGATGCTAATATATTCCAGAATTATGTTCACTTGTTTTGCAACAGCATTACATTGTTGCCTCATCTTTAGCTTGTGATCCACTATAACCCCCCGATACTTTTCTGCAGGACTTCTTTCTAGGCAGTCAGTTCCCATCTTGTATTTGTACACTTGATTATGCCTTCCTAAGTACTTTGCATTTGTCCCTATTGAATTTCATCCTCTTTATTTCAGACCATTTCTCTGGTTTGTCCAGATCATTCTAATCCTGTCCTCCAAAGAGCTTGCAACTCATCCCAGCTTGGCAGCCCCTCAAACTTCATCTGTTTACTTCTCTATGCCATTGTCCAAATCACTGATGAAGGTATTGAATAGAGCCGGGCTCAGGATAGCTCCCTGTAGGATCCCACTCAGGCCCTTCGAGCTGCATTGTGAACCATTGATAACTGTTCTCCGAGTACGGTTTTCCAACCAGTTGTGCACCAACCTTATAGTCAGTTCGTCTAGGCTCTAGTTCCCTACTTTGCTTACGAGAAGGTCACGGGAGACAGTAGCAAAAGGCATCCTCATCTACTAGTGGGGGCATCACCACCATGGTCACTGAGCCGCTTATCTTCACCACCCCGCTGGGAGGCAGGGCAGTGTAAAGGCTGCTACCTTGACCAACAGCCATGGTTGAACCAGTGACCCCGTGAGCTGAAAGTCTCAGAGCCAGGCTCTGGTGTCAGACTCCCATCCCCTGTGGTCCGGGCACAGAGGGGAACACGACACAGATGCATCCCTGGGGAAAGCAGCAGCATCACCATCTGACAGCTACACCCACGGGGAGTTTTGCCTTTCAGGGAGACAGTGCTGTCTAGTGAGTAAGGTACTGGGCTGAGACACAGGAGATGTGGGTTCTATTGCCCAGGTCTGCCACTGATTTGCTGATGAACTTGGACAAGTCACTGCCCCACCCTGTGCCTCAGTTTCCCCATCTGTAAAGTGGAGGTAATGCTACTGACCGCCCTTTGTAGACTGTTTTGAGCTCCAGTGTTGAAAGGGGCTATAGAAGAGCATGGCGGTGGCATTATTCCAAAGGGGATACACAGAAAGTCTTGGACAAAAACAAGAATTGAGCCCAGCTCCTCTGACTTCCAGGGTTTAGGACACAGATCTCTGCCTCCAAGCGGTGAACTCTGAGGGTGCATTCCAGAGTGAGCAGGGAGAGGGCGCACTCTCGTAAAGCCAGGCGGCATGGGGCTCAATGGGGCTGTGGCTGTGCGCAGGTGGTGACAGCAGGGGTGCTCTGTCTGGGACACCTCATTCACGATTGACAAACTCCTTTAAAGGGGAAACATAAGCTGCCCCCCTGCTGGCCATAGGGCGGAGAGAGAGCCCCGGCAGGGCTCACAGAGGGCCTCACACTCCCACTTCTCAGGGAATTGCTCACGCCTCTATGCACCTGCCTGCCCAGGGGAGAGACAGCGCCAGACACCGAGCAGCCAGTCCAGTCACTCTCTGACCGGGGCAAAATCCCCCTTTCCACCACTCTCGCTCTCACCTGGGATTCTTCCGCCTGCATCTCCGCCCCACAAGGATTCCCCCAGTCTCTCCCCCCGTGGGAAGTTCCACCCCTGTAGCCTCTCCCATGGGAACCCCCCTTCACTGCCTCCCCTGGGGATTTCCCACTCCCTTTGCTAACTCTCCCCACCTCGAGATTTCCCACCTGGGACCTTGCCCTCCCTGTGTTTATAAGTGTGAATATAATGTAACTGGAATATGCTTTATGCAAAAGGTCTCTTGTATGGTATCCTTGCAAAGCTTATAATCTACTGAGTGTGGTCATCCTGTTTGTATGAATGTATCATTCTTGGATCTGTGACTAGAAATAATAAGTATAACTCTGAAGTCCTATTGTCATTATGCAAAGCGTGAGCCATTAATGGCGGCTTGGAATCGTGATGGCTCCATTGACCAGGACGATTGGTTGTAAATGGCTCTGTTTACTTGCAGGCCTTCCTGTGAGTCAGGCGGGGAAGAATGGAGACTGGGGTCTTACAGGACAAGTGACCATGTCACTTGGTACTGGAATCCATCTTAAACCTGGTGCTTTTCCATTTAGGAGGGGTGGGGACCCAGAGAGACAAAAGATTCCTGCCTTGTGCCAAAGCTATAAAAGGGAGTGGAACAGAACAAATGAGAAATCCCCTAGCTACCACCTGAGCTGGAACTAACAAGGGCTGTACCAGGGAAAGGATTGGGCCCAGACTGGAAGGAGTCCAGTCTGTGAATGAAGCTTATTGGAGCATCTCTGAGGGTGAAATTTTATCTGTAATCAGTTTCGTAATGTATTAGGCTTAGACTTGCAAGTTTTGTTTTATTTTGCTTGGTCACTTACTTTGTTCTGTTATTACTCAAAACAACTTGAATCCTACCTTTTATACTTAATAAAATCACTTTTGTTTATTAATTGACCCCAAGTAAGTGATTAATACCTGGGGAAGTAAACAGCTGTGCATCTCTCTCTATCAGTGTTATAGAGGGCGGACAATTTATGAGTTTACCTTGTATAAGCTTCATACAGAGTAAAACGGATTTATTTGGGGTTTAGATCCCACTGGGAGCTGCGTGTTGCAGAACATAGCCTGCTGAGCTGTTTTGGGTTAAAGTCTGCTGTTTTGGGGGTGTGGACCAGACCTGGGTCTGTGTTGCAGCCGGCTTGCGTGTCTGGCTCAACAAGACAGGGTTCTCGAGGCCCAAAGTGGCAGAGAAAAGGGACTCAGCACATCAGGTGACAGCCCCAAGGGGGTCTCTGTCATAAAAAGACCTTTTTCATAAAGCATATTCCAGTTACATTATAGTCACACTTACTTTCATAAAGCATACGGAGTGCAACGTCACAGCACCCCATGGGGATTCTGGCTCCTGTTCTCAGTGGGAGGTAGGAGCCATGTCCTTGAGTAGTGGGCTCAGTGGCAGTCGGGGAAAGCAGCTAAACCCCCAACCCCAGGCTGGCATGTCTTGGCAGCCACAGCTTGGCAGCATAGGGGCTAGGAGGGAGGCTGTGGCTTGTGACATGGGTCATCTCATCCGTGGCTCCTGCCAGCTCACTTGAACTAGCCGCAGGCCAGCAGCTTTGATGGGGGCAGAGGGAAGGCCTGGGGGTGGATCCGGGCCCCCAAGCTATATGCTCGGCCCCAATGGCCTAAGCACTAGCTCTTGCTTTAGGAGCGTGGGGCTGGGGTTCAAACTCTGAGCCAGCTCCCGTGAGAGCTACTTCAGTAGTGTTGCCAGCCCTCCAGGATTGTCCTGGAGTCCCCAGGAATTAAAATTCTGTCATGTGATGAAACCTCCAGGAATATATCCAACCCGAGCTGGAAACCTCATATACACCTTGTGCCAAAGTGGGAATGTTCTTGCTGTTATGTGAATGCTGATTGGGGAGTATTGACCTGGGAAGGTTGCAGGGGAGTTGGGACGGCCTGCCTTGGGGAAGGGAGGATACCTGAGCATGTAACCTGAGACCCCAGGAGGGGAGTTGGAAGCCAGGTGACACCTCTGCCCGGGACACTGGACAAAGGACAGAAAGGCTGGGGGAGGAGCATGAGAGGCTGAGGGGAGTTTTCATTTTGAAGCTGGCTAGGAAATGGAGACGGGCACCCCGACAGGCTTGGGCTTTCTAGCAGGACGGTGGCCTCCCTGGGACCCCAGATGGACCTAACTAAGGGGGGTCCTGTTGTCTGTACCGGCAAGACCTGGTTTGGACTGTGTTCCTGTCATCTAAATAAACCGGTTTTACAGGCTGGCTGAGAGTCATGTCTGAGTGCGAAGTGGGGAGGGGGCAGGACCCTCCAGCTTCCCCAGGACCCCACCTGGGTTGACTCGCTGTGGGAAGTGCACAGAGGGGCCTTTGCTGAATGCTCCAAGGAAGAGGAGGCTCCCCAAAGTCCTGACTGGCTTTGGTGGGGGAGCAGTTCCAGAGCATCTCCCGGGGACTCCATGACACACCTCAGCTGCAATTCCTTTCTTTCTCATCCAAAGGGCAGCACAGTTGGCTGGGCTGGGGGGGTTTCCTCCTTCCCTTTGGGGGTGAGGCCAGTATCTGGGGGCATAGGGGTAAGAGCTGGCTCGGTGCACAGGGGCAGATCACCTGGAAGGGTTTACCAGCATAGATCAGAGTCTTCAGAGACAGGACAGGACAGGACTCAGGAGCAGGGCAGGATTTGAGGAAACCTGTTTATTGATCCTATTACATCATTCTCCCGCATTTACATAGCAAAGTACCATGGCGTGCAATACAGTCACAGGCTGAATCCATCAATCACCGTTCGGAAAATGCAAATACTGTCATGTCACAAAAGAGACCGAAATCCTTACTGCCAAAGCCAGAGACTAATCAGGCCCATTCCTCTGTTTCTTCACAGACCACTACCCCCAGTGGTCATTACAGCCTTAATACTTGCTATGGGGCAGGCTAACTCAAGCCCCACCCCCAATGTGACATCACAGGAAGCAGCTGCACAGCCCCTGAGGAGCGGGAGCAGGGGATTGTGCTGGATCTTCTTGTGATGTTGGCATCCAGGCTTCACACCTGAATTCAATCGGTGACAAAGGGAGTGGCCAGTGTGCTCTTCCGCTAGGGTTACCTCCTGCTGAAAGCACACCCTCACCCCCAGCACTGCCGGGGAACCCCAGCAAACACCTATAGCAAGGAAACAACTCGCTAGACACATGGCATGGGTGGGCAGGGGGTCTCATTCACATGGAGGAGCTAACTGAGCAAGCCTCCTACGGGAGAGATTTCCACCATGTTGTAAGGAGCCCGGCCCCACTGTACCCCCTTGAATGAACAGAGTCACTCTGCACAGCCCAGGTCAGCCACACAGCCTGGCACAGCGGGGCCATGCTGCACTGGAATGGGATGCACGGATGGATGAGAAGCTGGTGAGCATGTGCACAATGGGGTGCGAGTGCTGTAGGCAACCCAGCGTCAGGGTGATGCTCACTCTCCCTGAGACCCTCTCCCAGTCTTCTGCATCACCCCCCACCCCAGCCACTGCTGGAGCTGGTCACAGCTTCACATCCGAGAGTCCAAAGCTGGCGTACGATGTTTGGGACACTAAGGTCTATCTAGGAAAAGAGGAAGGGAGCATGAAAGTCAGGAAGGCCAGGCCCCGGGGCTCAGCCCCCCCGCAGACGCAGGTGCAGGAAGATGGTGCAGTGGGGAGCGATGTTGTAGTCTCCCAGCTTGTGGCTGTCCTCGAGCGGTTTCCCCTCAAAGCTGAGCCAGAACTGCTCCGCCTGGATGTTCTCCTGCTGCTGGACCCGCCCCTTGAACTGGGTGACCCCGTCGGAGGGGAGGACGGTGTAGGTGCTGGTCCTGCCTTTGTCGTTCTTCACGAAGATGGTGATGGGCTCCTCGTTCTTTACCACCAGCAGGACGACGTCTCCAGTCTTGAGCTGGTAGTCGGAGAGCCGGGAGTCATCGCGCAGCTCCATGTAGGCCCCATTCTGGCAGGCCAGCTTCTGCTGGTATGGGGACACCCCTGTCTGCTTGGCAATCTTGGCCTTGAAAGCCGAGACGGTCATCATGCTGGTGACCTCCAAGCTGTGCATCTCGCCAGTGAGCAGTTTCACGCTGAGCCACAGGGCCTGGGGAGGAGAGGGCCCAGAGCGGTCAGACCCCCTGGCAGTGGGAGCCCAGGCGCCCATCCCACATGGACTCAGAGCCCCAGGAGGGAAGCAGGTTGGGGCTTGCTACGGTCCCCATATCCTGTCATGCCCCTATACACCCCTCCAACGCCTGGCACCAGGTGCAGACATTACCCCAGTGCAACATGCAGGGAAATGTGTCCCAGTCAGCACGGCAGTGATCACACCCACCGCACCAGCATCCGTGCCAGCGCATGAGGGCTCAGTGAACGCTCACCAGATCCCTTTTCATGGGGCTAAAGGGGGCCCAAACCCAGCCCCCCCAGAAGGGCGGTCAAGGGATGAGGCTGCTCACTGGGCCGGCTGGTCTGACCCCTGGGAGCCCAGTCTTGGTTGGGGTGCACTAGCCAGCACTCAGGGGCTGCCCCAGGGCGAGGGGCGCCCAGGCTGCTGCGCCCCCCCCCCGCTCAGGGGGCTGCCCCGGGGCAAGGGGCGCCCAGGCTGCTGCGCCCCCCCTCCCGCTCAGGGGGCTGCCCCGGGGCGAGGGGCGCCCAGGCTGCTGCTGCGCGGCCCCCCGCCCAAGGGGCTGCCCCGGGACGAGGGGCGCCCAGGCTGCTGCTGCTGCTGCGCGCCCCCTCTCCCACTCAGGGGGCTGCCCCGGGGCGAGGGGTGCCCAGGCGGCTGCTGCTGCGCGCCCCCCCTCGCGCTCAGGGGGCTGCCCAAGGGCTAGCGGGTCGCTAACAAAGGGGCAGCTTAGAGGAGACCGGGGCTGGGAGGGGGCGGTAAATACAGGCGGCAGCTGCCTTTCCTGTGCCAAGGGACCCCGGGAAGTGCCGATCGGTCCCTCCCCAGCTACCGGCTGGGCACTCGGGGCCCCCCCAAAACCCAGGAGGGATGGGGCCCCAGCGAACAGGAGACCCCCGGGGGGGTCCGGTCCCGAGCTGCCCGCTGCCCTCCCGCGGACCAGGAACGTGCAGAGCGACCCCCGGGACGCGCCTCACCATGTCCGCAGCCTGCCGGGGTCTCCCTGGCTCCGCAGCGTCCCGAGTTCGAGCCCGACTCGCTCTGCCGGGCTCCGCCGCCGGCTCCTGATTTATAACCCGGCAGCCGCCGCCGCCTCGTCACCCGGGGCCGCCCCGCACCGAGAATCAAAACCAGCCTCGGCCGCTGAGTTTCGGTTTCCTTCTCCGCCCCCCTCAGCTCCTCCGCCGCCGGGAAATGAAACTGGGAAGCGATGGGGGAAGGGACCCGGCCCCGGAGCTGCACGGCCCCGCACGTCACCCCGGGGAAGCGAACCCAGCCCCGGGCTGTCACAGGGGGGGCCAGGGACCCACACCCGCATTTGGGCCGGGGCCATAAACTGGCCCTCTGGGGCGTGATCCAGACCCGGATCCATATTTCGGAGCTGGCTGCATCGCTACTTTAGAAAAGAAAATAAATCGGGGTGCCAGTGTGCCCCCCCGACCCCCATGCACCCCGCCCCGTGTCCGCGGGAGGAGTTGGCTCCGTCTTTAATCAGCCATAACGATGTTACAAATACTAACAGAGGAAAACCCCTGGGGGTGTTTTGTTTTAACACACGGCCCCGTTAACCTGTGGAATTCCCTGCCACAAGACAGCAAACAGCTGGCAGCACAGCCAGGCTTAGGAGGGGCTCGGTCAGTCCAGGGATGATGAGAACATCTCAGTTCCATTAGATGGGACACCATCTGGCAGTTTAATAAGGGACATAATCCCTCGTGCTTCAGGGGCCAGTGTGGGGAGCAGTGTGGGTCGGGAAGCAGCGTGTGCCATGGGGTGGTGTGGAGTGTGGGGAGCAGAGTGGGTCAGGGAGGGCATGTGCCACGGGACAGTGTGGGGAGCAGGGTGGGTCATGGAGCAATGCATGCCGTGGAGCAATGTGGGGAGCAGTGTGAGTCAGGGAGGGTGTGTGCCATGGGGCAGTGTGGGAGCAGTGTGGGTCAGTGAGTGGCATGTGCCTTGGGGTGGTGTGGGGAACAGTGTGGGTCAGGGAGGGCATGTGCCATGGGGCGGTGTGGGGAGCAGAGTGGGTCAGGAAGGGTGTGTGCCATTGGGTGGTGTGGGTCAGGGAGGGCGTGTGCCATGGGGCAGTGTGGGGAGCACGGTGGTTGAGAGAAGGCGTGTGCCATGGGGCAGTGTGGGAAGCAGTGTGGGTCAAGGAGGGCTTGTGCCATGGGTGTGTGTGGGGAGTAGTGCGGGGCAGGGAGCGGTGCATGCCATGGGGAGATGTGGGGAGCAGTCTGAGTCAGGGAGGGTGTGTGCCAAAGGGCGGTGTGGGGAGCAGTGTGGGTCAGGGAGGGTGTGTGCTATGGGGCGGTGTAGGGAGGAGGGTGGGTCAGGGAGCAGCACATGCCATGGGGCGGTGTGGGTCAGGGAGGGTGTGTGCCAGGGGGCGGTATGGGGAGCATGATGGGTCAGGGAGCAGTGCATGCCTTGGGGCGGTGTGGGGAGCAGTGTGGGTCAGGGAGTGGCGCTGCAGCAGTGGCCTGTATGGGACAGTGGGTGAGGGGTCTGGACTCTCACATAAGAAGTGCCTGGGGTGGAGGGGGGATGGGCTGAACTGATGGGGCTCCTGGTGACAGGCTGAGTCACTGGGCAGGGGTAACACTAGACGGGGGCTGTGGTGGGGAGTGCTACACCCCAGAGACAGACTGACAAACACAACATCCCAGCAGGGCAGGGGGCGCTCCTGGGGTTCTGGGGCGGCTCTGGCTAGCTCTGCTGGGAGCGACAGGGAGAGATGCTCAAGCAGGTTGAAAAGGGGCGCATGAGGGGAAGCGCATGGAGAGTGCCAAGACGCTCTGGGCGCAGGAAGTGTCTAGCAGGGAGGGTCTGGTTAGCTGCAGAACCGATCCTGGCCAAAGCCAGGTGGCCTGGAGGGAGGCTGCAAGATTCAGACCTGGAACCATGTGGTACCCTAGAAAGACACCAGACAGTCCTGAAGGACTCTGACCTCAGCCCAGAGAAAGCTCCAGAGTGGTGAGGAAACTGAGGCAGGGAAATGTGCATAGGGTTCATTCTGTGGTGTTGTTGATTAGAGGTGCACGTTTCTCATGAGCTCAGTGGTGGTTCCGAATCCTGTGATAAATATCCTGTGCTCTGAAGAGTTCAGCAGAGCGTGCACACTGCTGGAGTTCTGGGCGAGGGTGTGCGTAAGCTACCAGGGAGTCTAGGGGGGGTCAGCACTGGTCCCAGAGGATGGGCAGTTGGAGCAGAGGGGTGCAGCTCTCAGGAAGGGGTGCTAGACAAAAGATCTGCACCCCGAGACTTTCCTCCTCCCATCCTCACTGTTTCTTCTGGCCCAAAGGGTGGAGCCCAGCCACTCCGGGGGCATCTCTGCAAGGTGGGCCTAAGGACGACTGCAGTATCATTTCCCTCCCCTAGTCAGTAACTAGGAGCGAGGGCACTGGCCTCCTCAGCTGACTGGCACCCTGCCACCCTGTTGGTTAGTGTCAGTCAGTAATGGGCAAGAGCAGAGAGTGACTAGCTGGCTGTTAAAGAGACTGTGGGGTCCTCATTACAACGGAGCAGGTTACCCAGCAGAGAAACCTGGGCACCTACAGGACCCCTGGCACTCGCTGCCACAATCCAAAGCCCTCGGACACCATGGGGAGAGAAGGGCACAGGGAGGCGTCCCAGTGGAGCACTCATTTGTCTGGCTGTCTCCTTGCCACCCCCACAGCCCGCTGCTCAGAGAGAATGTCTCTGCCCCCCATTACTCTGCTTTGATGGCAGGAGGAACAGGGCTCATTTTATGTATTTAGGATGGGTTCGGACTCCTGTAAGAAGGGTCCGGACTCCTGTAAATTTCTGGAAAAATGGTCTAGACTAACTCAGGGGGATCCCAAAACTCAGTGGCCACTGTTAAAATCTTGGAACAAAGACCGAGTGGACATCTTAAAGGACAAACTCGGCCAACCTAAAACTAAATTGGCTAAAAGAGAGGTTAATTGTTTCATGCAGTGGTGGGAAGAGGCAAACCATAGGTGGACAAAATCAAAACTCGCCTCTCTCAAATATTGAAATAATAAGTTAAAAGCTTTATTAAAAACCTCCTGTCCCACCACCAGACCGAAGTGCTTCCCTATATCCAGTTATCAAAAAAACCCACCCCGGATCGATCCAACCCCCTTCATACTCCAATCTCATTGTAAAAAAAGGACAAAAATCCCCTTGTTCTGTTCCCCTTTGTTGTCTGCCTCAGAAACTGATTCTTTAGTGTTCCACTACCAATTCAGCAAGGGGGGGGAGACTCCTCAACTAGCCCCCACCCTTTCTGGTCCCTTTCCTTGAACATTTCTTTCAAAATTGTGAAGTGACCACAATATCACTCACAAACGGTTCATTGGGAAAAAGCAGGATCGGGCCCAGAAAAGCAGGCAAGCAACAGATAAAGAAACTGAAAAACAGGTTGGAAGCCCTAAGGGCCTAGTGTCAGGAGTAAGAAAAGCAGTAAGTGCAGCATGAACCCCTGGAACAATACTTAAAATGGTGAAATCTGAGGTGATAAAGGTGTCATTTTGGGAGATAAACAAGTGATTTAAGGAAACAGAGTGAAAAGTTAACTCTACAGAGGCTGGAGAGAATTAAGCAGTTAAACTTTGTGAAAATGTTAAAAAAGGACCATGTTAAAGAGAGAAAATTCTTGGTTTCTTTGCAGCCATTCTGAAGGGAAAATGCGCCCTTTTCCAGAAGAATGCCTGTAAATAATCCAAATATATATACAGCTATGTAAAAACAAAGCGGTGTAAAGTAATGTTAAGGAAAAGAAAATGTGTATGTATCTATTTGTCTGTGAAAATATGTAAAGTTCTAAGAATCTAAACCAGCACATCTGGTTTGTAAAACTCCTGTTTTGTAGGTGTAAGATAAATTGGTTTTATTTTTGTTTTTAATGCCACTACAAATTCATTTGACTCTTTAATTCAAAGTTGCAAAACTGACAGACCTTTTTGCAAGACACAGGTAATCAGTGTTGTTTGGCTTTGGGATTTAGCATTTAACCCTTAAGAAGTAACTTGATTCTTTACAAAATTTAAAATGTTTTTAAATAAAGACCAAGTCATGGCTGCAATAGGGCAGTCAAAATCAGGAGAATAGGGAGAGATTTGGGAGTCTTTTTGTTTGTTTGGGGTTTTTTGGGTAACAATAGCAGATAAGAGCTGTAATGAAAGAATAAGAAATTAACAGTGACCCTCTGAAGCAACAGCAGAGGTGAGGTGCACAAAACAAAAAGAGGCAATGTTAAAAACACTGAGCCTTAAAATGGCTCTGTTTAATCAGACCGTCACTTTGATATGGGTACATAAAAACTCTGTAACAACAAAATAAACAGTTACACCTTATGCAAAAATTGATATGGCTAACGTTTAAAAAAAAGTTGTAGTATAGAAGGAATGTGCATTTTCCCTAGGACATGTGCAGTGTATATTGTAGAAAGGGGTAAATGAAATGCAAATGAAACGTGCTACTGAATTAAAATCCTATTAGGGCTCCAAAAAAAGCCACAATAGACTGTGTTTTCTTTTTCAGATCTCTGTGTGTTTTTTAAGCAGGAGTTGAAAGTGGAAAGAAATCAAAACTCTGGTGGAAGTTGATTGTGTCCCTTCTAAGACAGAGTCTCTGAGCTCTGCTGATGGCTTTGAATCCAAAAGCCAACCCTGTGTTGATGCAAATTACCTAACTGATAAAGGAAGATGAGAATTGCCAGCACAAAAGAAATTGCCTAAATAAAAGACATGGTATAACAAGATCCCTTTAAGAGATTTGATGCTAAATGTTATTGTTAATAGTAAACATTGAAATAAATTTAATGTTAGTAAGTTCCCCTGTAACAACGTATAGTGTGTATGATTTTTGGAAAAATCCTTGAAGGTAATATGGTAATGATGCTTCTCAGCTATTACCTGTGAATAAATTTAAAGCTTAACACAGCAGGAAAAACATTACAAACTTGGTCTGCTATATAAGAAGAAAAACTTGAGGTACACCACCTCATGAATTTAATAACTAAACAGTGGAATAATTTCCCCATAACCCTTAAAAAGTAGAACCCATTAAAACCTGGCCTGACTATAGAACAAAAAACACACAGGAAAATATGGGGGTAATTCCTCTGTTTTGTCTGCATTCAGCAAGGGTATTTGTAAAAGAAAAGAATCTTTTAAGCGATAATCAATTCCACCCCAAAAGGGGTAGAAAAATGTTATTTTTGTCTTTCAGAAAATCAGAAAAAGCTAATACCAGCTACAGAACAACCTATTACAAAAACAAATGAAAGTAAAAAAACATACTACAATAGCTATGGAATGTATTGAAATGCAGATATTTAGAACATAAGATGTTTTGGGTAATAATTAGAAAATAGTAAGGTTTTGATGCATCTGTTAAAGCAAAGGAAAAATCATTGTTTGATACCTATCATTATAAATAAATGCAGTATGTCTCCAGTACGGTGAGTCAAAATTTGTTAAGTGAAGACATTGTTAAAATTGCACACCAACATGCTCTGGAAGCAAAGATATGGAAGGTTAGCCCACTCCCCAGATTGCACCTGGGATCTTTCTGGCTGTCCTGGACCTAAAGCCAGTGGGCTGTGGAGAAAGGGAAACTACTGGACTCCAGAGGTTGTACCAAGTGGACTCCTCAAAAGTGGTTATGCTTATCCATGCCTGCTGCTCCAAAGCCCTGTAGTAAAGACATTTCACTAGAATCCTATATGTGGGATAAAATGAATTATGAGACCAAAGTACTGTATAATGGGCTATGTGTATGTGTTAATTCTTGGGGAAAAGTGTTTTAAAAGGATAAAAGTGTTAGCAACCCACCAGAAGACAAATGTAAATGTAATGTAAGTACTGTGTTTACCAGTAATAACATTTACTATTTGCCACAATAACAACAACAAAAAGTCTCAGCTTACTGTAAACACTGATTTAGCTGAGTTCTCTTATCACTCTTGGCATTAAATGGCAAACAGTTACCAATCATCTGTTAAAGGTAAAAAGGAACATAGTTCCTAAAAAAAAAAAAGTGGGAAATCGAACCATTCATATTATACACACAAATGGGGACATGTTAAGAATTGCCACTGCAGAAAAACATAACAGCTTACCATTGGTATAACATTTTCTGTATGGTCTCCCACAACTACTGGCATACTAATGTTACTACCCCTAATTGTTTTTGGTTTTAAGTTGTATGTGTTTAATTGAAATGTTTAAAATGTGCTGGTGGATAAAACAAATGTATGCAAAGCTAAAGCCACAGGCCCAAATCACCTCCCAGTATTTTCTATTATGTGGACTAAATAAGAAGTGACACTGGCGATTAATAATCTTAGTGTCAAAAGGGGGATATGCAGGGGCAGGATTTTATAATGTCCCATAAGAATTAAAGTATGATTTGATTTCATCCTGTCAGCCACCCTTTTTAAATAGCAGAAAGAAATGACCCTCTAGGACTATAAGATTCTATTTTCCCACATGCATTACAAATTGGGCCCTCTCTAACTCGTTGTTCTAAGATTTAGGTAGCAAGAAACATTCTGTCTATGTTAAGTAAATTAGAGAAACATTGAAGGCCTGGGTCTCAATGTAAATTGTCTTGGTTATTAATTGTAAAACTTAGCAAAGTTTAATTTGCAATGCCTTTTTGTTCAATATAAAATACTGCTGTTTGTATTCTCAATCTGTTTGCGCAAATGAGGAATGTCTGCATCAGGAAAAGATAAGATGGGAAGGCCATTGTTATAGCCAGAGTCAAGGAAGAAGTAGTAAAGAGACTTAAAGAACATCAAAGAATCATCAAGCACTGCTTTCTACCCAGACGGCTGTTAAACTGTCTAGCATCGCAGCGTGGATACATGCTTCGCAGTGTGAGAATGCACCACCCCCAGTGAATCAATCATCACCTCAGGACCACGCAGAGTCAATTTTGACTCCGGAAGAAGATGTAGAGGAACAGCCTGCAATACCTTACAATCTACGTTCTCCTAAGGGTTGCCAGAAGCAGACGACAACCTAAAGCAAGGCCCAAGAAGAAGCAGTAGCAAGCCTAGTGCCTGCTGCCTGGTGGACATAAAACCGTGACTGCGGTTCCCTCAGTTGAGGTTGTCAGAACCAGAAGGGCCTTGCCTCCAACATGCGCCTCTGGTGACGCCTGTTCCTCAGCTGCTGGTGTCTTAAGGTCTGAGGAGTCCACAATGATAATTATTTTATCCAGCAGCAAGTGTGGATAGCCCAGACCCTTAATATTTCTAAATGCTGGGTCTGCAGCCACATCCCAGCCCATTCTCAAGCTGGTGTTCCTGTCCTGGCTATCCCGCTCAATTCCTCAGACCTCACTGGAGGACCTCGTCCGTTTAACACAATATGGAACAGCAGTGACACCTGGGAAGAGGCTATTGGCAGTTCCTTTATCCCACTTAGGGGAGTGATACACCATGCAAAAAGGCTCCTGAGGTCACAAGCAGTAGTTAGAATAATGGCAAATAAAATTGGAGAAAGTTTAGAAGCCCTGGCCAAAGAAACAGGGGCAATCCGACAGATGGCCCTCCAAAACCATCAGGCATTGGACATAATGCTGGCAGCTAAAGGAGGGTACTGTGCTCTCATTGGAAAACAACACCAATGAGGTAACAGATCGCACTAGCCCTTAGAACAAATCACATATCTTCCCCATAAAGAGCTGAGTTCTTTATGGAAGTGGCTAACTAACCTGTTCAATTTCTCTGGCATAAGAAACTGGTGGTTTCAGGGAGCCCTGACTATCCTGTTTGGAATCCTAATAATTTTTGTATGTTTTCAGTCACTCTCCTGTTGTATCCAAAATTGTGTAAGGCATGCCACCCTGGTGACTGCCCCAGAACAGAGTGCTAATATGATGATTTTGAATATCACTGATGAACAAAGAGATAAAGAACCATTAAAATGTGGAACCCAGTAAAATGTTGGTCATGGTGAAAGCTTGACCAAAAGGAGGGATTGTGAAAGTAGAATGAATTATATTGTAAAAATAAGAATGGATTAAAGAAATGTTGTATGTACCTTTAAGCAAAAATAAGAAATGTTGAAATACAGGTGCCAGGAAAAGAAACATTAGGCATAAACAATGGTGCTAATGGCGAAACATTAACAGAAGATCAGTAACAGTTAGTAAGGAAATAAGATATGCATGCCTAGCCCAGGTAAACTTATCAGATTCTGCTTCCTTTGTTATCTTGTTAAGTTCTCGCCCTTTTATCTGTATAAATAAGATAGTTTGTGTCTTGCATGTGGGCTCACATTATCTGGGTGTTATTAGCAGAGCGCTGCGCTAATAAAACAGAGTGGTCTGACAGACTGTGAGTCCTGAGTCTAACTTTGACATCACCTATTACTCCTCACCCCCTGCCCCGATTTTTCACACTTGCTGTCTGGTCACCATACTCCCTGGCCTTTTCCCCAGTGGCTCCCATTATGACTTAGGTTGGCGGCAAGGCTTTGCCAGCTCCCTCCAGCTGAACTCCCTTGCCAAGTAGCCTCTCGCTCTGTAGGGCTCCGCAGAGCAGCCTTCTCCTGCCAGCGCCTGCCGTGAGGGTGGGATGAGGCAGCCTTCATGCTGCTCCCCGGCTCCCAACGCCTTCTCCCTTGGTTGGGTGGGAGGGGAGCTTTGCTCTAGCTTCTCTGCCAGGTTCCTTCCCCAAGCACCATTCATTCCCAGGACCCTTAGGGCTTGATATGTATCTCTACTGGACTCTTCCAAACCCTTCAAGGGCCATGCCAGGTGGTGGGTGAGCTGACCACTAGGCACTACTGCCCTCAGTGGTGGACAGTCCCATCACAGCGTAGAATTCCCCAAAGATGGCCCACAGACAGGTTCATTGGACACAGAGCTAATGTATGTTTGGGTGTCATAAAGGAATTAATCACATCAATGGAAAGGACAGTATCACATGGGATTGTGCAGGCATGAAATTGCAGGGACAGGAAGTGTTAACTGCACCCTTAGACAGACAGCTAGGAAATCCCAGACCTGGAAGGGCAGGTCTGCTCTGGCCAGTGCAGTGCTTCATTTGTAAGGAAAGAGGTGCTGGGATCAAACTACAAACTGCCAGGCTCGGAGGTGCTGGACTCTGAACTGCCAGGCCCAGAGGTGCCGGGCTCTGAACTGCCAGGCCCAGAGGTGCCGGGCTCTGAACTGCCAGGCCCAGAGGTGCCGGACTCTGAACTGCCAGGCCCGGAGGTGACGGGCTCTGAACTGCCAGGCCCGGAGGTGACGGGACTCTGAACTGCCAGGCCCGGAGGTGCCAGGCTCTGAACTGCCAGGCCCAGAGGTGCAGGACTCTGAACTGCCAGGCCCTGAGGTGCAGGGCTCTGAACTGCCAGGCCCCTGAACTGCCAGGCCCGGAGGTGCCAGACTCTGAACTGCCAGGCCCGGAGATGCCGGACTCTGAACTGCCAGGCCCAGAGGTGCCCGAGGCTCTGAACTGCCAGGCCCGGAGGTGCTGGGCTCTGAACTGCCAGGCCCTGAGGTGCCAGGCTCTGAACTGCCAGGCCCAGAGGTGCCAGGCTCTGAACTGCCAGGCCCAGAGGTGCCGGACTCTGAACTGCCAGGCCCAGAGGTGCAGGGCTCTGAACTGCCAGGCCCTGAGGTGCCAGGCTCTGAACTGCCAGGCCCAGAGGTGCCCGAGGCTCTGAACTGCCAGGCCCGGAGGTGCCAGGCTCTGAACTGCCAGGCCCAGAGGTGCAGGGCTCTGAACTGCCAGGCCCTGAGGTGCCAGGCTCTGAACTGCCAGGCCCAGAGGTGCCGGACTCTGAACTGCCAGGCCCGGAGGTGCCCGAGGCTCTGAACTGCCAGGCCCAGAAGTGCCGGGGCTCTGAACTGCCAGGCCCAGAGGTGCCAGGAGTCAGCCCTGACAAGCCCCGGCACAAATTAAGCACTGGACAAGTGACCAGTAAGAAGGGCGTTATGACGTCCCATGTTCAGTACTCAGGGATTCTGGGTAAATGTGCTGAATTACAGGTAAAAAGATGCTCAGCTTAGTTCCCAGAGGTGCCTGGTATCAGGAAGACAAGCTGAGCTCTTGCCAGATCATAAACCATCACCGCTTTCCCACCATTTATCAAGTGACCTTTATTTCCGTTAAGAGAACAATAAAAATACAAGAAAGGACCTCGGTAAAGTCTCCATGAGGGAGCACGGAGTGCGTCTTCCCTGACTCGGCCGAACAGCTGGCTGGCTGAGACTGTGCAGTCCCGAGAGATTAAAGGTGCAACACAGAAAGGAGTAACTATTGCACAGCTGTATTCACCACGTCACCACTAATAAAGTGACGCTAATGAGGACTGACTGTAGCTCGCAATCTGTTGATGATACCCAAGCTGCAACAGGCCCCAGTTCCCCATCCCTGCAGGGGGGATTGGCTGGGTTCATGGGAATAAATGACGTGTTTGACACTAAATCCCAGCTGCATTCAAGGGGACATTCCAGGATAAACTCTCCCTGCAAACATCTTCCCCAGCACACTCAGAAACACATCCCTGTGGGGCAGTGACAGACTAACCCCCTCCCACCTCCCTTCCTGCCCAGCCAATAGAAACCCAGTGGGACCCATAGAATCATAGAATATCAGGGTTGGAAGGGACCTCAGGAGGTATCTAGTCCAACCCCCTGCTCAAAGCAGGACAAATCCCCAGACAGGTGGTTTTTTTTGTTTTGTTTTTACCTCTGTGTCCTAAATGGCCCCCTCAAGGATTGAACTCACAACCCTGGGTTTAGCAGGCCAATGTTCAAACCCCCATGTTTCACTCAAGGGGGATTTGCCCCATTGGGTGTGTGGTTCCCCACCAGACACTCTTCAAACATACCCCCAAAGGGCACATATCTCAGCAAGCAACAGGAAGGGCAAATACCCCCAGGCAGGAGAAATCACATCACAGCTTGACACCCCCTGGAACCAGTCCCCTGAGGCTGGCAAGGGAAACACTCAGAGATCACGGTGCCCATCACTCAGAGCCAGTAAGAGCAATTCTGCCCCACCCCTTCCCGGGTCCCCTGCACCAGAGGTGGGGGGAAGGAGAAGTGAGGCTCCAGGGTGCATTCTGGGAGAGGAGCAGAAGGCAGGGGGCAGCTATGGCTGCCAGTCTCGTGTGTGCACCACCCCTTTGGTGCAGAGTGTCAAGGAGCAAACGTGAGCCGTGTTCCCTTCCTGAGCCATCCACATCCCCAGGGCTCTGAACCCCTTGACGTCCCCTCCATGCCTGGCCCCGCTGGAGCAGCGCCAGTGCCACCCAGAAGGCTTTGCTCCTCTCACTCAGTGCCAGATAGGGAGGGTCGCCAAGCTCCGAGCAGGCAGCCAAGGCAATAACCAAGGTCACAAGCAGGGGATCCCTTGGCTGGAGACAGAGCCTGGTGCTCACAACAGGGGATGATTATTATAGGCCCGGCTCCCGCTGTGCTCTCCATCGCACTCAGGAGGGGGTGGCCTGGGGGGTGCTGCCTGCTGTTACTGGGGGAGGAGGGATGCAGGGGTCTAGACGGGGGCTCTGGCTGTCACTGCAGCCAAGCCCCAGAGAGAGCAGGAATGGGGAAGGGAGCTGGGGGAGCACAGAGCACGAGCTGATTGGTCATGTCCCACCAGGGCTGGGCCTCAACCGGACCCAGGGGCCATTTTCTGAATGGAAGTTACAGAGCAGGGAGAGACCCCCACCCTAATGCCCACCCTGCTCCAGGGAGGGCTCCTGATGGGGTGGCGCACTGAGAGGCAGCTGTCAGAGGAGAGTGCAGTAGGATTCCTGCTCTGCAGCGTGGTCGCCAGTCGCAAACATCCGGTTCTCAGTGATGGGGTATTCTTCATCCGTAGTCCGAGAATGCAGGACGAAATCACTTTCCTCTGCAATCCGTGGCTGCTGCAGCTGAAATAGGGAAACACAGAGTTGGCGGGTTACTGCTTTCCAGACAAATCACCCTTAGTCCGGGGCTCCGGGACCAGCCAGGTCCCTGTGGCCACCGCCACCACGGACCCGTGTGAGACGGACACAATTAAGGATTTGCACAATTGTTTTCTCAAGGAAGAATGAATCTTGACATTTCAGGTGTCCCCAGTGCCTCCTGACCACACCCCAAGGCTGCTCAGACCAAGCCCGAGCCCCCAGCCCTACTAGTCCAGGTCACGTCGAGTACTCACTACTGTGTGAGCTGGGAAAGGAGGGAGATGGGGGCACAAGTGAACCCAGGCGACCATGGTGCACAGTGCAGTTGAATAGGTGGGAAGACCTGGGGGCGTCTGAAGTGAGGGGCCCTGGCCTCCCCCAGCCAACAGGGCTTGTCTGGGAGGAGTTAAGGGAAAGAGCCCAGGCCACAGAGGCATCAAATGCAATTGCTGTCTCTCTTGCAGGGAGGGGCCATTCCTCCTGGCCAGGGCCAGCTGTGCTGCGGTGAGGAGATGGAACAGGGCCCTGGGCTGTCCTAGCCCCTCCAGTGCATGGGAGGGGACGCCCAATGGGCTGGGCTGTTTTACTCTTAGACACAATATGAGCCATTGCAGGGAATCCTGCCCTTACCGGCACATTCCAGGGCTGAACCGCGGATCCATTGCGCTTCCAGCAGCACTGTTGGCCACAGCAGTGCTTAGCCTCCTGTGCAACCAGGTCCCAGCGGCTCCCCTGCCCCACGATGCCCGTTGGATCCGCCGGGTCCAGGATGATGGGCCTGAAATTCAGGGAGACACAAAGAGTCACGGTGCAGACTCCAGCCGGGCAGAGGCAGGGAGTGCTGCAGAGCCTGCAGTCCAGCTGGGTATAACCCTGCTGCTGACCCCTCCGGCGCCATCCTGCTAAGCTCCCGTCTGGTCCTTCCTAGGACACGGTGCAGCTAGTTAGTGGCTGGCCAGACGTCCCAGAAGTTCTTCGCCTGCTTTAGCTGCTCTCTGCTCGCTGCCAGCCCTTGCCTAGCCCTGAGCTCTAAGGCCTGGCTCTCTCCGTTCTCTCAGACCCCGGGTGTGTCTTGGACCCCACCCGCCTTGGCAGAAGGAAGACTGAGTTCCTCCTGTTCCCTCCTCCACCAGCTCCACTTCCCCAGCCTCTCCCACACACTGTGTGTTAATAATTATTGACACTGCCAGTATTCACCAGCACTGGGGTGTCTTGGACACTCAAAGCATCAAAGCCCAGCCCCACTTCATGCCGGGGCTTCTCTCGTTCTCCTTGCCCCAGGGTGCTGTGTCTGGGTCATCAGCAGCGAGTTTCACACACACAGGGAGCTGTGCATGGGGGGATCACAGGCAGGGCCCCACTGCCACGGGGACAGGGAGCCGGGATGCACACACAAGGGTGAGGTGGTGTTTGCAGGCACCTGGGTTTGCAGAGCTGAGACATCAGGTACCGTCTCAGGGTTTCATTCTCAAAGCCGTAGTTGATGGTCCAGTAGACACAGAGCTGGGCGTGCTGCTGGATCAGCTCCAGCACCGTCCGGAAGCCCTCGGCCATGTTGAAGGCTGGATCCCTGCTGCCCTGCTCCCAGGCGTAGACAGACAGGAGCTCCAGCGCGTACTGGGGGGGCAGGGACTCCCCCTTCCCCAGCTTCTTTTTGTGGGGAAGGACGTACTGGATGGACAAAAGGAACAGAGGTGAGACCAACAGGCAACAAACCATCATTCACCCCTAATCCGCGCCCCAAAATCCACTCAGAAAAACTGGGAAGGGCTGGGAGACAGGGCAGCTGGGGCTGGGGCAGGGGGAGCTCCTGGCAGCAGGGCCCTCTCCAGGGTAACTTGGTGCCTGCCGGGCCTCCAGCTGGATATTCCCAGCAGGGCTCTGTCCCCCAAGAGCTGCAGGGGGGCATGGGGAGCTTGTGCAGTTGCCGTACCTGTTTGTACCAGCGTTTCACCAGGCGGATCAGACTCTTGAGTTTGGTGGGGAGAGCCATGATGAAATTCCTCTGCAGCTCGGTGAAGCAGGGGGAGAACTCGCTTCCTTCGGGATCGCTCTCTGTCAGCCTGAGGTACACCTGGGGGTCGGGTTTATAGCCTCTGTACAGCTGGCCTAGCAGAGAACCAACACAGGCGTGTAGGCCGGGGTAGCTAAACCCTCTACATACCCTGTCCCGAGTGCTGCGGGGGGCATGGCCACTCCCCACCCCGCTCCCTGTGCCCACTGCTCCGAGTGGGGCCTGGCGTGGCAATCACAGACCCACTGCCCATTGGCTCCTGACCTTTCCCTGCGATTTTCTCTTCCCCTTCCCATAGGAACTACTTTGCATGGCAGAAGGATACAATTCATCATGCTCACTCCCACCTTGTTGCAGGCACAGAGGGTGCCCCAGGCAAGCAACAGTGGTTCGTTGCCCAGAGCGCTTAGCGCCAATAAACACACCAGGGTGGAGAAGCAAGCAAAGTTTATTTGAGATCTCAAAGCGGTGCAAGGAGACGAACGCCTCAAATCATGCACCTCTACACAAGCGGCTTTTCCCTTTTTATAAGTTTTTTTTCTCTTTCTTCTTTCTTCCCCACCCCTCCTCTTCCTTCCTCCCCCTGTAGCAGTTACGTGTGCGCAGGTGCATTAAGTAATCTTGGCTGCGGCAGCTCGTTAGTAAGTTTTCCTTCGCAGTTATCTTGTCCTTCTGCTAAAGGTGCACAGGCCTTATCACTACTGCTTTAGACCGGTTTTAGCTGTGCTGCAACTGATAACTTACTGTTACACATTTAATTTCACAGCTGCTAGCTTTCTAGATCAAGTAGAGTTCAACATGGAGGAGCTTTGGTTCACTGAGGCCTAGATTTATGCCTAGTGACACCAACAACCTCAGATTGTTTTTTGAAAGGAAGGGGAAAGTGAAGGGGCCAGAATCAATCCCAGGTAGGGGCCGGTCCTCACGGCGGGCTCCTGCCAGGTGTGCCCTTGGCCTGGCTGGGGCGTGGCCCAGCACATCGCCCTTGGCTGGCACAGCTGCGGCGGGCCCAGAGAATTCATGCAGCTTGTGATGATTGTTTCTGGAGGCCCCTCAGGCCTGTTGGCAGATCAGAGCAGCTCTGAGGCGATGAACAGCTCTCGTGGGGCGGGGGGCGAGATGGGCAGGTGGACCGGAGGGCACAATCACCAGAAAGGAGCAGGATTTGGCAGCGGGACCGAGGGGAGTGGGGCTGAGAGTGCTAGTCCTTAGTTAGGTCCAGATTGTAATCCGGGTCCTCCCCCAGCCATGCATTGCCCCTCACACTCAGCCCCTCCTTCCCACTGAGCTGAGCGAGAGCTT
This sequence comes from Gopherus flavomarginatus, assembly GCF_025201925.1. Lineage (NCBI taxonomy): Eukaryota > Metazoa > Chordata > Testudines > Testudinidae > Gopherus > Gopherus flavomarginatus. The sequence goes on along the minus strand of NC_066631.1, from coordinate 4,668,849 downwards.
GAAGCTTTGAGTAGCCTGTTGTATGAGGCTCCACTCTCTGAAAGTCCTGGGAGTCATTCAGACAAGGCTCTTCCCTGAGCGCCATGTGGTGTCCTCCAAATGCTGCCTGCTTGCTCCTGAATGGAGCAAATTTAAACAGCGACTAATAACCCCCCTGCCCCCCACTGCTATTGGCTGGTGCCTCTTTTCTCAATCACAGGTGGGCAGGACAAGTGAGAGGAAGAGAAGCAGTTTAGGGGAGGTACAGGAAACACTGTCCCCGGATGGTGCTTTCTTCTGATGAGGGCTAGTGCACAAGGAGGAGATCTGGTGTGCACCTGGTGTGCATGTGTGATGGCCACCTTCCTGACCTTGGATTGAACTGGGGTCCTTCAGAACTACAAGCATGGTACAGTGTGAGCTAGAGCTAAAACATACGGTAACGGATTCCTCTGCTCTGTGGAGTGGATACAGAGGGGAAGCCATAACCCACACTGACCAGTGGGTGAGGCACATCCACGTGCTTAAACATCCACGTGAATTTACACCTGCAACGCTAGACACCTGGGATACATTTGCAAATCATAGTGGGGGGAGTTTGGCCATGGGATTCCCCTTCAAATCTCCTGGTGTCACATGCTTACAACCCAGCACATCCCAGAAAACATGGAGCCACCGCTATCTCAAAAGTAGCAACAGCTCTGGCAATGCACCGTGGGAATCCAGAGAGACTAGACGGTCATTGAGAAACACAGCCCCTGCCCTGGGAATCCAAAACAGTGCATCTTACCTAGAGCGTCGAAAGCCGGCAGCACGTCAAAATCAATATGTTCATCCGTGGTACTAGATGTTAGGGTAAAAGTGAGCACACGGGGGTTCTCCCACTTTGTTTTCTTAATGCTCAGCACTAGGTCTTTTCCTAGGGATGCTCTGCACTCCTCCAGCCTTGTCTGGATTTCAGCAATGATTTTTTTCCGTTCTGCTTTCAGGGCCTGGAAATCTGTAATCGAGCTGACAAACACGACGAGGTCCACATCGGAGACGTCTTTCAGGGCCGTGCCCTTCCCCGACGAGCCGGCCTGGAGACACAGAGAGAGAGGTCCCACTGAGTCCTTCCGCAGAGAGTTCAGCTGTGGCCCACCCGCACAGAGGAGCTGCTTCCTGTGCCACTCTGGAGACACTCACTGTGGGACATCCCTCAGCTCACTGACAAGTACAGGGTGGGATCCGGGCCAAGCTGATGTGGTTTTGGCCGGTGGCTGTGGCAAACTGAGTCCTGGCCTTGGGACTGAGCATCAGAGGAGCAAGGAAAAGAGGCTTCCCCAAGAGTTAGGGCTGATTCTGGTCTCAGTCACAGGAGTTTTACACCGTGGATCTCAGCCGCATCCCTCCTGCCGATTCAGGCCCTTGGTCAATTCTTCATTTGACTTCAGCAGGCAACTCATGTGAGTAACTGCCCCCCAGTGGGAGGCAGAGTGGTCTGGGAGGGGAAATCTGATAAAGGACGAGGCCTGGTGATCTAGCATTGGTAGGGCTGGAGGCCCAGAGTAGGTATCAGTCGTTATTTAAGGGCCCTGGTCAGGGCTTCCAGGGAGGGGCAGAGGGGTCCCCAGTGGGGTAAGAACCATTTGAGCCTGGAAGGGGGCTGGCAAAAATGAGTTATTTTTGTTTGAACCCCTACATATCTCTGGAAGGGGCTAACCCTCACTGGGGCTCGGCTGAAGATTCCTCCAACCTCACTTGTTAAAAGCCTGGAGGAGATCAGGTGCAAGCACCGCAGGGGGGCGGCAGGGGCAACAGTGCACCTGCTGGGAGGGGGGCTCAGGAGTGAGCTAAACACACCCCCACCCCCAACTTTATACCAGGTCACTAGTGCTGTTAACTTTCCTTACACTAGCAGGTCGCACGTGGCCTGAGCTGAGTGTTTCCAACTTCTTCAGTGCATGCAGCTCGGCAAGTTTTCAAAAAGAATTTGACAGATTCTCTGGATGTGATGTATTGTCAGGCCCTGGGGCCTCCCACCCCAGCTGAGGGCTGGCCAGAGTGATGGCCAGGGGCCTGGCCGGGGCATGTGGGATCCAAAGAAACAGCCTGGGGGGGCTAGAGTGGAGGCAAGGGCCCAGCCAAGGCTAGCCATCACCCTAAAAGTGACTCTGCTGCTCTCCCCCAGGCCTCTGCGAGGTCACTGCCTTACCCCATAGCCAGAGTAACTAACCAGTGATTTTAGTGCAAATCCGGGTTTTCCAGTTTTTGCCACGGCCATTCTCCACCCTTGACTCTGGCCTGATGCACCGCAGACCCCGAACCCCGTGTCCTAGGGGGCCATCGGTCGGGGGGTCTCCCTAAGGGAAGGGCCATTCTGCAGGTATTTTGCCGGCCCTCTGGCTCTCTCCAGACACAGCCCTGCACAAATACTGACAGAGACCGTCTGTCCCCCATTTCCCCGCACTGGAATCCTGCACCTGAGAACCAGCCTCACCTCCCCTCTCACTTGCCCTTCCTCAGACACAGGCAGGGGGTCCCCAGCCCTGCGCCCTGATTCACAACAGCATCACCCTAGCTGTAGTACACTCACCATTGAGTACGCTCACCTCTGGACTGTTCCCCCTCCCCTTCCCACTCCCCCAGTGCCTGGAGAGGCAGGGTCAGGCCGCTCTGTGCACCCCGTCTTCATCGCTCACCTTAACCACCTTCAGCACCCGCATTGCAGAGCCGGAGTTTCTGAAGCAGTTTTGGGTCAGAAATAGGAAGATGGTGTGAATGGCTGTGCTGATCTGGGTCTTGAAAACTCTGTTGGGCTGCAGGTCGTTGCTGATGAACGTATCGAGTTCCTCAGCTAGCGTCTGGTAGAGCCCCATGACTGGTGGTGGTGAGGAGACAACAAGAGAGGCTGCCTAGGAGGGGGGGACTAGCCTGTGTGTGCCCCTGGCAAAGCGGGACTGTCTCTTGCGCCTTCTGGACTGCAACTGGCCCTGGGTGGGGAGGGGAACAGCAGCTGCAGAGGGTTGGTTGCTGCACAGAGGCCTCGCCTCCTTTCATTTCCTCAGCCCTCTGATCAGTTTCGTTTCTCCTATGCTGCTCCCTGCCCCAGGAATGCTTTGGAGTCCACTGCCCTGCACCCCACTTCCTGGCTGTAAGCTGGAATCTCTCCCTGCCTTCCCAGAACTGCTCGCGTGCAGAGCTCAGCAGGCCTGCAGAGCCCTGGCAGGGGGAACGCACAGCTCCACCGTTACTGTGGCTCAGTGATTTCACATCACTTTGCAAGTTCCAGATGGCTGCAGGCCAGCTGGATTCTGACAGTCCTGCCCTGTTTTTCCACATCCTGCATCATCATCGGTAATCCAGGGTCCGCAGGCAAAACTCTGTCCTCCACTCTCCTGCATTCCCCTCCCAGAGCTGGCGCAGGAGTCACTGACTGGCCCTGGAACGGGAATTTAGCCAGTCAGTCTGTTGCTAGTGCATCAGGAGTAGAGTGACCACACGTCCCATTTTGGCCGGGACAGTCCCTTTTTTAAGCCCTGTTCCATCCCTCCTGACTTTTTTTGACAAAAGTCAACATTTGTTCCGTTTGCTCTTGCCAACTTGATCAGTTGACAAGAGCAAATGGGACAAATACCCACCTTTGTCAAAAAGTGGGGTGCGGAGGAACATGCGGCAGGGGAGGTAGACGAGCAGCAATGCCAGTTCCAGCCTTTGGGAAATATGGTCACCCTATGTAGCATGTGCATCACTGCTCGCCCAAACCCTGCCTGCCCCCCCATGCAGCAGCAGTCTAAAAAGCAAACAGCATGTTGGGAATCATTAAGAAAGGGATAGATAATAAGACAGAAAATATCATATTGCTGCTATATTAATCTATGGTACGCCCACACCTTGAATACTGCGTGCAGATGTGGTCGCCCCATCTCAAAAAATATATATTGGAATTAGAAAAGGTTCAGAAAAGGGCAACAAAAATGATTAGGGGTACAGAACAGCTTCTGTATGAGGAGTGATTAATAAGACTGGGACTTTTCAACTTGGAAAAGAGACCTCTAAGGGAGGATATGATTAAGGTGTATGAAACCATGACTGGTGTGGAGAAGTAAATAAGGCAGTGTTATTTACTCCTTCTCATAACACAAGAACTAGGGTCACCAAATGAAATTAATAGGCAGGAGATTTAAAACAAACAAAAGGAAGTATTTCTTCACACAACACACAGTCAACCTGTGGCACTCCTTGCCAGAGGATGTTGTGAAGGCCAAGACTATAAAAGGGTTCAAAAAAGAATTAGATACATTTATGGAGGATAGGTCTATCAATGGCTATTAGCCAGGATGGGCAGGGATGGTGTCCCTAGCCTCTGTTTGCCAGAAGCTGGGAATGGGTGACAGGGGACGGATCACTTGATGATTACCTGTTCTGTTCATTTCCTCTGGGGCACCTGGCATTGGCCACTGTCGGTAGACAAGACACTGGGCTGGATGGACCTTTTGTCTGACCCAGTATGGCCGTTCTTACGATCTTATTTCATCTGCTTCACATTAATGGGGTATGTCACAGAGTTCCCAGGCGATGCTCTGGAACTACTCCCCACAAAGCCAGTCAGGACTTTGGGGAGCCTCCTCTCCCTTGGAGCAGACTGTCTTCAGGGCAAGAAGCTCACACGGCTTCACCTCCTGGGTCTCTCCTTGGAGCATTCAGCATCCTCTGCCCCTCCGTGTGCTTCCCACAGCGAGTCCACCCAGGCAGGGTCCTGGGGAAGCCAGAGGGTCCTGCACCCCCACTTCGCAGTCAGACGTAACTCTCATCCAGCCAGTAAAACAGAGCTTTATTAAGATGACAGGAACATGGTCTAAAACAGAGCTTGTAGGTATAGAAAAGGGGACCCCTCAGCCAGGTCCATTCTGGGGCCCAGAGAGCCAGACAACCCCATCTGCCCTCACTTCCCATCTCCAGCCAGCTCCCAACTGAACCCCCCTCCAGCCCCTCCTTTCTGGCCTTTGTCTCTTTCCTGGGCCAGGAGGTCACGTGATCTCTTTGTTCACCGTTAGCTATTCCCTTGCAGGGGGGAAGGCCCCAGACATTTGTTGCCAGGATACAGAGTGTTGGCCATTTATGCACACTAGAGACTTAAGAAATGCATAGGGGAAACTGAGGCACCCACCCATTATTCAGAGAAAACATTAAGAACAGTCCTACTTCATCACAGGGTATTCTTGGTTGATCTCCCCAGGCTGCTGGGTGTCCCTGAACCCCTCAATCCTGGTCTACCTCTACTGTGGCTGAAACAGGGAAACACAGCAGTTGGGGATCGCTCCTACCCAGAGGAGTCAATTTTCCCATCTTAGCCCCGGGGCTCTAGGATCAGCCAGACTCTGGGGCTGCCACAAACATGGGCCCGTGTCACAGGCACCATGTTTGTTTCACCTGACAAGTGGGACTGTCTGTAGGGAGAAGCTCTCTTGACCTTGGGAGGTATTTGCAGTGTCCTGATGGCACTGCTGGGGCGCTGGGGCCAGCCCTCGATCCCACCCTGCCAGGATGGCTCACTCCAGGGAGCCCAGCTGGGGAGTGTGGGGAATACAGGACATGCAGGGCAAAGGGCTTGGGAAACTGTGCTGGGAGAAGGTGGAGCTGGGGCTCCTCCATACCCGGATAGCAGTGGGAGACCGAAGGGCCAAGCCTTGCCCAGAGGACAGAGGGGGCTGCACAGGGGTTGCAGGGAGACGAGACTGACCCCCAGAGCAGGATGACTCCCCTGAGGTTATCCTGCCTGCACCGAGTGCAGTCTGCCTCTGGGCCTGATTGAGAGAGGCCTTGCGGCGAGGGGAGGGGGCTCCCCGAGGCCTGGCCCATCTGTCCCCTTGTGCATGAAGGTGGGGTTGGTCCCGGTTCTACCGGAGCCCATCCCACATGGACAGGGAGTCCTGCCCTAACCAGTGCAGGCCAGGGCTGGAGCACAGATCCAGCGGGCTTCCAGCAGCATTGCTGGCCACAGCAGCGCGCCCGTGCAACTAGGTCCCAGCTGCTCCCCTCCCCCATGATCCCCGTCAGATCTGCCAGGTCCCGAATGATGGGCTTGAAATGGAGAGAGACACGGAGTCCCAGTGGAGCCTCTAGCTGGGCAGAGGCAGGGGCGCTGCAGCCTGGCCAGGCACCACGCTGCCCCCGGGCCCACGGGCTCTGTACCGCTTAGCTCCCATCTCACACTGACTTGGACCAGATCTGACCAGTTGCACCAGCCAGGCCTCCATCTCCGCCCAGCTGCCAAGTGCATAAGTGGTTCTCACTGCTCTCCAGCGGCCCCTCACCCACAAGGCCCCAGGGTGGGATCAGGCCCAGCACTACGAGAGCCGTGGGGGGAGGTGCTGCCTCCCTGGTGACCTGCTGAGCCCCAGAACTTAGGGCAGTGCTGAGCCCTGCCTTGCAGCAGTGCTGCACTGATACCTCAATCCCCACCCCAGGCACCATCCCCTCCCTGCCCCCAACCCACCTAGCAGCGCCCTCCCAGCTCTACCTCTTTCCACCTCGATCGCCCCCCAGCACCTCCCCCACCCAGAGTGGGCAGAACAGCTACGTGTCTGGGGAATCGGAGCTGGGAAATACATGGGAACATGCAGCAGGGGCTGGCACGTGCCAGCTCTTGGGTGCTCAGCTCCATCCTCTGTGGAACCCCCCTTCAGGTAGTTGAAAGCAGCTATCAAATCTCCCCTCATTCTTCTCTTCTGCAGACTAAACAAGCCCAGTTCCCTCAGCCTCTCCTTGTAAGTCATGTGCCCCAGCCCCCTGATCATTCTCATTTCTCTCCACTGGACTGTCTCCAATTTGTCCACATCCTTTCTGTAGTAGGGGGCCCAAAACTGGACACAATACTCCAGATTTGGCCTCACCAGTGCCAAATAGAGGGGAATAATCACTTCCCTTGATCTGCTGGCAACGCTTCTACTAATGCAGCCCAATATGCCATTGGCCTTCTTGGCAACAAGAGCACACTGTTGACTCGTATCCAGCTTCTCGTCCACTGTAATCCCCAGGTAATGGACCATTAGGGAAAACAATAGGCCTTAGGAAAAACTTATCTTCCCCCGCTCCCAGCCTTCCTGAGAATGCTTACTCTGACTCTGCAAGGTCATGTGACCAGACCACTTGTCTCCAGATTCCATTTTGGCTGCCTATATTTTTCCACAAGCTGGGCTGGGAACTGGTTTTGGAGCAAGGGGTTACCACCATATGCTAATGCTATATAAGGGAGTGACTCCCCCACAACTGAACACCTAAGAAAAGCTCCAAAAGAAAAGGACTTGGAATGGGGGTGGGGAGCCCAAGCTGCAAAGCACGAGCAGCTTGTGCCTTGAGAATCTGCAAGCCAGTTTGTATCATCAGTCAGGGTGAGAGATTGTTAATTCAAATCCTTTCCTTCTAGCATGTTAAGCTTAGTTTACGTTTTTGTTTATTTACTAGGCAATCTGCTTTGATCTGTTTGCTATCCCTTATAGTCACTTAAAATCTATCTTCTGTAGTTAATAAACTTGGTGGTTTTTTGGCTTTATCTAAAACCAGGGTGCCTTTGGAGAGCCTGGAGAAAACCTCAGTCTGGTTTAACACAAGCATATTGTGCATCTCCTTCCCACATCTAGGGGAGGGCAAACTCTATGAGCTCACATTGCACAAATCCCTGTGCAGTGCAAGATGGTACAATTTTGGGTTTATACTCCAGAGCAGGGGTACGTGCCTGAGGAGCTGGGAAATCGGCTGGTGTCTGCTGGTTGCACTCGGGTAACCGAGTTTGGGGGAGTGACTCTACCTGCTATTGTGTGGGTGATAGTGGGGCCTGGGTGAGGCTGGTTGTGTATCCAACCAAGGAAGCAGTGTGAGCAGGGCCAGACCAACTGAGTGATTAGAGGAGCGCAGCGGTTTCTCACAGCTCCTAGACTGCACCCCAGGCTGCCAGCCTGTCATATCCTCTCCTCTCAATTCTAGCTCCACAGCAGCGCCCAGCAGCCAGGACCAGCAATTGCAAGGAAAGTGCTGTTCAGCCCTGGCATGGAGCATGCTCGGTTGCTTTGTGGTGCTGCTGCAGGTGAGGTCTGGTCACAGGTAGCAGTTGTGAGGGTCTAGAGCGTGCTCACTGCAGATGGACGCTTCCAAGAGCTATGCTGCAAAGTTCTAGCACATCTGCACTGTGTGTGTGAAAGGGAGATTTTTTTCAGAGGCTTCTGACTTGGCCAAAGTTGGGGCAATTTCCATGGGAGGGCAAAAGGCATCTCCCAGCCCCCAGGGTGAGCCACCTGCTACATTTCCAGCCCCTGCTCCAAAGCCTCAGGGTGTACAGCTTCTCAAAGAAAGGGTTACAAGAGTTCTCTTAACATGGGCACAACAACACATTTTTCACAATCTCATCCTCAGAAACAGCTGAACCACTTTTTCCTGAAATGTTCCCCCAAAAATTCAGCCTCTGACATCCAGCATGAGAAATTTCAACCCAAACAGCTAAAGCCTGGCAATGTTATACACAACGGAAAACAGCAGCTTAGAATGGAAGTGTCGGGCAACCTTAACTGTGGGCAGCACTTCCTGCCCCAGCTATCATGGGGTTTTTAATGTCACCTCCTCCTACAGCACCCATGATCCCCCAAGGATTCCTCCTTCTACAGGGCATGCTGATCCTCCGTGGGACCAATGGGCCTTTACACTCAGTGTCTCCCTCCACCTAGTAGCTGGGTCAGCCACTGGCTCGTCAGCCCCTACAGCCTCTGGCATGTCACACTTTATTGTTAGGGGAACGCAGGACCAGCAGATAATAAAGAGAAACAACGTTTATTCCCAGAAAAGATGGGGATGAATTAAAAGAAGGAAATGGGACCCAACTCGTAACCAACCCACCAAGCTGCTCTAAGCGCCAAATGCCACAAACAGAGTGGCAAGGCCGCCTTGCCCCGGTGTCTCCCCACAGCCTCAGCTGGCTGGTGGAGTGGGAGATCCAGGAGAGGGACTGGGATCTCTTGCAGGGAAGCCCTTATCGCTGTTCTGGGTGCAGTGGGTCCCTGGTGGTCAAGTCCTGGCTGCCCCTGGCTAAGGGTTGCCAACTTTCTCATCACACAATATGGAACACGCTAGCTCCACCCCTTCCCCAAGGTCCCACCCCCTGCTCACATTCCCTTTCCCTCTGGGGCTCGCTCTCCCCCACCCTCATTCACTGAGCTGGAGCAGGGGACTGGGGTGAGGGCTCTAACTAGGGGTGCCAGGGATGAGGGGTTTCGGGTGCAGGAGGGGGCTCTGGGTTTATGGGAGGGCTCAGGGCTGGGGCAGGAGGTTGGGGCACAGGCTTACCTCGGGTGGTTCCCAGTCAGCGGTGCAGCGGGGCTAATGCAGGCTCGCTGCCTGTCCTGGCACCACACTGTGCCCTGGAAGCGGCCAGTAGATCCAGCTCCTAGGCGGGGGGGCCAAGAGACTCCATGCACTGCTCTCGCCTGCAGGCATTGCCAGTATGCTGCGTCCCCTCTGGCTGCCAGAGGCGGCCAGCTCTCCTCACAAACACTGTCCCTGCCCCACTCAGTGCCCTTCAGAGTGATCCCAGCATGGGCAGGCTCTCCCGGGCCTCCAGCTGGTCACCCAGCTTGTCCACTGAGCTCCTGGCTTGGCTCCCACAGGCTGCCTGTGTCTCTCTAGCACAGACTGAACAGGCTGGTTGCACTGAGTGCCATAGTCTCTGTGCTGCTGTCTGCGGGACCTACTTCTCCCAAGCCTCCAGACTGGCAGGGGGAATAAATACTCCATGCAGCCACTCTTCCTTCCCCCCCGCCCACGCTTCTTCCTAACAGCGTCCTCCAGGGAAACAGATTCATTCTTCCCTCAAGTACCTCTCATCTTTCCTGCTCTGCTGTGGAAACCCAGCAGGACCCATGTTAAATGGGCATCACAGTTACATTCATTTTGATGGAATAAATGGGCCCAGAGCCTCAAAGGTGTTAACACGAGCCTGTCAAATGGTCACTATGGTTCGGGGCTTTGGGATACAGAGCTCTCGGCCTGCTCAGCCCCATGGCAAACAAACCTGTACTTGTTTTGTTAACAGCTTTTATTAAGAATACCAAAAAAGAAGGAAAAACGTTAAAGCATCTGAAATGTAAATTAGCTGTAGAAAGTCTGTAGCTAGAAGAACCCTGTCTGATGTCTCTAGGATGATATCTAAGATGATAACAACTGTCAGTCTGGGGAGGGAGGGAGTGGGGAGAAAGTGAGTTTTGCTGGGCTGGAGATGGAGATGTTGCAGTTGACGTGCCAGCCTGCTTCCTTTAAGACAAACACACACAAGGGGCGAGAACAGAACAGCACAGAGACAAACTGCAGCCTCTGTCTCTGGTCCTGACTGTCATTTGCATCCTCACTGCTGGAGAAACCTGCCAAGCACACGGTCCGATCAGCCGCTCCTGGCAAACTTGTACCAGCATCAGATGATTTAGGGTGTTGCTTTTAGCTGCCTCTTTGGACAAAGGCTCCCAGCCGTGATGCAAAATGTGCAGTCGTGGGCGGCTAAGCCAGACTCTTGTTAACCAGAAGGCAAAAGGCGAGGGGTAGGAAAGAGAAAGTCTTTTCTCTTTTCAGCCCCCCCTCCTCCAAAAGGGAGTGGTGGGTGAAATAGCCCAGCCCCTCATTATTTAGGCCTGATTTCTGATGCACCCATTTTGGCTGATTGATTTCTGACCTCACACTTCTCTTGTTTACCAGGCAAGATCTTAACACTGGCCTTGAGTTGAGTTAGGTCAGGAGGCCGTTTGGTTTAGAATAATTCAGTCTGGCTCCCTTTGCTCCCAGAACACCAACACTGATGACAACAGGCTGTGACATGTTACGAATTTTCACTCACTTCTCACCGTTCAGCGCACTCCCAGGGTACATTAGTAGACCCAAACATTACGACATCACTCAAACAGGAATTTGTCCCACTGGGGACATGGTCCCCCCACCCAGTCGTCACACACACACACACACACACACACACACACAAGCAATGAACATGGTAAATAACTCTGCAATCAGCAGAGAGGGGAAGTACCCCCGGACAGAGAGAAAATGCATCATAGACTGATGCCATCAGGGACCGGAGGGGAGGAAGTGCCTCCGAATGCCAAGGGACACGCCTGGAGATCACGGCCATCTCCCCACCCACTGCACAGAGCCAGTCAGTGGAATTGCCCCCTGCCCTTAGGTGGAAGTCGGAGGATGAAGGCTGGGTAGGAGGGGAGATGGCACATGGAGACGGAGGGAGAAGGGCAGGGTTGTCCTCAGAAAGGAGGCAATTGGCCTTGAGATGCTCCCGTTTGACTCCCAGTCTGGGCGCAAAGTTAATAGCAAAGCAGTGAGTCTCGTTTTCCTGCTGTTCTCCCCCTCACACACACACACACACATAATGTCCCTGGGTTCTTGGGCCTGTTTATCTCTTTCCTCAGCCCCCAGCCCCAGTGAAGCAGCGGTAGCACTTGGGGCCCCGTTCCCCCCTGCCCTAGTATCATGCCAGCAGGGAGCGAGTCCAAATGGTGCCGTTCTGAGCCAGTAGCATTTCCCACCCTCAGTGACAATGCAGGGAGTAAAGGGCTCCGGGGCCTTGTCTACACACATCGCACCGGGATGAGATCGTTGACATAGTGCAACTGGAAAAGCTATTCCAGTGGGCACCTCACGGGGCTGCACTCCACACTGCTAAAGCGTGCTGCATTGTGGGTAGGTATCCCAGCATCCTCCATGCCCCAGCTGGCTCCCTGCCTTATGGGGAGTTTTGCTGTGTATTGACACCCCCTGGCATTGTAGGGAACTATGGGAGTTTGGGATTTAATGCCAGGATTCCCTCACCTATCCCCTAATTCACCTCGCTGCCAGAGAGAGGCCGTGCTGTTGTCCATTGCAAGGGGAGAATGTGCCATCCTGTTGTTGTCGGAAGGGCCTGGCAGGCAGGTGGGCTCAGCAGAGCGAGTCACACAAGGCTCACGGGGAGCATCAGGGTGAATGCAGACACACATGGGAATGGAGCTGCACAGGAGACCTGTCCTTGAAGGGGGCGGGATGAGGACGTAATGCTCATGGGGGCAGGATAGCAAGTTGGGGCACTGGGTGGAATGGTCCCAGGCCTGGCTGACTCTCAAGAGCTGCCCAAAGCTGGGGAGTTCTCTCCTCTGATTGCCCAGGAGCACAGGACAGAGTGGGAAAGGGAGGCTCCAGTGTTCCCATCCACTCACGGGCAGGGGGACCATGACACATGTGGACTACGGGAACTGGCCACATCCTTCCGGAGAGGAGACCAGCCCAGCTCCCATGGCTCAAGGTAGCATGAAAAGTAGGAATGGAGGGAGCCCCCAGAATTCCCCCCTTCCTGTCCACAATCCTTCTGCCCCCAAGCTGGGGCCGTCCCCTTAAGGAGGGCTGGAGAGGCGTCTCAGAGGATGGTGCAGAGGGACGGCTGCTGGATGGCCATGGCTTGGTTACTGGTGCAGGCTGGCTCAGGCTGAGGTTCTGAGACTGGATGTTCTTGTGCTCCGGTGTGGATCTCAAAGCCCCTGCTCCCTTTGAAGGTTTGCTCAGGCTGGAACAGGAGCACACAGATATTGGGGATCAGTAAAAGCCAGCGGCTGCCCCCCATTGGCGCCAGGTCTCAGGGCCAACAGGGGCCCCTAGTGCTGCATCATGTTGTTTGGGGATAACAGAGGGCAGATGGCTTCCCAGCCAGCCAGGGAGAAGAGCTGATTTTCGAGGGGAGCAGCCATCTCAGGCCACTGGCACCTCCTGGCTAGACCCTGCTGGGATCAAGGTGTCCAGACTTGGCAGTTCTGGGCCCAGATTTGGCAGCAGCCTGGGTCCCAAAAGGTCACTGCTCCTCTCTCCCCCGTGTTAGGTCTCTGGGGATGGAGGAGCTGCCTGGGGTGGGGGGCAGCAGGGACGGGGAAGGGAGAGAGCCTGGCTGACCTCAGGAGAGAGAGGCTGTATCTGCAGCAGCCTCCCCGCAGGGTGCCCAGAGCCCTGGGTCTGCGTCTGGGGCAGAGCAGAAAGGCTCACACCCAACCTCCCCTGGTGAGATGGCGCTGTCACTCTGACGGGTGCTCCCCCAGCCCGGCGACTGCCTGTCTGCAGAGAACGTGGTCAGGGAGTGACTGCCTGGCAAAGCCAGTGCCACTGAGCAGACAGGGCCTCGGGAGGGCACCAGTTGGGCGGAGAAAGGGAAGTACAGGGCCAGGGTGAATGGATCTCCCCACTTTGCAGGGGTGGGGGCATCCCCAGGCTGGGCCTGTGCTGTACAGGGGTGCAGAGCGAGCTCCTTGGATACAATCAGAGACATTGTGGTGATGCCGTGCTCACCGGCACGTCCCAGGGCTGCACAGGAACGCCGTAGAGGTCCATGCAGCATTGCTGGCGACAGCAGCACTCAGCCTCTTGTGCCACCAGGTCCCAGCGGCTCCCCTCCCCCACGATCCCTGTCGGATCCGCTGGGTCCAGGATGATGGGCCTGAAATGGAGCGAGACACGAAGAGTGGCGGTGCTCACCAGCTGGGCTGAGGAAGGGATGAGGCAGTGCGGCTGGGCACACACTGCCTCCTTGCCCACAGGCTGCGTCCTCTAGGCGCTGTTGGCTATTGGTCACTCAGCTTGGCTGCAGCTCGCCCCAGGCTCTCCCCACCCCTGACATCCCGTGATCCCGAGTGCGAGCCCTCTGCGCCACCCCCTCCCCTCCCACAGGAGCTATCAGGGCCCCACCCCTCTGCTCCCCTAGCCCAGCGGCGTTCGCCCTCCTCATCCTCAGCAGCCGCGCTGCCCACTCTGCAGGGATGGGATTTCACCCCCCACTGCAGCCAGACTCCCTACCACAGCTACCCTCCTGCCATTTCAGCCCCACCCAGCAGCTCTGATTGGCTGCTTTCCCCACTGCACCGCCTCCTGCGGGGGCATCCGACAGACTCTCACAGGAGGGGAGGCAGGAACCCAGCAGCTCAGGGAGGCTCCATCCCCTCCTCCCCCTCCTCCTGTGAGCAATGGGGACAGGACGGTTTCTCTGGGCAGGGGTATAGGGGGGTGAAAAGCCCCTAAAGCCCCCCACAGCCTGGAAGGGGATAGGGGATCCCACTGCAGCTCCCCGCCTGGCCTGGGAGAGGCTGGTGAAGAGCTCCAGGAGGAGCAGAGGGGAGGCAGGCAAGGGCAGAACACATGTGGGGGTTGGGGGACAGGATTGATTTGGAGGTTGGGGGCTCAATTGCTGGGCAGGGGATGGGCAGATGTGGAGTGAGAGCTGCAGCAGGGGCCAGACTCACCTGACCCAATACATCTGGGACCCTGTAGTGTGGCGGTGGGGGTCCCTGCCGCCCCAGAGAGACACGAGCCCCTCTAGACACCACAGTGGGCGGAGCCAGGGAGCTCTAAGCCCGCCCCCCAGAGGGTCAGGTGTGGCGCAGGAAGTATAAAGGCCCAACCCCAGAGCTCACTGCGAGGGCAGGTGCTGGGGAGACCAGACACCTCTGGCTTAGCTCCCAGTTGGGAAGCCCTGGTGACCTGCGGTGAACCCAAGAGCTGATCAGGCCTGCCCTGCACCAGCTACTCGGAGGAGTGGCAGAGTCTGACCCACGCCAGCGATCCCGAGTAGTGGCCGAGCCTGACCCACGCCAGCTACCCAGAGGCGTGGCAGAGTCTGACCCACGCCAGCAATCCCGAGGAGTGGCCGAGCCTGACCCAAGTGAGCGATCCCAAGGAGTGGACGAGTCTGACCCACGCCAGCGATCCCGAGGAGTGGATGAGTCTGACCCACGCCAGCGATCCCGAGGAGTGGATGAGTCTGACCCACGCCAGCGATCCTGAGGAACCCCTGGTGCTGGACCCCCCTGAGGACACCGCCCCGACCCAGATACCTCCAGAGGGGGAGTCCGGAGGTAGCCCAGGGGCAGCTCATCCTAGTCTGGCTGCAGCACTGCCAGAGCCAATGTCAGTGTGTTGCAGCCAGGATCCCCACTGACACAGCAGCTGGTCGTCTGCCATGCTAGGGCCTGGGCTGGGACGCAGTGGAGTGGGAGGGCCTGCATCCCCCCTGCCACCCACCCCGCAGGTGCCCGTCTCCCCCTCTCCCAGGCCTTCGGAGCCAGGGCCTGGGCCCACTGTGTATATCTTGTTCTTGCTCAGCCCCTGACTCACCCTTGCCCTGCCCTGACTAGGGCCTGGGCTGCTGACTAGCTGTGTCGTTTCTGCCCTCACAAAGGCCGCGGAGGAAGACTAGACCCTGCTACAGCTCTTCCCAAACATAGTGAGGTGGTGGGGGTCCCTGCCGCCCCAGAGAGAGTCAAGGCGTGGCTAACCTCTCTACAGACCCACACAGGGAGGGGGAACAGACCGAGGGCGACACTCAGAAAACAGATTGAAAATCACAGTAGCATCTTTAAAAAAAAAATCATGACTTTTTTGGGATCTGACTCAGGAGTTTTGATCTCCTGAGACTGGCCGTGTTGGGATCAGATAAGCCGCAGGTAAAAGCCAGGCTGAATTGCTGGGGCAGGGGGGCAGCTGCAGGACTGGGGGGATGGGCAGCTGTGGAGCTTGGGTTACAGCATGAATTGCCTGGAAGGTTTTGCTCTGCGGAGGAGCTGCGAGCTCCCTGCGCCATCAGGCAGCACTGGCTACAAATCTGTGTCATTCGGTCATGAGTGGGTCTCGTCGTGAGAGCTCCTGTAGCTGAGCCCATCGTGAGTGGCTCACGGTGCACGGATGGGGCTGCTGATGCTGCTTATGGGGGTATCAAAATGAGGAAACAAACACACCCCATCTCCTGATGGCAGGGGCCACCCCTGATTTTTGCCACCTCAAGCTGGAGTGCTTCCGTCGAAGGAAAAAAATAATAAAAAGCCAGAGTGCCACCCCTTGAGAAATGCTGCCTGGAATGCTAGTGCCAAGAGCTGGCCCTGAGCCTGGCACCTGGGGCTCAGCCCAGCCTTTCCTGGCAGGGGGGGAGCCAAGATGCAGGTGCCCCAGGAGCAGTCACAGTGTCAGCCCCTCCCTGTGCCTGGGGCTGCACGGCTCGCCTGTAGCATCTACCCCGAGCTGGAGCCAGCAGCCAGGACGTTGGAGCACCAGGCTGCATCTCCCACCCTGTGCTGCCTGGACTGAGCCCTGAGCACGCTAGTCATGTCCACACACAGTGCAGGTGGGTTCGTGGTCCCACTGGCCCCTCCCAGTGCAGACCTGGACAGGACCGCCCCCGGGGCCCGGAGCAAGAGGGGGGCGGGTGGGAATAGCCATGGGGCAGGATGTGGAGGGAAACTATCGGCCTGGGACTGAAGCTGACCTGGCTTTCTGGAGCTGATGGTGCAGGAACCCTGCCAGGACCTCATCCGCAAAGTTGTAGTTGATGGTCCAATAGACACAGAGATGCTTGTACTGCTGAATCAGCTCCAGCACCGTCCGGAAGCCCTTGGCCATGTTGAAGGCTGGATCCCTGCTGCCCTGCTCCCAGGCGTAGACAGACAGGAGCTCCAGCGCGTACTGGGGGGGCAGGGACTCCCCCTCTCCTAGGTACTTTTTATATGGACGGACATGCTGTAATGGACAAAAGGGACGGAGATGAGCCTTGATTCAATGCCCAGTTCGTGCCCCAAAATCCACACAGCAAAGGGCACCGGGTTTGGGGTAGGGGGAGCTCCCTGCAGCTGGGCCCTGTCAGTGCCAGCCAGGGCTCGGGCATAGTCAGCTTCCTCACCACAGTGCCCTGCCAGTGCCAGCTCCATCTGGGCACCATTCACCTGTCTCAGACGCCGAAGGAAAAGCATTTAGTGAAGGGGCTTTGCTGTGCCAGTCAAGAAGGTGCTGGAAGGGGAAAGCGCGACCCCCCCCCTCCACCCCAGGGGCTCTGGGAAACCGTGGCCTGGCTGCTGTACCTGCTTGTACCAGTATTTCACCAGGCGGATCAGGCTTTTCACTTTGGTGCGGCGATCCACCACGAAATCCCGCTGCAGCTCGGTGAAGCAGGTGGAGAACTCACCCCCCCGGGAGCAGCTCTGGATCAACTCCTCGTACACCTGGGACATAGGCTTGGCACCCGAGGCTGGCAGGGAACATTAACACACAGGTGCATGCCAGGCTGGGCTCCATCTCTCTTTAACCTCAGCATGGCACCTGCAGTGCAAACCTGGACCCTGGTAACGCAGGGGGACCACACCTGGGGCTATTTAGCAGGACCCGGGCGGTGTGGGGGCAGAGGCCTGGTCTGCCACTATCTCTCATGCCACCTGGTGCGGCACGAGTGCCTGTCCAACTCCTGCAGGAGTTCATGTGACACCTCAGGTGCTGGGAGCGGGCACAGAGCCTGGGGGAGGGCATCTGCATTTATTTCAGGGTGGGGGTATGTGCAGGGGAGCAAGCAGAGGCACGGGCCCCCCCAATCAGCGGGAGTATAGAACTCTTCCGGGGCAGGGAGAGCAAGCTCCACCGGCCCTAGGCCCACAAGGTAGAGGGTGTGTGTGTGGGTGTGTGTGTGTCCAGCTCTATTGGCCTCAGTGGGGAGAAGCCAGCTCCTCTAGTCCAAGGGGCTGCAGAGGTGTGGGGTGGAGAGCCAGGTCCTCTGGCCATGGGAGGCACACAAAGTGTCCCTCCAAAAGCAGTCACATTTTTATTCCCTTGCACACCCGTTTCCGGATGTTGTACATTGCAAGGAGTGGAGTAGCAAAGATCTAGGGATCTGTGGAGAGATTGTGACACCAGGGACCCAGCAAACACAGCTCTCCAGGGCTCAGGGTCCAGACTCTTCCCCCCGAGGAGAATCCCTGGCCTTTGGAGATGGTCAGAGAGCAGGCAGTCTTCAGAGCCCCGTGTCCCTGACCCTGGCAGAGTAGGGGCAGCAGGACGTACACAGGGCGTTGTAAGCTGGCAGGACGTCGAACTCTATGGATTCATCGAGCGTCTCAGAACTCATCTTGAAGCTCAGCACACGGGGGTTTGGCCACCGGGACTGCTCAATGAACACCTCAAAGTGCTTCTCCTGCTGGCACTTCTCCAGCATCCTCTCGATCTCCTTGATGATCCCTGCCCGGTTCATCTCCTGATCGCCGTACCCTTTGAAGCAGCTGAGGAACACCACGAGGTCGGCATCGGAACTGTCTTTCAGGGACGTGCCTTTGCCCAAGGACCCACCCTGCCGGGAGAAGGGAGTTAGTCCCACGTCGCCTGCTGGACCTGCCTCCCCTACCTCTCCTGCAGAGCCACAGACCGCAGACCTCCATCCGGGGACTCCTGCATCCAGCCCATCACGTCTAGCTGAGCTGCGCAGCCCTGTTAGACACACCCAGTCTTGACTGAAAGACTTCAGGTGACGGAGAAGCCACCATGTCCTAGATTAAGCTCTCTCTTTGGTTAACGACGTCCTCCCCCCCACCCCCCATTAAAAATATGGTATCTTCTTTCTAGTCCAAATTTATCCAGCTGCAGCTTTCGGCCACTGGATCTGGTTCTGCCTTTTTCTACTAGATTAAAGAGCCGTCTGCTATAAGAAATCTCTTCCCAGGGAGGTATGTGCAGCCCATGATCACATCTCCTCCTACCCATCTCTTAGCTAAGCTAAAGAAAGGGAGCTTAGGCCAAACAGGGTAAAGGCAGGTTTGCCAAACCTCAGATCATTCCTTGGCTCTTCTCTGAACCCTTTCCAGTTTTTTCAGCATCCAAAGTGTGAGCAGGATCCAGGAATGGTCTCGCCAATGCTGTACCCAAAGTCAAAATATCACCTCCCTGTTCTGACTGCATCCACAGCCATATTTCTGCAAATGACCAAGGGTCACAGAAGCCTTGCACTGGGAGCTGATGTTTAGCTGCCTTCCCCCATGACTGCTGAGTACTGGTCAGTCACTAATGTCCAGGATCCAGCTCCCTGCTCTGAACACATGACCTGCTGTCTTCGTTCCCAGATGCATGACCTTGCACATCGCTGTAGTAATGTTGTTCCAATGAGCCCAACTTACCAAGGGAGCCAGATTGCTCTGTGTAACTGACCTGTCCCCATCACTATTCACCACGGCACCAGTCTTTGTGTCATATGCAAATCTTATGGGCAGTGATTTTATATTTACTTCCAGATCACTGATAAAGATATGGAGCAGCACTGAGTCGAGAGCAGATCCCTGTGGAACCTACTAAAAATACACCATTGGATGACATCTCCCTGTTTACACTTGCTTTTGCACACCTATCAGTAGGAGAGCTTTGAACGGATTCAATAGCGGTTACAGTGATTTTGCACAGTGCTGATTTTTTACTCCCAGTGTCACATGGGACCAAGGCAAATGCCTGCCAGGAGTCAAAGTCCACATTATGTCAACACCTCTCCCAGGTGAGCACCCTAACCGCTGGGCCAGATCCACGGAGGGGAACTACGCCCAGCACTGCAAAGCCTAACTTCAGGTGCTCCGCCACGTAGTGGAATCCACAGCCTGGAATCAGGCACCCAGCCTCCCGATTCAATGCACAGGGAGAGCCAGGCACCTGAGAATGGATCCCACTAAAAACACCGCTGGAGGAGGAGCACTCTCCCAGAGTGGGAGATCCTGTTTCAGATCCCCACTCTGCTTAATTCAGGGCAGGGCCTTGCAGGCTCCCACTGGGAGCCCAAATCAGTGACTATAGGGAAGCGTATTCTGGGGTAAAACTCTCACAATCCCTCCTGGGAATGTAGATACCTACAGGATTGGGCAGTAGCTCAGCAGCAGTTTTGAGGATCTAAATTTTGTATTTAGGTACCTAAAGCAGCAGTTAAGATGCCTAAATCCCTTTGTGGATCTAGCCATGATTTGTTTCACAAGATCCATTGGCCATAAAATCATGTTGACTAGCATTATGTATTCTGCCATTCCTTAATTCCTTATTGATTGTGCTCTATACCAATCTTTCCCTGATTTTGTCTGGGACTGATGTCAGGCATCATGACTAACAGCTTTACTGTCTTTATCTAGTATTGGACCTATGCCATATGCTAAGATTTGATTTATTTCTGAAATATTTAAAGAATTCCTTCTCATTGTCCTTAACCCTATTGGCCATAGAGTTTTTATTGATACCTTTAGCTTCCCTTATCTATTGTCTGCAATTCCTAACTACAAGTTTGTACTCATTGCTATTTTTTATATATATTATATATATAATTAATTGGTCCTTCCACCTTCCCTCTCAACCATGATGGTTTTTTAACCAAAGAAGGCTTTGTACATAATTGCAGATCCCTTGGGAATGTAATAAAGCATCCTTGAACAGCACCTAATTATCATTCTTTTTTTTATGTTTACGTTTTTTCTCCTCTTCAGTTTTGCTCAGGACTGTTTTCAGCTCTAGGAAACTGGCCTTCTTAAAGCACCAAGTCTTTATACTGGTTGGGCCTATCTTTTGTTTGTGCGGAGCAAATTAAATTTGATCATGATCACTTGCACCTAGGTAGCCATCAGGTTTTAGTGCAGTGATAATTCATCTTTATTCTTCAGAATGAAGTGTAATATAGAATTCCCCTGAGCTGACTGTGAAGCTTTTTGCATTAGAAATTTCTCAGCTATAATGATTAGAAACTTCAAGGATGTTTACCCCATGGCAGCATGAGCCCTGCGGCATGTGCCCCCCCACACTGACCAAAACCCCCCATGATAAAGCAACTCTTTCTACACATTCTAAAGAGATGTTCAAG
The DNA here is from genome assembly GCF_025201925.1 of Gopherus flavomarginatus. NCBI lineage: Eukaryota > Metazoa > Chordata > Testudines > Testudinidae > Gopherus > Gopherus flavomarginatus. Next base: position 4,648,208 of record NC_066631.1, on the reverse strand, counting down.
GAGCTTCTCCCCCTGTGCCTTCATCTGATTTTGACTGTAGCAGAATGCACAGTACCTGCCTTGGAACAGATCACAGATCCATGTGCACCCCAGGTCCTGTTCCTTTGGACTGTCACTAGCGCTAAAGCAGGTAACGGTATCTATGATGCAGATGCCACCCTACCCCCTTCTGTGCTTCCTCATCACCCCCTTCCCCATCTTCTTCCCAGAGATTCTGGCCACAGAACCCCCCTTCACTGCTTCTTGCTCCAGCCTCAGCGAGGTCCCCACCAGCTCTCTCCCACCTGGGCAAGCCTGGCTGCTGGTCCCTCCCTCTCCCCCTGCCCTGTGCTCTTGGCAGGGGAGGTGACTCCCAGGCATGTGGGCTGCCAGGTGAGGGCTGCCCTTCCCTTCAGCATGCCCATACTGCTCTCAGCAGCTGGAGGGCCCATCCTGGTGCTCAGCCTGGCCCGCTCCTTGCCATGTAACCACATAATACTCTGCTCCTTGCTGCACATGCCCTGGCAGTGATCCCTCCTGCGAGCCCCAGCAGTCCCTCGCATCCCTGGTGTGGTCAGTGCCACTCAGCAGAGCACCCACGGTGTCTCCGGAGTGCCCTGCCCAGACGCACCCTGGCCCATTTGCCACTTTGACTTTAGATTGTTCCCTGCCCCTGGGGCCCCAAAGGCCATGGGCTCCAGATTTGTATAATTTTGGTGGTGCCCAGAACAGGTCCAAGCAGAGCCATCCTGTCCACTCTGTGGGGCCCAGTGCTTTGGGGAGATGAGGGGTCCAGGGCAGCCTGGCACTGGCAGCAGTGAGTGACCTGGCTCCCACCCGCCCTGCCGGCTCCTAGCATCGCTTGGGGGAGGGAGTGGAAGCAGGAAAGAGACGGGGCGAGGGCTGGGGGGAAAGAGGTGGAATAGTGGCAGGGAGGGGGCAGAACAGGAACCGGAAGAGGCAAGGCAGAGCAGAGCAGGGCGGGTTGGGTCACTTGCTGCTGCTGATGCAAGGACCCCGCTAACTCCCCAGGCCGCCCTGGACCCCGTGTCTCCCTGAAGCACAGAGCTCCCCAAAGTGAAGGGCCCAGGGTGGTTGCCCCAGTCCATCCTATGAAAATTTAAGCCCAAACATTGGTGGAGTCCGGGCACCATGGGCCCATATAACTCGCTGCCTATGCCAAAGGTCAGTCCCTCAGCCCCACGCCCTGGCCTCACTCTGCGGTGTCTGAAGGAAAGGGCAGAGCCAGCCTGGTAGCTGGGTGGCTTGTCCCTCTCCTGCATCCCAGACATGCACACAGAACAGCAGGGATCCTTGAGCCTTGCCACTCAGAACAGGTCACCCCTGCCTGGCATTGCCCTGCCCCCTGTGCAAAGCAGCCGCCCATTGCACCGTCCCCCAGTGGTTGTGCCAGGAGCAGCTGGGACAGGCCCTACCACTCACCTTCACAACCTTCAGCACCTTGATGCGGGGCGGGGGGCAGTCGGCGAAGCAGTTTTTTTTCAGGAACTCACAGATCGTGTCGATGGCTTGGCCAGCCTGGCGCAGGAACGTGCTGTCGGGCTGCAGAGCATCGAAAATGAACTTATCCAGCTTCCGAGCCGGCATCTGGTAAAGATCCAGAGCCATCGGCGCCAGCCTAGCCTGGATCCACGCCGCTTTAGAGCCCTTAGGGGAGCCTGGGCTGCAGCCTCTGGCTACAGCAGGGGCAGTGGGGAGGGCAGTGTCAGTGTGGCCCCGGCTGCAGGCGTTTGCAGGGCCCCGTCGCTGCACAGCAGCTCCAGCTGGCTCTTTGCCCTGGCACGCCCTGCTTTTGTTTTTCTGTCTCCCCGGTCGGCTTCATTTCCCGCTGTGGCTCAGTGCAGACTGGCTGCTCTCAGGAGGCAGATAACGCAAGGCAATGTGGCCTTAAATGTGCCTGGGGGAGAAGCCCCATCGCTTAGTGAACGTCTCCAAGCCAAGTCCTGTGAACGACCCTTTCCCCCTGCGACTGGGCCCTGGTCACAAAGGGCACGGTCTGGTTCGTCCGTAGTGGGCTGGATCCTGTCCTCACTCAGCTAAACCTTCAGCAGTTCCATCTGTGTCCCATGGAAGCCAACGGGCACCCTGTGTTTGACAGCATGGAGCCAGGGTGCGACCCCAGGGGCGCGACCCCCAGGGCAAGGGCAAGAGTCCGAGGTCTTTGCCACCTCAGAGCACTAGAAGAGCCTGGACTCACCATTTCATTGTTAAGCCTTTTCCAGATCATCTCCAGGGGCTCGGTTCTGTGAGCTGCAGGCAGCTGCTGGGGAATCCTGGGCAGTGGGCCAGGGAGGCTGAGCAGCCCGAGGAGGATGTGACGGTGCTGCCCATAGGAGCCAGCTGAGGTCACTCAATTAGGGTGAACTGCAAACAGAACGGGGCGGACAAACCCCAGAAGCTGGTGGTTATTCCAGTATGTAGGTTTACCAAGCCAGCACAAAACAGCTTCTGTAGTACCTCACTGGTTACTCAGCTGTGCAAACAACACAGTTCCCTTAAAGTGCCCAGCCTCAGGCCTCCATTCAGACACACCTGTCAGATATGATGATGATTAAATGAAAATCTTATTTCATCATAGAAAAGAAAAGGTTCTTCCAATCCCAAAGGATCAGCCACCTACCCAGGTCCAATTATAACTTAGATCTTACCCAAAATACAGACTATTAGCCAATTCTTATTAACTAAGCTAAAAAATTTTAAAAAGAAAAGAAAGAGTGTTGGTTAAAAGATCAATATACAGACAGACTTGAATTCAATTCTTGAGGTTCAGATACACAGCAGAGGCGAGCCTGTAGTTGCCAAAAGTCCTTTTAGAAATAGTCCATAAGTTACAGTCCAATGTCCATATTCAGGGTGGCTCCAGTCAATGACTGGGGATCTCGGTCCTTGTGGCTTAAGGTTTCCCCCTCTTGAAATCCAAAGCAGATCTGAGATGCAGTAGGATCATGTCCCAGGGTTCTTATACATTTCCGGCAGCCTTGCGGCCTGAGAAAACAATAGGCTTAACTCTCCTTCTCCCAAACAGCCTGGCAATTAGCACAGGGCAATTTATCCATTAAACAGTTCAGATACAGGTTACCACAACCTTCAAAGAGACACAGAGACAAAAATACTATTTCACTCAAGTATCATCATAAATGTTAATATTCCTGTTTTGATCTTTGCATTAAAACTATAGCAATAGACAAGCCTTGTTTGCTTACATCACAAGCCCTGAGCAAACATCTCCCCTTTTATCTCTAACAATGCGGACTTGCATTTCAAAGCTCTATTCATTTACAGATCTTCCTAACCAGTTTCTACAGTTTACCCATGGGTCAGGTCAGTCTGAGTTAATTAACTCTTTCTGGCCCTGTCACCTTTCAATGAAATATTTTACACTCATAACGTCACAGAGGAGCATGGCAGAGCCACGGTGGCTGGGGCCCAGCAGCGTGTTCAGCTGGGCAAGAAAACGCCCTGTTCTGGCTGGTCAAAGCCGTGCTCCAGGCGGGGGAGGTGTCCCAGCCCCAGGAAACAGCTGGGAGCTGGGACCAGGTGCTGACTTGGTACAGCTGGCCAGCCCCAGAGAGACCCCAGCCCCACTGTCACTTCACCCCAGCTCCAGAGAGACCCCAGCCCCACTGTCAATGCACTCCAACCTGAGACACCCCCTGCCCCACTGACTGTCACTGCATCCCAGCCTGAGAGACCGCCAGCCCCACTGTCACTTCACCCAGCTCCAGAGAGCCCCAGCCCCACTGTCACTGCACCCCAGCTCCAGAGAGACCCCAGCCCCACTGTCACTGCACCCCAGCCTGAGAGACCCCCTGCCCCACTGACTGTCACTGCACCCCAGCCCGAGAGACCCCCTGCCGCACTGTCACTGCACCCCAGCCTGAGAGACCCCCTGCCCCACTGACTGTCACTGCACCCCAGCCCCAGAGACATCCCTGGCCTCACTGTCACTGCACCCCAGCCTGAGAGACCATGTTCTCCCAAACTCCCAGGCTGTATTTTATTGTATTAAATTGTATGAAGCCCTTTGCCCCATTGACAAACAAAGGCAGGCAGTAGAACCGACCTCCTACCATGGCTACACATCTAACATGGCCTGAACTTGCCAAGTGTCTGCAACAAGGGCTGGGATGACACTGGACCCCCAGGCTTCTCAGACCACCTCACGCCCTGCAAACTGGCCATGGTGACTGTACCCCAGGGAATTCCTCACCCATGTGTTCCGGTCTCTGCGGGGTGATGCCCTTTGCCAGTGGAACCCAATTCAGCTGGGTGGGCAACAGCACCAGCTCAAGGTGGGTCGGAAGGCTTTTCCTGCCATGCTTGAAAGTGTCAAGTTCCCCAGAACCCCCTGAGGAGCCTTGTGAAGCCCTTCCAATAGCTAGTGTAGAGAGTAAACCAAAGCCTTTCTCCAGCCTGGACCGAGGCTGGACCCAGGGCCAGCTGTAGGGACTTGGGCCGGCTGTAGGGACCCAGAGCAGGCTGTAGGGACTTGGGTCAGCTGTAGGGACCCAGAGCCGGCTTCAGGGACCCGGAGCAGGCTGTAGGGACCCAGGCCGGCTGTAGGGATCCAGAGCAGGCTGTAGGGATCCAGGCCAGCTGTAGGGATCCAGAGCAGGCTGTAGGGATCCAGGCCGGCTGTAGGGATCGGGAGCAGGCTGTAGGGATCCAGGCCGGCTGTAGGGATCCAGAGCAGGCTGTAGGGATCCAGGCTGGCTGTAGGGACCCAGGGCCAGCTGTAGGGACTTGGGTCGGCTGTAGGGATCCAGAGCAGGTTGTAGGGACCCAGGCCAGCTGTAGAGACTCGAGCCGGCTGTAGGGACCCAGAGCAGGCTATAGGGACTCGAGCTGGCTGTAGGGATCCAGAGCAGGCTGTAGGGACCCGGGCCAGCTGTAGGGACTCAGGCCGGCTGTAGGGATCCAGAGCAGGCTGTAGGGACCTGAGCCAGCTGTAGGCACTTGGGCCAGCTGTAGGGATCCAGAGCAGGCTGTAGGGACTTGGGCCAGCTGTAGGGATCCAGAGCAGGCTGTAGGGACCTGGGCAGACTGTAGGCACTTGGGCCGGCTGTAGGAATCCAGAGCAGGCTGTAGGGACCCAGGCCAGCTGTAGGGATCCAGAGCAGGCTGTAGGGACTTGGGCCAGCTGTAGGGACCCAGAGCAGGCTGTAGGGACCCAGGCCGGCTGTAGAGATCCACAGCAGGTTGTAGGGACTTGGGCCAGCTGTAGGGATCCAGAGCAGGCTGTAGGGACCCAGGCCGGCTGTAAGGATCCAGAGCAGGCTATAGGGATCCAGAGCAGGCTGTAGGGATCCAGGCCGGCTGTAGGGATCCAGAGCAGGCTGTAGGGATCCAGGCCGGCTGTAGGGACCCAGGGCCGGCTGTAGGGATCCAGAGCAGGCTGTAGGGACCTCGGCCAGCTGTAGGGATCCAGAGCAGGCTGTAGGGACTCGGGCCAGCTGTAGGGATCCAGAGCAGGCTGTAGGGACCTGGGCCAGCTGTAGGGACTCGGGCCGGCTGTAGGGCCCTCTGCACCACAGCACTGGGCAGTTCTTGGGAATCAGCCAACCCCTAACATGTGAAAACCGCTGGCATCTGTTTTGCAGCCCACCTCCCTCTAGGGATGGATGGACATCCTGGCTTGCCTCCTGCTCGGGTCTGTGATTGTCACCCCTTGCTGTCAGAGCAGGGTGCTACAGACGCTCCTGCCTCTATGTACAAGCAGTGGCAGTCTGCCCAGAGCAGGGCAAGTTGTGCCATAAACTCAGCATGTCTTTCAGGAGTTAAAGAACCTCCGAATTTGAGTGTTGGCTCCTTTAAACATAAAAGGCAAGTGTCAGGCTCAGGGCCCGAGCCTGTGGCAAGCACCTCTCCCCCCTCTCCCCCAGATCCTCCCCTTCCTGGTGGTTCCTGACTGGCCTGTCTCACTCCGGGGCCAAGACGTGTAGGCGGGGCAGAGGCCTGGCGCATCCCATCACAGCGATATTCTGCATGTCCCCCAGGTGCTGTGCCACAGCCTTTACATGAGCCAGACACACGGGCCGGGCTGTGGGGTGCCGCGCAGGGCGGAGGTGCCTGTGAATGGCCAGCTGGGACCGTAGCCCCCAGAGCTCAGGGGAGCACTTCCCAGAGGGCACCGCTCGGACCCACCCCCCTCCATGCCGCCCGTGGAGCTGGCCAGCAGTGTGGTGGAGCAAGCTGCATCCCCCTGAGCTGTGAGCTCGGCCCCACAGGATGCAATGGGGTCAGGCGGTGCTAGCTAACCCCCAGCTTTTCCCCAGTGTAGACGCAGGGTGACACCTCCTGCCTGGATTTAGCAGGCCGAGGGCGAGCTCTCTCCCAGGTGTACGTTTAGGGGGCAGTTCCTTGGCCCTGCCTTTCCTCTTTTGCAGAGGTTTAGGTTTCGCTCAAAGGGGGCAGAGCGAAGGGTGGGGGCTGGGGAGGCACGTCCTGGCTTTCTCCTTTACATCCTGGTTTGTCATGTGTATTTCCTGCTTCCCAGGGGTGCCAGGCTTGGGCTGCCAGCCCCGTGTTGTGGAGGGTGCGGGGCGCTGCCATGCAGCCCCAGCCCCCCTCGTACAAGGCTTGTTGCCAGGGCATTTCGGTTACAGGGACCCTCTTGGGGAAATGCTGCACACCAGGCCTTGGCACCATCTCTTCTTCTGTTTAAATGACCCTCTTTGAGCCCTACATTCTCGGGCCTGCCTGAAGAGGTGACTCTGTGCAACTGAGCCTGGGTCTGCTAACCCCCAGCCCCAAGTCACTCAGACGGCATTAGCTGGAAAAGCTGGGTCCCAGGTGGAGGGGGGCTCTCACTGCCCTGAGACCTTGGGGAGCTGAAATTCGGGGAGCCAGTGGCTGCTGACGCCTTGACTCCCAGACTGATCAATCTGCAAGCGCCCAGGGGGTTCAGCTGCCCCACTAGGGACTAACTAATAGCAGTCGCCCTGGCAGCTCCTCACTGGGCCTTCGGCTCCAGGGAACAGGGCAGCAGTTGTTTTGCTGTTGCTCCCCCGCTGGCTCTGTTTTCTTGATGCAGGGAGAGCAGCCTCCGCAGAGCGAGTCGCTGGCTGCCCTTTGAACGTGGCTTGTGCCAGGTGCTGCTGCCCCAGGCCGGTGACTAGTTCCCAGTTTATGCAAAGCCCCATCCGAGCCCCCACTGGACCCGCAACCCGACCCCCAGCTTCATCAGGATCAAGCTGCAAATTACGCTGCCACCTCCCAGCTGGGCATCGCTGTAGGACACAAGATGCAGCAGGCCGGGCACAGGCTGTGGGCCCAGGAGACTGGTTTCCACCCCTCACCCTGACACTGCCTTGCTGTGTGAGCCCCACCG